>NC_080172.1:70263708-70863708 GCF_950295315.1 Erinaceus europaeus | reverse complement strand
AACAGTTTTTTCAATCCCTGAGTTGGAGCTCAGTGGTGTAAAAGCCTCTTTTTTTTTCTTCCCTGTAGGCTATGGGAGCCTGAGGGCTTTTAAACTATCAATAGGCTTCTTAGCTTAATCACTGACTCCTGACCAAGAGATAAAGCAGGGTGTGGCAGAGATAATCCAGTGGTTATGCAAAGAGACTTTCACAGCCCCTCAGCTATGCCACCAATGTATAGGTCTTCTCCTGAGTTTCCTGGTTAGATCTCTGTCCCCTGGTGTCCCTCCCTGTCGCTGCTCCAGATTCTGAGGGTAGTAGCAATGGAGACTCAGAGTTGCACTTGGTGAGTCTCTGGGGAGTCCTTTCTTCCCTTCAGCTGTCCCCTTGTTGGTGGAGCAGACTGGAGGTGGTGTCTCCACTGATAAACTGTTGAACTGTTAGCAGACACTTAATCTCTCCTTAGGCCCCTCTCTCCTCTCTGTCACCAGCCACGCGTGTTTGTACGCACGGGTGATTTACTGGGTTTCTGTGGTTATTCTAGTCCTGTCTTGTTTGGGTCCTGGTGGTCTCCTTTGGTATTCCTAGTTGATCCGGGAGAGGAGAGGAGAGGAGAGGAGAGGAGAGGGGAGGGGAGGGGAGGGGAGGGGAGGGGAGGGGAGGGGAGGGGAGGGGAGGGGAGGGGAGGGGAGGGGAGGGGAGGGGAGGGGAGGGGAGGAGAGGAGAGGAGAGGAGAGGAGAGGAGAGGAGAGGAGAGGAGAGGAGAGGAGAGGAGAGAAAGCGATCTGCTGCTCATAGCTTCGCCTCTGGAAGTCGAATGGTGGAGTATTTATTTATTTTTACCAGAACACTGCTCAGCTCCAGTTTATGGTAGTGCTGGTGACTGAACCTGGGACTTCAGAGACTCAGAGGTATGAGAGTCTTTTTTGTTGTTGTTGTTATTTTTTTAAATCTTTATGTATATATTGGATAGAGACAGCCAGAAATCAAGAGGGAATGGAGTGATAGAGGGGGAGAGAGACAGAGAGACACCTGCAACACTGCTTTACCACTTGAAAAGCTTTCCCTCTGCAGGTGGGGACTAAGGGCTCAAACCTGGGTCCTTGTGTACTGTAGCATGTGCACTCAACCAGGTGCACCACCACCCAGGCCCATGAAAGTCTTTTTGTATAACCATTATGTTATCTCTCCCACCCCAGAGTTTTAACTCAGCTCTATACTATTTTTTTTGTTTAGGAAACAGGGTCGTTAAGGGTTTTACCTCTAACTAGTAAAAATCTTTTAAGTAGCTGCCACTACAAAAACTGCTGTCTTCTTTACTCATAAAAATCCCAAAAGGAAGGGCTAGAGAGAGTGAAGAACATTTCAAAGTTGAAGGAATTTGGTTTGTAGAAAAGAAGACTTTGAGAAGAGAAGCTCTTCTCGTCTAGAATGTTCTAAAGTTACAGTGCTGCTCTGAACAACACTCTGAAGGTGGTAAACTTTTTTTTCACTGTTTATTTATTTATTCCCTTTTGTTGCCCTTGTTGTTTTATTGTTGTAGTTATTGATGTTGTTGTTGGATAGGACAGAGAGAAATCGAGAGAGGAGGGGAAGACAGGGAGAAAGAAAGACACCTGCAGACCTGCTTCACCGCTTGTGAAATGACTCCTCTGCAGGTGGGGAGCTGGGGGCTCGAACCAGGATCCTTAAGTCGGTCCTTGCTCTTTGCTACCTACCGCCTGACTCCCTGAAGGTGGTAAACTTTTATATTTTCCCCTTTTTCTGGTCTCAGTCTCCCTCTTCAGATATTCTATTCTTTAAGGCCTGGCTTCCCTAGTTTAATCACATCTCTCTTCTCTCTTCCTGTTCTAGCTGTCTCTACCTAGCCATATTCTCCTCCTGCACATGTTTACACTGGCCAGTGTTCTGGAGAGAAGATGTCTTATCTGGTCTGCTATTTAAAACTTTTTTTGCAATTCTTAATACCCTATTCCTTCCTCTCTTATCTCCTTTAAAGACCACTGCCACTGGGGCTGGGTGGTGGCGCACCTGGTTGAATGCACATGCTACAATGCTCAAGGACCCAGGTTTGATTTCTTTTAATTTCTTTATTGGGGAATTAATGTTTTACATTTGACAGTAAATACAATAGTTTGTACATGCATAACATTTCTCAAATTTTTTTTTTTTTTTTTGTCTCCAGGATTATTGCTGGGTCTCGGTGCCTTCTCTACAAATCCACTACTCCTGGAGGCTATTTTTCCCCCTTTTGTTGCCCTTGTTTAATTTTGTTGTTATTGCTGTTGTTGCTGCTGGATAGGACAGAGAGAAATTGAGCAAGGAGGGGAAGACACAGAGGAGAAGAGAAAGACACCGGCAAACTTGCTTCACCACTTGTGAAGGGACCCCCCCCCCCCCGCAGGTGGGGAGGCAGGGGCTCCAACCGGGATCCTTATGTAGGTCCTTGCGCTATGTGAACTTAACTCACTGGGTTACCACCCCACCACCAGACCCAGGTTTGAGCCCCCGGTCCCCACCTGCACAGGTAAAGCTTTGGAAGTGGTGAAGCAGGGCTGCAGGTGTCTCTTTCCCCATCACCTCCTTCACTCTTGATTTCTGGCTGTCTCTATCCAATAAATAAATAAATAAAGATAATAACAAAAAAAAGATAAAAAAAGACCACTGCCACTCTGCCATTCTCTCAAAGCATATTCTCTTTCTCTCTTTTCTTTAACTATTTATTTACTTTTGGATAGAGACAGAAATAAATTGAGAGTGGAGGGGGAGCTAGAGAGGGAAAAAGACAGAGAGACACCTTCAAAGCATATTCTCTATACTTTTGGGAATGATCTTCAACTGATCTAGAAGACAGTCTGTTTTAATGGAAGAAAATGCAAGGGGGTGTATTTAGGGCTGTCTCTTCATTTAAAGACAACAGGCTCAAAACACCTTTTGTCGTGGCTGGGGAAGTAGTACAGCAGTAAAGCAGAGTACTTGCATACACTGAAGTGATACTATCGCTAAAATATTTATTTATTTATTTATTTATTTATTTATATTGTTTCCAGGGTTATTGCTGTAGTTCAATGCCTGCATTACAAATCCACCACTTCTTGTGTTCATTTTTTCCTCTTTCTTTGCTACTTCTTACATTGGTGCTCTTTCCTCTAGAGAGTAACTTTATCCCCTAGGTATGGAAAATTCAAACCATTTAAAAAATTCATACCCAACTGGTCAGTGAGATTCCTTTGTAGTACTTGTCATGACACATTGCTTCCTTTGCTCAGACTGAGTGTTAATTCTACTATCGATGGTGTATGTAAAAATGAATAGCTCTTGTAGTATGGGAGGCTGTGCAGAGGGTAGAGCACTAGGCTTGCAACCATGAGGTCCTGAGTTCAATTCCTGACACAGCATGTACCAGAGTGATGCTCTGGCCTCTCTCATGAAATAAATCTTTATATTTTATTTATTTATTTATTTTATTAGAGCACTGCTCAGCTCTTGTTTATGGTAGTTGGGGGACTGAACTAGGGACCTCTGAGCCTCAGGCATGAGAGTCTGTTTTCATAACCATTATGCTGTCTCCCCCACCCTGAAATAAATATATTTTTTTTTGCCTCAAGGGTTATCGCTGGGGCTTGGTAGCTGCACTATGAATCCAGTGCTCCTGAGGCTATTCCCTCCCCCCTTTTGTTGCCCTTGTTGTTTATCATTGTTGTTATTACTGAGAAAGAGGGGAAGACAGAGTGGGGGAGAAAGAAAGGTAGACACCTGCAGACCTGCTACACCGCTTGTGAAGTGACTCCCCTGCAGGTGGGGAGCCAGGGAAGCCAGGAGCTCAAACCAGTATCCTTATGCCAGTCCTTGTGCTTTGCGCCATGAGCGCTTAACCTGCTGAACTACTGCTGGCCTCCAATAAATCTTTAAATAATCACAAATTAAAGGGTGAGGAAGATATCATAATGTTATGCAAAAAACTTTCATGTGTGAGGCCCCAGAAATCTCGAGTTCAATTCCAGTACCACCTTAAGGAAGAGCTGAGCGGTGCTCTGGCAAAACAACACATTAAATAATGCTCAATATTATTAATCATTATGGAAATACACATCAAATTGAAACAACAATGAGGAAACATTACACATCGACTATAATGACTGAAATTAAAAAGACCAACTATATTAAATATTGGCAAGACCTAAGACTCTTATCTGCTGCTGTTGTTAATATAAATCAATACCCCCAGAAAAGTACTAAAATGTACTGGTACATGATGTGGAACTATCCACCCTGTAATCTTACAAGCTTGTGAACCTCTACTAATCACAAATTAAAAAAATGGCTTGACAAAAAAAAAAGTCTTTTCTAATAGGCAAAAAAGTGTCAGGCAGGCCCCCTGCTCTGCTTCATCACTGATACTATGGTCTATTTACATAATCATTGTTTTGCCTGAGACCTGCCCTGCCTGCAGGGTATTAATTAATCCCACCAGTTCAAAACTTCGCAACAGTTGCTATGGAAGCTTTCTACCTTTGAGCTCTTTCCTTTTCTCCATCCCTTTTCCTAGCCATTTCCTTTTCTGACTTGCCACTTCCATTTCAAAAGATATAAAGGCGTTGTCTCTGATCAATAAAGATGCATAACGTTCCTGCTCTGCCATGAGTTCCTGGTCTCTCTTCCACGTTGCTAAGTAAGCAGCAGCCCAGGTTGGCTCTGGTCAAGTTCTCTCTAACCCAGAGAGCACGTGCCTGGGAAGAAACACCTGCAATACTAGCCTGGCAAAGAAAGCTCGTGTGAGGGACCAGGCAAAATGGCACATCTGCTTAAGTGTACACATTACAGTGCACAAGGACCCAGATTCAAGCTCCTGGTCCCCACCTGAAAGGGGGAAGTTTCAGGAGTAGTGAAGCAGGGCTGCAGGTATTTCTGTCTCTCTCCCTATTTCTCCCTCTCCTTTCAATTTCTGTCTCTATCTAATAATAAATAAAATAAAAATATTTTTAAAAAAGTTCATGTGAGGGTGTTGGGTAGTAGTGCAGCGGGTTAAGCGCACATGGTGCGAAGTGCAAGGACCGGCATAAGGATACCAGTCCGAGCCCCCAGATTCCCACCTACAGGGGAGTTGCTTCACAAGCAGTGAAGCAGGTCTGCAGGTGTCTGTTTTTCTTTCCCCCTCTCTGTCTTCCTATCCTCTCTCCATTTCTCTCTGTCCTATCCAACAACAACAACATCAATAACAATGATAATAATAACCACAACAATGGTAAAACAACCAAGGTAACAAAAGGGAAAAAATGGCCTCCAGGAGCAGTGGATTCCTGGTGCAGGCACCGAGCCCCAGCAATAACCTGGAGGCAAAGGAAAAAAAAAGGATCCTGGTTAGAGCCCCTGGCTCCCACCTGCAAGGAGTTTGCTTTACAAGCTGAAGCAGGTCTGCAGGTGTCTATCTTTCTCTCCCCCTCTCAGTGTTCCTCTCTTCTCTCTATTTATCTCTGTCCTATTTAACAATGATGACATCAATAACAACAACAATAAAAAACAAGGGAAAGGGAGTCAAGCGGTAGCATAGCAGGTCAAGTGCATGTGGCACAAAGCGCAAAGACTGGCAAGGATCCCGGTTCGAGCCCCCGGCTCCCCACCTGCAGGGGAGTTGCTTCACAGGCAATGAAGCAGGTCTGCAGGTGTCTATATTTCTCTCTCCCCCTCTGTCTTCCCTTCCTCCTATCCAACAACAACAACATCAGTAATAATAATAACTACTACAACAATGAAAACCAACAAGGACAAAAAAAGAGAAAATAAATAAATAAAGTATTTTCTTAAAAAAAAAGGGAAAATAAATAAATATATTTAAAAAAAGTTTATGTGAATAGTATGCTGGTTTTCCATTAACATAACCCAGGCTCAAGCCCATCTACACCACACTGAAGGAAGATTTGATGCTGTGGTATTTTTCACTCTCACTCTGCCTCTAAAAACAAAACAAAACAAAACAAAAAAAATCAGTATTCTTTATAATAATCTAAAGCTGGAAACTGGGAGCATACTAACATCCCCTCAGGTGAATGGATACAGCAACACAAGATGACCACTGAGCAGTAACATAAAGCAAATGGTTGACACACCCAACATAAAAATGTTATAATAACATGAGTGAACAAACAAAAAAGTGTCTACTATTTGTTTCCATGTACATGAAATTGTAGACCATGTACAGCAGAAATAGAGGTCTGCTTGGGGAGAAGCAGGAGAACAAAAGGACTGTGTATAAAGAGCTTGAGGACATGTCTGGGAGTCTGGGAGTGATATAGATGCATTACATTGATTGTGACAGAATTCCATGGGCATACAGAATTTCATGCCAGAACACAGAAAAAGACACAGTTTAAAGCATGTATGGTATTTTATACTTATAATTCCATAGCTAGCTAAATATTTATTATATTTAAATCCATATTAAATATAAATCAAGTAGAGATTGGAGAGCTCATTCATGAGGTGGGGCCTGTGTCATGCATGTATGCTATTCAAGTTTGAGCCTTGGCTCCATATGGAATGCTAATGCAATTATGGGATGCTTCTCTGTGCTGTGGTGTCTCTTCTCTGTGTGTCTCTGTCTGTCTGTATACCTGACAGAGTTGGCCCAGAGCAGTGATACTATGCATGTATGAAGCCCTGGAAGTGCAATCAATCAATCAATCAATTAATCAATCAATATACATAAAATATAACTCAACTCCCTGCAATTTTATTAATTGTATTAATTTAATTTAAATTGTTTTACAACCTGCAATTAAAAATAAATGAGTAGCCTGCATCTCTCTCTTTGGTGAGTCATAAAAAGGCTTAGAATGGACTTATCAGGAGTCAGGCAGTAGCTCAGTGGTTTAAGCACATGTGGCACAAAGCACAAGGACCTGCCTAAGGATGCCGGTTCAAACTCCTGGCTCCCCACCTGCAGGGGAGTTGCTTCACAAGTAGTGAAGCAGGTCTGCAGGTATTTGTCTTTCTCTGTCTTCCCCATCTCTATTTTCTCTCTGTCCTATCCAAGAATGATGACATAAATAACAATAATAACTATAACAATAAAAAACAAGGTCAACAAAAGGAAATAAATAAATAAATATTTTTTAAAAATGGACTTAGCATGAAAAGAAAAACTAGAATCTACTTTTCTTCCAGGAAGTCATATAAGAAAAGATGATGGAGCAAAGGAAAGAGAACATTCAGTGTTTTTATGTCCTCTCTTTAACTCCTATAAAAAAGACTATATTCCTTCCTCTAGATGGTCATGTTCAAGATCAGAGACTAATGAAAGGACATTAGTTTAAAAACATCAAGCTTGGGGGCCAGGTACTGGTACACTTGATTAAATACACATATTACTATGCTTGAGAACCCGGGTTAGAGTCCTCAGGCCCCATCTGCAAAGGAAGAAGTTTCACCAGCAGTGAAGCTGGTCTGCAGGTGTTTTTTTCTCTCTCTCTATCTTCTTCTCCTCTCAATTTCTCTCTGTCCTATAAAATAAAATAGAAAGAGAAAAAAAGGAAAAAAATGTCTACCAGCACTAAATCCCAGCAATAACCCTCCTGGCAATAATTAAAAAAATGAAATGAAATAAAAACATCTAGTATGAACCTCATAATTCTATCTTCCATCCCACCAACAGTCAGCAGATGGCGCTGGTGACCAAAAAAAAAAACCTAGTAGGAAAAGAAATGTGAGGTTGGGGCAAGTTAACAAGAAAAAGAATTATAATCAAAATTATAATCAAATTTATTTGATTATAAGAAATGTTGACCATGGGAGGCAGGGCTACAAATCACCAGCAGCTGTGTTTCTCCTCTCCTGGGTCAACTAGAGACCACCTGGGGCCGCAACAAGACAAGACTAGAACTGACTTTGGGAAACCACCAAATCATGGTGAGTGCAAACACGTGAAGCTGGTGGACAGCAAAGAGCCTAAGGAGAGATTGAGTGGCTGGTAACAGTCTGGCAGTTTACTGGTTGAGGCACCACCTCCAGTCTGTTTTACCAACAAAAAGACTGCTGAAGAGAGGAAAGGATTCCCTTAAGACTCACCAAATGCAACTGTGAGGTCTCCATTGCTACTGCCTTCAGAAACTGGAGCAGCAGGGGTGAGCCCTATGCTGAGATGGTAGTGGTGGGTGGGTGGGGGGAGGGCAGAGAACTGACCAGGAAACTCAGGAGAAGATCTACACCCTGGTGGTCTACCAGTGGGGTGGTATAGTGGGAGCCTTTCCACATTGTTCTCCTGATGAGAACATGGTGAATAATTGCCTCAGAACCTACAGACTATAAACAAGACTTATTTAGAAACTCAAAGGACCCAGCAGTGCTGCCTGGCTTGGCAGAGAAGCTGAATAGAGCCCAGAGCTTTGGATCCTTGGAGTGTGGGAGTCTCTTTGCATAACCCCTGTATTATCTCTCCTCCACAATGATTTATCTCTTGGTCAGGAGTGAGTGATTAAACTAAGGAGCCTACTTATAGTTAAAAAGGTGTCAGGCTCCTATAGCCTACAGGGAAGAAAAAGAACAAAAGAGGCTTAAACAGCAACTGTGCTCCAACTCAGGGATTGAAATAATATTGAAACAACTTAATTTCCACAACTGTGAACTCTTTAAGTACCTTACTTAGACACAAGTCAATTCAGGCAAGAGTGATCAGTAATTTGAAAAGTACTGAGAGAGGCACTTCATAATATACTATATATAATGGCTAAACCAACAAGAAGAAATATTAGAGAAATGAACCAGGGAAAAAGTCCAGGAAAAGCCCCCCAAAGGTTGAAGCACAGAATTATGAGGTCACCATCTAAATGCTAGTTAAGGAAATAGTCACCAGAGTGAGTAAAGAGATTGAAAGAATTGTCATAAAAAATGCAGAAACAAAAAGTGAGACTCTGGATGAAAACACTAATTATCTCAAGGTTATTAGAGAGCTAGAAGCTGGAAGAAATAGCTGACCTAAGAACACAACTAACTGAGCAAGCTAAAATAGTATCAGAACAGGGTAACAAAATAGATGGACTTCAGAAAACAGTAGAGGGCAGAGAGAATAGAATCAATGAGGCTGAAGACAGAACTAGCAAGATTAAGGACGAATCAGAGAAAACTAATAAAGAAGTGAGAGATCTCAAAAAGAGATTAAGAGATACTGAAAACAACAACAGAGAAATATGAGATGACTTCAAAAGAAATAATATACACATTATTGGCTTACCAGAGGAAGAAAGAGAGGGAGGAGAAGAAAGCATTCTTCAGGACATAATAGCTGAGAACTTCTAGACAACATCAAAGACATAAAGGTTCAAGAAGCCCAGAGGGTCCCAAACAGAATTAACCCAGACTTAAAGACACCAAGACACATCATATTTAAGATGAAAAGGAATAAGAATAAAGATAGGATCCTGAAGGCTGCAAGAGAAAAACAAAGAGTCACCTATAGAGGAAAACCCGTAAGGTTAGCAGAAGACTTCTCCACACAAGCACTACAGGCAAAGAGAATGGCAAGAAACCCATCGAGTGCTCAATGAGAAAGACTTTCATCCAAGAATACTATATCCTGCTAGACTGTCATTCAGACTAGATGGAGATATCAAAACCTTCTCAGACAAGCAACAGTTGAAAGAGTCAACAATCACCAAGCCTGCCCTGAAAGAAGTTCTAAAATGTCTCCTATAAACAGTCAGACCACCATAAATAGGCCATCTATCAGAACACTCTAAAACTCTACAAGAATGGCGTTAAAATATCTTCAATCTTTGATGTCAATAAATGTCAATGGCCTGAATTCACCTATTAAAAGGTACACAGTAGGAAGATGGATCAGAAAACACAACCCAACAATATATTGTCTGCAGGAAATCCATCTAACTGAAAAAGACAAACACAGACTCAAAGTGAAATGATAGAAAACCATCATACAAGCCAATGGCCCACAAAAAAGGGCATGAACAGCTATGCTTATATCTGACAGGATAGACTTTAAAATAAATAAAATTTATTTACTGCTCAGAGGATCAGTCAACCAAGAGGACTTAACAATTATTAACATCTATGCACCCAATGAGAAGCCATCTAAATACATCCAACTTCTACTGAAAGAGCTACAGCAATATATTAACAGCAGCACAGTCATAGGAGAGGACTTCAACATCCCACTGTCTCAACTTGACAGATCATCCAGGCAGAAAATCAATAAAGACACGAGGGAGCTAAATGAGGAGATAGATAAACTAGAACTGTTGGACATTTTCAGAGTCATTCACCCCAAGAAACTGGAATACACAGTTTATACAAGTCCACATAGGTCATTCTCAAGGATAGACCATAGTTAGACCACAAAGACAGCATCAGCCAATTCAAGAGCATTGAAATCATCCCAAGCATTTTCTCAGACCACAGTGGACTTAAACTAATACTTAAAAATAAATAAAATATTAGTAATAGTTCCAAAATGTGAAAGGTCAACAGTACACTACTTAACAACTACTGGGTCAAGGAAATCAAGGAAGAAATCAAAATGTTTCGAGAGTTCAATGAAAATGAAGACACAGGGAGGCGGAGCTATGAGCAGCAGATTGCTTTCTCTCCTCTCCTCTCCTCTCCTCTCCTCTCCTCTCCTCTCCTCTCCTCTCCTCTCCTGGATCAACTAGCAATACCAAAGGAGACCACCCAGGACTGAAACAAGATAGGACTAGAATGACCACAGGAACCCAGTAAATCAACTGTGAGTACAGACATGTGTGGCTGGTGACAGAGAGGAGAGAGGGGCCTAAGGAGAGATTAAGTGACTGCTAACAGTTCAACAGTTTATCAGTGGAGACACCACCTCCAGTCTGCTCCACCAACAAGGGGACAGCTGAAGGGAGGAGAGGACTCCCCAGAGACTCACCAAGTGCAACTCTGAGTCTCCATTGCTACTACCCTCAGAATCTGGAGCAGCGACAGGGAGGGACACCAGGGGACAGAGATCTAACCAGGAAACTCAGGAGAAGACCTATACATTGGTGGCATAGCTGAGGGGCTGTGAAAGTCTCTTTGCATAACCACTGGATTATCTCTGCCACACCCTGCTTTATCTCTTGGTCAGGAGTCAGTGATTAAGCTAAGAAGCCTATTGATAGTTTAAAAGCCCTCAGGCTCCCATAGCCTACAGGGAAGAAAAAAAAGAGGCTTTTAAACCACTGAGCTCCAACTCAGGGATTGAAAAAACTATTAACTTCCACCACGGTAAACCCTATAATTAAATGACTTAGACACAAGTCAATCCAGGCAATAGTGATCAATAATTTGAAAAGTACTGATAAAGGGAACTCATAATATATAAAATGGTTAAAACAACAAGAAAAAATATTGGAGACTCGAACCAGGACAAGAGTCCAGCTAAAAGTCCTCCAGAGGGTGAAGCACGAAACAACGAGTTCAACATCCAAACATTAGCTAAGGAAATAATAACAGGAGTGAGTGAAGAATTTGAAAAAATTGTAATCAGAAATGCAGGAACAACAAATGAGAATATGGAAGAAAATTCTAATTATCTCATGGTTATTAGAGAGCTGAAATGGCTGAGCTAAGAAGGCAACTAGCTGAACAAGCTAAAACAGTATCAGAGCAGGGCAACAAAATAGATGAACTCCAGAAAGCAGTAGAGGGCAGAGAGAATAGAATCTATGAGGCTGAAGACAGAATTAGCAAGATTGAGGATGAATTAGAGACAACTAAAAAAGAAGTAAGAGATCTCAAAAAGAGATTAAGAGATGCTGAAAACAACAACAGAGTCCTATGGGATGACTTCAAAAGAAACAATATACACATTATTGGCTTACCAGAGGAAGAAAAGAAGGAGAGGAAGAAAGCATTCTCCAGGCCATAATAGCTGAAAATTTCTCTAGTCTAGACAACATCAAAGACATAAAGATTCAAGAAGCCCAGAGGGTCCCAAACAGAATTAACCCAGACCTAAAGACACCAAGACATGTCATACTTAGATTGGAAAGGAATAAGGATAAAGAAAGGATCCTCAAGGCTGCAAGAGAAAAACAAAGAGTCACCTACAAAGGAAAACCCATAAGATTAGCAGCAGACTTCTCCATACAAACACTACAGGCCAGAAGAGAATGGCAAGATATCTATCGAGTGCTCAATGAGAAAGGCTTTCAGCCAAGAATACTATATCCTGCTAGACTGTCATTCAGACTAGATGGAAGCATCAAAACCTTCTCAGACAAGCAACAGTTGAAGGAAGCAACCATCACCAAGCCTGCCCTGAAAGAAGTTCTGAAAGGTCTCCTATAAACAACCAGACCACCACAAATAGGACATATATCAAAACACTCTAAAACTCTACAAGAATGGCGTTAAAATATCTTCAATCTTTGATATCAATAAATGTCAATGGCCTGAATTCACCTATTAAAAGACACAGAGTAGGAAGATGGATCAGAAAACACAACCCAACAATATGTTGTCTACAGGAAACTCACCTAACTCAACAAGACAAACACAGACTTAAAGTGAAAGGATGGAAAACTATCATACAAGCCAATGGCCCACAAAAAGGGCAGGAACAGCTATTCTCATATCTGACATGATAGACTTTAAAATAGATAAGATTAAAAAAGATAGGAATGGACACTACTTAATGCTCAGAGGACCAGTCAATCAAGATGACTTAACAATTATTAACATCTATGCACCCAATGAGAAGCCATCTAAATACATCCAACTTCTACTGAAAGAGCTACAGCAATATATTAACAGCAGCACAGTCATAGTAGGGGACTTCAACATCCCACTGTCTCAGCTTGACAGATCATCCAGGCAGAAAATCAGTAAAGACATAAGGGAGCTAAATGAAGAGATAGATAAACTAGAACTATTGGACATTTTCAGAGTCATTCATCCCAAGAAACTGGAATACACATTTTACTCAAATCCACATGGATCATTCTCAAGGATAGACCATATGTTAGGCCACAAAGACAGCATCAGCCAATTCAAGAGCATTGAAATCATCCCAAGCATCTTCTCAGACCACACTGGAATTAAACTAACACTTAACAATCAACAAAAGATTAGTAACAGTCCCAAAATGTGGAAGCTCAACAGTACACTTCTTAACAACTTCTGGGTCAAAGAGGAAATCATGGAAGAAATCAAAATGTTTCAAGAGTTCAATGAAAATGAAGACACAAGCTATCAAAATATTTGCTAAAGCAGTCCTAAGAGGGAAGTTCATAGCTATACAAGCACACATTTGGAAACAAGAAAAGGCACAAATAAACAGCCTGATTGCACATCTTAAAGACCTAGAAGAAGAACAACAAAGGAATCCTAAAGCAATGAGAAGGACAGAAATCACTAAAGTTAGGGCAGAAATAAATAACATTGAGAATAGGAAAACCATACAAAAGATCAATGAAAGTAAATGTTGGTTCTCCGAAAGAGTAAACAAAATCGACAAACCTTTAGCCAGATTCACAAAACAAAAAAGGGAGAAGACCCAAATAAATCGGATAGTAAATGAAAGAGGAGATATCACAACAGACACCTCAGAAATTCAACATATCATGCGAGGCTTCTATGAACAACTATATGCCACCAAGCTAGAGAACCTGGAAGAAATGGATGATTTCCTAGAAACCTACCAACTTCCAAAACTAAGTAAAGAGGAAGTGGATAACATGAACAGGCCCATCACAGCTAATGAAATTGAAACAGTTATCAAAAATCTCCCCAAAAATAAAAGTCCTGGACCAGATGGTTTTACAAATGAATTCTACAAAACTTTTAAAGAACTAATACCTCTACTTTTAAAAGTCTTCCAGAAGATTGAAGACACTGGAATACTCCCTGCCAGCTTCTATGAAGCCAACATCACCCTAATACCAAAACCAGACAGGGACACAACCAAAAAAGAAAACTACAGACCAATATCTCTGATGAACATAGATGCGAAAATATTGAACAAAATTCTAGCCAACCGGGTACAGCAGTATATCAAAAAGATTGTTCATCATGACCAAGTGGGCTTTATCCCAGGCATGCAAGGTTGGTTTAATATACGTAAATCAATCAATGTGACCCACCACATCAACAAAAGCAAGACCAAAAACCACATGGTCATATCAATAGATGCAGAGAAAGCCTTTGACAAAATACAACATCCCTTTATGATCAAAACACTACAAAAAATGGGAATAGATGGAAAATTCCTCAAGATAGTGGAGTCTATATATAGCAAACCTACAGCCAACATCATACTCAATGGTGCAAAACTGGAAGCATTTCCCCTCAGATCAGCTACTAGACAGGGCTGCCCACTATCACCATTACTATTCAACATAGTGTTGGAAGTTCTTGCCATAGCAATCAGGCAGGAGCAAGGAATTAAAGGCATACAGATTGGAAGAGAAGAAGTCAAACTCTCCTTATTTGCAGATGACATGATAGTATACATGGAAAAACCTAAGGAATCCAGCAAGAAGCTTTTGGAAATCATCAGGCAATACAGTAAGGTGTCAGGCTATAAAATTAACATTCAAAAGTCAGTGGCATTCCTCTATGCAAACACTAAGTTAGAAGAAATTGAAATCCAGAAATCAGTTCCTTTTTCTATAGCAACAAAAACAATAAAATATCTAGGAGTAAACCTAACCAAAGAAGTGAAAGACTTGTATACTGAAAATTATGAGTCACTACTCAAAGAAATTGAAAAAGACACAAAGAAGTGGAAAGATATTCCATGTTCATGGGTTGGAAGAATTAACATAATCAAAATGAATATATTACCCAGAGCCATCTACAAATTTAATGCTATCCCCATCAAGATCCCAAGCACATTTTTTAGGAGAATAGAAAAAATGCTACAAATGTTTATCTGGAACCAGAAAAGACCTAGAATTGCCAAAACAATCTTGAGAAAAAAGAACAGAACTGGAGGCAGATCTCAAACTGTATTATAGGGCCATTGTCATCAAAACTGCTTGGTACTGGAACATGAACAGACACACTGACCAGTGGAATAGAATTGAGAGCCCAGAAATGAGGCCCCACACCTATGGACATCTAATCTTTGACAAAGGGGCCCAGACTATTACATGGGGAAAGCAGAGTCTCTTCAACAAATGGTGTTGGAAACAATGGGTTGAAACATGCAGAAGAATGAAGCTGAATCACTGTATTTCACCAAATACAAAAGTAAATTCCAAGTGCATCAAGGACTTGGATGTTAGACCACAAACTATCAAATACTTAGAGGAAAATATTGGCAGAACTTTTTTCCACATAATTTTTAAAGACATTTTCAATGAAACGAATCCAATTACAAGGAAGACTAAGGCAAGTATAAACCTATGGGACTACATCAAATAAAAAGCTTTCTCACAGCAAAAGATACCACTACCCAAACCAAGAGACCCCTCACAGAATGGGAGAAGATCTTTACATGCCATACATCAGATAAGAGTTTAATAACCAACATATATAAAGAGCTTGCCAGACTCAACAACAAGACAACAAATAACCCCATCCAAAAATGGGGGGAGGACTTGGACAGAATATTCACCACAGAAGAGATCCAAAAGGCTGAGAAACACATGAAAAAATGCTCCAAGTCTCTGATTGTCAGAGAAATGCAAATCAAGACAACAATGAGATATCACTTCACTCCTGTGAGAATGTCATACATCAGAAAAGGTAACAGCAGCAAATGCTGGAAAGAGTGTGGGGTCAAAGGAACCCTCCTGCACTGCTGGTGGGAATGTCAATTGGTCCAACCTCTGTGGAGAACAGTCTGGAGAACTCTCAGAAGGCTAGAAATGGACCTACCCTATGACCCTGCAATTCCCTTCCTGGGGATATATCCTAAGGAACCCAACACATCCATCCAAAAAGATCTGTGTACACATATGTTCTTGGCAGCACAATTTGTAATAGCCAAAACCTGGAAGCAACCCAGGTGTCCAACAACAGATGAGTGGCTGAGCAAGTTGTGGTCTATCTATATACACAATGGAATACTACTCAGCTGTAAAGAATGGTGATGTCACCGTTTTCAGATGATCTTGGATGGATCTTGAAAAAATCATGTTGAGTGAAATAAGTCAGAAACAGAAGGATGAATATGGGATGATCTCACTCTCAGGCTGAAGTTGAAAAACAAGATTAGAAAAGAAAACACAAGTAGAACCTGAAATGGAATTGGAGTATTACACCAAATTAAAAGACTCTGGGGTGGGTGGATGGGTGGGGAGAATACAGGTCCATGAAAGATGACGAATGATGGGAGTCGGGTGTTGGCGCAGCAGGTTAAGCGCAAGTGGCGCAAATCGCCAGGACCTGGCGTAAGGATCCCAGTTCGAGCCCCCGGCTCCCCACCTGCAGGGGAGTCGCTTCACAGGCGGTGAAGCAGGTCTGCAGGTGTCTCTCTTTCTCTCCTCCTCTCTGTCTTCCCCTCCTCTCTCCATTTCTCTCTGTCTTATCCAGCAACAACGACATTAATAACCACAACAATGTTGAACAACAAGGGCAACAAAAAGGAAAATAAATAATGAAAGAAAGAAAGAAAGATGAAAAAAAAAAAAAGAAAATGAAGACACATGCTATCAAAGTTTTTGGGACACAGCTAAGGCAGTCCTGAAAGGGAAGTTCATAGCCATACAAGCACACATTAGGATACAAGAAAAAGCTCAAGTAAACAGCCGGATTTCACACCTGAAACACCTAGAAGAAGAAGAACAAAGGAACCCTAAAGCAACCAGAAAGACTGAAATAACTAAAGTTAGGTCAGAACTATATAACATTGAAAATAAGAAAACCATACAAAAGATCAATGAAAAGTAAATATTGGTTCTTTGAAAGAGTCAACAAAATCAACAAGCCTTTAGCCAAACTCACAGAACAAAAAAGGGAGAAGACACAAATAAATCAAATTGTAAATGAAAGAGGAGGTATCACAACAGACACAGCAGAAATTCAACATATCATGCGAGGCTTATGAACAACTATATGCCACCAAGCTAGAGAACCTAGAAGAAATGGACGATTTCCTAGATTCCTACAAACTTCCAAATTTAAATAAAGAGGAACTAGAAAGTATGAACAGGCCAATCATAGCCAACGAAATTGAAAAATTATCAAAAACCTTCCCAAGAATAAAAGTCCTGGACTAGATGGTTTTTCAAGTGAATTCTACAAAACCTTCAAGGAAGAGTGAATACCTCTGCTTTTAAAACTCTTCCAGAAGATTGAAGACACAGGAATACTCCCTTCCAGCTTCTATGAAGCTTTTGATACCAAAAGCTGACAGGGACACAACCAAAAAAGGAAACTATCAGAGACCAGTATTTCTGATGAACATAGATGCTAAAATATTGAACAAAATTCTAGTTAACTGGATACAGCATTATATTAAAAAGATTGTTCATCCAGAACTGGAGGCATCACACTCCCAGATCTCAAATTGTATTATTGGGCCATTGTCATCAAAACTGCTTGGTACTGGAACATAAACAGACACACTGACCAGTGGAATAGAATTGAGAGCCCAGAAGTGAGCCCCCACACTTATGGACATCTAATCTTTCACAAAGGGGCTCAGATTGTTAAATGGGGAAAGCAGAGTCTCTTCAACAAATGGTGTTAGAAACAATGGGTTGAAACATGCAGAAGAATGAAACTGAATCACTGTATCTCACCAAATACAAAAGTAAATTCCAAGTGGATCAAGGACTTGGATGTTAGACCACAAACTATCAGATACTTAGAAGAAAACATTGGCAGAACTCTTTTCCGCATATATTTTAAAGAAATCTTCAGTGAAACAAATCCAGTTACAAAGAAGACTAAGGCAATAAACCTATGGGACTACATCAAATTAAAAAGCTTCTTCACAGCAAAAGAAACCACTACCCAAACCAAGAGACCCCTCACAGAATGGGAAAAGATCTTTACATGCCATACATCAGACAAGAGTTTAATAACCAACATATATAAAGAGCTTGCCAAACTCAACAAGACAACAAATAACCCCATCCAAAAATGGGGGGAAGACTTGGACAGAATATTCACTACAGAAGAGATCCAAAAGGCTGAGAAACACATGAAAAAATGCTCCAAGTCTCTGATTGTCAGAGAAATGCAAATCAAGACAACAATGAGATATCACTTCACTCCTGTGAGAATGTCATACATCAGTAAAGGTAACAGCAGCAAGTGCTGGAGAGGGTGTGGGCTCAAAGGAACCCTCCTACACTGCTGGTAGGAATGTCAGTTGGTCCAACCTCTGTGGAGAACAGTCTGGAGAACTCTCAGAAGGCTAGAAATGGACCTACCCTATGACCCTGCAATTCCCCTCCTGGGGATATATCCTAAGTAACCCAACACATCCATCCAAAAAGATTTGTGTACACATATGTTCTTGGCAGCACAATTTGTAATAGCCAAAACCTGGAAACAACCCAGGTGTCTAACAACAGATGAGTGGCTGAGCAAGTTGTGGTCTATATACACAATGGAATACTATTCAGCTGTAAAAAATGGCGACTTTACTGTTTTCAGCCGATCTTGGATGGACCTTGAAAAATTCATGTTAAGGGAGTCGGGCTGTAGCACAGCAGGTTAAGCGCAGGTGGCGCAAAGCACAAGGACGGGCATAAGGATCCCGGTTCGAACCCCGGCTCCCCACCTGCAGGGGGAGTCGCTTCACAGGCGGTGAAGCAGGTCTGCAGGTGTCTGTCTTTCTCTCCCCCTCTCTGTCTTCCCCTCCTCTCTCTGTTTCTCTCTGTCCTATCCAACAACAACGACAACAACAATAATAACTACAACAATAAAATAACAAGGGCAACAAATGGGAATAAATAAATAAATAAATAAAATAAATATTAAAAAAAAGAAAAATTCATGTTAAGTGAAATAAGTCAGAAACAGGAGGATGAATATGGGATGATCTCACTCTCAGGCTGAAGTTGAAAAACAAGATTAGAAAAGAAAACACAAGTAGAACCTGAAATGGAATTGGAGTATTACACCAAAGTAAAAGACTCTGGGGTGGGTGGGTGGGTGGTGAGAATACAGGTCCATGAAAGATGATGAATGACATAGTGGGGGTTGTATTGTTAAATGGGAATCTGGGGAATGTTATGCATGTACAAACTATTGTATTTACTGTTGAATGTAAAACATTAATTCCCCAATAAAGAAATAAAAAAAAAAAAGAAACAGAAGGATGAATATGGGATGATCTCACTCTCAGGCAGAAGTTGAAAAACAAGATCAGAAAAGAAAACAGAAGTAGAACCTGAAATGGAATTGGCGTATTGCACCAAAGTAAGACTCTGGGGTGGGTGGGGAGAATACAGGTCCAAGAAGGATTCAGAAGACCTAGTGGGGGTTGTATTGTTATATGGGAAACTGGGGAATGTTATGCATGTACAAACTATTGTACTTACTGTTGAATGTAAAACATTAATTCTCTGATAATAAAAAAAAAAAGAAAAAAAAGATTGTTCATCATGACTAAGTGGTGTTTATCCCAGGCATGCAAGGTTGGTTTAATATACATAAATCAATCAACGTGCTCCACCACATCAATAAAATAGGGAGTTGGGGGAGCTTTCTATTGATCAGTAACAAAAAACATCCGGGTTGGATTCCCTGGCTCCCCACCTGCAGGGGGTGGCTTCACAAGCGGTGAAGCAGGTCTGCAGGCGTCTTTCTCCTTCCCTCTCTGTCTTCCCTTCCTCTTTCCATTTCTGTCTGTCTTATCCAACAACAATGACATTAATAACAACAATGGTAATAATAATCACAACAACGACAAAAGAACAAGGGAACAAAAGGGGGAAAAATGGCTTCCAGGAACAGTGGATTTGTGGTGCAGGCACTGAGCTCTAGCCATAACCCTGGAGGCAAAAAAAAAAAATTACTATAATAAAAATAAGTTTGATATTTCTAAAATAAGAAATAAAATAAATGGGGCCCAGGTGGTGGCTCATCCAATTGAGTGCAGATGCTATGATCAGGGTTCGAGTCCCTGCTGTGAAGTAGGCCTACAGGTGTTTATCTCTCCTTCTCTTTATTCCCTTTCCCCCTCTCAATTTCTCTCTGCCCTATCAAATGAAAATAGAAATAAAAAGGAAAGGAAAAAAAAAGCCACCAGGAGATCACCCTGGTGGCAAAGGGGAAAAAAAAAAAGGGGAGTCGGGCGGTAGCACAGCGTGTTAAGTGCATGTGGCACTAAGAGCAAGGACCTGAGTAAGTATCCAGGTTGGAGCCACCCGCTCCCCACTTACAGGGGAGTCCCTTCACAGACTGTGAAGCAGGTCTACAGGTGTCGATCTTTCTCTCCCTCTCTCTGTCTTCCCCTTCTCTCTCCATTTCTCTCTGTCCTGTCTAACAACGACGACATCAACAATAACAACAATCAAAAAGGCAACAAAAGGGAAAATAAGAAAGTAAAAAACATTAAAAGAAAAAGAAAGAAAGAAAGAAAGAAAGGAAGAAAGAAAGAAAGAAAAAAGAAATGTATTAGCCTAGAGGCCAGGACTTGTATTTATGAGGCCCTGGGAATGATCCCTCTATATGGTACTGCATATGCTGGAGTAAAGCAGAACTGTGGTCCATTTCTCTTGGAAATAAGAAGTAAATATCAAGTGAGAAAAACTGAACAAGTTTTTCAACGGTTTGATTCACTGAAGAAATGTTTTAGTAGAGGGACCTAGGGACTTTTTTTTTTTTCTTTTTCCTGAAGCTTTTACATATTATATGATTAAAAACTATATTGTGTGACATTTTACCTCAGCTCAAACCAAATTATTCATCATCCTCTTACTGGTTATTATGAAGGGATTAGTTACATATGCTTCCTAAGATAAAAATTTGTTTGTGGCTAGTAAGTGGGCTTTGAGAAAAATGAAAGAAATTCAGGAAGGTGGTCTGGGAGAAGTTGCAATGTATAAAGCATTGAACTCTCAAGCATGAGGTCCCAAGTTCAATCCCCAGTAGCACATGTATCACAGTGATATCTGTTTCTCTCTCTCTCTCTTTGCCTATCTTCTTCATGAACAAATAAAATAAAATCTTAAAAAAAAAAAAGAATTCAGGACAAACAACTAGATTCTGCCTCTACTACAGAAATATTTTGGAATAATTTTTTTGCTATTGGTTCAAAACATAGTATTTTTTTATTGGAGGGTTAACCGTTTATAGTATCTTAAACACAGCACAACCTCTCATCTCCCCCTTGATAGGTGTCAATGGGACACACCTGGATCCCAATCTTTCCCTAGAGTCCTCCCTTCCCCAGAATTCTTTGCTTTGGTGCAATAAACAAACTGTATACATGGCCTGAGGAAGTAGGATGAAGTTTCATAGTGTCAGTGGTTGGTTAGTGATTTTTTTTTTTTTTTTTTTTTTTTGCCTCCAGTGTTATCACTGGGGCTCAGTGCCTGCGGTACAAATCCATTGCTCCTAGAGGTCATTTTTTCCCTTTTGTTGCCTTTGTTGTTTATCATTTTTGTTGTCATTGTTGTTGGATAGGACAGAGAAATCGAGAGAGGAGGGGAAGAAAGATAGACAGCTGGTACCTGCAGACCTGCTTCACCACTTGTGAAGTGACCCCCCTACAGTTGGGGAGCCGGGGGCTCAATCCACGATCCGATCCTTGAGCCAATCCTTGCTCCATATGCGCTTCACTCCCTGCACTACTGCCCGCCCCGGTTGGTTAGTGATTTTAACAGGACACCATATTTTCTGTAGGGAACTGGATGGGATGGGTCTTCTGCACCCACTCTTGTCAACTGAATTAATCATTTTGATGGTCCTGAGAGTTGGGACAACTGGTCCTTCTGCTATAAAATACTTGAAAGATGTACAGCCACATTTAGGCAATCCCAAATTGCCGTTGAGAGGTTGAATTAATGGGGTTTTTAAGCATTTCATGTTTTCTAAATGTTCTAGGACATGTATCTATTTTTTTCTTTATTGGGGGATTAATGGTTTATAGTCGACAGTAAAATATAGTAATATGTACATGTGTAACATTTCTCAGTTTTCTTTTTTTTACTTTATCTTTATTTATTGGATAGAAACAGCCAGAAATCAAGAGGGAAGGGGGTGGTAGAGAGGAAGAGAGACAGAGAGATACTTACAGCCCTGCTTCACCACTCACAAAGCTTTCCACCTGCAGGTAGGGGCTGGGGGTTTGAACCCGGGTCCTTGTGCATTGTAGCATATGCACTCAACCAGGTGCACCACCACCTGGCCCCAGTTCTCAGTTTTCCACATAACAATTCAACTCCCTCTAGGTCCTCCTCTGCCATCATCATTCCAGGACCTGAACCCTCCCCCGCATCCCAGAGTCTTTTAGTTTAGAGCATTACACCAGGTACTCCAGTCCAAGTTCTGCTTTGTGTTTTCTCTTCTGTTCTTATTTTAACTTCTATCTGTATTTATCCTTCTCTTTCTGGCTTATCTCACTTAACATGATTTCTTCAAGTTCTATCCAAGATGAGATGAAGAAGATTTCATTATTTTTTAAAAATTTCTTTATTGGGAGATTAATGGTTTACAGTTGACTGTAAAATGCAATAGTTTGTACAAGTGAATTCACTATTTTTAATAGATGAGTAGTATTCCACAACTTTCTCATCCACTCATCTGTTGTTGGACATCTGGGTTGCTTCCAGGTTTTGGCTATTACAAATTATGCCGCTATGATCACAGGTTTACACAAATCTTTTTGGATGGGTGTATTTTATTCCTTGGGATATATCCCCAGGAAAGGAATTTCAGAGTTATAAGGTAGGTCCACTTCTAGTCTTCTGAGAGTTCTCCAGACTGCTTTCTACAGGGGTTGGACCAATTTACATTCCTACCAGCAGTGCAGGAGGGTTCCTTTGATCCCACAACCTCTCCAGCATTTGTTGCTGTTACCTTTTCTGATGTATGACATTCTCACAGGAGTGAAGTGGCATTTCATTGTCTTTCTTTGCATTTATCAATCAGTGACTTGGAGGATTTTTTTTTTTCATCTTTGTTGGCCTTTTGGATCTCCTCTTTGGTGAATATCCTGTTTGTATTTTCTCCTCATTTTTGGATGAGGTCATATGTTTTTTTGTTGCTGAGTTTGGTGATTATATATATATATATATATATATATATACATATATAGCCTTTGAGCCATAAGTCAGATGAGTTTTGCCCTAGCTGTGCGTTTTTTAGTAAAATCACTTGAGCTCCCTGAGCCACAATATCTTCTTCATAATATCTACTTGCTTATCTACTGGGACTCATGTTTTTATAATTGTTTAAAAATGCCCATGCACCAATAACTATGAATACAATAAATTGCTAACAAAGCAATTTTTGTTAAATGTTAGTCTGGACAATCAAAGAGAGAGAAAGAAAAACTTTTAATATGTAGCAGCTTCTCTCTCTCTCAGCTGTGAGCACTGTACCTTCCTCTGCCCATCTTCTGCCCTATTTTTTTTTTCCTTTTCTTTTATCAGATCACATCAAATTGATGGGGTTTATAGTCAACAATATTTATACCCCTTTCCCATATTAGGGAGCTACTCTCTTCCCTGATCCAGCTTTCTGGTCCTTTTTCCAGCCATGACATCATCTCCCCAGACAATAACTTTGATACACCTGCATATTAGATTTCAGGCTCAGGGGAAAAATGAAAAAGAAAAAAACCCCAAAAAACTAGTATAGCCACAGGCCCTTTGGAATATAACTAAATATGCCTATTAGCTCTCTACAAAATGGAGGACCCCCCCCAACTCTTCATCTGCAATATTCCAGCCTTTAGGTCCATGATTGGTCAACAATTTGTTTGGCTTTGTATGTTAACTCTCTTTTCAACCACCAGGTTCCAGATGCTAGCAGGATGCCAACCAGACTTCCCGGGACAGACAACCCCACCAATGTGTCCTGGAGCTGTGCTTCCCCAGAGCCCTTCCCCACTAGGGAAAGGGAGAGGCAGACTGGGAGTATGGACTGACCAGTCAATGCCCATGTTCAGTGGAGAAGCAATTACAGAAGCCAGACCTTCCACCTTCTGCATCCCACAATGACCTTGGGCCCATACTCCCAGAGGGTTAAAGAATAAGAAAGCTATCAGGGGAGGGGATGGGATCCAGAGTTCTGGTGGTGGGAACTGTGTAGAGTTGTAACCTTCTTATCCTATGGTTTAGTCAATGTTTCCTTTTTATAAAGCTCAGCTCTGATTGACCTGGAGCCTTTGATGCAACAGGCATGAAAGTCTTTTTCAGAACCACTATACTGTTTTCCCAGCCTTGCTCCTTCTGTTGAAGAATCTTCTATGCCCCTCTGGCTCAGCTTGTCTCAAAAAAGCTTCTGTGTATTTAAAACAATTCTTGAAGAAAAAATATTGTCTATACATTAATTTACCCACTGGGTGGCAGTACTGAGTCAAATGGATGACTGAATTGTGAAAGAAAAAATATTCCCAGAAAAGGGGAAATCAGGCAGTTGGGCCAAGTACACAATGTCCCATCTCCCTTGTGCTTATAAACATAAACACTGTCCAACTTTCCTCTCACAGGAAAACAAACCATCACTTCTCATTGCCTTACACCCCTGGCTCTGATGTATAACTGACCCAAAGTCTTTGAGGAAGAACTGGTTACATACACTACAGTTTAGCAGAGGGAATTGAGGATGAGTTTGTGTAGCACTGATAATGCTAGGTTCCCACATACTTTCCAGAGACATACCTCAACCTATTAGGTCAAATTATACTTAGTACTTTTTCCCTCTGGCTCTCCTAATTTTTCCTTTCTTTAAAATTTTTTTTATTATATTTATTTATTGGATAGAGACAGCCAGAAATTGGGAGAGTAGGTGGAGGTGGAAAGGGAGAAAGAGACATCTGCAGCACTGCTTCACCATGTACAAAGGGACCAGGGGCCCTAACCCTGGTCCTTATGCATTCAACCAAGTGTGCTACCACCCAGCCCTTAATTTTTTCTTTTATAATTATTTATTTACTATGGATAGAGACACAGAAATAGAGAGGGGTGGGAAATATGGAGGGAGGGAGTGAGGGAGGGAAGGAGGGAGTAAGAGAGAGAGAGAGAGAAAGAGAGAGAGAGCGCGCTGCTTCACTGCTTATTAAAACTTCAGTCCAGCAGGTCGGGACTAGGGGTTTGAACTCAGGGCCTTGTGTATTTAGTATTTTCTTTATGCCACAAAGTGTCCTTTGTCAAATGCTCTAAAGAATGCAAACATTAAAAAAGGACATAGGGGATCGGGCAGTAGCACAGCAGGTTAAGTGCACGTGGCACGAAGCACAAGGACCAGCATAAAGATCTTGGTTCGAGCCCCCGGCTCCCCACCTGCAGGGGGGTTGCTTCACAGGCAGTAAAGCAGGTCTGCAGATGTCTCTCTTTCTCTCCCCCTCTCTGTCTTCCCCTCCTCTCTCCATTTCTCTCTGTCCTATCCAACGACGACATCAATAACAACAATAATAATAACTACAACAACAATAAAAACAAGGGAAACAAAAGGGAAAATAAATACTAATAATAATTTTAAAAAATGACATAGCTCTTGTTCTCTAGGAATTTATGATCTAGGAGATAAAAGGAAATTTATACACAAGTTCTTCATGAGGAATATAAACAATGTACTGTGGATCATCTAAAATAGAATGAAATCGGGGGGTGGGGTGGGATGTGATTAGATAGCATAATGGTTATGCAAACTGCTATGCAGAGTTCCATATCCCTTCCCCTCCACTAGAAGTTTCCCTATTCTTTATCCTTCTGGGAGTATGGACCAAAGAACTTTATGGGGAGCAGAAGGTGGAAGGTCTGGCTTCTGTAGTTGCTTCTCCACTGGACAAGTCGATCCATACCCCTACTATTACTTCTATAACCATCTATCTATTTTTTTTGCCCATTTTTTTCTATGATCTCACCTTCTTTTCCAAAGGAGAAATTCTATGTCGAGTGTTTACATTTTTAAAAGGTGGAAGTTTTCAAATCACATAGCTTTCAAATTAAAAGTCCTCCCCAATGGTCTGGGAGGTGACCCAGTGGATAAAGCACTGGATTCTCAAGCATGAGGTCCTGAGTTCAATCCCTGGCAGCATATGTACCAGAGTGATGCCTGGTTCTTTCTCTCTCTCTCTGTCTCTCCTTCTATCTTCATGAATAAATAAAATATTTTTAAAAATTCTCCCCAAAGTCACAATTAAAAATTCTATTTATTTATTAGACAGAGACATAGAGAGAGAGAGAGTGTGAGAAATTTAGAGGGGAGAGGGACATAGAGAGGGAAAGAGACACAGAGAGAAAGACACCAGCAGCCCTGCCTCACCACTTGTGAAGGTTTCCCATTTTGGTGGGGACCAGGAGCTTGAACCTGGCTCCTTGAGCACTGTAATGTGTGCACTTAACTAGGTGTGCCACCACCTGGCCTCAATATTTTATTTGTTTTGAAATATTTTATTTAGTTATTTATTTTTTATAAAGCTTTTAAAGACCTTTTAAAATATTTATTTATTATTTCCCTTTTGTTGCCCTTATTATTTTATTGCTGTAGTTGTTATTGTTGTTGTTATTGATGTCATTGTTGTTAGATAGGACAGAGAGAAATGGAGAGAGAAGGGGAAGAAAGGGGGAGAGAAAGATAGATACCTGCAGACCTGTTTCACCATTTGTGAAGCGATTCCCCTGCAGGTGGGGAGCCAGGGGCTCAAACCGGGATCCTTGCACTTTGCATCACCTGTGCTTACCCTGCTGCGCTACCACCCAACTCCCTAAAGATTTTATTTATTAACGAGAAAGATAGGAGGAGAGAGAGAAAGAACCAGATATCACTCTGGTACATGTACTGCCAGGAGTTGAACTCAGGTCCTCCTGTTTGAGAGTCTAATGCTTTTTCCACCTCCTGGATCACAAATATATTATTTAAAAAAATTTATTTCATGAGAGAGGGAGAGGCAAGCAGGACATCACTCTGGCATCTGTGGTGCCAGGGATAGAACTGGGGACCTCACACCTCTATTTCACCTCTTGGGTCTCAACAAGATTAGTCAACAGAGAAAGCTGGTATGTTTCTCTCTTGAGTAATTTGAAAACAAAAAGAGGAAAACAATAGGGTGAACACATAAGAAAAGGAGTGTGTATGGGGGCTAGGTGGTAGCTGAGTGGGTTAAGTGCACGTGGCACAAAGCACAAGGACTGGTGTAAGCATCCCGGTTCAAGTCCCCGGCTCCCCACCTGCAGGGGGGTCACTTCGCAAGTGGTGAAGCAGGTTTGCAGATGTCTATCTTTCTCTCCCCCTCTCTGTCTTCCCTTCCTCTCTCCATTTCTCTCTGTCCTATCCAGCAACAATGACAGCAATAACAATAACAACAACAATAAACAACAAGGGCAACAAAAGGGAAAAAATGGCCTCCAGGAGCAGTGGATTCATAGTGCAGGCACTGAGCCCGAGCGACCCTGGAGACAAAACAAAAAAAGGAAGAGAAAAAAAGAAAAGGAGTGTGAAGATGACGACTCACTTGGTAGGTATATACTTTGTCATGAACCTGAATTTCAGTGCTAGCTCTACACGGGAGCACTACAGCTCTAGAGGAAGAACTAACATTATGGTAGCACTCTTTCTCTCTCTTTCTTCTCTTTATCTGAAATGAAAAGCATGAAAAAGTCAACCTAGGAGTGGTGAAATCATTCATGTGCAAGGCCCCAGCACCAAACACATACACACATGAGCAAGGAAAAGGAAGTAGAATTTTTCTTAATATAATAAGACAGTTTTAAGGCATATCTTAATGGAGGTTGAGAGACAGATCATCTGGTAGAGCATATACTTTGCTATGCTCAAGGACCAGGGTTCAAGCCTCTTGCCACCACATGGGAGCACCATGCAAAGGGGAAGTTTCACAAGTACTGGAGTGGAGCTGTGGTGTCTTTCATTTCTCATTATTATTATTAATTATTATTATTATTTTATTACCAGAGCACTACTCAGCTCTGGTTTAATGGTGGTGCGGGGGGATTGAACCTGGGACTCTAGACATGAGAGACTCTTTGCATAACTATTATGCTATCTACCCCTTCCCTCTTTTCATTTCTCTCTCATCCCCCATATATATAATATATTATATATATATATATATATAAATACACTGGTGGAATCATGCAAGCATAAAGCACTAGAAAACTCCTGGCAGATGATCTCATGCATAGGCAGAAGTTGAAAAACAAGATCAGAAGCAAAAACACTAAGCAGAACTTGGACTGGAGTTGGCTTATTGCACCAAGTAAAAGACTCTTGGGTGGGGGTGGGGTTCAGGTCCTGGACCATGATGGCAGAGGACCTAGTAGGGGTTGTATTGTTACATGGAAAACTGAGAAATGTTATGCATGTACAAACTATCATATTTACTGTCGACTGTAAAACATTAATCCCCCAATAAAGAAATTAAAAAAAAAAAGTAAAACCATGGCAGAGTGGTCTGGGAGGTGGCACAGTGGATAAAGTACTGGGGTCTCAAACATGAGGTCCCAAGTTCAGTCCTCAAAGGCACATGTATCAGGGTGCTGTCTGGTTCTCTACCTCTCTCTCCAACTATTCCTCTCAAAATAATAAAATTAAAATTAAAAAAGAAAGAGACAAAGACACAAAGATGTCTTAAATGAATCTACAATAGTTCTGAAAAAGTCTCTTGCAGGAGAGTCACTTGCAGGCAGTGAAGTAGGTCTGCAGGTGTCTATCGTTGTCTTCCCCTCCTCTCTCCATTTCTCTCTGTCCTATCCAACAACAACAGCAATAGCAACAATACCAACAGCAACGATGGACAAAGAAAGGAAAAATGGCTTCCAGGAGCAGTGGATTTGTAGTGCAGGCACCAAACCCACTAATAACCCTGAAGGTTAAAAAAAAAAAAAAGAATCCCGGGCTTTTATTACAGAGTGAGTCCACTAGATATCACCTACACTATGAATCCACTGGAGACCATTTTTCCCATTTCTTTTGTTGCCCTTTTTGTCGCTGCTGTTGTTGGATAGGACAGAGAGAAATTGAGAGAGGAGGGGAGACAGAGAGGAGGAGAGAAATATAGACACATTCAGACCTGCTTCACTGCTTGTGAAGCAACTCCCCTATAGGTAGGGAGCCTCAGCTCGAACTGGGATCCTTGCTTGGGTCCTTAAGCTTTGCTCCACGTGCGCTTAACACGCTCCCAAGCCCAGGATTCTTTATACTTACTTAATCCTTACGCAGGTCTTTGAGCTTCGTGCCATGTGTGCTGAACCTGCTGTGCTATTGCCTGACCCCCATGTATCTGGTTTTTGAAAAGCAATAAAGCCTGCCAGAATGTTCTTTAACTCAAACATTTTAGGAGTTTAGCTGGAAATCCTTTGCAGTGGAGATCAAGCAAGGCGACAGTGTGCTCTAACACTAAGAGAGAGGGCAATGTAAAAGAAACTTTTACATTTAGGTTGACAGACCTTTAGGTTGACAGACCTGAGCTCAAGGTCTTACTTTAGGTTGACAGACCTGAGCTCAAGGTCTTACTTTAGGTTGACAGACCTGAGCTCAAGGTCTTACTCTCTACAAAAATCTGTGACCTCAGGCAAATTACTTAACTCTCTAAGGCTGACATGGTCCATACTGAGTCACAGGATTATTGTGCAAATTCAGTGACATAATCTAACCTGAAATCTTTTCTGGAGCAAGGTGACACAGGTGCTCAATTGTAAAGTCTCCCTGAACTCCGAGGCCACACATTATTAAAATATTCTTCTTTATCTGTGACTTGGAGTTATATTCCCAGTTAAGCAGTCTCTCCAGTTCCACATTCCCCTTTAACTTTATTTCACTCTGAGCTAACATTATCTGGGGTGAAGGAGAAGGGGGAAATGAAAAAGGGTGACAGATAAAGGTGTTTATAGAGTGGAGGTGACAGAAAGTGATTACAAGGACAGAGAAAGGGGGTTTTGCATTAGGGAATAAGAGTATGTATGGTACTAAAAATTGTCTGGCCAAAGGTTAAAGCAAAGAGCTATATAATCAGCAGCTTGTATCTGTCTGGCAACAGAATACCGAGGACACTTCCCTCCCAGAAAACTTTGCCTTTACTCAATCACCTCCAATAAACAAACAACAATCACCACTTGGTTTCCTGTTGGCGCCAAGATTGAAAGAGTGGAAAAAAGCACGTAAAGATGATCTTATTTGCAAAAATCCTGGACTTAGCCCTATTTTGCTGTTCCTCTTGGACCTACCTATCCTTTTGGCACCCTTGTACCCAAAAAGTGGGTGTACTTACATACAGGGCAAGCGTTTACACTATTCTTTTGACCCAAGAAAGGAGAATCAGGGAGCAGATTTTTATCAGAATACCAGGTTATAAGGTAAAAGGTCATAAACAACTCTATTCTGGAGGGTTCCACTTTAGCACATACCTTGGCTCCCAGCCTGGTGAACTGCTGCTATCACTGCCACTGCCAGCACAACGTTGTTTTTTTGGCATTCAGGAGACACCAAGTAGAGCCTAGAACAAGCAAGTGGTCTGTATTGAGTTTTGAAAAATGGGAGTCTGGAGTCCAAGAGAGGAATTTAGGGCAAGAGATAACTATATCCAGATTTTTAAAACCCAGCATTTCATAGCTATGCCTAAGTAGATAGATACTAGCATTCCCTTTTCTCTAAACTGTCCCAAATCAGTGTCATCCAGATGCAGATTGTCCGTTTTTCCTCCCAGCCCTCAAAATGTAGGTAGTTATGTATCATATACTGTTTATAATACCCATGTACTTCACATTTTGCCGTTTCTTATTTATATACCCCTTCACATATCCATGAAACTGAAAGTGCTCCCAGAAACTACAATTTGGGATTCTTAAAATTACTCTAGCTGAGCGTTTTATCTTAATTCAATCCCAACAATTCAATCAACTGACTGAAACGACCCAGGGCTGGTTGGTTAACTTCCTAGAACAGAATGTCTTCTTAAACCCACACACCCTATGGACCAACATGTTCCCCTTTTTGTCTCTGGGAGTTGGTGGTGTGTGTGTGTGTGTGTGTGTGTGTGTGTGTGTGTGTGTGTGTGTGTGTTCCAAACAATCTCATGCCTGATTCTTAAGTTTGCTTAATATTGGGGTTGAGTCGTAACTTGTTAGCCCTAGGATGTCAACCCAGTTAAGGTGTATGAAGAAGAAAGAAGGATCCTTTATAGCAGTCTGTTGCCTTTTTTCTTTTTTCCTGAGAGTTAAGATTTCTGTATATTCAAATACTTGCTTACTTCCCCCTATCTATCTTGGGGACATTCTCTTTATCTTTTTAGCACAAGAAATGAGAGCAGTACCCCAACACAGACCCTGGAGGGATACAGGAATTAAAGAAAAGGAAGAGGAGGGCTGAATCTCTGCCGACATGCTATTTTCCTGTGGCAGTTATTAATAACTTCTTCGGAGTCAGCAGCTCAGGCATCTGAAGGCTAGCTAGGGGAAATTCCAACTTCCATAAGGAGTCAAGATCTTTCAATTTAAGTTTATAGTATCCCAGTGCCCTTTCTCTGTCCTTTTTTTTATTTCTGAACGCCTAAAGAAGAGATCTTTCAGAAGACAGGGAAATTCTCCCTTCAGCCAGGAACACAGCCATCTGTCCACTGACGTTTTAGTTTAAACGGGAGTGCTTTCCATCTTTTAATAACTTGAGGACTGTGAGGGGCATGGGCGACAGGTTTAGGATGCACCTTTGATTTAGTAAACTGGAGAAAGGATAAATACAAGGAAACAACTTGGGGAAAAAGAAATCAGAACAGTGACGCATTTTTCCTACTTTCCTGGGAGAAGTAGAGAGAAACATGATCAGAATCCAAAGGGCACACCTTACAAGTGGTGCAACTAAGAGAACATAAACAAAGTGTTCTCCTACTTTGCAGGTATAAACAGAAGAGATGAAGGGATAAACAACAGGAAGTGTGCACACCCTTACTGTTTCCGTTCCCAAGAAGAGAAAGGACGAAATGGGGGGGGGGGGTAGGCAGGTGTTGGGGTGAGGAACAGCCCCAGGCTCCGGGGTTCCAGAGGGAGACGGGAGACCGATCAGCCAAACAGACCCGCTTTCCAGGGAAGGCTGAACAGAGGTTTACTTTGTAAGACAAATCCTCCCTAATTTCGCAGACAACAGTAGTTTTTCTTCTGCTTTCCTCTTTTCTTTTCTTTTGTTTTCTTACGGAGATTGGGAAGGACAAAGGGGAGAGTCCAGGATGGGAACTTCCCTCTCCTGTGCCCGAATTCGAAAGCATTCTGAGGGATGGCTTCTCACTACGCGTTATCTGTGAACAGGGAAGGCGCGGTCGCCTGTAACTTAATCGAAATGACTAAGGTTAGGCACTAAACTTCCTCAAAATATATTTCCCTTCTATCTCAAACCACCGCTCCCAGTCCAGAAGAGTAATCACACCCGTCTTCCGGCTATCATTCCTGGGTTAACTTTAAGGTTTGCTAGGTCCTCCTCTCCAGTCGCACCAGGGTGACAGCCCCGCAGCCCTTCCACCCCCGCCTCCCAGTTGGGCAGCAGCTCACAACCATTTGCCCCAGCCAGGAGCACACTGTGTCCACGCGCTGCTGAAACACCGCTGATTGGTGGAGCTCCTCGTAAACAGGGGCTGAGCAGCCAATGGGAGGGTTGTGCACGAGGGCAGCACGAGCTTCCAGGGCTGCACTCGCGTGGCGCTGGCTGCCCGGGTGAATATAAAAATGCAGTTTCCGGCTTTCGATTCAACTGTTCTCTAGATTCTTCAGAGGCAGTAGTATCAGGCAACCTGCTGAGCTGCACCGGGCTACCACACCCAGTGAGTGAACGCAAAAAGAAATTTTTCTCTAGAAAGCTCTTGGCATAAGCAGCAGATTACTATTTTAAGCGCCTTTTTGAGAGTTTAGTAGAGAATTGAGGAGTGAAATAGTTCTCCTTTATTGCCAAGGCTTCTTGGAGTTAAGGCTTTGTTTTTATTTTGTATTTTATTTTTCTCCTGATACCTACCGCCTGTACCAAGGTCTGTCCAGTCATGGTGATGTTCAAGAAGATCAAGTCTTTTGAGGTGGTCTTTAATGACCCCGAAAAGGTGTATGGCAGTGGGGAAAAGGTGGCTGGCCGAGTGGTCGTGGAGGTGTGTGAAGTCACTCGAGTCAAAGCTGTCAGGATCCTGGCCTGTGGAGTGGCCAGAGTCCTCTGGCTGCAGGGATCCCAGCAGTGCAAGCAGACCTTGGATTACCTGCGCTATGAAGACACGCTTCTCCTGGAAGACGAGCAGACAGGTGAGTGGCCGGGTTGTTTGCTACTGGAGAGTAGAAGCTGATTCAAGAAGAGAACTAAAATGAGAATAAATAGATTCTGTAGTAAATCATTAGAATTTCTCGCGTTTAGAAATGGACCCTGTGTTTAATATTCAAAGTGGTTCAAAGTGGTTAGAATTTTTTGTTGCCTCCTTTTTTTTTTTAAGCTTCAACAACCCTCCCCCAACAACAAAAAGAATGATTTATATTTCTTCCAAAGCTCATCTTTGTGTTCTAAAGGCGGTTCTGAGGAATGTTGCCATAGCTATTTAGAGAGTTTTATTTTTCTCTGTATGTTTGAACACTATACTTTGCTCCATTGCTTCTTGAGAGTGATAATTGCTTATCTGTCCCTGTTGAGCCTTTTTTTACCACAGTTGGGTTTTGCAACTTTTTGTTCAAGAAAATGCATCAGACTATCTTGTTTCAGAATATAGGGGATGTAAATAGGGGTGCAATAATACTCTTTCATACTACCCAAGAATTCTTTATCACAGAGATACATTTAAAGTGTAACAAGAAACCTAAAGGTTGCTTGCTTTTCTTCTCCTTTCAGGTGAGAATGAGATGGTGATCATGAGACCTGGAAACAAATACGAGTACAAGTTTGGCTTCGAGCTCCCGGAGGGGTAGGTATCAGATGCGTCTTTGTGCTTTTCCTTGCCCTACAAATCTCTCCTTCCATCACTTAACTGTTCTTGGAAAGCATTTTTTAAACTAATTGTTACCTTTTTCTTGACACAGACCTCTGGGGACCTCCTTCAAAAGCAAATATGGGTGTGTGGACTACTGGGTGAAGGCTTTTCTTGACCGCCCCAGTCAGCCAACTCAGGAGACAAAGAAAAATTTTGAAGTAATGGACCTAGTGGATGTCACTACACCTGATTTAATGGTGAGTTTCATTTGTAAACTTTATTCCCCTGGGTTTTAAGGATAAAAAAAAATCAAATGTTTTAGGTATTAGATTGAGTCACCTCAGATAATTAAGTCCTAAATCTTAAGGGCAGGAGGGAAAGTTGCTTCTTCTATAGAAGAATTAGGAACAAAAGAGAAGCAGAGAATTGATCTTTAGGAATTTTCAAAATATTCTTTTCCCTTCATTCCTTACAGGCACCTGTGTCTGCTAAGAAGGAAAAGAAAGTTTCCTGCATGTTCATTCCTGATGGGCGGGTGTCTGTCTCCGCCCGCATTGACAGAAAAGGATTCTGTGAAGGTAAAAACCTAGTGCTTAAACTGGAAGAATGATAAAAACTGGAACTTTGAATCTTGGGGGGCAGGGGAAAAGAAATGACTGTATGAGTATTAAAAGGTTTTCATTTTTTTTCTTGAAAGGTGATGAGATCTCCATCCATGCTGACTTTGAGAATACCTGTTCCCGCATCGTGGTCCCCAAAGCTGCCATTGTTGCCCGACACACTTACCTTGCCAATGGTCAGACTAAGGTGCTGACACAGAAGCTGTCATCAGTCAGAGGCAATCACATTATTTCTGGAACATGTGCATCATGGCGTGGCAAGAGCCTTCGGGTGCAGAAAATCAGGCCTTCTATCCTGGGCTGCAACATCCTTCGGGTTGAATACTCCTTACTGGTGAGTAGGTGCAGCTGGCACTAGAAGAGAAATCGTTCATCTGTCTTAACAACAGTGGTGTTTTCTGTAGACCACTAACCTGACAGATTGTCATCTTCCTTTCTAGATCTATGTTAGTGTTCCTGGCTCTAAGAAAGTCATCCTTGACCTGCCTTTGGTAATTGGCAGTAGGTCTGGTCTGAGCAGCAGGACATCCAGCATGGCTAGCAGAACCAGCTCTGAGATGAGTTGGGTAGACCTAAACATCCCCGACACCCCAGAAGGTGAGTCAAAATTCTTGTATTTTCTTCCCCTCTGGTCTGCTTGGTTTTGTAAAATTGTGATGTTCAGGCTTTTTTTGGCCCGTCTTCTGATCACCCTACTTCTCTCTCTAGCTCCTCCTTGCTATATGGATATCATTCCCGAAGATCACCGGTTGGAGAGCCCTACCACTCCTTTGCTAGATGACACAGATGGCTCTCAAGACAGTCCTATTTTTATGTATGCCCCTGAGTTCAAATTCATGCCACCACCAACATATACTGAGGTGAGAATTGTCATTTTACCATTTTTGTTGCATCACTTTTTTTTTTTTAAACCAGAGCACTGTTCAGCTCTGCCTTATGGTGGTGCTGGGGATTGAACCTGGGACTTCAGAGCCTCTGGGATGAGAGTTTGTTTGCATAACCATTATGCTATCTCCCCTGCCCTACTTTACCTTTTCTAAGGCTTCTATAGGAAGTTGACCTGGAGGGATGGCTAAACTGGGTTGTTATCTTAGCTCTTAACAAGTCTAAAAAAAAATCTCTCTAGGGAGTTGGGCAGTAGCGCAGCAGGTTAAGTACACGCACATAGCACAAGGTGCAAGGACCGGTGTAAGGATCCCGGTTTGAGCCCCCAGCTCCCCACCTGCAGGGGATCACTTCACAAGTGGTGAAGCAGGTCTGCAGGTGTCTTGTCTTACTCTCCCCTCTGTGTCTTCCCCTCCTCTCCATTTCTCTCTGTCCTATCCAACAATGATGACAATAATAACTACAACAATAAAACAACAAGGGCAACAAAAGGGAATAAATAAATAAATATTTTTAAAAATTCTCTCTTCTTCCCAGGTGGATCCCTGCATCCTCAACAATAATGTGCAGTGAACATGGGGAAGAAAAGAAGCAGCTGAACCTACTTGTTTCTTTTTGCCTCTCTTACTGGACTCTTTTTCAGAGATGCAACAGTCTCTACATGGGGTAGAGTCCACTGCAGCTTCTGACTCCACAATGTAGGAGGTGATCAGCAGTCAAACTCCTCGGCCTTAAGGGTGTACACTCACTCAGTCCTCAGTCAGCTGAGTTGTGATCTAAGAGTGTTTGCTGGATGGATTCAAAAACACTCTAGAAAAACTCTAAGTCCAATCCATTTTCTTAGATCGCCTTGAAAACTTTAAGGCATTTCCAGTAGTTCTGAGTAAGGAATAGAAATGGCTTCCTGGTATAGACTTCCCTCAGGTCTTTTTGGATGGTATGCAAATTGTGATAACATCAGATCTCGAACTTTTGTGCCATGTGGAACACAGCCAATTTATCAGACTTGGAAAATGAAAGGAGAAAAAATCATGGCCAGGATTTTTGGGAAAAGAAGATCTTAAAGTCAGTGTTACCTTTTGTATACAAGTATAGAAATGAAAAAGAAACTCTACAGGGCTGATTTGATTTGGACTTTGGAGAGAGCTTCCTATAAGAATTAAAGGGAAGAAGATCTCAAGTTGTCTTTGCTTAGAATGTACTTTAATCTGGCTTAAAGCAGTAGTAGCCATGCCCAACTGAATGTCTTAAAAGCCATATATCTATTGCACTGTGTTCTCCTGCTGCAAATATTCTCGTGTGGGAGAATGTGGTTGTGTTTTATGTGACTCCTTGGAATTGATTCTAAGGTGATATTCTTAGCACTTTAGTTTCTGCAAAAAACTTTTTTCTATCTAAATGTAAGCTAAAACTAATATGTGAGCACCGACGACAAAATTTTTCTTCCACTACTACTTTTGAGACTTTGTTCCAGTGTATAGAATTCTCTGATTCTGACACTATAAACCTATAGAAAGTGTTGCTGCTATCACCCTTTTGCCCACTTTGAGTTCTTCAGACCCTAAGGAGAAATTCCAGAACAAGATGCCCCAACACTGTGATCAGAACCTCCAGCCATTGCCATGAGAAACTGGAGGGCACATCTTCACAAGATCCCCAGGGCTTGCTTTCTGGCCAGTGCTAGGAAACAGGAATGTCACCAGTGCCTTTCTCTGCAGCCCCTAGCAGTTGGTCAGCCACCCTAAGCCTTAGCACTTTGTTCACTGTCCTGTGTTAGAGCATTGAAAGTATGTGGACTGAATGTGGTTTCACTTTTTTTTTTAATGGTGTATCTTTTTTGTATGACAGAAAACTATATTTTGTACTTAACCGGATATATTTTCACCCCAGGTTGCGGGTATTCTTTGTAAAAAAAAATAAAAAAATAAAAGTAAATTTTTTTAAAATCGTGAAAATTGTTTTCTTGTCTATGGGATGGTATTGGAGGAGTTATGCTCTGGGGGGCTGGGTGGTAGTACAGCGGGTTAAGTGCACATGGTGTGAAGCGCAAGGGCCGGCATAAGGATTCCAGTTTGAGCCCCCAGCTCCTCACCTGCAGGAGGGTCATTTTGCAAGCAGTAAAGCAGGTCTGCCTGCAGGGATCCATCTTTCTGTCCTCCTGTCTTTCCTTTCTCTTTTGGTTTCTCTCTGTCCTATCCAACAACAACAGCTATAACAACAATAACTACAACAAGGACAACAAAATGGGAAAAATGGCCTCCAGGAGCAGTGGATTCGTTGTGCAGGCACCAAGTCCCAGCGATAACCTTGGAGGCAAAAAGAAAGAAAATATGATCCATTTTCATGATTCACAGTCTTGGAAACTAGAAAAAAATATTCTTCATTGACCCTCAGGAATAGTCAGGAGGGGTGAAGGGGTGAAGAGGGTATAAATTTGAGTAACATTTAGTCTTTTTTAAAGAATGTTGGTGGAACCTTCTGGTGATCTAGCTTAGCTTTCTCCATCTATAGATAGTCATTACTAAATGCCTTCATTTTTGGTAATGTGAGCACTTAATCAGGTGTGCCACTACCCCCATGCCTTCAGTTTTGGAATGCGTGAGTTCTTTTTTTTATTTTTTATTTTTTATTTTATTTATTTTTTATTTTTTATTTTATTATTTTTTTTATTATCCTTATTTATTTTTTGGATATAGAGACAGACAGAAATTGATTGGGAAGGGGGAGACAGAGAGGGAGATAGAGACACCTGCAACTGCTTTACCACTTGCAAAGCTTTCCCCCTGCAGGTGGGGACTGGGGGCTTGAACCTTGTAACAGCTCAACCGGGTGCACCACCACCCAGCCCCAGGAATGCATGAGTTCTTAATGAGCTCATAAGATAAAGGCAAGCAAATTTTGTGAGGGGGTCTGGGAAGGGAGTGTTTTAAAATTCTCACTGAATTTGGTTTCCTCTTGGAGTTCCTTCACAGTATAAACCTAGTTTATGTGAAATAAGACATAATAACCATTATTCAAGACATAAGGACTTAGAGTTATGAGTTCTAAATCAGGAAATAGTTTTACTTTTTAATCCATGAAGTTTCCAGCATCAGTGCTATTCGAACTCTTCATCAGAACTCAGTAAATGCTTGTTGAATATTCAACTCCACCCACATCCTTTAGGACACATGCTTTGACATCCCTATTTCTTGTAGTAACAGTAGACTGACTAGAATGAGAAAATCTGAGATGGTAGAGGTTAAGTGATTTCTGGCTAATTTAAGCCTTTGCAGACATACCTGATCCTGCCCTTTTGGGGGAGTTGACTTTTCCACAGACATCCTTGTCTGGATGGCAAACCCCACACTATTAGAAGTTCATACAATCTGTGTGAAGTGAACTGAAAGAGAAATGGAAAGGACTGTTTTTCCACTGCAACCTTTATGTTTAGTTTTTGCTCTCCTGCTCTTGTAGCTGTGAATACTCTGATTTTTTTTTTTTTAGATTTTCTTTTTATTTATTCATGAGAAATGTTAGGAGAGAAAGAACCAGGCATCACTCTTGTACATGTGTTGCCAGGGATTAAACTTAGAACCTCATGCTTGAGAGTCCAAAGCCTTATCCACTGCATGACCTCCTGGACTACAATACTCTGATCTTTACTCTTATTTATTTATTTACTTATTATTTATTTATTTATTTATTTATTTTGGATAGAGACTGAAGGAAATTGAAAGGGAAGGGGAGGGGAGTCAGGCGGTAGCGCAGCGGGTTAACCACAGGTGGCGCAAAGCACAAGGACCGGTGTAAGGATCCTGGTTCAAGCCCCTGGCTCCCCACCTGCAGGGGAGTCGCTTTACAGGCGGTGAAGCTGGTCAGGTCTGCAGGTGTCTATCTTTCTCTCCCCCTCTCTGTCTTCACCTCCTTTCTCCATTTCTCTCTGTCCTATCTAACAACAATGACATCAACAACAACAATAACTACAACAATAAAACAACAAGGGAACAAAAGAGAATAAATAAATATTTTTAAAAAAGAAAGGGAAGGGGAAGGGGAAGGGAAAGAGAGAGAGAGACAGAGAGAGACTCCTGTGGCACTACTTCACCATTCATGAAGCTGCCTACCTGCAGATGAGTTCAGGTCTTGAACCTGAGTCTCTGCATGTGCTCTACCAGGAGCACCACCACCAGGCCCCTCACCTTTACTATTTATTTATTTATTTATTTATTTATTTATTTATAGAAGGAGACATTAACAAAACCGTAGGATAGGAGGGCTACAACTCCACACAATTCCCACCACCAGATCTCTATATCCCATCCTTTCCCCTGATTGCTTTCCCATTCTCTATCCCTCTGGGAGTATGGACCCAGGGTCATTGTGGGATGCAGAAGGTGGACGTCTGGCTTCTGTAATTGCTTCCCCACTGAACATGGGTGTTGACTGGTCGTTCCATACTCCCAGTCTGCCTCTCTCTTTCCCTAGTAGGGTAGGTCTCTGGGGAAGCAGAGCTCCAGACACATTGGTGGGGTCGTCTGTCCAAGGAAGTCTAGTCGGCATCATGTTGGCATCTGGAACCTGGTGGCTGAAAAAAGAGTTACCATACAAAGCCAAACAAATTGTTGAACAATTATGGACCTAAAGGCTGGAATAGTGCAGATGAAGTGTTGGGGGGGTACTCACTGCAGACTATTGTGTACTTTGGATTTCAGTATATATTTTGCCCTAGTTTATGGATACATGTGAACATATGATCTATCTCAGGGGACCTGGTCTATATCTAGGTTTTGGGATTTTGTTAGGAAGTGAATCACCTGAAATGGAATTAGAGAATACTATGGAAAGGAAAGGTCTCACTTGAGTAATGAAGCCGAAGGTTGTCATTCCACACCTGAAGTCTCTGGACACAGTCTGAAGTGAAGCATGCTGGGGTGGCACTCATTGCGTTGACTAGGTTGTGACTGGCGGATGCAATATTATTTTATATGAATTGAGAGAAGCATGCAGGAAAGAATGCCCCACCCTAAGGTTCCAGGACTGGGGGAAATATAGGCTCTATAGTGGAAATGTGAGGTTCCTCCTGTCTTAGAGTTCAAGAAGACAATGGATAGTTATTGTTATCATCACATTATTTGGTAATTGGGTTAACTTTGAAAAGTCCCTTTGTTAGGATTTGCTGTACAATACCCAACATCTTGTATATAGCTGTCCCACCGGTTGCTTCTGTTCTCCCTGGTCTAGGCTTTTGAGAGAGTCAACATATCAAAGACTCAGCCTATGTATTAAAAAAACTCAGTCTGTGCTTTAAAAAGTTCGAGACATACAGTCAATTTTTCCCCTCTCATATTAATTAAATAGTGATTTATATGACTACAATTTAATAGGAGTATACATAAACACCATTCCCACCACCAAAAGACTGTGCCCCATCCCATCCGCTAACCACCACCACCCCACCCTACCCACCCACCCACCCCTGCCGCCCCGGGAAGCCGAATGTCCACCCTCCCCCTCACCACAGGGTTTTTACTTTGGTGCCCTACTCTAGATTTAGTCAAATCCTGCTTTTAGTTTCCCTTTCTGTCTTCTTTTTCAACTTCTGTTGATGAATGGGATCATCCCATACTCATCTTTATCTTTCTGACTTAGCTCACTTAATATAATTCCTTCTAGCTTCATCCAAGATGGGTCAGAGAAGGTGGGTTCATTGTTCTTAATAGCTGCATAGTATTCCATTGTGTATATATACCACAGCTTTCTCAGCCACCCATCTGTTGTTGGGCACCTGGGTTGCTTCCAGGTTCTAGCTATTATGAATTGTGCTTCTATGAACATAGGTGTACACATATCTTTTTGGTTGGGTGTTATGCACTCCTTGGGGTATATCCCCAGGATCACCTTTACTCTTAACTCTGCCTCCTCCTTTTCTTACCTGTTTAGGATTTTAGTGGCTCCTCCCTTTTTCAGATCTGTGAAAAGGAAACTAGGTTAAAGTTGATGGAATTTTTTTTTTTTTTCTGCAGCTTGTTTTCCAGGGACCAGAGGGGTGGAGCAAGGAATAGAGGGCAGGACAAAGTGACAGAGAGACATGGGTGCAGCCTGCTTGTTTACAGGACTTGCTACAGGCATGTGACCTGAGGAGGAGATAGTGGAGAGAGGAAAGCCGACTTTCATCCAAGGTGCTTTAGAGACTTGAGGGTGAGTGGGGACCGAATCCAGGGCCTCACACATGTGAGTCATATGCTCTACCACTGAGCTACATTCCCAGCCCCTAACAATTTGATCCTCTGATCCAGAATATATGCATCCTCTTCCTGATACCTTACTACCTCTCATCTAGCACTGTCCAAAAGAACTTTCTATGATGAGGGAAATATTCTATATTTGAGCTCATGCAGGAGCCGTCGTCACACATGGATATCTGAATTTTAATATGTTCCTGCTGTGGCTGATGAACTGAATCTTCATTTTTGTTTAATTTAGTTATTTAAATTGAAATAGCTCCATGTGACTGGTGACTTCCCACACTGAACAGTGCAGCGAAATCTAAGGAAATAAGCAACTACAGCTGTCACCTCAGAGGAAATGCATTCCTTCCTTAGAGAACTAAATGTTCCACCCAGCTTCCTTCTGCCTTGACACACAACTCACCCCAGGACTTATTTGTTTGTTTGCTTGCTCATAGACGAATATACTTTCCTGATTTTTTTTTTGCTCAGCTGTTTCTCCATTTAAGTAGGTGAATCTTTTGGGTCTTCCCTTGTTCTCATATACTTTTTTTTTTCTCCCCACCCCCATACACTTTTTAACTTTTCAAGATTTATATACAAGCTGGGTGGTGGCACACTTGGTTGAAAGCACATGTTACAATGTGCAAGAACCTGAGTTTAAGCCCCTGGTCCCCATCTGCAGGGGGAAAGCTTTGCAAGTGGTAAAGCAGGGCTGCAGGTGTTTCTCTGTCTCTCTCCCTCTCTGTCACTCCCTTCCCTCTAGATTCCTAGCTGTCTCTATCCAATAAATCAATAAAGATATTTTTTTTAAAAAATTAAAGAGCTATACACAAACTACATATATGTACAAACATTGGAGGAGAGCCAGGCCTTGGTATCATTAATTCATTGAGTCCAATCCAATATAAGAAGATCTAAGAGATCTTCTTTCTCTAGAGAGAGGAAAGAGCTAGAGAAAGTAAACAAGACTCTAATGCCTGAGGGTCCCAGAATCAATCCCCTGCACAGAGCTCAGCAGTGCTCTGGTGTAAAAAAAAAAGAAGGAAGAGAAGGACAGGTACTTCCACAGCCAGGGGCCTTGGCTACTTTGATCCTCTGAGCAGATACGAGGAACTTGAGCTGAGGCACTGGGAGGCAAAGTGTAGAAAGAAGACCTGGCCCAAGTACCTCACCAGCCAAAGCCAATCACCGGGGACTAAAAGAGAAGCAGGAGGAGGGGTTGTGGCTCACCTGGTTGAGCAATACACATTAATCCCCACTCCCCACCTGCAGGGGACAAAACTTTATGAGCGGTTAAGCAGGACTGTAGGTGTCTATCTTTTTCTCTCCCTCTCAATTTCTCTCTGTCCTATAAAATAAAATAGGGGAAAAATGAAGAATGAACAAGTGACTTACTCCTCTCTTTCAACAGATTTCAGACCCCTTCTCAGCATTTTTTTTTTGTAGAGACAGAGGGATAAAGAGTGAAAGAGAGGGAGTCAGGTGGCAGGTAGCATAGTGGGTTAAGTGCACATGGCACAAAGCACAAGGATCAGCTTAAGGATCCCAGTTTGTGCCCCCGGCTCCCAACCTGTAGGGCGGTCACTTCACAGGTGGTTGAAGCAGGTCTGCAGGTGTCTCTCTTTCTCTCCCCCTCTCTATCTTCCCCTCCTCTCTCCATTTCTCTGTCCTATCAAACAATGACGGCACCAATAATAATAATAACTACAACAATAAAACAACAAGGGCAACAAAAGGGAATAAATAAATAAATATTTTTTTAAAAAAGAGTGAAAGAGACCACAGCACCAAAGTTTCCTTCAATGCAGTGAGGGTTGGGCTCAAACCTGGATTTCACACATGGGAAAGCAGCACATTATCCCAGTGTGCTATTTTGCTTGTCCACCCTTTCTAGCATTCTTTCTGTGGGCTATCTCTAGGTGATAGGATATAAGAACTGGACAAGGAGAATCATTTATGAGCCTCCTATGGTCTCAGTCCCTATCCCAAGCACGGTGACCTCAAACAGGAAAGTAGAAGCTTTTGTTTCATTCTGTCTGACCCCACATTCACTTCCATCTTTCCTGCTGGAAAGGTCCCTCATAGAATTGGCTGCAGACCTAGGACTGTAGGTCCTGACTTGAGAAGTCAGTCTATAACTTAAGATAAGTTCAGGGATCAGCCTCCAGACACTGTTAGGAAGATAGTCTTAGAGAGGGATTTGTTTCATGGATCTTGTGTTCTTGGACCCAGAGCCAAACTGTTTAAAGCCAAATCTTATTTCTTTTTTAATTTTTTAATATTTTTTTATTTTCCCTTTTGTTGCCCTTTTGTTGCCCTTGTTTTCTTATTGTTGTTGTAGTTGTTGTTATTGATGTCATCGTTGTTAGATAGAACAGAGAGAAATGGAGAGAGGAGGGGAAGACAAAGAGGGGGAGAGAAAGACAGACACCTGCAGACCTACTTCACCGCCTGTGAAGCGACTCCCCTGTAGGTGGGGAGCCAGAGGCTCCAACTGGGATCCTTATGCTGGTCCTTGCTCTTTGCGCCACATGTACTTAACCCGCTGTAGGTGGGGAGCGGGGCCTCGAACTGGGATCCTTACGCCAATTCTTGCGCCGATCTTTGCGCTTTGTGCCACATGCACTTAACCCGCTGCGCTATCGCCAATCCTTCCCCGCCCCACCCCCCAATTCTATCTCTATCACTAAGCAAGATGTGTGACCTTGGGCTGTTTGTTCACCCTTTCTGTTAATCTGTAAAACTAGAGATAGCAGACTAACCTCAGATAACTAACTAGGAAGGATTTTAAAAATATGTGTGAAGTGGTAGGCGAAGGGCAAGTTAAGTGCTTATTATCTAAAATTAAACTTAAAAATTAAAGGAGAAGCACAGCAGCCAACCATCACCACCTTAATTTGTTAACATGTAAATATGTCCCCAGTGCCATCTTTCTTCTCTGACCTCTTATAAGTAGGGTCATTCTCCTTTCACTCCAGAATTTCTTGTTGTGGTAAAGGAACAAAAAGATATGTGAAGAAGTCAGTGTACAGAAACTGATTTTGAATGGACAAAACAGCTCATTTGGATAGTGTACCTGCTTTACCTTGTGTGTGACCCAGGTTTGAACCCAGCATCCATTGCATTGGAGGAAGTGTTGGTGTGATTGTGTTTTCCCTCTTTCCCAGTTTCTCTCTGTCTCTGAAAAAAAAAAAAAAAGTAAGTTCATAGCAGTGAAACTCTGGCCATGACAAACAAAAGAAAGAAAGAAAATAAATTGATTCCACCTGGAATTAATTGTGGTAGGAGAGATGTAATCCATATTGGGGACTCATATCATCAGGTCATGCGAGGTCCTGTGTGAGGCCTCAGTATCTTAGTGTCAGTCTCTGTGAACCATAGAATTCTCTCTATCATACTCCCATAGTGCTTACAAGGCTCTGGGTTAAGCCTTCTGCCTCCTGGAAATTGAGTTTTTTTTTTTTTTTAAAAACCACCAGGGTTATTGCTGAGGCTCAGTGCCTGCACTAAGAATCCACTGCTCCCGGCGGCCGTTTTCCCCTTTTGTTTGGATAAGACAGAGAGAAATTGAGAGGGAAAGGGAGATAGGGAGAGAAAAAGAGACACCTGCAGATCTATTTCACGGCTAGTGAAGTGACCCCTCCCTGCAGGTGAGGAGCCAGCGTTCCAACCAGGATCCTGTGCAGGTCCTTGCGCTTATACTATGTGCACTTTCTTCTTCTAGCGTTAGCCCTTCTTCAGAAGCCAGTCAATAGCGTAAGGTTGAGCCTGATGTAAAGTTTCGAGACCTCCTTTGAATCTGGAGAGGTGGCAGTCGTTGACTATGTGGGTCATAGTCTGTCTGTAGCCGCAGGGGCAGTTCGGGTCGTCTCTGGCTCCCCAGCGATGGAACATAGCGGCGCACCGGCCATGGCCTGTTCGATAGCGATTGAGGAGGGCCCAATCATAACGTGCTAGGTCAAAGCCGGGTTGACGCTTGCAGGGGTCTGTGATGAGGTGTTTGTTCTTTACCTCAGCTGACTGCCAGCTCTGTTTCCAAGAGACTGGAACAGAGAAGTTCAGTGTAGGCATAGGGGACCAGATTGGGTGATGAGACGTCAAGCGTTGGACAGGGTGGCTGAAGATATCCGCATATATCGGCAGGTCCGGTCGAGCGTAGACGTGGGAAATGAACTTAGATGATGCCGCATCCCGACGAATATCTGGCGGGGCGATGTTGCTAAGAACTGGCAGCCATGGAACCGGGGTGGAACGGATGGTTCCAGAAATTATCCTCATGGAGGAATATAATTTGGAATCGACCAAGTGGACGTGGGGGCTACGGAACCATACTGGGGCACAGAATTCTGCAGTGGAATAGCATAATGCCAGAGATGATGATCGTAGTGTGGAAGCGCTCACAGGGGAGCATTCCCCCCTTTGAAAAGGCAAGCAGTGTGACACTAAGAACAACTTGCAGTCTCCTTGTTAGAAAGTATTGCGCCTCATTTGATTTTTGTCTTTGAGGTTGACTAGACTAAGTAGAGTAAAAGTCACTGGAAGTGATCCCACTGAGGTGGTCCAAGTTAGTAGACTTAGTCTATGCCTGTCCTGTCCTTTCCCTTGGTTTGACCCTCCCCTGCTCTCCGTTGGACATGTTATGTAAGAAGAAAAGAATGAGCAGACTCTAAAGGCCAGGATTTTCTGACTCCCAATGGAATAGTCACTTCCAGGCAATGGAGTGATAGGAGAAGGTCAGGGTGAACCTGGTTTGAGTCCTGGCTGGGATGTTACTCAACAGCCAGTCTCACTCTTATTGGGCGACAGTGCAGCTACCTCTCCAATTCAGTAAACAGGTTTGTGGAAATGTTTGGCTGAGTGCCAAGCTTGGATATTTTTAACCTTCTGGACTGATGAACAGAAGAAGAACTTCAGTTCTAGGAGGGAAGATGGAGTTCAGGAGCACTAGAACTTTGTTTCTTTGTATGATCATGTGACCAAAGATCCATCTCTCTCTCTCTCTATGACACTTACCTAAATTCTGACTTTCTCCTTCATCTAGCCAAACTCAAGGCTAATTCTCTGCTTGATGCTTTCCCTTCTTTCTCTCTTTTTTTATTTGTTATAATATTTTATTTTATTTATTTTATTTTAATGAAAGACAGAGACCAGAGTACTACTCAGCTCTGGTTTATGGTGGTGCTGGGGATTGAACCTGGGACCTCAGAACCTCAAACATGAGAACATTATGTTTCTCAGCATGTTAAGTAGTAAGGGAAGTAAGCCAGAGGGTTCTGTACACCCATTCTACCAAGACCCAAAGTGTTTGTCACCAGGAATTTAAAAAAATATATTATATTTATTGGATAGAGACAACCAGAAGAGATAACAAGAGGGAAGGGGGAGATGGGGAGGGAGAGAGACAGAGAGACACCTGTAGCCCTGCTCCACCACTTGTGAAGCTTTCCCCCTGCAGGTGGGGACCAGGGGCTTAAACCCTGGTCCTTGCACACTAAAACATGTGCACTCAACCAGGTGTGCCACCACTCAGTCCCCAACACATCCTGGATTCTATAGTTAAGTTCTCGTTAATTTTTTATTATTTATTTATTTATTTTACCAGAGCTCTGCTCAGCTCTGGCTTATGGTGTTGGGGGATTTAACCTGGGACCTTATAGCCTCAGGCATGAGAATCTGTTTGCATAACTATTATGCTATCACCCCATACCACCCAATTAATTTTATTTCTGGGTAGAAACACAGAGAATTTGACAGGGAAGGGGGAGCTGGAGAGAGACAGAAAGACACCTGCAGCACTGCTTCACTGTTGCAGGTGAAGCTTCCCGTTGCAGATGTAGACTGAGGGCTTGAACCAAGGTACTTGCATATTTTAACATGGGCACTCTGCTGGGTACACCATCACTCAGCCCCCAAAAGGCATAGCATACATCCTGCATCCTGGGAGGTGGCAGAGTGGGTAAGTTACTGCAGTTGCAGCATAAGGTCCTCAGTTCAATCTTCAGCAAAGCATATGCCAGAATGATGATGTTCTTACCTCTATCTGTCTCTCTCACAAAATTAATAAAATAAATCTTAAAAAATAAAATGAGGGGGTCGGGCAGTAGTACAGTGGGTTAAGCGCACATGATACTAAGTGTAAGGACCAGAGTAAGGATCCTGGTTTGAGGCCCCAGCTCCCCACCTGCAGAGGGCTCACTTCACAAGTGGTGAAGCAGGTCTGCAGGTATCTATCTTTCTCTCCCCCTCTCTGTCTTCCACTCCTTTCTCAATTTCTCTCTGTCCTATCCAACAACGACAGCAATAACAACAATGATACTAACAACAACAATAAACAACAAGGACAGCAAAAGGGAAAAATGGCCTCCAAGAGCAGTGGATTCATAGTGCAGGCACTGAGCCCCAGCAATAACCCTGGAGGCCAATAAATAAATAAATAAATTACTTAATTAATTTAAAGAATGAAAGGCTTAGGAGGTAATCAGTGGCTAGAACATTGGACCAAAAAGCAGAAAATTCCAAATTTGATCCCCAGCATTGCATGTGCCAGAGTGATGCTCTGGTGTTCTCTCTCTCATAAACAAACAAACAAACAAATTGGCCTTGGGATATAGCACAGTGGTTTACACAACAAATTTTCATGCCTGAGTCACTAGAGGACCCAGGTTTAGGCCATTGTGTTATGGTTGGTTCTATATCATCAACTCCTCAGCTCTTTAAGAAAAAAGTCTGCATTTGTCTTAGTAAGTAAGATTGTAGGGGTATAATTTCACATATATACATGGTGTAAGTCACCATACCCTAGTCCCATCTCCTGATAACCTATAGTGTTCTCAGAGTCTGATAGTTTGCAAGTTCATTTACTTTTATCATCTATTCCACACATGAGCAAAACCATCCAGCAGTCACCCTCTACTTCTTGTTTTATTTAGCACAGTCACCTCCAGCTCCATTCACTGTATTCCAAACAATACAAGCTCATCATTTTTGATTGGAGAGTAGTGTTTGACTGAATGGATAAAGACTAATTTCTTCTCTCTCTTTCTTTCTTTCTTTCTTTTTTTTTTTAATTGTCAGGGTTATTGCTGGGGCTCAGTGCCTGCATAACAGATCCACTGCTTCTGGTAGCCTTTTCTTTCTTCCCCTTTCTCGCTGCCATGTGCGCTTAACCCTCTGCGCTACCACCTGATTCCCTCTTTTTTCCCCTTTCTTCCTTAGTTCCTTCCTTCCTTTCTTCCTCCCTTCCTTCCTTCTTTCCTTCCTTCCTTCCTTCCTTCCTTCCTTCCTTCCTTCATTTTTTCATTACACAGGACAGAGAGAAATTGAGAGGAGAGCGAAAGATAGGCAGAGAGAGAGAGACCTGAAGGCCTATTCCACTGCTTGTGAAGCTCCCCTCTTTAGGTAGGTAGCAGGGGCTTGAACCCAATCCTTTTGCCCCATAAGATGCGGGCCCAACAGAATGCATCTCTGCCTGTGTTCTGTCACATAATTTCTTTATCTAGTCTTCTGTCCTCGGGCTTTTAGGCTGCTTCCATACTTTATTGTGAATAGTGCAGCTATGAATAAAGGGGTGCACATATCCTTTCAAATTAGTGTTTTCATGTCCTTTGGATGTATGCTGAGGAGTGATATTGCTGGATCATAAGGTCTTTCCATTGTTATTTATTTGAGAATTCTCCACACAGTTTTCTATAGGGGCTGTACCTACAGTGTAACAGAATTCAGTTTTCTCCACATTCTCACCAGCATTTTTGTCATCTCCTGTTCTGTTTATGTGGGTCAGCCTCACAGGTGTGGGGTGTTATCTTTGTGGTCTTAATTTGCATTTCTCTAAAGATAAGTGATGTGGAAAATTTTTTCACATGCCTGTGGGCCATTCAAATGTCTTCTTTTTGTTGTTGTCCTCAGCGCTTCACTGCTCCAAGCTTACTTTTTCAAAGAGAGAGAAGTGCGTGGTGGCACACATGATAGAGTGTACATGTTACCATGCACAAGGACTGTGGCTCAAGCCTCTGTTCCTCACATGCAAGGGGGAAGTTTCACAAGAAGTGAACAGGTCTACAGGTCTCTCTTTCCCTGCATGTCTCCCTCTTCCCTCTCATTTTTTCTATCTCTATCCAAAACAAATAAAATGTGTATGTGAGAGAGAGGAAGATACCACAGCACTAAAGCTTCCTCCAGTACAGTAGAGTAGGGGCTTGAACTTGCGTAGTGCATGCACATAGCAAAGCAAGTGCATTATCCAGGTGAGATATTTTGCCAGCCATGAAAGTTTTCAGATAGCTGGATTCAGAGCTGAATGTTTTCTTTAGAGAACTGTCCATTAAAATCCTTGCCCCAGGAGAGAGAGAGAGAGAGACCCTGAGAGCCTTTACTCATGTGATGGCAGGCTCACCTAGTCAGAGAAAGCCTTGCCCCACTTTCTAAACTATTTGTTGAGCTATATTATTTCTTTTTTAAAATCATCTTTATTTATTGAATAGAGACAACCAGAAATTGAGAGGGAGGGGGAGATAGAGAGGGAGAGAGGCAGAAAGTCACCTGCAGCTCTGCTTCACCACTTGTGACGTTTCCCTCCTGCAGGTGGGGACCATGGGCTTGAACCTGGGTCCTTGCACATTGTAATGTATGTACTCAACCAGATGCATCACCGCCTGGCCCCAGACCGTATTATTTCTTTATACATTTTTTATTTCAATCCTTTGCCAGATCTGGGATATGCGAATATCGTTTCCTAGTTGCTTGATTGCCTTTTATCATTATGGAAATCTCTTTTGATGTATAGAAGCTTTTTGATTTGATGTGGTCCCATTTGTTTATTCTTTCTTTAGTTTCTGTTTCCCATGGAGTTGTCTCTAAATACCTCTTTGATGGTAAGGTCCTGAAGTGTTTCACCTACATTTTCCTCTATGTATTTCACAACTTCAGGTCTAATATCCAAATCTTTGATCCACTTTGAGTTAATTTTGATGTGTGCTGCTAAGTAATACTCTAGTTTCATTTTTTTTTTTTTTTTTGGCCTCCAGGGTTATCGCCAGGGCTCAATGCTTGCACCACAAATCCACTGCTCCTGGAGGCCATTCTTTCCCTTTTGTTGCCCTTGCTGTTTACTGTTGTTGTTGTCATTATTATTGCTGTAGTTGTTCGTCAGGACAGAGAGAAATGGAGAGAGATGGGGAAGACAGAGAGGGGGAGAGAAAGATAGACATCTGCAGACCTGCTTCACTGCTCATGAAATGACCCCCTTATAGATGGGAAGCTGGGGGCTCGAACCTGGATCCTTACACGGGTCCTTGTGCCTCGTACCATGTGTGCTTAACCCGATGCGCTACCGCTTGGCCTCCCTCTAGTTAAAATGTTCTACTTGTGGCTGTACAGTTTTCCCAGCAGCACTTATTGAAGAGACTTTCTCTTCCCCACTAAATGGCTTTGGTTCCTTTGTCTTATATCAGATTTCCATGTGTGTAAAAATTTATTTCTGGGCTCTCTGTTCTATTCCACTGCTCTGAGCGTCTTTTTTTTATTTTTATCTTGTACTGCACTGTTGTAGTTACTGTTGCTTTGTAGTATACTTGGAAGTAAGGAAGCACAATGCTTCTGCTTTATTTCTCTCAGAATCACTTTGGCTATTCACGTCCTTTTTTAGTTACATACAGATATTAGAATTATTTGTTCTATTTTCTTGAAGAATATAATTGGAATTTTTTAATGTTTACTTTTTTAAAATTAACTTTTGTTGCCCTTGTTGTTTTATGGTTGTTGTTGTTGGATAGGACAGAGAGAAATGGAAAGAGATGGGGAAGAAAGAGAGGGGGAGAGAAAGACAGACACCTGCAGACCTGCTTCACCGCTTGTGAAACGACTCCCCTGCAGGTGGGGAGCCAGGGGCTTGAACCAGGATCCTTATGCCGGTCCTTGTGCTGTGCGCCACCTGTGCTTAACCTGCGCTTAACCTGCTGTGCTACCGCCCAACTCCCGTAATTGGAATTTTGATAGAGATTGACTTGATTCTATACATAACTTTAGGTAAATTGGTCATTATAATGATTTTTTCCCACTAGAGTTATCATTGGGTTTCAATGTCTATATGGCTTATTTTTTATTTTCCTTATTTTTGAAAGAGGTTAAAAGATAGAAAGAGGTGAAAGGAGGAGGGAAGAGAGACAGAGAGAAAGAGGGACATGTACAGCATTGCTCCGCTTCTAGTGAAGCTTCCTCCCTGAAGGTAAAGTGTGGAGCAGTTAAACCCAGCACAACAAGGCGTGCCTCCCCCAGCCCCTAATATTCATTCTTTCAGTTTATGAACATGGCACATCCTTTCATTTCTTTGTGTGTCTCTATCTCTTTATTTTAATTAAATTAAATTTGTCTATTACCAGAGCACTGTTCAGTTCTGGCTCTGGTGGTACAAGGGATTGAACCTGGGACTAGGGAGCCTCAAGCACGAGAGTCTCTTTCATAACCATTATGCAAACTATCATCTCCTGTTAGATTTACTCCAAGGTCTTTTATAATTTTTGGCTTAGATGCTCTCACCAAATATTTTTAAAGATTTATTTATTTAATGAAAAAAAGAGAGAGAGAGAGAAAGAAAGAGAGAGTATGTATGTGTCTTGGAGAAGTCAAACGCTGCTCTGGGGCTCACACCTTCAAGTCCTGCACCCTACATCCCCAGCAGCTGCCAACAATCTTAAAAGCAGAACTGAAACCTGAAATCTGAAAGGTCTATGAATGGTGGAGCTGGGTTCTGGTATCTCTTCTTCTCTCTGTTCTCCTTCTCTCTGTGTCTGAAATTTGAAGGAAAAAAAAATTCTGCTGGGAGCAGTGGATTTCATACAAACAAACAAAATAAGACCAAGTATAATTGAGGGCCCTGGAGGTGGCTTGGCAAGTTGAGCACAGGACTTGCACACTGGCACTATATATGTCTGAGTGGAACGGTGCTCTCAGCCTCTCTCAGGATAAATAAATCCTTAAGGATAAATAAATGAATAAGTCATTTTATCTTTTAAAGAAAAAGAACCAGAGAAACAATGAGTCTGAGAGACCAACCTCTTCCTGCCCCTAAGTCACTCTTCTGCCTTGCTGCCATCCAGCCCCTGCAAAGCTTCCAGACATTCCTGAGAGCTCTTGACAGGTGTTGGAGTCCTGGCTTAGGGTGAAAAACAAGACTCTAAACAGGAGCCAAGTAAGGGAGAGGTGAGGAGCTGAGAACAGGAGTGGCCAAGTATGGGCAGACAGTAAAGAGGATGCAGGGGCCAGGAGAGAGGCCTGGGCGCAGTAAATAGTGGGCTGGAAAAATGACTGGTCAGCACTTGCTCTTTCTCCCACTGTGTCCCATTTTGTTACACTTCCTCTTTGCTGCCCTGCCTGAAAAAATTAAGGTAGAAGCATTATCTCAGCTTCCTTAGCTGAAGGACTTTCCTTTCCAGAATCAGGCACAGCAAAACACAAAGAGAAAGAGTAGCCAGGCCTCTTGCCCTGTCCAAATGGAACTCCCATCTGTTCTTTCTGAGACAGGAGAAGCCCAGATTTGAGTCCCTGACTTAGGTGAATTTAGACACACACACACACACACACACACACACACACACACACACACACAGAGAGAGAGAGAGAGAGAGGGAGAGAGAGAGAGAGAGGGACCATGAGAGCTCTAACTGTTCTCCTACCTGGTCTAGGACTCTCAGTGCTGCCCTGTGTGTAATCACAAAAGATTAGACAGGATTCAGACATTTCCTCCCTTTGTCCACTGTGTGCCATGACAAATGGAATTTCAGGATGAGGAAATTCAGGGAAAGGCAGGGGTCCAAGTTTGAGGAGCTCAATTCACAGCTCCTGGAAGGAGTGGGAGAGGCTTGAGAATGGAAAGTAGTCCCAGATTCAGAGGCCTTGGGACCATGGCCAGAGAGGGTCCCAAAAAGTCTCTAGATTTCTTTCTTTCCAGTTTTGACTTTCCAAGGCAATAACTCACAGGTTTTTTAGTTGGGGGTGAGTCATGGTCTTCTCACTGATGCTCAGTAGGACTACAGGGGGAACCTCCCTTTGCTCCAGGATATTAAACAGCAAATGAAGTCCTGTTGAGGACAAGGCAAAGACCTTGCTGAGTTAACATCAAGAATTCAGAACGTCTCATTTTCAGCTTCCTAGTCCCAAGTGAGTTTGGGGAAAAGGTACATTTCAGTATGGGAAAGGTCATAGAGAAGGGGTCACCACTGATTCAGTCAGATTTGGCTCTTTCCTTTTCTGCTATTTTCTTTCTCCTTCTTCCTCTTCTTTCTCTCTCTTTTTCTCTCTCATTGATAGAGGCAGAGAAATTGAGAGGGAAGTGGAGACAGACAGGTAGAAAGAAAGACATCTACAGCACTGTTCTACCACTAATGAAGCCCCCCCACACACACACATATTGCAAGTGGGAACTTGGGGGCTTGAAACTGGATCTCTACACATGGTAATGTGTACACTCAATAGGCTGTGCTACCACCACCCCCTCTCTTGTTCTTTCTTTTTAAATTTTTTTTTAAAAAAATTTATTTATTTATTTTCCCTTTTGTTGTCCTTGTTGTCTTTTTATTGTTGTAGTAGTTCTTATTGTTGTTACTGATGTCATCATTATTAGATAAGACAGAGAGAAATGGAGAGAGGAGGGGAAGACAGAGAGAGGGAGAGAAAGATAGACACCTGCAGACCTGCTTCACCACCAGTGAAGCGACTCCCCTGCAGGTGGGGATCTGGGGGCTCGAACCAGGATCCTTATGCGCGTCCTTGCACTTTGCGCCACTTGCACTTAACCTGCTGCACTACCACCCAACTCCCCTCTCTTGTTCTTTCTTCCCTTCCTGCCTGCCTGACTTCTTTCCTTCTTTTCTTTCTGTGTCATCACTGGAGTTTCACTGCTGTAGACCCACTCTTTCAAACAGAAAGACATAAAGGCAGAGAGAAAGAAAGGCAACATAACACCAGAGCTGTACAGACTAGCTTTGAACCTGCACATGCCAAAGCAGACACCCTCTCAGATAAGGTATCTTACTAGTCCCAAGTTCTTTCTGCCTACTTCATCTCTATTTTCTGTCCTCCAGCCAGATGTAGTAGATGAGAGGAGATGGAGAGGACCTGCTCTTCTGGTCCCTCCCTTATCCAGAAAGTTCTTAGTGGTCAGCTGGACTTTGAGTCCTGGCAGGCAGAATATGACCTTGAACTCTGCTGCAGAGGTATCGCCTTCTTTGCTAATTGATGGAAGTGATGAGCCTCCTGCTCAGGCAGAGGCAAGTTCTTGGAAAGGACTGGCAGGTTGCCTGCACTATCTTTAGCTTACCCGAGCCAAAAATAAGGTGGGGGAATCCAACTGATGGACCAAGTTCAGCAAAACTGGACACGTTCTAACCTTTGTCCTCAGAACCATTTGGGCTCTCGCAGGTGGATCAACACCAGTTGGAAGGTTTCCTAGTGAATGTCTAATCCAAATTCTGTTTCACTCAGGAGGGAGTTCAGGCTGGGAGACTCAATGTGACTTTCTCAAGGACACAGAGCTATAAGGTGGTGAATCAAGACCAGTGCTTTGCCAGAGAAGATGGAAGCCACTCCATTCAATTCTTTCCAGCCTATGCCTACAAGTCACTCTCCCTGCCTTTCAAAGTACAAACAGTAATAGATTTAATGGAGGAACTCTCTGTGTGTGTGTGTGTGTGTGTGTGTGTGTGTGTGTGTGTGTGTGTGTGTGTATGTGTCTGTCTGTCTCTGACCTTGTATCAAAAGAAAAAATGAAAAGAAATGGCTTCCAGGAAGAGTGGAGCCATGAAAGCACTGATAGCCCTAGTGGAGGAGGGGAAAAAAAGGAAAAACAAAATCAGGAAAATAGCTGTCTTTTCCTCACTGAAGTCCAGATGTCCTACCTACCTGATATGAATTCCTCCTGTTTCCTTTGGTGTCCATAGTCAGTCTCCCCCCCCCCCCCCCGCCGCCACCACCACCAGGGTTATCACTGAGGCTCAGTGCCTACATGAAGAATCTACTGTTCCTGGTGGCTATTTTTCCCCTTTTTTGTTTTCTCTTTAATTTTATAGAACAGAGAGAAACTGAGAGAGCAGGAGGAAATAGAGAGGGAGAGAGAAAGAATCCAGCAGACCTGCTTCACTGCTTGTAAAGCTTCCCTGCTACATGTGGGGGCCGGGAGCTTAAATCTGGACCCTGTGAATAGTAAGGTGTGCACTCAACTGGAAGCACCACACAACCTGGCCTGTCACTGTGAGTCTTCTCAACTGCATGTTGCCTCCAGGCTTCCAGGCCCAGCATCCCATCAGACCTGAGTCCCTGAGTTTAAGTCTGCAGGGTGTTTGCTCAAGCTTCCTGCTAGAGGGAGGACTGGAACACAGGGGAGAGAAGGAGGCAATGCTTGCCTGAGACCCTACACAGCCTGCCCAGGCCCAGGCAATGCAGGCTGTGGTGTGGGGCTATCTGCTCAACAGAAATGAGTCCCAGCAGGTGTACAACACCTGGGGATCCTCTAAGTGTTTGTAAGCAGGCTCCCAACCTCTGACCTCCCAAAGGATCCACAGCGACAGCAGCTTTGTTTACTGGGCCTGCAGCTCAGCCCCAGTCAGCCAGGCAGATGCTATGGAAAGTGGGGGAGAGGTCAGTGGAAATACTCTAGCTCATGCCTGAGACTATTCTGGAATCTGGGGAAGCTGCTGGCTCCCATGTCTCGAGCTTCTTCAGCAAGGTCACCTGCCAGGAGGGGCAGGAGGCCAGACAGGAAAGAGTTTAAGAATGGTCTTATTTTCTAGACATTTGAGGCAGTATAGCTGATCCCAAGACCCGCTCACCTTTGCCCTCTTTTCCCAGGAAAATAAAGTGTGAGTATAGAGGTGGGAGGGCAAGCCTGCACTCTAGCTTTCTGTTGTCTCTTGTCTAGAATATTCTTTGTTCTCATTAGGAGGGGATTAAACATTAGGTGGGATTTTGGGAGTGAACTGTGCTCTCAACATAGACACAGAGGTAGCTGACCAGGTAAGGACCGGTTTGTGTGTAAGTGTATGTGTGTTTGTGTATTGTTTATGGGGGAAGGTGAAAGAAACAGTTATTTAATTTATTTTTTCACCAGAGCATGGCTAAATTCTGGCTTCTGGTGCTGGGAATTGAACCTGGAACCTTCATCACGAAAATCAACATAACCATTATGCTACCTCCCTAGTCTACTCAAAAAAAATTTTTTGTGTGTGCCTTTCACCTTTATTTCTTCCTGATTTCTCCTTATTTAGGCTCACAGGCTAAATTATGACTCTGGAAAACCCTAGTGACAGGTCCCTGGTCCCTCCTGTATTGCTCTTACACAAAAATTCACAAGAGCTTGGAAACACATCAGTCATCAAAAATTGCTCAATAACTCCAGAATTATCTGTTTCCATCTTTGTTTTCCTGGATACTTCTGCTGTAACTGCTACTATACACCCAAATGTATTTTTTCCCCAGAGCACTGCCTTATGATGGTGCCTGGGATTGAACCTGGGACCTAGGAGTCTCAGGCATGAGAGACTTTTACATAACCACTATGCTGCCTCCCTTGCTCTGTATAAACAAGGCTTTTAAGGTGATTTCCCTCAACAGAATCACAGTCTCCATCTATTTACAGAAAGGTCAGAAGCAGCCCAGCATCATATTGGAGGTCTCTATCACTCGCTGCAGAAGGGAATTCTGCCTGCCTGCCTACTTACCTAGATAGGGTTGGGGATGTGTTGAAGGTTCTCCTGCATTTCATCTTTAGGGCTTGCAAAGGTTTAGTAGGGTGTCTAAAACAGCACTGCCAGCCTATGGCCTTCTCCAGTTCCTGTTCTGGACACGAGGCTGGCCCGTGGCTGCTGCATGTCAAGTGGCTGCAACCAATCAGCTCATCCAGAGCTCCCTGGGAAGCCAATCAGAGCCTGGGGAGATGACCTCACCTAAGACAGCACAGTGCAGGCAGAAAGCAATTCTCAGAGATCTGTGTGTCTCCAAGTCACTCCCTTCCCCCCACCCTCCTTACTTCCTGTAAGGCTGCAATGACAAAGGCTAAGTAAATTCCACAGAGAACCAAAGGAGAAACTGCAACTCAGCTGAACCAGGCTTCTGGAAGTGTAGAATAGGCTAATTAAAGAATTCAGCCCAGGAGTCAGCACCTTGTCGCCACCCCCCTGGCACCTGGCTTAACTCTCCTTAAAAATAGCTGTAATCATTCCTTGTAAACAAGGACAAGGTCAAAATCAAGTGTGGGAAAGAGAGGCCTGCGTCTCTGTGAACATATGTGAACAGACAAGTTGTGTTCTCCTGGTCTGAGGACTGAAGGGATTTTCAGTGTGTTTGTGGGGGGTTGGCTCTCTCTCATTCTCTCCCCCCCCCCCTTCCCTCCCTCTCCTTCTCCCTCTTAGATAAAAACAGGTTGGGAGAGAGAGAAAGAGACCATGACACTGAAGCTTCCTTCAGTGCAGTGGGGACAGGGCTCAAACCTGGGTTGTACACATGGCGAAGCTGCACACTATCCAAGTGAGCTATTCTGTGTGTGGGTAGTTGTCTACTCTTCACAGCCTTGCAGATTAGTTCCTGAATGTTCCTTGGAAAGACTAGATCAGGAGTATGTCTCACTAAGAAGGGGGGGGGGGCAAAGGAAGAGAATGCCCCCATGTCCACATAGGAGTGTCCCCAATGTGTTACATTGGCTTGATGGATAAGGCAAGAAGAATGATTCAGCTAGGCATCCTCTTTGATTTCCTTGGCCCTCTCCCACCACACCTCACCCTGGACAGAGAGACAAATAAAAACATTTATTTAAAGGTAGAAAACTGACCTTAATTCTAGCTGCCCCACTCCCCCATAATCTCCCAAAGCTATAAAAAATGGATGGCGGAGGGGGGTGTGTACAGCTGCTTTGATTCTGGCAATTTCTACTGTTTCAACTCTCTCCCTTTCCTGCAATTAAGACATTTGGTTCTTTGTCCTTTCCCCATGGATTTCAAAAATTATCAAGGGAGGGATAGAGGGAAGGGAAAAGAGAGCTGTTACCATTCTCCCTTTTTGTCTCCAGGATTCCAACAGTTGACCTGATCTGTGAGCAAATGATATGCTTGTCAACAAACCCAAATATAGGGACAGTGACTTGCTGTATCCTAAATCAAGAAAGACATGAAAGTCCAGAGCGCGATGTTTAGGGTCCTTCTTCAGTATATAGCCTCATCCAGATTGTCATCACTGTCACCTCCAAAATCTTCGCCATTGTCAAAATACGACATGATATAGTCAGTTTCCTGAAATAGAAGAGTATTTGAAGTCAGGCAGGCTTTTGGCATTCTTTTTGCCCTGAATTACAACATTTCAAGCCTGGGAAGTCTCTTTCATCTGGGGTGGGTCCTTGAGAAGAAATACAGAATACAGGAAAGTCTCTAACCTTTGGGGGCACTTGTAACCCTTTAAAGAGAACATTTCTGATGGGAGGAGCTGAGACCCATGGAGTTTATAAAGGGAGGGGACTGAGGATGCAATGGGTCCCTTTACCTCTTCATGTTCTTTTTTTAAAAAAAAAATGTTATTTATTTATTTATTTATTCCCTTTTGTTGCCCTTGTTGTTTTATTGTTGTAGTCATTATTGTTGTTATTGATGTTGTTGTTGTTGGATAGGACAGAGAGAAATGGAAAGAGGAGGGGAAGATAGAGAGAGGGAGAGAAAGATAGACACCTGCAGCCCTGCTTCACCATCTGTGAAGTGACTCCCCTGCAGGTGGGGAGCCGGGGGCTCAAACAATACCTCTTCATGTTCTTCCTCGTCATATTCCTCCTCATCTTCCTCTTCTTTCTCTTCTCCTTCTTCTTTCTCCTCATCTTCCTCTGAAGTCACTTCCTCCTCCTTCTTCTCCAGGGTCTTGTTTGAAAATGAACAGGCAGAGAAACTCAAACTCAGCTCACAAACTCAGGCACAGGTGGGCCAAAAGGCAGGGAATGGATCAGGGCCTGGTGGTTTCTATGCACCCCCTTCATACCTCTAGTTTCTGTATTGTTTCCTCTTTATCTTCTGTGGTCTTGATGGGCCTCTTGGGGAGTAGAATGGTGGTTCCTAGTGATGAAATTAAAATGGGAGCCATCAGGGCTATGGAGATAACACAATGGTTTATGCAGCAGTCTTTCATTTTCTTCTCTTTATTTACTTATTATTATTGTTATTTATTTATTTTTACAAGAACACTTCTCAAAGCTGACACAGTGGTGGGAGGATTGAATCTTGGACTTCTGGTGCCACAGGCAACAGGTTTTTTTTTTTTTTTGCATAACCATTATGTTATTGATATCTCCCCAACTCTGTGTTCGTCTTTCATGCCTGAGGCCCTAGGTTCAATCCCTGGCTTCATCATAAACCAGTGCTGAGCAGGGCTCTGGTCAACAAACTATTTTAAAAAGGTGAGTTCAGAAAAATAACACATTGGTTATGAAAAAAACAGTCATACATGAATCTCTGAGGTCCCAGGTTCCATCCCCAACATCACTGTAAGCTAGAGCTGAGCAGTGCTCTGGTAGAAAAGAGAAAAATAAAATGAGCCCTCAGAGAGCAAACTTCCGGGTTAGCGATCTACCCTCCCCTCCTACATAGGCCGTGTCACTCTGCTGCCCTCTTGTGGTCAGCATAGCATTCAGCAACAATGCTGTGTGAACATAGTAAGATTGGGGGGGCAAAACAGTCCCCCACCACCACACACATACACACAGTCGGCTCTCCTGCTGCTGAAGGAAGCCCCATCTCCCCTTCTCCCATACACTCACGCTCCAGCTTCTGTAACTTTCGCACACGAATCTTCAGTTCCCGGGGCAGGCGGCGCCAATCTAGGGATAATGGAAATGTGAAAGTGAGTGAGAGAGACCCTGGCTGGGGCCACCTGTGAATTATAGTTTTCATGGAGAGGTTAAGGGTAGAAGGGGCGAGGAAGGAGGGAGTTGGGTCAAAGCTGCTTAGAACAGAACTGTGAGTTGGAAGCCGTTTGAGGAGTTGAGCTACTTAATAGGGTTTTCAGGTCCTCTGAGGTTTTGTTTTTGTTTGTTTTGTTTTTAGGTCCGTTTCTTTATTGAGAGAGAAAACCAGAGCATTACTCCAGCACATACAGCACTATGGATGGAACTTGGGGCAGTACACATGCAAGTCCTGTGCTCTCTGCCATTTAGAGTTTTTATTTTTATTTTATTTTTTCTTAAAAAATTTTTAATATTTATTTTAATATTTATTTATTTTTTAATATTTATTTATTTCATCAGGATGCCGGCCAGGCTTCCCTGGACTGAAGACCCCACTAATGTGTCCTGGAGCTCAGCTTCCCCAGAGACCCATCCTACTAGGGAAAGAGAGAGGCAGACTGGGAGTATGGACCGACTAGTCAACGCCCATGTTCAGCGGGGAAGCAATTACAGAAGCCGGACCTTCTACCTTCTGCAACCCTCAATGACCCTGGGTCCATGGTCCCAGAGGGATAGAGAATGGGAAAGCTATGGGGGGGGGGTAGGGGTGGGATATGGAAATTGGGTGGTGGGAATTGTGTGGAATTGTACCCCTCCTACCCTATGGTTTTGTTAATCAATCCTTTCTTAAATAAAAAAAAGGGAAATTTTTTTTTAATATTTATTTTCCCTTTTGTTGCCCTTGTTGTTTTTTCATTGTTGTTGTAGTTGTAGTTGTTAGATAGGACAGAGAGAAATGGAGAGAGGAGGGGAAGACAGAGGGGGAGAGATAGATACCTACAGGCCTGTTTCACAGGCTGTGAAGCGACTCCCCTGCAGGTGGGGAGCCAAGGGCTCAAACCAGGATCCTAACTCCAGTCCTTGAGCGTTGCACCAGGTGCACTTAATCTGCTGTGCTACCGCCCAACTCACCATTTAGGGTTTTTAAGGAGCATCCAGTGCTCAAGACAGCCAGGAGGGGTGCCTGAAATCACTTGTGTTTATCTCAAGCATTTGTGAAGAGGGCACTCACTGAAAGGTCACCCCCTGCCCCCGAGGCGTTACAGATGTGACTGCTGTGTCACATGTGTGTCATTTGGTGGCAGAGAGAAGACAGGCTTGTCTATGTCCAGTGTTCTGTCTGACCTGTGAGCCACTGGGTGATTGATAGTCTGACACTCAACACAGGCCCTTGCCCGTTACTGTGTGTTTATTGGCGACTTGAATCGTGTCGTGTAAAAAAGCTCTCATTCTTCCTTAGTTCCTGCCTTCCCTCAAATCTCAGGGCAACCCTGTGACCTGAAGACTGGTGTTCATTCCTGTTGAAGAGTGATGGCTCACCATTCAAGGGGAAGGTGACTGTTAGCCTGTGACAATGACCTTATGGAATGTCTGACCTCTGTCCAAGCCCAGGTTACCAACCAGCCCAGCATCCAGAAGTGGTGTTAGTAGATCATCTGAGAGATCTGATCACCAGATGGTACACTGACCTTACCAGACAGACCAATACACCATCCTCAACCTTGTAGCAGATGCCAAGAGACCAGGAAAATGCTGGAAGGCTACTCTGCATCCTCCAGAGGCATTCATACAAAATCATGGGGATTTGCAGCTGATCAAGCTCAGGGCCTCATAGCACTGAATACTTCCCCACTGCTCTCCTAGTTCATGAATTTGGGAGGGAGGGGGTGTATTTGGTCCCCAAAAGTAAAATTAAAGGGACTTTGTAAAACTTGAAAATAAATTCCTGACTTGTATGAAAAGAAAGAAAGAAAGAAAGAAAGAAAGAAAGAAGGAAAGAAAGAAAGAAAGAAAGAAAGGGCTCATCACCTACCAGGGTTCCAGTCGATGGCATTATCAATTGGTCCTGACATTTGATATTTGTCTGAGTACCGCTCTACATCTGAGGGATCAGAGGTGTCAAGAGTCAGTTTTCTCCTTTCCAATATGACGACCAAGAAGATTGTTCCAGTGTGTCCAGCCCTCTCTCTACTTGGGAACTATGGGCTCCCACCCGGAACTCAGGGCCCAAGGGTTCAGTTTCAGTCAGGACTTTTACTACTCTTCTAAACCACCCTGGTGTCACTCCAAATAAGAATGATGCTTTTAAATGTCCCTTAGCCCAGAGACGTGGCCATGCTGAATGAGTGTGAAACAAAGGGAAACAGACTACAGGGCTTCCATCTTCCCTTCTTCTTGGGGCTCAGGAGGTAGGTCTACCATGGCTATGCATCTCAGCTTCCAGCAGGTGAGGCTCTGTGCTTCTGCCCACCAGGTAAATGTCCACTATTCTAAGTGGACCTCCTTCTCCAGCCCCTCCTGATCTTCCTGACCCCTCCAGGATCCCCTAATAACAAGGATGATACAGTCATCAGGGTTCTCAGAGACTCATATTCAGCCCCTCTTTCTGGGCACCTATAATATATCCAGTGTTAATTTTTTCACATATCCTTTCCCCACTTACACCTGTAAATGGTCATCTAAATATCTGACCTTCCTCTGGCCCAAGACCATTGTGAGCCTGTGAACAAATTGTGGGTGCCATAGTGTGTTTCCAACAAAGGAGCATGTATTATGATCTCCCCAGTGAGCCTCCTATGCCCCTGCTCCCCAGAACTTGAAACTAGTGGTCCCACTCACCTCTCTTGGGGACAGCTGGCCGGATAAAGTAGGGGAGCTGCCTCATGGCCCCCCGTAACTCCTGCTTCAGCGCCAGGACATACTCGCCTTCCTCTCCAGAGGGCAGAGGTACTGGGTGGAACTCCAAAGGCTAAGGAGGCAGGACAGTGCTCAGCTCAGGGAGGACATGCTGGTGTACAAAATGGTGGGGGGGGCAGGGGAGAACCTCCTCAATTTTAAAAAAAGATTTATTTATTAGTGAAAGAGAAAGAACTGGAGCATCACTCTGGCACATGTGATGCCAAGGACTGAACTGAGGACTGAAATGCTTGCAAGCTCAGTGCTGTTCCCACCGCTCCACCCTCCAGTGTACTCTGCCCTCAATTCAGTCCAAGACTGTCTCTGAGCAAAGGGCCAACAGAAAAGGTGGGTGGGGCAGGCAGTATAGCACCTTGAAAGCTGGGAAGTTGGGAACATGGAAGAGAGGGTAGGGGAGATACTTCCTCGTTTTGGACACTCCATGTGAGCTGGAGGTAAAGAAACAGGAAAGGGCAGGCCCACGAGGAACCCAGCACCCCATAAAGTCCTCCCGGGCACCTGGGAGGCTGGGGCATGGAGGAAGAGCACTCACAGGGAAGAGTGGAGAAGGCTGCAGGGTGGGTGGGGGCAGAGTGTCGCCCTTCCCAATGCCCACCGCCTCCATGTTGAAGGTCAGCTGGCCCCGGCCACGCCCCCGGCCCCCACCCCTGTTGGCCATGGTGGAGGGGGCCTGGGGATTCAGAATTCCAGTGGGGAAAACCTAATCAAGACAAAAACAAAGAGAAAACAGTGAAATGAACAGGAAGCCAGCGAGATCCAAGGCACTCTTTGCTCCCTAGGACCTGAAATCAGTATAATTCAACAAGTGTTGCCTGAGAAAGCACAGAATAAGAGGGTTCCCACCAGAACAGATAACTGCGGCACAAAAGGGAAAGTGATTTGGACCCTTGGATAAAAAATAAAATTCACAGGGGGTCGGGCGGTAGTGCAGCAGGTTAAGTGCACATGGTGCAAAGTGCAAAGGCCGGCGCAAGGATCCTGGCTCGAACCCCACTCCCCACCTGCAGCAAGGGGAGGCTGGGGGGTTTGGGGGGCTGGGGGGTGGGGGTGGTGTCATTTCACAAGCAGTGAAGCAGGTCTGCAGGTGTCTATCTTTCTCTCCCCCTCTCTGTCTTCCCCTCCTCTCTCCATTTCTCTCTGTCCTATCCAACAACGACACCAATAACAACAATAATAATAACCACAACACCAATAAAACAACAAGGGCAACAAAAGGGGAAAAATAGCCTCCAGGAGCAGTGGACTCGTGGTGCAGGCACTAAGCCCCAGCAATAACCCTGGAGGCATAATAATAATAATAATAATAATAATAATAATAATAATAATAATTCACCACTCAGGCCAGGTGGTGACACACCTGGTTGAACACACATATTACCATGCAGAGAACCTAGGTTTGAGCCCCCGGTCCCCACCTGCAGAGGGAAAGCTTCATGAGTGGTGAAGCAAGGTTGCAAGTGGCTCTCTCCCTCTCTTCTCCATTTCTCTCTGTTTCTAGATAATAAATTTTTTTTTAATTAAAAAAGAAATTTAAAAAATTCACTACTATTTGTGATGTAGGAGATAGCTGGGTGGGTAGAGCATCTGATGTGTAAGCATGAGGTCTCCAGTTCAATCGTTAGCATTGCATGTAACAAAATGGTGTTCTGTGCTCTCTCTCTCTCTCTCTCTCTTTCTCTCTCTCGACAGAAAAGGCAGAGAAAAGAGAGAGAAGAGAACACAATACCCAAGTTTTCTTCAGTGCAGAGGGGGCTAGGCCACACACATGGCAAAGCAGTGCACTATCCAAGTGAGCTATTTCACCAATGAGCAAATGGGAGGGGGGACTTCTCCCTCCTGCTCTCTCTTTCTCTCTCTCTAATAAGACAGTTTTCAAAAACTTCTCTATATCCTTAAGATAAACTGGTGTTTCTTAAGATACTTACTTATTAGTAAGAGAGGAGAGAAAGAGAAGTCTAACATCATTCTAGCACACATAATGCCAGAGGTCAAATTTGGGATCTCTGCTTGAAAGGTCATTGCTCTTGTCTCTCTGCCACTTTCCAGGTGGCTGCACATGACCTTTGAATTCTTTCTCTACCTAGCTTTCCAAACCCAACTAGGCCCAATTCTATCCAATGCAATGCATGTCAGCAAAACAATTATTGTGCTTCTGACATGAAGAAGGTTGTGTACTAGGTATTGTGGAGGCACAGGGACAAACCACTGAGATCATTACCCACGCAGGGGTCAGGGGAGGATAGAGAACCATCACAGTCAGCTTGACTTCGATAATCACCAGGAGTGGGGAATGTCCAGCTCAAGGGTCATATAAGGCCTGAGAAATCATCTGGTCTGGCCTTGCCAAAACAACCACAGGCAGGACTCAAAATCCAATAAATCTAGGAGCTTTTTTCATAGCAACATGAAGTGCTAATCATTAAACTGATAATTTTGCCTAGCCTACAAGTGATGCTATAAATATCCAAATGGCTCTTGCAGAAAAATGGTTCCCCATTTCTGACTTAAGAGTTTTAGAATGGAAGGTCTCACATCTGGAGCCCTTCTCAGCATGTGTAGAATTCCATTCTGTGAGTTGTTAGTCATTTAGTTTCTGGTGATGTTTCTTAAAGAGAGATTGCTTGTTCTCCCCCACGTCAGTTCATTACATTGTTATCAACTCTGACTAACTAGAAGTCCTTCCTCCTCTTCCTCCTCCTCCTCCCCAATCCTTTCCTCCTCCTTCTTTTGTTTTGCTTTTACCAGAGCACTACACCGTTGTGGTTTATGATAGTGGGGAGAACTGAACCTGTGACTTCACAGCCTGAGGCATGAAAGTCATTTGCATCACCAATATTTCATCCCTGAAAGTCCTTTTATAACTGAGCTTCATCTCTTGTTAGCACTCTCAAAGGGATGGTTGAGGAGCAGCTAGGGTAGGGGATAAAGTCACCAAATGAAATGGAGATGAAATGTGAAATAAATGATATCCTAATAGGAGTTAGCACCCACAGTCTGGTTTCATTTTTTCTTCTCTTTTCTTTCTTCCTTCCTTCCTTCCTTTCTTTCTTTTCCTTTCTTTTCTTTTCTTTTTTTTTTAGATAGGAAAGAGAGAGGGGTGAGAGAGAGAGGAAGATACCCCCACAGACCTGTTTCACCACTCATGAAGCTTCCCACCTGAATGTGGGGAGCAGGGGCTTGAACCTGGATCCTTGTGAATGATAACGTGTGCACTCACCTCGCCCTTACATTTTGGTTTCTAATAGTAATTTTCTTTCTCTTCTTCCTCTTTGTTTTTTTTTAATATTTTATTTATTGTTGAAAGAGATAGTGAGAAATTGAGAGGGGAGGAGAAGATAAAGAGGGAAAAAGACACCTTCACCATTTTGTGAAGATTTTCCCCTACAGGTGGTGGCTGGGGGCTTGAGTCTGGTCCTTATATATTGTAACATGAGAGCTCAACCAGGAGCACCACCACAAGGCCCCTTCTTTCTTTCTTTTAAGATGTATTTTATATATTTCATAAGATAGAGCAAGAGGGGTGAGAGAAGCCAGAATAGCACTCAGGAGATGAAGTTCACAACCTCCTACTTGCAAGTCTGAAGCTCTAATCACATTTTTTAGTAAAAGAAACCAGGGCTTCTTGGAAAAGTGATTGAGCCTAAGACTGATGCCTATATTGATGAGCCTGAAGCATCTTGAAGTGCTAAAGACTTACTTGAATACACAGTAACACACAGTAACACACACACACACACTGATGGGGCCAAGTCAAAGGAATAAGACTATTCTTTTTAAAAAAACCTTTTTTAAAATTTTATTTATTTATATTTCCTTTTGCTGCCCTTGTTTTTATTGTTGTAGTCATTGTTGGATAGGACAGAGAAAAATGGAGAGAGGAGGGGAAGATAGAGAGGAGGAAAGATAGACACTTACAGACTTGCTTCACCTCCTGTGAAGCGACTCCCGTGCAGGTGGGGAGCTGGGGGCTTGAACTGGGATCTTTATGCCAGTCCTTGCGCTTTGCGCCACGTATGCTTAACCCGCTGCGCTACCGCCCAACTCCCGGCTATTCTTTTTTTATTATTCTTTTTTATATTTATTTATTTATTTTCCCTTTTGTTGCCCTTGTTTTTTATTGTTGTTGTTATTATTATTGTCGTTGTTATTGATGTCGCTGTTGGATAGGACAGAGAGAAATGGAGAGAGGAGGGGAAGACAGAGAGGGGGAGAGAAAGATAGACACCTGCAGACCTGCTTCACCGCCTGTGAAGCGACTCCCCTGCAGGTGGGGTGTCGGGAGCTCAAACCGGGATCCTTACGCTGGTTCTTGTGCTTCACACCACATGCGCTTAACCCACTGAGCCCCCGACTATTCTTTTTTTTTTAAAAAAAAAAAGAATTTTTGGGAAGCAATTACAGAAGCGAGACCTCCCACCTTCTGCAACCCACAACGACCCTGGTTCCATGCTCTCAGAGGGATACAGAATGGGAAAGCTATTGGGGAGGGGATGGGATTTGGAGATTGGGTGGTGGGAATTGTGTGGAGTTGTACCTCCCCCATCCTATGATTTTGTTAATGTCTCCTTTCTTAAATCAATAAAAAAAAGATTTTTTATTTATTGGTTGATGAGAAAGATAGGAGAGAGAGAGAAAGAACCAGATATCACTCTGGTACATGTGCTGCCAGGGCTTGAACTCAGGACCTCACACTTGAGAGTCAAGCACTTTATCCACTGCACCACTTCCCAGACCATAGGAATAAGACTCTTCTTATTCCTATTCCAGAGTACTGACAAGATAGCTCGACTGCTGTGCCATGTATGTGTTCCACTTTCTATCCTGGCCCCCATCATACTGGATAAAATTTCAGGGCTGTGGTGGTGGTGGTATGTCTGTTTTCAGAGCATTGCTCCGCACAGGCTCATGGTGGTGCTGGGAATTGAAGCTTGTTCCACAGAGCCTCTGGCATGAAAGTTATTTGCATAATTATTATTCTCTCCGTATGGGTGTCTCTCTGACTCTGTATCTAAGAGTTGGCTGAGGAGGCTGGGCAGTGGAACAACTGGTTGAACACACATTGCCATGCAAAAGCAGCTGGCATTCCAGCCCATATGCAGGGGAGGAAGCTTCACAAATGGTTTAGAAGTATTGCAGGTGTCTCTCTTTCTCTCTCCCTCTATACTACCCTTGCCTCTCAATTTTTTCTTAATACTGTATTGCTTTTACAATAATAGAAAAACATTAAATGGTAGAGATAATTTACCAGACAGGGCTCATGTCTTGCTTTGTGTAGGGCTGAGGTTAGAGCCTGGATATAACATGGAATGTCCTCTGATGCTGTAGTGTTTTTTTTTGTTTGTTTGTTTGTTTTTTGCTCTCTGTCGTCTCCCTCTGTTTGAATGAATGAGAAGTGTGTTTGGAGCAATGAAATCATGCACGTGTGAGGTTTGACTTTGCAAAAATGTGTGTGTGTGTGAGTGTGTGTGTGTGTGTGTGTGTGTGTGTGTGTGTGTGTAATTTAAAAAAGAAAAAAAAGCTGAGACAGAGGCAGAGAAAGAAAGAGATCACAACATTAAAGCTTCCAGCTTCCTTCAGTGTGGTAGAGACTGAGCTTAAACCAGTGCACATGGCACAACAGTGCACTATCCAAGTAAGCTAGTTTTCTGGCCCTATATGTGTAAATTTAAAGACATAGTAACAGGCAGCTGGTGGCGGTGCACCCGGTTAAGTGCACTTGTTACCATGTTCAAGGACTTGGGTTCCTCAAGCCTGCAGGAGAAGAGTTTCACAAGTGGTGAAGCAATACTACAGGTGTCTCCCTGTCTTTCCCTCCCTCTCTATCCCCCTTCCCTCTCAATTTCTGTCTGTTCTATCAAACTAAATAAATATGTTTTAAAAATCTTTAAAAAATGTATAGTAACAGAATATAGCAGGATGTGGCTACTATATAGCAGGAGGGGGAGTATAGGAAGATAAAAGTGCATTTGTGGAATCTGGAAAGTCTGGACAATCAGGCGGTAGTACATTGGGTAAGCGTATGTGGCACGAAGCATGTGCATAAGGATCCTGGTTCGAGCCCCCAGCTCCCCACCTGCAGGGGAAGTAGCTTCATAAGCGGTGAAACAGTTCTGCAGGTGTCTATCTTTCTCTCCCCCGTCTGTCTTCTCCTCTCTCCATTTCTCTCTGTCCTATCCAACAACAATAATAACTACAACAATAAAACAAGGGAAACTAAATGGAATAAATATTAAAAAAAAAATCCCCATTCGAGGCCCCAACTCCCTGCCTGCAGGGGGTCAATTAGCAAGCAGTGAAGTAGGTCTGCAGGTGTCTTTCTTCCCCCCTCTCTGTCTTCCCCTTCTCTCTCCATTTCTCTCTGTCCTGTCCAACAATAACAACATCTATGACAACAATAACAACTACAACAAGCACAACAAGGGCAACAAAAATGGGAAAAATGGCCTCCAAGAGCAGTGGATTTGTAGTGTAGGCACTGAGCCCCGGCGATAACCCCGGAGGAAAAAAAAAAGTACCACCAAGTCGTTAGAGCTTTTTAAGGGAAAGGACACTCTAACCAGAGGACTTAGGTAGCTCTCCCCTTGCCAGATTAGAACTCTAACAGTACACACCAGAGCTGTCTTGATTGCAAAGCAGTGAGGAATCAGGAAAAGTTCTTGGTCTTTGTGGTCAGGCAAACATAACTACATTCCTATATACCTAACCCCAGTGCATCTGTTACAGCAAAAGATATAGCATCAATCCAGTTTCATTTTCTGAATTCCATATTTGACTCAGATTTCTAAGTCACCCTCAGGGAGGCAGGGTTGGTAAACTACAAACATGTCTACCCAGTCAGCTCAGTAATATGCACAAATTGCTTCTGTTTAAAATTATGATTGAATCTGAATTATTTTATTGATATTGCTGCTGGGGCTTCAGTGCTCTGGATTGACTCGCTCAGGTAGAACACACACACACACACACACACACACACACACACACACACAGACACTACAACACCCAAACGTGCCCTAGGGCAATAGCACTCTCATGTGTTATTCCAGGGGCTCAAACCTGGGTGATGCATGGTAAAACTGGTGTCTTTCCAGGTGAGCTATCTTTCTGGCCCCCCTAGTTTCCTTCCTTCCTTCCTTCCTTCCTTCCTTCCTTCCTTCCTCTCTTTCTCTCATAGGACAGAGAATTTAAGAAGGGAAGAGGGGATAGAGAGGGGGAGAGATGGAGAGACAGGTGTTTGTCAATACTTGCTTTACCATTCATGAAGCTTCCTCCTGCATGTGGAGAGCAGGGGCTTGAACCTGCATCCTTTTGCATAATAGGTGTGCCACTGCCTGACCTCCCCGCCCCCCCTTTTAAATCTCTTTCTCAATTCTTTCTTTTCTCTTCCTTTCTGTTTCTTTTCTTTCTTCTTCCCTCTCTTTTCTTTCTTCTTTACTAGAGTCTAAATTCTTTTTTTACCTATTTATTGGATAGAGATAGGCTGAAATCGAGAGGGAAGGGGGCAACAGAGAAGGAGAGTGCCAGAGTCTAAATTCTTAAAGATATTTAAGATTTACCACAATCTGGTTTCAAACTGTTCTTTCTTAACTAACTCGCAAAGTATTTACCCTTGCACCAAAACAGTATTTCACATACATCAAAGCCATTTCTAATCATTCATACCTGTGTGTTGTGGTAGAAGTTATTAATAAGTTATTGAAAACTGAAGTTGCTAAAAACAAATGTATAGAAAAACAGTTAGATTTAGTTAGTCTTAGCAGCTGGGGTGGTTACAATGGGTTGGGGGCTTTGGGGTATATTTGGCTCCACTGCTGATATTGGATAGTATGGGGTGAGCATCCAGAAGGATTAGTATTGATGGGCCTTTGTGGGCTTGTCTGTTATTAGGACACACTTGCTTTTTCTCTTCAATACTCATATTCTGCTGTGAGCTTGTTCTATGACTGACTCACCAATGAAGGGACAGATACATGGGCCTTTTTTGGGCTAGAGGTTCTATTACCATCCTCTTCTGATTTTTTTTTTTTTTTTTTTTTTTTTTTTTGCCTCCAGGGTTATCGCTGGGGCTCAGTGCCTGCACTACAAATCCACTGCTCCTGGAGGCTATTTTTCCCCTTTTGTTGCCCTTGTTGTTGTTGTTGGAGAGAACAGAGAGAAATGGAGAGAGATGGGGAAGACAGAGAGAGGGAGAAAAAGACACCTACAGACCTGCTTCACTGCCTGTGAAGTGACTTCCCTGTAGGTGGGGAGCCAGGGGGCTTGAGCCAGGATCCTTTCTCTAGTTCTTGCACTTTGTGCCACGTGAGCTTAACCCACTGTGCTACCGCCCGACCCTCTCCTATAAATTCGTTTATCAGCAATAAGAAGTCCTCAGGGCATGAATTTTCTTGGTTCACCATGTTAAAGAACAAGGCAGGGGGCTGGGCAGTAGCGCAGGAGGTTAAGTGCACATGGTGGTTGAGGCACAAAGACTGGAGGTTCAAGTCCCTGGCTCCCCATCTGCAGGGGGATCACTTTACAAGTGGTGAAGTAGGTCTGCAGGTGTCTTTCTCTCCCCTTCTCTATCTCCCTCTTCCCCCTAGATTTCTCTCTGTCTTATCCAACAACAATGATAGCAATAACAATAATAAGGATAAACAACAAGGATAACAAAAGGGAAAAAATAGCCTCTAGGAGCAGTCGGGCAGTCTTTCTCTCCCTCCTCTGTCTTCCCCTTCTCTCTCCATTTCCCTCTATCCTATCCAACAACGACGACAACAATAATAACTACAACAATAAAACAACAAGGGCAACAAAAGGGAATAAATAAATAAATAAATTTTTTTTTTAACTTTTTTAAAACTTTTTTAAAATTTTTTAAAAAATTTATTTAGTTTAGTTATTCCCTTTTGTTGCCCTTGTTGTTTTATTGTTGTAGTTATTATTGTTGTTGTCGTTGTTGGATAGGACAGAGAGAAATGGAGAGAGGAGGGGAAGACAGAGAGGAGGAGAGAAAGATAGACACCTGCAGACCTGCTTCACCGCCTGTGAAGCGACTTCCCTGCAGCTGGGGAGCCGGGGTTTGAACCGGGATCCTTATGCCCGTCTTTGTGCTTTGCGCCACCTGCGCTTAACCCGCTGCACTACAGCCCGACTCCCACAAATAAATATTTTTTAAAAATGTTTTTGCCAACAGTTATAGCTGGGGTTCCACACCTGCACAATTCTATTGCTCCCAGTGGACTGTTTGTAGAAGATGAGAGAGACAAGAGGCAGGGAGACATAGAGAAGTTTCACTACAACACCACTCCACTGCTTGTGAAGCTTCCTGTACTGGTGTTAGCTCCCATATGATGGCTAAGTGCTTGAATCTAGCTCCTGGCACATGTTAAGGTGCTCACTTCACTGGATGAGCCATTTTGTAGCACCTAAATATTCATATCCTGTGGTCTGGGAGGTGGTGCAGTGGTTAAGGCACTAGACTCTCAAGCATGAGGTCCTGAGTTTGATCCCTGGCAGCACATGTACTAGAGTGATGTCTGGTTCTTTCTCTCTCTTCTATCTTTCTCATTAATAAATAAATAAAATCTTTACAAATTTTATTCATTTCCTTAATTTAGGGTAGTGTTTTCCAGGTTGGAAAACACTAAAGAAACAATCAAATATATAGTTAAGATGTAAGTATAAGAATGTTCATCAAAGAGCTCTGTATGGTAGCAAAAATGCTGAAATAGTTAAAAGTACAGTAAAAATCTTTTCTTTTTTAAATAAAATATTCATTTGAGGGGGTCAGGTGGTAGCGCATTGGGTTAAGCGCATGTGGCACAAAGCACAAGGACCAGCATGAGGATCCCGGTTCGAGCCCTTGGCTCCCCACCTACAGGGGAGTTGCTTTACAGGCAGTGAAGCAGGTCTGTGTCTCTCTTTCTCTCCTCCTCTCTGTCTTCTGCTTCTCTCTCCATTTCTCTCTGTCCTATCCAACAATGACATCAATAACAATAACAAAAATAACTACAACAACAATAAAAAAAGGGCAACAAAAGTGAAAAGAAAATTCATTTGAGACTATTATGTAGTTCTAAGCATGAGTTCAAATAATATTTAAAGGGGATAAAATTTTCACAAGATAAAGTGGAGGGAAAATACATAAAATTGTATTTACTGTATAGTCCTAGTCATGTAACTATTACATATTACATATATATGTATCTATGTATACACACAGAAAAAACTGGAAGAATACATATTAAAACACTAGCAGTTGTCACCAAATATGGGCATGAAATACTGGGTGCTTGATACTTGCATATTTCTAAATTTTCTTTTTTTTCTTTTTTGCCTCCAGGGTTATTGCTGGGGCTTGGTGCCTGCACTATGAATCCACTGCTCCTGGAGGCTATTTTTCCCCTTTTGTTGCCCTTGTTGTTATGCTTGTTGTAGTTGTTATTATTGTTGTTGTTGCTATTGCTGCTGTTGTTGTTGGATAGGACAGAGAAAAATCAAGAGAGGAGGGGAGACTGAGAGGGGAAGAGAAAGACAGACACCTGCAGACCTCCTTCACTGCCTATAAAGTGACCCCCCTGCAGGTGGGGAGCCAGTTTCTAAATTTTCTAGCATGATGTATATTACTTCTATAATCTGAAAACAAAAGGATGATTTTCTTTAGTTTTAAAAATGCTACCAGGAGGTAGTGCAGTGGATAAAGCACTGGACTCTCAAGTATGAGGTCCTGGGTTTGATACCTGGCAGCACATGTCCTACAGTGATGCTCTGGCTCTCTCTCATTAATAAGTAAATAAAAAATGCTAGCATTATGTCAGCTTTCCCTCCTTTACAATTGAAGTTAGGTATGTATTTCATTATGTTATATATTTCTTGTTTAAAATACCTGTTGGTGGGCCTGGAGATAGCTTAAAGAGCACACAGTGCACCTTGCATAAGGACCTAGATTAGAGCTCTGGGACCACATGGGAGCACCACACACAGTACCAAGGAGAAGCTCCATAAATGGTGGAGTGGTGCTGCAGTGTCTCACTTTATCTCAGTCTCTCTTTATATGTGTATGTGTGTGTGTGTGTGTGTGTGTTTTATTTTTGCCACCAGGGTTATCACTGGGGCTCTGTGCCACTTCACTGATGCTGACACTACAAATCCACCTCTCCTGGTGGCCTTTTCCCCCTCAATTGTTATTAGATAGGATAGACAGAAAATGAAAGGGATGGGAGTCAGGCGGTAGCACAGCGGGTTAAGTGCACCTGGCGCAAAGCGCAAGGACTGGCATAAGGATCCCGCTTTGAGCCCCCGGCTCCCCACCAGCAGGGGAGTCACTTCACAGGTGGTGAAGCAGGTCTGCAGGTGTCTCTCTTTCTCTCCCCCTCTCTGTCTTTCCCTCCTCTCTCCATTTCTCTCTGTCCTATCCAACAACAACGACATCAATTATAACTACAACAATAAAACAGCAAGGGCAACAAAAGGGAATAAATAATAAATATTTTTTAAAAACTTAAAAAAAAATAAATTTAAAAGGATGAGGGAGTAAAAGAGAGAAAGAGAGATACCTGCAGACCTACTTCACTGCACAGGAAGCATCCCCCCTGCATGTAGGGGCTGGGGCTCGAACCCAGGTTCTTGAGCATGGTAATTTGTGTGCTTAACCAGGTGCACCACCCTCTATATTTGAACTTAAAAGTGGGTTGGGAGGAAGGTCCACAAGGAGTAGTGGGAGTATTTGTACAATTCATGGGTGGGGAAGACAGCATAATGGTTATGAAAAGACTGTCATTGCCTGAGGCTCTGAGGTCCCAGGTTCAATTCTCAGAAGTACCATAAGCCAGAGGTACTCTGGTCTATCTCTGTATCTTACTCTCTGTATCTCTCATTAAAATAAAATAAGTAAAATATTTTTAAAAGAAGTTGTACAATTCACTAAGGATTCTGGTCATCAGTAGAGGACTTGCTGTGATCCTCACTTTCCAGTATTGTGTCTGCCATGTAGTAGGTGCCCAGTAAGTGTCTGTTGAGTGAATGCATGAGTTCTCAGGGCTCTTGCAAACTTGAGACTTCATGATTCATAAGACCTCCCCTCACCATTCCAGTCCTCCTAACCTTCCTTCCTTCTCTGGACTGGGGGTGCAATTACATGTGAACCACCAAGTTAAAAGATCTTAATTATATGCCGTACAGTATTTTATTTTGTCTTTTACTAATTGTCCCCTAATTACACGAGGAGCTTAAATGCTGCCTCTTCAATCAACTCCATTCAACAGGGCACTGTCTATTAAGTATGAAAAACCTTAGAAGCTAAGAACAGAAGCATTAAGAGAGAGTGATCATTAAGAAGTAAGGCTGCCTTGATTGGATGTCGTCGTCGGACTGGGGAACAATGGAACCTGCAGGAAAAGTGGTCCGGGAAGCTACAGGTAGAAGAGGGTGAGCTTTTGACAGCTATCTTGACAGATAATAGGAGTTTGTCCCCCTCGGGGAAATAATAGCGATACCTTTGAGGGAACTGAATGTTTTAACAAAGAGTCGGAGGCACCAGAGTGAACCTTTCTGGCTCTCAGCTTCAATATCTGTCTCTAATGAGTGGGAGAAAAACCATGGTCTTCAGGTGTACAACTACTATAACACTGGGAACCCAGAGGAGAAAGAAAGGGTTGGGAAGCTAGAGGATGTGAGCCGACTGGCTGCGGGATTAGGAGGCGGGGTGTAGTTAATCTAGCTTGCATCTCGGACCCGCGGCACTAGCTAGGGAAGCGTGAGAGGGAACCAGGTTCGAAGCACCAGGTCAGAGCTTACCTGCTGCCCCTCCCCCGCGCCGAGCCCTCGCAGCAGCCAACTTGAATTTTGCTGGTCTTCCTCGAGCGGTGGAGGCCTGGGCCCGCCTCTGCGGGCTCCCTATTGGTAGGTTCTCTAGGCCAATCCCAGAGAAGCCAAGCAGGGAGCCCGGCCCACCAGGAGCACAAAGGGAGGAGGGAGAGCGCTTCTGCCGGAACCCGGCTTTGCACGCCTGGCACAGAGCTCTGGGGTTGCAGAATTAGCCAGGGGTCAGTTATTTCCGACCTCGTCTCAAACAGAAGAGCCCCCGACTAGACAACGCCAGCAGAGGAATCCCTGAGGGGATCTTTTTGAGGACGCTTTCACAGAGAAATGAACCCCTACAAACCCTGTCTTTAGGAATCAGGCTTTTGTGACCTGGCTCCCCAGCTTGGCGTACCCTCCATTCAGCCAACCTCCCCTTCTGTCTTCCACTAATTCTATAAGGGGCCACTTCCTTTCTCATTTTCCTTCCCTAGGCTTGCTTGTTTGTGAGGCAATGTTTGTGAGATGGGAACAAGACATGGGAAAAGAAGGGTTCAGAATCAGAGAACTAGAGTTGAGGAGGAAAGGCAAGAGCCCAGGGTTTCCTGAAGTTTCCACTGCCTTCAAGCTCCTCCAGGCCGTGGGGTAAAAGGGGCTCCGTGGAGAGGAGTACTACTTTGACAGTAGGCAGAAACAAAGGGGGAAAATGTTAGAGTGGAGATAAGAGGCGAAGGCGCACCTGGCAGAGCATACATGATAGGAGGGGGAGCTTCATGAGTGGTGAATCAATGCTGCAGATGTCTCCTGTTCTCGCCCTCTCTAGCTCCTCTTCACACTCAATCTGTCTCTGTCTATCCAAACTAAATTAATTAATTTAGAAAGTATTTTAAAAATATAAAACGTAGTGACCTGGGAGATGGTGCAGTAGATAAAGGCTTGGACGCTCAAGCATGAGGTCCTGAGTCTGATCCCTGGTATCATGTGTAAAGAGTGATGCTCCGGTTCTCTCTCCTCCTTTTCTATAAACAAATAAATAAAGCTTTAGGAAAATCTAAGAGTCAGAAAGAACATCCCAGTGTCAAGAAAGTAGCAGTGGGAGTGAGGCCTCTGGACTTAGGAGGCTGTAGGTGTAGTGGCAAGTGTCCAGACTTTAGGCTAGAAGCTGAACTGTGATGCTTTGGAGAACTTGCTTAACTTCAGTTCCCCCCCCCCCCCATAGAAACATCTTTTAAAATATATATATATATATTTATTTATTTATTTTCCCTTTTGTTGGCCCTTGTTTTTTACTGTTGTTGTTGTTGTTGTTACTGATGTCGTCGTTGTTAGATAGGACAGAGAGAAATGGAGAAAGGAAGAGAAGACAGAGACAGGGAGAGAAAGACAGACACCTGCGGACCTGCTTCACCGCCTGTGAAGCCACGCCCCTGCCGGTGGGGAGCGGGGGGGGGGGGGGGGCTCAACCAGGATCCTTATGCCCGCGGGTCCTTGCGCTTCGTGCCACAAGCGCTTAACCCAGTGCGCTATCGCCCGACTCCCGGAAACATCTTTTAAAAAGTTTATTTCTTTTATTTGCTAGGACATAGAAAAATTGAGAGGGGAGGGGAAAAGAGAGAGAGAGGCAGCTGCAGCACTGCACTGCTGCTTTTGAAGCTCCCCCCATAGCTAGGAACTGTGGTCTTGAACTTGGATCGAATGGTAACACATTCGATCAACCAGGTGCACCACCTCCTGGTCCCCTGACCCCAATTTTCTAATCTGTAATAAAAAAAATAATCTCTGCTTTATGGTACTGTTGTGCTGGGGATAACACATGTAATGTACTCAACATATAGTTGTATGCAATAAATGGTAGCCTGCACAATGAATTCTCACCCCCCCTCCTTTCTCTAGAAACTTCTAGTATCTTGCATTTTTTGGTCTCCAGTCTTTAAATTATCTCAGAATTCTAGGTGAGTTTTCCAAGTCCTTAGGGTTATTTTCCTTATCCTCTACTTCCCGTGATGCCTTTCTGCTGGACACAAGCTCATTCCCAAAATATGCAGATGAAAGCTATGGTAACCATGGAGACAGGGCAGGTGGCAAGAGGAAGCAGAGATAGATAGCGAGAGAGACCAATTGCGACAGATAGGGGGAGAGAAGACATAGAAACTATTCGGAGAGGCACCTTTGAGCGAGATGGGAGCGTCTAAACAAGACTGAGTGGAGAAATACAGTGAGCAAGTGTGTGTTAGAAGGTTCACTCTTCTCCGCATCTGTTCTGTCTCTTTTCCACCAAGAATTTGGGGAGAAGAGGTCTGAAAATGCCCCTTACTGGTGCAAAAATGCCCCTCTCCTCTTTCTTATTTAAGAGGTATACAAGCAGCCGAGGTTCAATGCTTTGCGTTGCATTTCGGGGGAGGTGGGGGGGGGAGTGTATTGCGGTATCAGATTCCAGCTCTTGTTGACATTTAGAACAGGCAGCCAGATTCCCTGTCTTTCTCTGCACAGTATGGACTATGCCTGTGGATGCCAATCGCCTCTCTCCACCTCTCTGCATAGTGTGCCGTGTGCCCTGCATGGCAGGTCAGGTCTGGCGCACAGGCGCGCACAAACACGCGGCGCGGTGTCGGGGATTTGCTGGCGCTTGGGAAGCATTGGGAGGGTCCCAAATCTGGGTCGCGGAGGAGTCTCCTAAGGAACATTTAGGTTTGTCCGGACTAAGGGATAGATCCGCCAAGCAAAGGGAGTCAGGATTGGAGCCTGTAGGTTTTGAGGGCTTCAGTGTGCATGGGTGGGGTAACGGTTTGGTGCCTGACGCCCCCACCCGCAGAGACAAGGCTATAAATAGCAAGACAGAGCTCCGCCTCCACCGCCCCCCCACCCCCCAGCTTCTCTCCTCTGGAGCCGGCGCTGTGCCCGGGGCGCACCGGGAGGAGGAACAGGATCCGGTGCCTGGGCGCACATACTGAAACCAAGGGAATCCGGGTGCCCCCCAAAGCCATGTGGGTCCCCGGAAACCTGGCCCCGCCACCCCGGCTGCTCCGTGGCCCTGGCTTCAGCCTTGGCCCAGTGGAGGTTCTGCGGACATTCAGGTATCTATTTGGCCGCACTGGCTGGGAGGGGAAAGAGCGAGGAGTGATGGGGAGCTTAGCAGGGAAAAAAAAAAGCCCCAGTTCTCCCCACCACCACCACCACCACCACCAGCAGCAGCCGTTTTAGGTCCCAATCGCAAGCTGCTTCCCTCCCCCCCCTCAATTTATGGGGCTGTGGCAACCTAAAAGAGGTTAGGAATGGAGATGTGTGTGAATGTATGGGTCCATGTATGTGGGTGGGTGATGTTCAGCATCCCAGAAAGCGGGATTCCAAGTTCGGATAAGAGAAGGGGGGTGCGGGTAAGGTCTGATAAGCCGTGGGGTGAGGGTGGGGGTGCCGATGTTCCTGCGCGTGCACGTACGCGTTTGCACACGCTCGTTCTTCAATGCGGGTGCACCCTTCCCACCTCCTCAGGCATGCGCTGCCGGGTGGGGGTGGCTCAAAGGCATGAGTTAGAGGCAGGGCCCGGTGAGGTGCAGAAAGCGCCCTATACCCCACGCCAGGTCTGTCCACCGTAGGTAGGCTCAGTGTCCCTGTCTGAATCTGTCCATCCGATCTCTTTTTTCTCACAGGGATCGGCTTGGTCTTTGAGCCCCCTGGTCCTCGCCAGTCACCACACCCACGTCCCTAGCCATCTCCTCAGCCGGCCCCGGCCCCCGCTCCATCAGCGTGCTCGCCCCAACCGCAGCTATGCTGCACACAGAGGGCCACGCTCTCCTTCGGGCCGTGGGTCAGGGTAAGCTGCGCTTGGCCCGTTTGCTTCTGGAGGGGGGCGCCTACGTGAACGAGGGTGATGCCCAGGGCGAGACCGCGCTGATGGCAGCCTGCCGTGCCCGCTACGACGACCCGCAGAACAAGGCGCGCATGGTACGCTACCTCCTGGAACAAGGCGCGGACCCCAACATCGCCGACCGCCTGGGGCGCACCGCGCTCATGCACGCCTGTGCCGGAGGTGGGGGCGCCGCTGTGGCTTCGCTGCTCCTCGCCCACGGAGCGGACCCCTCGGTGCGGGACCACGCGGGCGCCTCGGCGCTCGTCCACGCCCTGGACCGCGGGGACCGCGAGACCCTCGCCACGCTGCTGGACGCCTGCAAGGCCAAGGGCACCGAGGTCATCATCATCACCACGGACACTTCGCCCTCGGGCACCAAGAAGACCCGGCAGTATCTCAATTCCCCGCCGTCCCCGGGGGTGGAGGATCCCGTTCCCGCCCCTCCCAGCCCGGGGGTGTGCACGTCGCCGTCGGAGATCCAGCTGCAAACGGCCGGAGGCGGAGGGGGAGGCGGGGGCCGGGGCTTGCTGTCTCCCCGCGCGCAGGAGGAGGAGGAGAAGAGGGACGTGTTTGAGTTCCCTCTCCCCAAGCCCCCCGATGACTCCTCCCCTTCCGAGCCGGTCCCCAAACCTCCCCGTCACCCTCCCAAACCTCTCAAGAGGCTCAACTCCGAGCCCTGGGGGCTGGTGGCACCTCCCCAGCCCGTCCCGCCCGCCGAAGGGAGGCCAGGGGTTGAGCGCCTGACTGCGGAACTCAACGGCCTGACCCTGAGCGGCCGACCCCGGCTGTCGCGGCGTCACAGCACCGAGGGCGCAGAGGACCCGCCCCCGTGGGCGGAGAGAGTGGCGGGTTGGGGGGCCCTCTCGCGCCGGAACACCGCGCCCGAGGCGCAGGAGCCTGGACCCCCTGCGGGACTGAGGCAAAAACTGAGCCGCATGGAGCCGGTGGAGCTCGATGGCCCCGGCAGTCTCTGTCCGGATTCTCCGGAGTGCAGCCGCTTGTCCCTGGAGCGCCGCCGCTACAGCGCCTCCCCGCTGACCCTCCCTCCCGCCGGCTCGGTCCCCTCCCCGCGCCAGTCCCAGGAGAGCCTCCCGGGGGCAGTGTCTCCGTTGAGCGGGCGGAGGAGGAGCCCCGGGCTGCTGGAGCGGAGGGGCTCGGGGACTTTGCTTCTGGACCACATCTCGCAAACCAGGCCCGGCTTCCTGCCCCCGCTCAACGTCAGTCCCCACCCTCCCATCCCTGACATTCGCCCCCAAGCCGGGGGTCGGGCGCCTTCGCTGCCTGCCCCTCCCCAGGCGGGGGCGCCCGGCTCTCCCAGGACCAAGCGAAAGCTGGTGAGGCGTCACTCCATGCAGACTGAGCAGCTCCGCCTTCTAGGAGGCTTCCAGAGTCTAGGTGGGCCAGGGGAGCCAGGGCGTTGAGACCAGGGAGAGGACACAGAGGGCGGGGAGCAGGACCTTGCAGGAGCAGGTGGGAAGAATCAGCTCACACACACACCTCGGACCTGGGGGGCTCTTGCATGTGCTCATGGGCACGGTGCACGCACATCTGGGGAAACGTGTCCACAAGCACAGTACTCGTATTCAAAGGGAAGGGTGAGTAGTCTATTTACTGGGCATCTAGACACATGCATTCATGCCCTGGTCACTGCACATGCACATGCACATGCACATGGGAATTACTTGTGTACCCACAGGCAACACATACACACACACTCACACACACACATACTTGTGCTAGGGCCCCCAGTGGGTCCCAAACTCACTAGCATTTGTTCAAAAGCAGTGGGGGACCCGTACCCCTGGGGAGCCTTGAATCTTTTTGCCTTCCTGCAGAAGTACCCCCTGGCATTTCATGTGTGCCCTGAGACACAGCCTGCTCATGCTTCTGGGTGATTACCCCACCACATTGAGCAGGTCTTGCTTCTCTGTTCAGGTCTGGCTCCTTTTTCAACCCCAGCTTCCAACCCTAACCACTTTTCAGGAGGCCTTCTCCACTCTTCGTAGGGTTTTCCTGCAGCAATCCCCCAGCCTCAGTTTTGCTGTCACCCTCCCTGCTCTAGGCTTCTCAACTTCCAGCTTTCTAGCCCCACTGGGTTCTGCTGATCAATACAACAGGTTGTCTCATTTCCCCAGTGGGGAGGTCATGGACTCCAAAGCTGCTGTTTTGTCTGTCTGATCTTATAAACACCCTGAAAAGTAGTTGTGGGATTAATCTCAAGTCACTCTCCCCTTAACATATCAAATAAATGTGTTCAGAAGTCTCTGTTTTTTTTTTTCCATTCCTGTTTGAGGGTGGTGGGGTTGGAGAATGAGGAGTGGGGAGAAAGTGATGTTAGCTATAACAATAATGATCTAAGGGATACTTGGAGGCACCATTCACCTTCTATGGTTGTGGAAAAAAAGGCAAATGTCTTGATGGCACTGAGGAATTCACAGGTTTTCATTTTCCCCCAGCTCTCCTATGTCCACCCTCAAAGTCTTTAAAGGTTTCTACAGCCTCCCCCCAACAGATAGATGCCAGTAGATTGTCACTGTTTCAAGCTTTCTATTTCTTGACCACTCACATTTCCCCCCTCCTTGAGCTCTAACATTCATCTCACAAAGTGAATTTTACCCATTTACTTCTACTTCAGGTTTATATTTCCTCATACTTGATTTCTGAGTCCCTGCAGCATGAAAAGTGGAAGAGATTTGGTGAGACAAAGAGTAGAGTATAGCCTCACATAGCTAAAAATGGCATTATGGCCAACTGACAAAGGTTGTATGTATGTAATCAGAGGAACCTAGTCTGACAAGTTCTGTATGAATTAGGGAATAAACTGAGAGTTTCATGCAGGCATGATAGGTTGTGCAATACCATTGAGTAGTTCTAGTTCTATTCTACATAGAATAGAACTCGTGTTTTAGTCTATATACTTAAGAAAAAAGGCAGGAGAGACTTCAAAGCACAGTTTAACCATCCATAGAAATTCTCTTGGTGCTGTCCATGGTACTCTCTTGTGGTGCTGGGGGATGAAAACCAGATCCCCATGCACTGTAAACTTCATTCTCTGAATCCTGAATCATCTCCTGAGCCCAGGGCACCTTTTATTTTGTAACTGTATTTATATATTAGCTAGAGATAGAGAAGCAGAAGGGCAGTGAGTGAGAGAGAGAAGCTTCCTCTTTCTCTCTCTCTCTTTCTTTCTCTCCCTCTCTCCCCTCTCAGCACTGAAGCTTCCTTCAATTTGGTAGAATCCAGGCTTGAACTTGGGTTGAAAACACGGCAAAGCAGCACACTATCCAAGTGAGTTATTTCTCTGGCCCTTAGTGTGTGTGTGTGTGTGTGTGTGTGTGTGTGTGTGTGTGTGTCTGTCTGTCTTTCTGTGTATGTGTGTGCTTTCCTGAGAACTGCTCAGTTTTGGCTTTTGGTGGTACTGGGGATTGAAGTTGGGACCACTGGTACCTCAGACATGAAAGTCTGTTGCATTACTGCTGACACCATCTTCCCAGTCCCTTTATTTCTTTCTAATTTACCTACTTCATTATGAGAGAGTGTGAAAGGAAAAAGACAGAGATGGAAGAACTGCTCATCTCTGGCAAACAGAGGCACCAGAGATTGAACCTTTGGCTTCTGGGATCTCAGGTGTGTGGTTTGTTGTGATCTGACAGGTTGAGTTGTCTTTCTGGCTCACATACTTTTAAAAAGTCTGTTGCCTGGGCTTCTCAGATTTCTGGCTTTCTGCATGTATTACAACATTTTCTTGCTCTGATAAGAGGTAAAGGGAATCTCTCATTGTATTTTCATCTCCCAATTTAGGAGAATAGGTGAACTCTAAACAGTACTCAAGAATGTGGTATAATTAAAAAAAAAAAAATATATATATATATATATATATATATATATATATATATCAAGGTCCAAAGATAACTCACCAGGGAATATGTGTGTGCCTTGCCATGCTGGAAGCCCAGATTCCAACCCCAGCACCACATGGGAGGTGGTACAACATTAGGGTAGGCAGGGGAACTCCAGTGTTATGGTCTTGGACTCTCTCTCTCTCTCTCTCGCTCCCTCTCTTCTCTCTGAATAAAAAAAGGGGCCCAGTCGTGGTAAAATAGTTCACTTGGATAGTGTGCTGCTTTGCCATGTGTGTGACCCAGGTTCAGAGCACTCTCCTCCTCTTGTTGAAGAGGCTTCAGTGGTGTAGTCCCTTTCACTCTCTTGGCCTCTATAAAAAATAAATAAATAAATTGGCCCAGAGAGATGAAATGGTGCATGTATGAGACCCCAGTCTACACACGCACATATCCACCCCCCCAAAAATACCTGGGAATCAGAAGACCTATGTCTGAACCCCTTCCCTTTGTCACCTTTTATCTATTTAATTTTGGTTGATATAGCTAGCTTCTCTCTGAGTGTCAATGTTTTTATTATAAATTGAATTAATAACTGTGATTATTAAAAGACAAGGCTCTAAAGTACACTAAATAATGTGTGACATATAGCATACATGCTCTTTGAAAATCAGTATCTTTCTTCGCTTTAGCTCCTCCACCAAGCATGTGTGATCTTGGACAAGTCATACCACATTTCTCTAAGTTTCTACATCTACACTTACACCTACATCTACTAAAGGAAATGGTTGGGCAAATGATCTCTAAAGCATTCTCTCCCTCTGTATGCAGTTCACCTTTCCACCCTGCCCGCACATAAGTCCCTCTGCAAGAGCTCTGGCAGCTTTCTGGTTCTGGACTCATGATTCCCAAAATCTACCCAAAGCTAATCTTCCCCCTTATAGAGGATACGGTCTCTTTCTCTTTGCAATTGGTTGCTCAGAACCCCGCCCTCTGACACAGTCTGCCTATAGAAGAGCCGGAAGCCGTCAGTTCCCGCCCCCTCGCTGGTGATTGGCATAGGCCCTGGCCGGGTCCCGCTCTGGTGTGACTGACGGGCTGGGCTTCGGCGCCGCCTTCAGTCTCCGGGCGCTAGCTGGCGGAGGCGGCTGGACCGTTAGCTCGCCAGGCTGGCAGGCTCCGGGACGCTCCTCCGCCGGCAGCCGGGATGGAGACGATGCGAGCGCAGCGCCTGCAGCCCGGGGTGGGCACTAGCGGGAGGAGCACTCTGAGAGCGCTACGACCCGGAGTGACCGGGGCTGTGGCTGCCTCCGCCACACCCCCCGCGGGTCCCCCGCCGCCCCCCGCCCCGCCCCCGCCGCCCCTGCTCCTGGCGGGGGCCGCGGGGCTGCAGCTACCGGCGGGGGCGGCCGGCAGCCCTGCGGTGCTGCGCGAGGCTGTGGAGGCCGTGGTGAGGAGCTTCGCCAAGCACACCCAGGGCTACGGCCGAGGTGAGTCTGTGGGATCCGGCCTCCTGCGGGACGTCCCTCCGCCCCCTCCTCCCGGGCGGTCTTGCTCCCACAGTCCTCTGGACCGCTTTTCCTGGCGCAAAGCCCTCACATGCATTTCCTTTTGGGGAGTTTCTTTCTGAGCTACACACACAGAGACCTACACACACACACACACACACACACACACACACACACACACACACACACACACACACACACACACACACACACACACACACACACACACACACACACACACTCTCCCCCCTTCACACACGTTTAGCCCCCCCCCCCCACCTTTATTGAGTTACTACTGTCTCCTCCAGGGGCCTTTTTGTAAACATAACCGCCCTCTTTTCTTCCCAATGTTTTCTGCTTGGAGATGGAGTTGCTTCCATAGTTTTAACGCCTTCGCCTTCGCGTCTCTCTGCACTAGAGGACCCGTCCCCATTGTGTGCGATCTTGTCTTTCATCTGACGAACTGTCTCTCAGCCAGACCTTCTCAGTTTTTCCTCTGTGACCCCAGCAATGCCCCACCACCAGTTAATTTATTCCATTTCTTTAGTCTTGACTTTTCAAGACTTTTTTTTTTTTTTTTTAGTTTTTGACTTTTCTTGATTTTCTTAATTGCCATTACTCTGAAATATGTTCAGGACTACTTCAGAGTTGCTGGGGTTGGGGGTGGAGGGTTAGGTAGGGTGTGTCACAATAACTCTGCCTTTAAATCTGAACCCTTAACTTTTGTGCTCACACCAGCTTCTGATGACTTAGTACCTCACTCTGGTGTCTTTTTTAGTATGGAGCCTCACAACTCCAGCCTCTGTGTCTGGTTGGCTCTGTTTTCCTGGCGCTTGCCCAGAAACTGAGGATAAATCTCAGGCCTTGGCTCTCTCAATGTTAAATTCTGTGGAAATGAGCCAGGCAAAAACCCCTGTTTCCACTAGAAGTCTTCATTTAAAAAAAAAAAAGCCTAATATCTATGAGTTGTTTTTTGTCTTTTAAAGAAATATTTTTAAATATTTATTTTCCCTTTTGTTACCCTTTCTTTTTATTCTTGTAGTTATTATTGTTGTTGTTATTGATGTCGTCGTTGTTGGATAGGACAGAGAGAAATGGAGAGAGGAGGGGAAGACAAAGAGGGGGAGAGAAAGATAGATACCCGCAGACCTGCTTCACTGCCTGTGAAGTGACCCCCCTGCAGGTGGGGAGCCGGACTCGAACCGGGATCCTTCAGCTAGTCCTTGTTTTTGTTTTTAATAATGAAGGCTTGAGGGAGTGGGGCGGTAGCGCAGAGGGTTAAGTGCATGCGGCCCGTAGCGCAAGGACCTGCATAAGGATCTCGGTTCGAGCCCCCGGCTCCCCACCACCTGCAGGGGAGTCGCTTCACAGGCGGTGAAGCAGGTCTGTGGGTGTCTTTCTCTACCCCCTCTGTCTTCCCCTCCTCTCTCCATTTCTCTCTGTTCTATCCAACAATGATGACATCAATATCAACAACAATAATAACTACAACAATAAAAAACAAGAGCAACAAAAGGGAATAAATAAATATTAAAAAAAAAGAATGAAAGCTGGAGGATTTTGTTGTTTTTGTTTATCCAGTGCATAATTCAAACTTCAGGTTTATAGCTTAACAAGGAGCAAATACTGAAGAAAATGAGAGACAACATTTAGGCCCAGAATGTCTAAGACATCTTTCTTCTTGACCATATTCTGCTTGGCCTGGAAATGACTCTGTCTCTATCTTTATAGTTTAACACTACAGAGAAAGGTTGCAGGGTTTTCTCTGTACTGTGAAAAGTACTTTGTACTTTTCTTTTCATCTGTGATGAAATGTAGTAACGTATAAACGCTAGCTTTGGAATCAGGCAGGTCTGGATGAAATACCAGGTTAAGTCTATGTCACTCACCTGCTGTGCCTTCGGGGAAGTGACTTCACCTCACTGAACTTCAGTTTCCTCAAGGGTTATGATGTAGAGTAAATGAATTGATGTACCTGACACATAACTGATGTTTAAAAACCAATGTATGACAAGCGCAAGGAGTGGTGTAAGGATCCTGGTTCAAGCCCCCGGCTCCCCACCTGCAGGTGGGTCCCTTCACAGGCAGTGAAGCAGGTCTGCGGGTGTCTGTCTTTTTCTCCCTCTCTCTGTCTTCCTCTCCTCTCTCCATCTCTCTCTGTCCTATCCAACAGCAACGACATCAATAGCAACAATAATAACTACAGCAACAATAAAAAACAAGGGCAACAAAAGGGAAAATTAAAAAAAAACCCAGGGGGTCAGGAGGTAGCGCAGCGGGTTAAGCGCAGGTGGTGCAAAGCACAAGGACCATCATAAGGATCTTGGTTGGAGCCCCGGGCTCCCCACCTGCGGGGGAGTCGCTTCACAGGCGGTGAAGCAGGTCTGCAGGTGTCTCTTTCTTTCCGCCTCTCTGTCTTCCCTTCCTCTCTCCATTTCTCTCTGTCCTATCCAACAACAGTGACATCAACAACAACAATAGAACAACAAGGGCAACAAAATGGAATAAAAAAAAAACCCAATGTATGTTATCTCAAATTTGTAAGTTCATATTTCTTTGACAAAATATTTATTTTCCTCTCACTCTTAAATCCTGGTCATACAAACCCCCAAATCCTTATGAATAGAGATTTATAGATTCATTTCCCTGCATGTGCCCAGTGAGACATTTACTGCCAGTCTCTCTTTGTTCTGCATTTTGAACTTGTACTACGAGGAAGGCACTCTGGTAGGTGTGGGGAATGCAAATGCATACAATTTGGAAATTCATCAAAAAGGAATATACTTCTTTTTCTAGCACAGTTCCTAGATTTAACTGGACTATATGATAGTTCAGCTATTGTTCTCCTCTCGATGCTTTGGGTTTCGTTACATTGAGACCAAGGGATGATCTTTGCCTCTGAACATAGTTGTAGTGGGAATGATCACTCTGAACATGAATCTATCCTTTGGGGAATTTGTAAGGATTTATTCAAATTACAAATAAGTGTTTTGTTTTGTTTTTTGCCTGTGTGCCTGGAGAGCCCCTGGTTTGGTTTCTAAGCAGAGCAACCCGCTAGCCCTTTTTTCTTTTCTTTTTTTATTTATAAAAAGCAAACACTGACAAAACCATAGGATAAGAGGGGTACAATTCCACACAATTCCCACCACCCCTTTTTTCATTCTTTAGAAAGGATGCAGGAATGAAGGGATTGTACTGACAAAGAACAATCAGTCAGGCTTCAGACTCCACACTGATTCACCACTCTTACCTCCCTACCTCCTACCACAGTCCTTCTCGCTATTCTTGAGCTTCTTATTTCCAGTCTGGGTGTCCAGCCAGTAGTTTGGGAAAGTTTGGCAGATAATTCAGCTTTAGGCAAGCAGAATCTCTGCTGATTTGGCTCAGAAATCCTTCACCACATGGAACCACTTATTCTGCTTCAATTAATAGGCAAAACTGCCATTGGCATATGCCCACACATCCTTGTGACTGATGGCATAGTATTTGGGGATTGGCTCTTTTCCCATGAATATAATTTACTTTGGGTTGTGCTCAGAGTAGTCCCAGACCCAGCAGTATTTTACTGTATCATCTTTAAAAATATATATATATTTATTTTCCCTTTTTTTGTTGCCCTTGTTGTTTTTCATTGTTTTGTAGTTGTTATTGATGTCATCGTTGTTGGATAGGACAGAGAAAAATGGACAGATAAGGGGAAGAGAAAGATAGACACCTGCAGACCTGCTTCACCACCTGTGAAGCGACCCCCCCCCCTGCAAGTGGGGAGCCCGGGGCTCGAACCGGGACCCTTAGGCTGGTCCTTGCGCTTTGTGCCACCTGCGCTTAACCCTCTGAGCTACTGCCCAACTCCCTACTGTATCATCTTTAACTCACACCCGTCATCTTCTTACAGATTGCTTCAAATTTACCTCTTTTTGTCACAATCATGAGGCTTAACTTCACCAATGTAGCATTTAAACTTGGAATTTAAAAAAAAAAGTCTTCTGTTATTTTTACCTGTTAGTTATTTATCTCCTCTGCCCCAGCGCCCCACTTTCTCCCCCTGGACACACAGAGCTCAGAGTGCTCTAGGATGTACCATCAGTTCATAGTGCATAGGATTTAGAATTAAAAACTTGATTCTATCAGATTGTGGCTGTGTAATCTTGAGTACATTGCCTGATCTCTCTAGGCCTCCCTGATATTCCATGCCTTCACTTAACGAATATTTATTGATCACCAGATGCAGCAGTGAACAGGGTACTCAAGCCTTATCTTCACAGAGCTCACCTCACAGAGCTGACAGCCAGTCATTTTACAGTGTGTGTGAGATCTCATGATTCCACAAAGTGGGATAGGATAGTACAACAGAAAGAAAGAACATTGGCTTTTGGAAGGAAACAAACATAGGCTCTAAACCCTGATTTTCACTTCGTCTTTTTTTTTTTCAGATGTATTTATTTATATGAAAGAAGAAAACAGAATGCCTCTCCACATATGTAGTGCCAGGGATCAAATCTGAGGTCTCACACCTGCAAGCCCTATGTTTTATCTACTCAACAACCTCCCTGGCCACTAAATGCTGACTCTCCTACTGTGCCCTTTTCCTTAATCTGTTCATTTTCCCTAAAGTTGATATTATGATAGCTATGTTGAAGGCTTTGTGTGGATTAAGTGAGGTTATACATGTAAAGTGTGTAGCACACAGTGCTCATTGAGTAGTTGCTATTGTTAGGCTTTTGGGGAAGCTTTTTCTAAAAGTTTTTTTAAATATATTTATTTACTTATTTTCCCTTTTGTTGCCCTTGTTTTTTATTGTTGTTGTAGTTAATGTTGTCATTGATGTTGTCGTTGTTAGATAGGACAGAGAGAAATGGAGAGAGGAGGGGAAGACACAGGGGGAGAGAAAGATAAACACCTGCAGACCTGCTTCACTGCCTGTTGGGAAGCCAGGGCTCTCTGCAGTTGGGGATTCAGGGCTCGAACTGGGATGCTTACACAGGTCCTTGCGCTTCCTGCCACATGCACTTAACCCACTGCGCTACTGCCCAACTCCCTTGGGGAAGCTTTTTCAAGCTGTGTATCTGGTATGTATTGTTAGTAAGTATTTATTTATTAATGAGAGAAAGCACTGGAGCATCTCTGTCACGGACTCTCATGCTATCAGGTCCAGAGCTTTAGCCACTGTACTGCCTCCCAGGCTGTTCACATTACTATTTCTTTTGCCCCCTTTTAATGTTTGGCACCTGGAAATCTCTAAACTGGCATGGTTGAGTGAATAACCATGTCACTTTCCTTGCTGTGTAAATTTTGCATTGCCCTCTTCAAATCTGTAATGTTAAATTCTTCATTTATATCACAATATGGGTACATGATTGGAAAATTTACCCAGCTGCTCTGCTGGGCTGAGCAGTTGAACTCCATGTAGTTGTCTCTCTAGGTGTTTCTTTGTCTCCGAATCATAGTTTCTTTGCTTGAGAGTGACTGTGGTGTTAGAGTGCAATCACTCCTTTAGAATTCTGGGCAGGGAGATGACATAATGTCTATGCAAAAGACTTTCATTCCTGAGGTTCAGAGGTCCCAGGTTTAATCCCCGGCACCACCATAAGCCAAAGTTGAGCAGTACACTGGCCTGTTCTCCCTCTTTCTCTTTGTATCTCTCTCATTAAAAATAAACAAATTTTAAAAAAATATACAAGCTATATTAAGCACACGTGGTGCAAAGCGCAAGGACCGGTGTAAGGAACCTGGTTCAAGTCCCGGCTCCCCACCTGTAGAGGAATCATTTCACAGGTGGTGAAGCAGGTCTGCAGGTGTCTATCTTTTTTTTTTTTTTTCCTCCTCCAGGGTTATTGCTGAGCTCGGTGCCTGCACCATGAATCCACCGCTCCTGGAGGCCATTTTTTTTTCCCCCTTTTGTTGCCCTTGTTGTAACTTCGTTGTGGTTATTATTATTGCCCTTGTTGACGCAATTCGTTGTTGGATAGGACAGAGAGAAATGGAGAGAGGAGGGGAAGACAGAGAAGGGGAGAGGAAGATAGACACCTGCAGACCTGCTTCACCGCCTGTGAAGCGACTCCCCTGCAGGTGGGGAGCTGGGGGCTCGAACCGGGATCCTTACGCCGGTCCCTGCGCTTTGCGCCACATGCGCTTAACCCACTGCGCCGCCACCACCCGACCCCCTGCAGGTGTCTATCTTTCTCTCCCTCTCTCTGTCTTCCTGTCCTCTCTCCATTTCTCTCTGTCCTGTCTAACAATGATGACATCATCATCATCAACAACAACAGTAATACCTATAACAACAATAAAAAAAAAGAAAAGAAAAACAAGGGCAACAAAAGAGAAAATAAATTTAAAAAAATTTTAAAAATGTGACTTCCAGTGCCATAGAACTCCTGTGTGGTGTGCCTGAACCTCAGACCTTGATCATGCATGTGTCAAGGCAGGGGCCCTCCCATTTGAGCTATCTCACCAGTACCTAGTCTAACATTTCTTTTTACAAGTGGATATACAAGCCATAGCTCTTACCTCACTCAGACATTTATGTAATATTTTTACCTCCTGAGAACAAAACCAAAATGATTTTCTTTTGTTATTATTTAACATCATGGTACAAGTATTTAAATATTCCTCACGATCATGGTCTTTTTATTTGAAGATTTGTTTACTTGGGGCTGGGTGGTGGCACACCAGGTTGAGTGCAAATGTTACAATGCGAAAGGACCCAGGTTCAAGCCCCCAGTCCTCATCTGAAGGGGAGAAGCTTTGCAAGTGGTGAAGCAGGGCTGCAGGTGTCTCTCTTCCTCTCTATTTCCCTCTTCCCTCACTTATTTCTAGCTGTCTCTATCCAATAAAGATAACAAAAAAAATATTTTAAAAAGAAGGCATAAAGATTGGTTGCTTCTTACATATGAGAGAGAAATAGTTTCACATGAGACAGAAAGGAGATAAGGCAGAGCACTGCTTGGCATGTGCAGTGCCAGGAATCAACACAGGAAGCTCAGACATGCAAGTCCGTTGCTCTACCAGATGAGCTGTTCACCTGGCCACTCCTTACCTTTCTTGCTCCTTTCAGCGCAGCATTTGTCAGTCACTTCCCTGAAGCAAGATAGCTGTCAAATGTAGTTGTTGCTACCTCCCTCTGCTGACACCCACTGTTCTTTAACCATCCTTGTGTTAATCATTGTGATGGACTAGGGAAATAGCCTAGCCTGTTAGAGCACCACCTTGTATGTCTGAGGCTCTAGAGGTCCCAGGTTCAGTCCTCAGTATTTTCTTAAACCAGAACTGAGCTGAGCAATGCTCTGGACTGCCATCTCTGACTCTCTCCCTTTCATAAAAAATAAAATTTACACACACACACACACACACACACACACACACACACACACACACACACACACACACACCTGGCAGTGGCACACTAAGGTAGAATGCACACATTATCATGCTCAAAGACCCATGTTCAAGCCTCAGATCCCCATCTGCAGGGGGGAATCTTCATGAGTGATGAAACAGTGACTCAGCTAACTCTCTCTCTCTCTCTCTCTCTCTCTCGCCCCCAGGATTATCACTGGGGCTTGGTGCTGGCACTGGGAATCCATTGCTCCTAGTGGCCATTTTTCCTTTTTTTATTGTCTTTTATTTGTTTATTGGAAAGAGATAGCTAGAAATCAAGAAGAGAGAAAGAGAGACACCTGCAGCACTGTTTCACCACTTGCAAAGTATTCCCCCTGCAGGTGGGCTCTGGGGGCTCAAACCCGGGTTCTTGAGCACTATAACATGTCCATTCCACTAGGTGCGCCACTTCCTCCCCCCACTCCACTTTATTTATTTATTTATTTATTTTTACCAGAGCACTGCTAAGATCTTGTTTAAGGCATATGGGGGATTGAACCTGGAACTTTGGAGCCTCAAGTATGAGAGTCTCTTTGCATAACCATTATGCTATCTACCCGTCTTTCTACCCCTCCCCCATCTTATTGGATAGGACAGAGAGAAACTGGGGAAGGAGTCTCTCTCTGTCTTTTTCTCTTTCCATGACTCCCTCCCTTTCTTCCCCTCCTGTCTTAATTTATCTCTGCCCTATCAAACTAAAAGAGAAAAAAAAGGTTGCTGGGAGTGGTGGATTTATTATGCAAGCGCTGATCTCCAGCAATAAACACTTATGGCAATTTTTTTTCTCCAAAACTGAAAAAAAGTGATAGTGTAACCCTGGAAATGGTGCAGTGAATAAAGCATTGGACTCTCAAGCATGAGGTCCTGAGTTTGATCCCCAGCATCACATGTTCTCTCTTTCATAAATAAAGAAGTCATTAAATGAATAAATAAGTCTTAAAAAAGTGATAACTTCATTTATCTACATTCATGCCCCAACTGTACCATAGCTGTGTGACCTCAAGAAATTCATTTGTCTTTCCTTAGCCAAGATTGGACTAGGTGATATCTAAAATCTCTATCAGTTCTAAAAACAACTCACCTCTGAGCATTTTCCAAATGCATGTTGCAACAAATTGCTTTTTTTTTTTCTGGACCATGTTCCTTGATTTCCTATTTCCTATTCCTGAAATAACCCTCCTTATTTCCTTTGGCTTTGAGTCGTTGTTCACAGGTAGCCTTGTGCTCTGTGCCAAGAGGACTGAGTGGACATAGAATATATATGTATATTTTTAAAAATATATATATATATATCTTTAAATTTTTTATTTATTCCCTTTTGTTGCCCTTGTTGTTTTATTTTTGTAGTTATTATTGTTGTTGTTATTGATGTAGATATTGCTGGACAGGACAGAGAGAAACGGAGAGAAGAGGGGAAGACAGAGAGGGGAGAGAAAGGCACCTGCAGACCTGCTTCTCCACGCTAGTCCTTGCACTTTGTGCCACCTGCGCTTAACCCATTGCGCTACCGCCCGACTCCTGGACATGGGCTTTTAAAACAGTTTATTTTATTTTAATGAGAGAGATAAAGAGAGAGAAACACCAGAACACAAGCTCTGGCTTGTGGTGCTGGGGATTGAACCTGGGACCTCAGAGCTTCAGGCATGAATTTTTTTTTTTTTAGAATCTTTATACTGTTTCCCCATCCCAGTCCAGGCCAGCCCAGCTCAGACATTTTTTTTAAAGATAGGACAGAAAGACATTGGGGGTGGGAACAGAGACGGGGAGAAAAAGATAGACACCTGCAGACCTGTTTCACTCCTTGCAAAGTGACCCCTCTGCAGGTGGGGAGCTGGTGGCTCGAACCAGGATCCTTGAACGAGTCCTTGAGCTTTGTACTATATGGACTTAACTGGGTGTGCCACTGCCCACCACCCCCCATGGGATCTTCCTCATCGTAGTGGTCTCCTCCCCATCCCCTTTATGCCTGTTGTCTGTGTGTCAGGAGAGCTGTCACCAGATGCTTTGTGCTATATTGTCTCAGGGAAGCAACCAGGGCTGAAAAGATCTCAATGGAAAGAACAGAGAAGGCTGAACTTTCTGGGTAGTGGTGACCTTTGGGGAATCCCTGCCAAATTTAAGGGTGGGAAAGAGAAAATTTCCTCTACATGCTGACTTTTGATGGAAGAATGAGCATTCTTCAAAGTCAGTTAAATATGTAGTAACAGACAAGTGCTTGTGCTGCTTTTACACTAACTAGTATTCAGGAACTGTTGTCAGCTGATGAGCAGGTGGAATGCCTCTAATTATTGGCCAGTGGAGTTGGCACTTGTTGATAGCAGGGAATGTGTGTCATTCACGATTTCACCCCTAACACCTAGAATAGAGAAACCCACGCCTGTTAAATTCTGAGTTTTGCTGAAGGTGTATGTGGAAGCCGTGGAGATGTTCACATCTGCAGTGTGTGCCAGCAGCATAACTGACAGTCTTAAATTACTGTCTTCTCTGAGTCCATTGCCACATCTGCACGGGACCACATACCTCCCAGCCAATAATTCGGGGCTGGGGGCAGGGAACCATGACCTGGTAATATGTAGGATTCCTCTGGCTCCAGGACTTCCCAATGGTCTGACCAAACCTTTTTTTTCTTAATTAAGTTAAGTTTTAAAACATTTTATTTTAATGAAATAAAGTGAGACAGGCAGACTGGGGATTGAACCTGAGACCCCAGCCTCAGATATGAAATTTTTTTGCAGAACCACTATGCTGTCTCCCTAGACTGCCCCAAACCTTTCTTGGAACTGCACTGCAGATTCTTCATATCCAAACCTTCCTCTTCCCACAGGTATCAGACCTTCAGCACAGTCTGAAGGCTCTTCTTCCACCCCCGCCCCCCGTTTCTTGCTTGTCTGTTTCAACTGGGTGTCTTCTCACAGAATTGAACTGACACAATGTAGGAGAATGAATGAGGACTGAGCATGTGCACTGCTAAGTGCACAGTACAAACCTGGAGCCCTGGCACCAGATGAGAAGTGCAGTGGCAATAGAGGAAGCTCTGATGCTGTGATGTCTTTCCTACTCTGTCTCTCAGTCTGAATGGAGAGAGGGAGGAAAGCAGTTTGGAATTGTGAAGTCATATGTGGGCAAGGCCCCAGCTCTGGAAAAAAAAAATTAATGAGTCCTTCCTTGTTCTAATTAAGCGAAAGAACTGGTAGTCATGTTGAAAGCTTTAGGAGAATGCATGTGATAATTTATTATTATTCGGCTTTATTTAAAGAGATTTGGAATGTTTGGAACCCTGCTGTGAAAATGATCCTTTCCAAAGGCAAACTGATCTCATACCTGCTTCCATTTTAAACCCCTTCAAAGCTTCCCATAGCTGTTAGGATAAAGCCAGTGTTCTAGCACAGCCGACAAAGCTTGATCTGCTCTGGTTCTTGCTTCTGTTTGCATTTTTTACCTTGTATAACACATCTTCTCTCTGTGTGTGTCTCTCTTCTCTTCTCTTCTCTTCTCTTCTCTTCTCTTCTCTTCTCTTCTCTTCTCTTCTCTTCTCTTCTCTTCTCTCCTCTCCTCTCCTCTCCTCTCCTCTCCTCTCCTCTCCTCTCCTCTCCTCTCCTCTTCTCTTCTCTTCTCTTCTCTTCTCTTCTCTTCTCTCTCTCTCTCTCTCTCTCTGTGGTCTAATATATGCCTGACTTTATCACTCCCAGGCTGGCATTTTTTAAAAAAGTTCTTTTGCATTTCAGATAAAGAAACATAAAGAGGAGATAGTTCATAGCACCAGAGCTTCCCCTGGTGATGTTATGTTTCCATGTAGTGCCAGGCCTTAAGCCCAGGTCCCACCATGGCAAGGTACTCATCCTAAGGTGTGCTGACACTCCCTGTGTCTTTTTAAAAATATTTATTGTTGTTATTATTCACCACCATGGTTTTTGCTAGGGCTCAGTGCCAGCACTATGAATTCACTGCCCCGGGTGGACATTATTTTCCCTCCCTCCTTTCTTTTTCATTAGATAGGACAGAAAGAAATTGAGAGTGATGGAGGAAATAGGAAGGGGGGGTGGTTAAGGGGTAGGTAGCACAGCGGTTTAAGCTCATATGGCGCAAAGCCAAAGGGCCAATTTGAATCCCCAGCTCCCCACCTACAGGGGGTCACTTTGCAAGCAGTGAAGCAGGTCTGCAGGTGTCTATCTTACTCTCCTCCTTTCTGTCTTCCCTCTCTCTCCATTTCTCTGTCCTATCCAACAACAACTATGACAACAATAACAATTACAACAAAGGCAACAACATGGGAAAAATAGGCCCCAGGAGCAGTGAATTCGTAGTACAGGCACCAAGCCCCAGCAATAACCAGGAGGCAAAAAAAAAAAAAAAAAAAAGAAAGAAAGAAAGAGAGAGAGAACAAAAGGAAGAAAGCAAAGGGAGAGAGAAAGATAAGACACTTGAAGGCCTATTTCAGATGGTGAGGGAGAAAGAGAACCAGAGCATCATTCTGGCACATGTAACCCCTGGGGTGAAGCTCGGGACTTCATACTTTAAAGTCCAGTGTTTTATCCACTGAACCACCTTGTGGGCTGTTTAGTTTCACTAGTCACCATGCACCCTATTGCTCGAGGGCCTTTATTCACTCCAGTCCTTCTGTTTACACCATTAGTCTCTTACCCTTTTCCTAGTGAATTTATACACATACCTGAGCTTAAATATCACCTTATCAGGGCAGCTTTATTTGATATAAGTCAGATGTTCTCACATTCCCTACCATCTGCTATTCCTTAATAGAGCTATCACATTTACAGGTTTTTGTTTGTTTGTTTGTTTGTTTACTTGCGATGAGTAACTCTCTCTTGAGACTACACAGAGAAAGCTACACAGAGAAAGAGAAAAGGGTATGATTGAGTCACTGTGGACAGTCTAGCACAGACTGGGTATTCAGTAGCTGTTTGTAGAATGACTGCCCCATGCACTGGGGGATGATGAGAGCTGTTCTGGTAGACAGTGTCAGGTCTGAGTTTGACTGTTCTCTGTTTATATCTGATAAGTTGTCCAGTTACTTATTTTCATTTTTCTTTCTCTTCCTTCTTCTCCTTGGCACATACATAATTCCACAGTTCCCAGGTTGACTTTTTCATTAAAAAATTTTTTTAAATATATATTTATTCCCTTTTGTTGCCCTTGTTGTTTTATTGTTGTTATTATTGTTGTTATTGATGATGTTGTTGTTGGGTAAGACACAAATGGAGAGAGGATGGGGAGAGAAAGACAGACACCTGCAGACCTGCTTCACCGCTTGTGAAGCGACTCCTTTGCAGGTGGGGAGTCAGGGGCTGGAACCAGGATTCTGCTGCCAGTCCTTGCGCTTTGCGCCACATGCGCTTAACCTGCTGAGCTACCGCCAGACTCCTGACTTTTTCATTCTTTCTTTAAAATACATGTATATTTGTTTATTTATTTGATATAGAAAACCTGTACCACTCCAGCACTTGCAATACTGGGGATAGAACTTGGAAACTCCTGCTTGAGAATCTGATGCTTTATCCACTGCCTTTTTCAGTCTTTTTTAAGAGAGAGAGAGAGAGAAAAGAGGCACTGGAGCACCCCTCCACCATTTGTGGAACTTCCCCTGGTGTTGTGGTATTCTCATGTGAAGCTGGGGCTGAGACCCAGGCTCTCTGACATGGTACAACATGCATTCTACCAGGCGAGCTGTCTCCTGGCCCCTCAAGTTTACTGTTTTCCTAGACGTTGGCAGGAGTCAAGAGACTTGTGGGTCAGAGATAAAGGACCCTAGTACTCACAGCTCAACAAGTGGCACAAGCATCACGTTTGTCTGCATCAGTTCCCCTCACCTCCCACATTCAAAGTGGAGGGCACAGGTGGGTACTTGAGCGGACTTTCAGAAGCAGGTAGCAGGTAGTCAGCAAGCTTGTTCTATGTCCCAGAGGGAAACATTACCTCATCCCTTGAGGTTACTTGCTGCAAGCACAATCCTGAAAAATAACCCAAGTAAAGAGCAGTCAGAGCCTAGAAATTTGGCCTCCCAAGTGGTGAAATTAATTAATTAATTAATTAAATTTAAAGATGAAAGGGAGAGAAAGATAGACACCTGCAGACCTGCAGGTAGGGAGCAGGGCCTCAAACCTGAATCGTTTCACTTGGTAATATGTGTGCTTAATTGGGTGTGCCACCACAACATCAATAACAACAACAATAATAACCACAACAATGACAAAAACAACAAGGGCAACAAAAAAGAAAAATAAATAAAAAAATATTTTTAAAAAAACAACAGGGAGTTGGGCAGTAGCTCAGCAGGTCATGTGGCATGCAGTGCAATGACCAAGGTAAGGATCCCAGTTCCAGCCCCCGGCTCCCCACCTGCAGGGGAGTCCCTTCATAGGCGGTGAAGCAGGTCTGCCGGTGTCTATCTTTCTTTCCTCTCTGTCTTCCCCTTCTCTCTCCATTTCTTTCTGTCGTATCCAACAATGACATCAGTAACAACAACAATAACTATGACAATAAAACATCAAGGGTAACAAAAGGGAATAAATAAATAACTATTAAAAAATAAAAAAACAAATACTGGAATCAAACAACCTGTTATTGTGAGAAATATGCTGGTTTTCACTGAGAGGTGGGAGAGTGGGGGACACAGAACTTTGGTGATGGGTGCAGTGTGGAACTATACTCTCTAATGGTCTAATCTTGTAACCCACTATTAATAATAAATACATAGAAAAAAAAACCAGTGGTGAGAGGACAGCCCATGAGGGTGTGCAGTGTGTAGAGCAACTGGCTTACAAGCATGAGGCCCAGTGTTTGATACCTGGTGTCGCATGTGCCAGAGTAACACTCAAGTTCTCCCTGTGTGTGCCTTTCTCTTACTCCCCTCTCTTGTCAATAATAAGCAAACCTTTTGGAACTAAATCAGTGGAGATAATATAATATGGTTATGCAGAAAGACTTTCATGCCTGAGGCACCAAAGGTCCCAGGTTCAATCCTCAGCATCATGTGGTAAGCCAGAGCTGAGCAGTGCTCAAGGGGGAAAAAAATCAATCAATCAGTGGTGATCAGTGCTGAGGGGGCAGAGTATTAACGCAGATGCAGATGCTGTGTCTCCTGGCTGTGTTCTCCGTGATGAACCTAACTACTTTGCTTTCTGTAGTGAACGTGGTGGAGGCACTTCAGGAGTTCTGGCAGATGAAGCAGTCCCGTGGAGCAGACCTGAAGAATGGGGCTCTGGTAGTTTATGAGATGGTCCCCTCAAACAGCCCTCCCTATGTCTGCTATGTCACCCTGCCTGGGGGCAGTTGCTTTGGGAGTTTCCAGGTAAGCTTTGCATGGAGGTGGTGGCAGAGAGCAAGACTGACAGGCTTGGCATACTTAACTGCCCCATCACTTGGAGCATTTAGCCTTTGTCTGAAATCATTTATTGGAGGACCCAAACTCTTCTGGGCCAGTCATCCTGGACTGCATCATAAGCTCATGTGACCACAAAGCCCCTTTGGTAGCAGGCCTTACTGCCAGTTTGCGCATGAACAAAGCCATGTTGAATGTGTGAAGCTAAAATTGTGCTCTTTCTGGGTAGGTGAGACTACTACGACATAACACATTTTCATCTGGCTTTCCAACTTCCTGTGCCGTTCATTTGGAGGATATGGAGATGGTATTCCTAACTCCTGGTACTTTTCCCCTCAGGCAGTTACTAAAGATAGCACTATGTTTTTCAGTTTGGGTTTGGTTTTGTTTCTTTTTTTTTTAAATTTATTTCTTTATTGGGGAATTAATGTTTTACATTCAACAGTAAATACAATATTTTGTACATGCATAACATTCTCCAGTTTCCCATTTAACAATACAACCCCCACCATGTCATTGGTTTTGTTTCTTTTTGTGGTTCCAGGGCTTTTTGCACTACTCCGCTACCCCTAGGCTTACTTTTCTCAATCTGTTTATTTCACATAGAGTGGGGGAGGGGAGAGATACACAGAGGGTATGGGGAGCCAGACCTCATAGCACCATTCTGCCATCTGTGGAACTTCCTCTGGTGCAATGGTGTTTGTATGTGGTATCAAGGACGAAAACTAGGGCCACATACATGGTATGGCCCATGCTTTACTGCCTGAGTCATCCTCAGGCCTCAGAGATCAATGTTGAGGCTCTCTGAGTAACCAGAAAGATCGTGCGTGTCCTGCCAGGTGTGTTATCCAGGTTCAGATGCCAGTATCACATAGCAGGTGCTGTGGCAGCAGAGGAGGCTTTAGTGGTATGCTGTCATGTGTCTCTTCTGCCCCTCTCCCTCTTTCTCTTCTCTGTAATGAGAAAACAAACTTCCCAGGAGCCATGAAATTACACATGCATGTGCCTTGGCTCCACAAAACAAAAAGTACTCTCAGAGAGCAGAGGAGGGACTGCATACCGTGGAAACGACACCCACCTAAGAGTTTGGAGATACAAGTTTTCATTTTCCTGATTACCAGCAGGGAAAGTCAGGTAGCGTCTCTGGGTCTCAGTTCCTCCTTCTATTACATGAAAGAGATAGGTTAGCTTATTTCTAGAATTCTTTCTAGTATCCACATTCAACATTATATGAAAGCCCTGCAAATATGTAATGGTGAAAAAAAAGTAGTTGCTAATATGGAGCAGTGAGAGATTTGACTAGAGTAAAAACTACTGGGTTGTCGGCAAAGTCAGGACATATACTTTTACATTTTTCTATGTACAAATCTGTTGTGATTTTCCCAATAACCCAATATCATCAGCAGTGTATTGATTTCTTTTCTTTATTGGATAGGATAGAGATAAATTGAGAAGGATGGGAAAGAGAGAGAGGGAAAGAGAGACACCTGTAGTACTGCTTCACAGTTAATGAAGCTTCCCCCCTTTACAAGTGGGGACCTGGGGCTCTCAGCATGGTAATGTGTATACTCAACCAAGTGTACTTCCACTCAGTCCCACCAGTACATTTTAAAAGTTATTTATTTATTCATTGTGTGATAGAAAGAGAGAGACAAGAGTACTGCTCAGCTCTGGCTTATAGCTGTGCTAGAGGTTGAGGCTGGGATCTAGGGACTCAGACATACAAATCCTATGATCTAACAAACTGAGCTATCTTCCTAGTTCAATGATGGCTTTTTTTTTTTTAACGGCAGATTGGAAGGCAGCTTTCTGAAATGTTCATTTATCAGGATAGGGAGATAGTATAATGGTTATGCAAAAAAAAAAAAAAAAAGGTCCAAAGGTCCAAAGGTCCAAAGGTCCCAGGTACAATCCCCAGCAGCACCACTATAAACCACAGCTGAGCAGTGCTCTGGGGAAAAAAGAATAGTCAATTTAAGAATCTTAGTAGGAATTCAGAGATGATAGACACTTTGCTCTCTTTTCTAGATATGTAGTTTGTATGTATCTAGACTTATAACCTTACAGCCACTGATTATGTGCTTTCATAGCATCTGAACTCCTGTAGTGCATGTCACCATGTACCACGGCCCACTATAAGTGACAGCTTATTTCTACTATCAGATTGTGCTCCATGAAGCTAGAGCTGGAGTCTGTCTTCATTCTTGTTCTGTTGTAAATGCCCACCAACCAACTTAATGCCCAGCACTGAGGAGGTGCTTAATGATCTAGTAGTGTGCACTAAATCTCTTAATCCTGTCTCAAATGGAAAAAGCCCTAAGGGAGTGTTATTACAAGTCAGGTGACTAAAATTTTCCCTTCAGCAAAGGAACATACCTTCCTGCACTGCTGGTGGGAATGTAAATTGGCCCAACCCCGGTGGAGAGCAGTCTGGAGACCTCTCAGAAGGCTAGAAATGGACCTACCCCAGCAGTTCCTCTCCTGGCAATGTATCCTAAGGAACCAAGCATACCTATCCAAAAAGATCTGTGTATACCTATGTACATAGCAGTACAATTTGTAATAGCTAAAACCTGGAAAAACCTCAATCCAACAATGATTGAATGACTGAGAAAGTTGGGGTATATATACAGAATGGAATACTGTTAAGAATGATGGATTCGTGGTCCGGGAGGTGGCGCAGTGGCTAAGACACTAGACCTTTAAGCATGAGGTCCTGAGTTTGATCCCCGGCAGCACGTGTGCCAGAGTGATGTCTGGTTCTTTCTCTCTCTCCTATCTTTCTCATTAATAAATAAAAATATTAAAAAAAAAAGAATGATGGATTCACCTTCCTCACCTCATCTTGGATAGAGCTTGAAGGAATCATGTTAAGTGACATAAGCCAGAAAGAGAAGGGTGAATATGGGATGATCCCATTCCTAGAAGTTGAGAAATAAGAACAGAAGGGAAAACACAGAGCAGAACTTGGTCTGGGTTGGGTATATTGCACCAAAGTAAAGGACTCTGGGGAGGAAGGGGGTTTTCAAGTCCTGGTGCCAGATGGTGGAAGAGGGCCCAGGCTGGACGTGAGAGTGTTTTGCATAAAATTGAGAAATTTTACACATGTAACAACTGTATTTACTAAAAACCATTAGCTCTCCCAAGAAAAAGTAATAAAATTTCCCTTCAGAATTGCAGGCATTTCTGAGAAATAAACATATGCTCAGGATGAAACATGCCTATGCTTTCTCTCCTAGAGAGTCACACCTTTCTTTGCCTTTCCCTTTCCCTTTCCCTTTCCCTTGTTTTTTTTTTTTTTTTTTTTTGTGGAGCCCAGGACTTGCACACACATGATTTTGCCATCCCAGACCACTTTTTCATTCAGACAGAGAAGAGGGAGAGATGTCACAGCACGAGATCATCCTCCTGTGCCATAGCACCCTCCAGGTGGTGTTAGGGCTGAGACCTGGACTGTACACACACTACCCCGCAGGACATCTTTCCAACCATTCTTAGACAATAGCATTTTGGGGGGCCAGAAATCTGAGTTCAAGCCTCCGGCTCCCCACCTGCAGGGGGAAACTTCACAAGTGGTGAAGTTGGTCTACAGGTGTCTATCTTTCTCTCCTTCTCTCTATTCTCCCCTCCTCTTTCAATTTCTCTCTGTCCTATCCAATTAAATGGAAAAAAATGGCCACCAGGAGCAGTGGATTCATAGTTCCAGCACCGAGCCCCAATGATAATCCTGGAGGCAAAAAGAGAGAGAATAGCATGTTTGCTTCTCTCACCTGACCATATTGTTGAATAGGAGTTGATGATTATATTATGATAACATCAATAATGGATCATTACAGCAATTTGATTTCTGTTATTTCCTGATAGAATTATATAGCTTAACTTCTTTTGTATCTACTTTAGCAGGTGAAATGTCTGCTAGTGTCTTTTTCCCCCATAGGTAATTTTTCAGAAATAACAGTATAGAATAGACTGGCAGCAGCCTAGTAAATAAAAAAGTAGAAACAGAGAAATTGAGGAAGCAAGAAATTGAAGGGTCAATTTTCCAAGTTCTATATGCTGTTCAGAGAAGCTTTCCAGTAAAGTAGTACTAATGGTAGTTTAGTAGTGAACATATTCTGGTCTGCTTTTTTATTTGTCATCTCTAGGCAGATGACACCAGAGAGAGAGAGAAAGTCCCATGGTACATTAGATGAAATGTTGGCCCCTTAAGCATGTTTGATCCCTAGCTCCACATGTGCCAGAGTGATGCTTCAGTTCTCTCTCAATGACAAATAAATAAAAATAAATCTGAAAAATGAAAAGAAACACAGCACCAAAGCATCCTTCTCTATGGTGAAGGCTGGGCTTAAACCTGGGTTATACCCATAGCAAAATCTAGTCTACTCTTTAGAATTGTAACACCACTTTTTCCCTTCCTTTAATCTTAAGCATACATGGCAGAGACAAAGGACTTTGAGGCATCCAGTAGAGATGATTTATAAAATACTATGGGGTGGTGGTGGTCAGTAGCGCACTAGGTAGCGCAGTGGGTTAAGCACATGACTGCAAAACACAAAAGACTGGCATAAAGAGCCCATTTCAAGCCCCTGGCTCATCACCTGCAGGGGGGTTGCTTCATAGGTGGTGAAGCAGGTCTGCAGGTGTCTTTCTCTCCCCCTCTCTGTTTTCCCCTCTCTCAATTTCTCTCTGTCCTATCCAACAATAACAACAGCAACAAAATGGAAAAAATGGCCTCCAGGAGCAGTGGATTTGTAGTGCAGGTACCAAGCCCATGGAGGCAAAGAAAAAGAAAAAGTTCTAGTGTTCTTTGAGATTTAAAGATGAGTTTTCTGAAAATCAGAATCATTTGTGATATCTACATTGTAGATACCATGGAGAAAGTCAATACTGAAATAGACGCGTGCACGCGCGCGCACACACACACACACACACACACACACACACACATAGACACACACACGCATGAAAGAGAATCAGAATTTCATTCTGGCACATAGAATGCCTGGAAATGAATTTGGCTCCTTATGCTTGAGAGCCCAACACTTCATGTATTGGCCACCTCACAGGCTGCCATGATTAATTATAAAATAATTAAAATGTTTATTTGTTTTACTTGATAGTACAGGGAGAAATTGAGAGGGCCAGGGGAGATGAGGGAAAGAGAAAGACAGACATCTGTAGCACTGCTTTGATGTTCATGAAGTTTCCCCTGTGCAGGTGGGACCAGGGTCTTGAACCTGGATCCTTGTGCATAGCAATGTGTGTACTCAATCCAGTATGCCACCACCTGACACCCCCCCACCACAATTAATTGTTATTATAAATTTTTGTATTTTCCTTGCATCAGCTTTCCTTCCCTTAACTATCCTTCTCCTTCTTTCTTTCACTGGAGGGTGGGATGGGGTGGAAGAGACTATACATCCTTCTTCAGACCTTAGATTCTGCTCAGAGACAATATTTTCACCCACTACATCACTGAGGAACTCCCTACTCACAGATAAAAGTGAAGTCCAAGAATTCACTTTCTGCAGAAGCATTTCAGACAGAGCTTTGTTCTAGTCTTGGCTTTGTCTATAATGAAAAAAGAAAAAGGGAAAGGGAAGGAAAAAACTTTGCTTGTTCACAGGATACATTTTGTTCTAATGGGTCGGTCAGAATTTGACTTTTGAGTAATTAATTCTGTTGACAGTTGCAACAGGGTCATTTTTTCACATCCAGTGTTTATATGCTGACTTAAGCAACCTTCCTCATTCTGCATTCAATTTGGTATGAACTGCAGCTGTCTCCCATTCCTTAATGACTTCAGGATGTTGAATCAAACTTACGTTTCCAAATGCCCACAACCATTTTAAAACAAATACTTTGGAGTATGTCTTGAACAAACTGACTTATCCAGTGTGGCCAGCATCTTCTAGGCCAAATGCTTTCTTCCTACTGTTCCTCTCCCTCCCTCTTTTGGACATACACAATATTCTCTCTCTCTCTACTCTGCCTAGTTTTGCCCAACAAAAGCTGAAGCCCGGCGCAGCGCTGCAAAGATTGCACTGATGAACTCTGTGTTTAATGAACATCCTTCCCGAAGAATTACTGATGAGTTTATTGAGAAGAGTGTCTCTGAGGCTCTGGCATCTTTCAATGTAAGTTGTGTGGAGTTGGAAGGAAAAAGAGGGGGGATGGAGAAATTGCCTGGGAAGTTTTCAAAATGACTGGGAAACGACACAAATTCATTCTCCATCTCTGCTTTTCTGTCACCCTTATGTATTACATGTTCCCTGTGTCTCAACCTCTGACTACATTTGTGTTCATTTTTTTGTCTCTTTCATTTTTATCTCTCTAGTATCTGGAAACCTTTAATTCACGATTTATAGAATTTTAGAGATACCCTAAAAATTTTAAAAGACTGAGCTTGAATTTTGATTTTTCCCAATTTAGGCTTCAGTCTCAATTTAGGCTTTAGTCTCTTCACTGTCTTTTAAAAAATATGACTATTTGCAGTGTCACTTGTCTGCTGACTTCATTACTTTATCCTATTAATAAAGAGCACTTTAATGCCTGAGGCTCCAAAGTCCCAGGCTCAATCCCCTGCACCACCATAAGCCAAAGCTGAACAGTGCTCTGGTAAAAAACAAAAAACAAACAAATAAAAAAAAAAAACCAAACTTTATAATGGAATATCTTGTCTTTTTTCCTTTTAAAAAAAATTTCTTTATTGGGGAATTAATGCTTTACATTCAACAGTAAACACAATAGTTTGTACATGCATAACATTTAAAAATATATTTATTTATTTATTCCCTTTTATTGCCCTTGTTGTTTTATTGTTGTTGTCACTGTTGGATAGGACAGAGAGAAATGGAGAGAGGAAGGGAAGACACAAAAGGGTAGAGAAAGATAGACACTTGCAGACCTGCTTCACCACTTATGAAGCGACTCCCCTACAGGTGGGGAGCTGGGGGCTCAAACCGGGATTCTTACTCCAGTCCTTGCACTTTGCTGCTATCTGTGCTTAACCCGCTGCACTACGGCCCGACTCCTTTGACATGGAATTTTTAAGGGCTATATTATACCCCTAAGTGTGTGTGTGTGTGTGTGTATGATAAATATACATTTATCTTTTTTGATTTTCACAACAGTCTTATGGGACATAAACACTATTACTATTCCTATCTTATTGACTAGGAAACTAAAAAAATGAAAATGTAAAGCTTTGCTGGAAATGATAAAATTAGTGATAAAGTCACTATTGGTGCCCAAGCCAATTTGTAAGCATTTAAAAATATTTTACTTTACATATGCTTATTTTATTTTATTATTGGGAGGTTAATGGTTTACAGTACAGCTGTTGGCACATGGGTACAATTCCCCATTTTACCATGATGGTTGTCTACAAAACACTGTCACCCTTAGCTTGGTGAGAGAGAGAGAAGTACAGAGAGCAAGTCTAGAGCACTGCTTGGCTCTGGCACATAGTGGTGCTGGGGATTGAAACTGGGAGCCTTTTACATAATCATTATGCTGTCTCCCCATCCATGTAAACATATTTAGCATAGAGATACATCTTTTTTTTTAAATCAGTTTTTACCCCCCTTTATTGCCCTTGTTTTCTTATTGTTGCTGTAGTTATTACTATTGTTGTTAATGATGTCGTTGTTGATGGATAGGACAGAGAGAAATGGAGAGAGGAGGGAGAGAGAAAGACACCTGCAGACCTGCTTCACCGCCTGTAAAACAACCCCCTGCAGGTGGGGATCCAGGGGCTGGAACCAGGGTCCTTACACTGGTCCTTGCGCTTGGCACCATGTGCGCTTAACCCACTGCGCTACCACCCAACTCCCAGAGGAACATCTTATAAATTAACCCTGCCTTCTTTCTCCCTCCCCATAAATTCATTCATAGGGTGATAAAATCAGACCAATCATCTATTTGTGTGTGTGTGTTTTCTACATTTAGTTAAAATGTAATTACCTATACTAAACTGCTACATTTGTTTGTTTGGGGGTTCAATGTTGAATACTTAAAATCATTAATTGCATCCCTCTACTGCCTCGGACCCTTCTCTTTTTCTTCCATTATCCTTTGCCTCAGTCAACAGTATCTACAGAGAATAAAAACATTTTCATGTTAATCAAAATGGAGTACACATCATCATTGTATTATTATTATTATTATTTTGCCTCCAGGGTTATCGCTGGGGCTCAGTGTCTGCACTACAAATCCACTGCTCCTGGAGGCTATATTTCTCATTTTTGTTGCCCTTGTCATAGTTATTATTGTTATTTTTGGATAGAACAGAGAGAAATTGAGAGAGGAGGGAAAGACAGAGTGGAGAGAAAGACATCTGCAGACCTGCTTCACCGATTATGAAGCAACCCTTCTGCAGGTGGGGAGCTGGGGCCTCGAACCAGGATCTTATGCCAGTCTTTGTGCTTTGTGCCATGTGCACTTAAACAGCTGCATTACCGCTCAGCTCCGCATCATTCTTTTTAAAAAGGTTTTATTTATTTATTAGTGACAAGAACCAGAGCACCATTCTAGCACACAGAATGATGGGGGCCTCATACTTCTAAGTCCAGCGCCACTGCACTACCTACTGAGCTACTCGTTATTTAAAAAAATATATTATTATCTGTACTTATTAATAGGGTAGAGACAGTCATAAATCTAGAGGGAAGAAGGAGATAAAGAGGAGGAGAGGCAGAGAGACTCCTGCAGCCCTGCTTCACCACTTGCAGAAATTTCCCCCTGCAGGTAGGAACTGAGAGCTTGAACCCAGGTACTTGTGCACTGTAACATGTGCACTCAACCAGGTGTGCCACCACCCAGCTGCCCCCTTGTTATTCTTTTTTTTTTTTTTTTGCCTCCAAGGATATTGCTGGGGCTCCGTGCCTGCACTATGAATCCACTGCTCCTGGTGGCTATTATTTCCCTTTTGTTACCTTTGTTGTTTATCATCATTATTATTATTGTTGTTGTTATTGCTGTCATCATTGGATAGGACAGAGAGAACTCCAGAGAGGAGGGGAAGACAGAGAGGGGGAGAGAAAGATAGACACTGTAGACCTGCTTCACCGCCTGTGAAGCGACCCCCACCCCTGTAGGTGGGGAGCTGGGGGCTGCAACCGGGATTCTTGCGCCGCTCCTTGTACTTCACGCCATGTACGCTTAACCCCCAATGCTATCACCCGCCGCCCCTTGTTATTCTTAAGTCATCCTGTATATTATCTATTGAAACATAAGTGTGGATTATAGAAAGTAACTGTAATAAACGTAGGCACAGATTTTACTGTTTTGAAATTATGGTTTTACTAGCTTTATGATTTTGAACAAATTACTTATTGTAAATCTCAGTTTATTTATCTGTAAAGTAGGTTAACAATTATAGGACTAGTGGATAAGAGAATATTCAAGCACTTAGCATATGCAATTCAAAATAAAACAAGAAATATAAACCGGGGAAGCAATTACAGAAGCCAGACCTTCCACCTTCTACAACCCACAATGACCTTGGGTCCATACTCCCAGAGGAATAGAGAATGGGAAAACTATCAGGGGAGGGGGTGGTATATAGAGATCTGGTGGTGGAACTGTGTGGAGTTGTAGCCCTCCTATCCTACGGTTTTGTTAATGTCTCCTTTTTAAAATTAATTAATTAATTAAATTTAAAAAACAAGAAATATAAGCTATTACTGTTCTCATGCCATTACTCCTCCTTTAACAAAAAAATTTGAGAACTGAATGCATTTCTCATTAATTTCCCAATGATTGGATTCATGGTAATTCTCATTTGGTCTTAGCCATGTATAAAAAAGTGATGTATGTCCACATTCTTTGCTTCTAGCTTTTTTTCTCTAAAATTTCTAAAACTAGGGTTGGAAGAGACCTCACCCAATAAAGCACTCTCTGCTCCATGTAAAGACCTGGGTCAGGGCCCAGCACCATGCAAAATGGATGCTTCATGAGTAGGGCATCAGGGTTGTGGCATCTCTTCTCTCCCTGTCCTTCACCTTCTCTATGGGGGGTGGGGGTGTAGGGGAAGCTTCTGAATCTTGGTCTGAGGAGAGATAGTTCACCAGCTAGCATATGCTTTGCCATGCTTAGGGCCCATGTTCCAGTCCCAGCACCACACAGGATGTGCCATGGCAGGCATGGAAGGGGAGGTCCCGTTGCTGTGGTATCTCTTTCTGTCTCTCTATCTGAATGCAAAAGTTGCCCATCAGAGATAAATATCACCTATGTGAGGGAAAAAATAGTTCTGAGTTTTTTTTAGACTATATGAAATTTTACCCCTTGGTACAATGTAAAATATTCCCTCAGTAACAAAATAAGAATACAATTTTTTTTTTTCCTGAATATGTCACTATATCATTTGACAAACCACTTAGTCTCTGTTGGTGTTTTCTCATTTGGTAAATAAGTGAATTGAATTAAGTTAACTCTAAGCCCTTTGTGTGTATGTAGTTTTTTTTTTAATTGATTTATGTGACCCAGGACTTGGTGCTGTGGATCAGGATTGACCTCTCAAGTTTGAGGTCCTGAGTTTGATTCCTGGCACTGCATGTGCCAGAGTGATACTCTGGTTAATATTAATTATTAGGTCATGAACTCTGTCCCTGGCACTATATGCTCTGGTTCTCTTTCCATCTCTCTCATTAATAAATAGGTAAACAAGTAAGTAAACAAATATTTACTTATTAAATAAATATCTCTAGATAAAGATCAATCTAGTTGTCCTCACCTCTTTTTACAAAGAAGAAACAATGAGGCAGGAGGTGGGCAGTAGCGCAGCGGTTTAAGCACACGTGGCTCAAAGTGCAAAGACCAGTGTGAGGATCCCAGTTTGAACCCCAGGCTCTTCACCTGCAGGAGAGTCGCTTCACAGGCGGTGAAGCAGGTCTGCAGGTGTCTGTCTTTCTCTCTCTCTCTCTGTCTTCCCCTGCTCTCTCCATTTCTCTCTGTCCTATCCAACAACAATGACATCAACAACAATAATAACTATAACAACAATAAAAACAACAAGGGGGACAAAAAGGAAAATAAATAAATATTTAAAAAAACAAAAACAGTGAGGCATGATTTCTTATTTATTTATTTATTATTGGATAGAGGCAGGGAAATTGAGAAGAAAGGGGGAGATAAAGGAGAAAGAGAGAGACTGACTCTGGCAGCCCTGCTTCACTGCTCATGAAGCTTCCCCACTGTAGGTGGGGACCGGGGGCTTGAATACATGCTCAACCAGTTGCACCACCACCTAGCCCTTATTTATTTATTTACTTATTTATGAAAGAGAGAAAATGAACCAGAAGGCTGGTGAAATAGCTCACTTGACCCAAGTTCTTGCACTTAGATAGTTTCAACCCAGCTTCAAGTGTAGCTCCCACTGTATTAAAGGAAGCTTTTATACTGTAATTTCATTCTTTCTCTCTCTCTGCCTCTCAGTCTCTATAAAATTAATATGAACCAGAGTATCACTCTGGCACATGCAATGCCAGGAATCAAACTCAGGACCTCAAACTTGAGAGGTCAATCCTGATCCACAGCACCAAGTCCTGGGTCACATAAATCAATTAAAAAAAAAAAACTACATACACACAAAGGGCTTAGAGTTAACTTAATTCAATCCACTTATTTACCAAATGAGAAAACACCAACAGAGACTAAGTGGTTTGTCAAATGATATAGTGACATATTCAGGAAAAAAAATTGTATTCTTATTTTGTTACTGAGGGAATATTTTACATTGTACCAAGGGGTAAAATTTCATATAGTCTAAAAAAAACTCAGAACTATTTTTTCCCTTACATAGGTGATATTTATCTCTGATGGGCAACTTTTGCATTCAGATAGAGAGACAGAAAGAGATACCACAGCAACGGGACCTCCCCTTCCATGCCTGCCATGGCACATCCTGTGTGGTGCTGGGACTGGAACATGGGCCCTAAGCATGGCAAAGCATATGCTAGCTGGTGAACTATCTCTCCTCAGACCAAGATTCAGAAGCTTCCCCTACACCCCCACCCCCCATAGAGAAGGTGAAGGACAGGGAGAGAAGAGATGCCACAACCCTGATGCCCTACTCATGAAGCATCCATTTTGCATGGTGCTGGGCCCTGACCCAGGTCTTTACATGGAGCAGAGAGTGCTTTATTGGGTGAGGTCTCTTCCAACCCTAGTTTTAGACCTGCTTCACCACTTGTGAAGTGCTCCCCCCTGCAGGTGGGGAGCAGGGCTCTAACTAGGTCCTTGTGCATGATAATATCTGCGCTTAACTGGGTGTGTCTCTGCCTGAACCCTATATTTCTCTTTTATTTTCCTTTTGTTAACACTTATTATCTTTATTTACTTATTGGATAGAGGCGGCTAAAAATCTAGAAGGTAGGGGGGGATAGAGAGGGAGACAGAGAGATACCTGCAGCCCTGCTTTACTCACAAAGCTTTCCCCCTGCAAGTGGGGACTGAGGGCTTGAACCCAGGTCATTGTGTACTGTGACATGTGCGCTCAACCAGGTGTGCCACCACCTGGCCCTAGATCGATCTTTTTCTGTCAGCTAAGATGAAATGTTTGATGACCTCAGAGTTCTCTAGATCTGTGCTGACCAACACACTAACCACTAGTCACTTGTACCTACTAAGTGCTTGGAATATGGCAAATATGAATTAAGTGATATAAGCATGATGGAACCATTAGATTTCAAAAATTGAATACAAGGAAGAAATTATAGAATTGTTCATGCTATTAATACTAATTACAGCTGAAATATTTTTACTGCATTAGGCTCAATAAAACATGCTAGAAACAATTTACCTGTTTATTTTTACTTTAATATGGCAACTAGACAATTTTAAAGTTAAATGTGACTTGCATTTTATTAGTACTGGACAGTGCTACTCAAGAATAATTATGGTTGAAAATCTATTTTTTTCCTTTCCCATTACCAGGGCAACAGGGAGGAGGCTGACAACCCAAATACAGGGATAGGTGCCTTCCGGTTCATGTTAGAATCCAACAAGGGCAAGTCAATGTTGGAGTTCCAGGTACTATGCCACATTCTTCCCTGGTTTGTAACATGGGCTAATCTGCTAACTTTTGCATATGGCCCCCGCTAATCCCTAGCTCACTGGTACTCAGTGGGGAAGGGAGAGAAGCTTGTTAGAATATTCTCTTAAATATGAATATCTTCCTTTCCTCCAGGGTGTATAGAAATGGCATTGAAGCTGGGGGAGGACCTACTGCAAAGTACACCAGAAACACAATACTAACACAGCAGCTTTTGCAAAAAGAGAAAAGAAAAAAACAAAGACAAAACACAAAGACAGACTAGTTCATTGCCTGTCCCTATTAGGCCATAGTAACAGGTTTCCCGTGTAGTTCCATGTGCCTTTCTGATATAAAAATCACTATCCTGCCACTCTTCATGTTTTTCCTCCAGGAGCTAATGACAGTTTTTCAGCTGCTCCACTGGAATGGCAGCCTTAAGGCCATGAGGGAAAGACAGTGCTCTCGGCAGGTAAGAGGACATATGGGTGAGGGCAGTGTGGCAGAAAGACTATTTTGAGGTGGCTGCTGTTTTAGAAATGAGATCTAGAATCCCTTTCTCCACCACCACTGGTCATCTCCATCAGGAACGACATCATAAACCTTCTATGGGCCTCTGCAGGACATTGCCCTCAGTGTAGAACCCCGCAGTGGCAGAAATTGCCCCACTCTCTGGAAGGAGGCTGGGTCAACATGCTCTGCCACTTGAGGCAGACTGGTCCTGAAATGAGTGCAGCCTAGAATGTTTCTAGCTGTGACCATAGAATGCGAGCTCAGACTGACAGGGATGCAGAGGTTACATAGGCGCTCCTGTGCTAAATATGAGTAGACATGGGCCTGAGATCAGATCGATGGGGTTCACAGTTAATTTCGCAGCTTCTCTTTGTCCTGGTCCAGTTTTCTAGCCCTATTCTCAACTCTGACACCATCTTCCCAGACAACACTCCTAGTCCACCTACATGTTAGCTGTTGGGCTCAGTCAAAAATTAGTCAAGTCATGGGTTCCTTGGGATATACCTAAAATAGACTTCTTAGCTCCTTCCAACATGAAGACTCCAAATCTCATCTGCTTATACTCTTACCTTTAGGCTCCTGACTACTAAACAAATTGTTCTGCTTTGTATTTTAATGCTTTTCAGCCACCAAGTTGCAAATGCTTCCATGACACCAACCTGACTTCCCTGGTCAGACAACCTCACCAATGTGTCCTAGAAGCCCAGCTCCCCAGAGCCCTGCCCGACTTGGGAAAGATAGAAACTAGACTAAAAAGGGAGTTGGGTGGTAGCACAGTGGGTTAAGTGCATGTGGCACGAAATGCAAGGACCGGCCTAAGGATCCCGGTTCGAGCCCCCAGCTCCCCGCCTGTAGGGGCGTCGCTTCACAGGCGGTGAAGCGGGTCTGCGGGTGTCTATCTTTCTCTCCCCCTGTCTTCCCCTCCTCTCTCTATTTCTCTCTTTCCTATCCATCAACAACAACATGAATAACAACAACAACAAAAAAGGGAAACAAAAGGGTAAATAAATAAATAAATAAATAAACTGTCAGTGCCCATGTCCTACAGAGAAGCAATTACAGAAGCCAGACCTCCCTCCTTCTGTTCCTCATAAAGATCTTTGGTCCATGTTCTCAGAGGAATAAAGAATAGGGAAACTTCCAGTGGAAGGGAGGGGATATGGAACTCTGGTGTTGGGAATTATATGGAATTGTACCCCTTTTATACCACAATCTTGTCAATCATTAATAAAGAAGTTTTGGTTTTTTTTTTTTTTTCCTCCAGGGTTATTTCTGGGGCTTGGTGCCTGCACTATGAATCCACTGCTCCTGGAGGCCACCTTTTCCCCTTTTGTTGCCCTTGTTGTTTATCACTGTTGTTTTTATTATTGTTATTGTTGTTGTCATTGCTGTTGGATAGGACAGAGAGAAATTGAGAGCAGAGGGGAAGACAAGAGAGGGGGAGAAAAAGATAGGCACCTGCAGACCTGCATCACCACCACCATAGTGAAGTGACTCCCCTGCAGGTGGGGAGCCCGGGGGCTCGAGCTGGGGACTCAAACTGGGATCCTTATGCCAGTCCCTGCGCTTTGTGCTATGTGCTCTTAACCTGCTGTGCTACCTCCCGTCCTCCCAAAAAGTTATTTTTTAAAAAAAGGAATGAGATCAAGAGTCTGGGAGGTGGCACAGTGAACATGGGAACTTGCAACCATGAAGTTCCCATGTGCCAGAGTGATGCTGTCTCTCCTGCCATCTTATATTAACAAATCCTTTTAGAGCCAGGACAACAGCACAATGGTTATGCAAAATCGTATCATGCCTGAAGCACTGAGATCCCAGGTTCAATTTCCAGTACCACTGTTAAGTCAGAGCTTTGGTCTTAAAAAAAAAGGGGCATTAAAAAAAGTAGGTTTAAGGTTATCAGATTGTGAATGTTGAAAGCCTTACTTTACAATGCTTTATTATTTTTTGCTGAGTCACACATGTTATTTCACTATTCCCAGCCAGTGTTTCCTTTCAACTAAAGAGTCAGAGAAAGACATACCATGGAACTAGAACTACTCCTGCTTCCATGGCACCTTCCCATGTGATGACAACATTTCAACCTGGGTCCCTCACATCGCAATGAAGGCACCTCCTTAGTGAGCTGTCAGGCTCAAATAATTATTTTACATATTTCATATAAGATATAAAGTTGTTAAGCTCATGTGGTGCAAAGCACAGGGACCAGCATAAGGATCCCGGTTCGAGCCCCTGGCTCCCCAACTGCAGGGGAGTCACTTCACAAGCAGTGAGGCAGGTCTGCAGGTGTCTATCTTTCTCTCCCCCTCTGTCTTCCCCTCCTCTCTCCATTTCTCTCTGTCCTATCCAATAACGACATCAATAACAACAACAAAAATAGTAACTACAACAATAAACTAAAAAAAAAAAGATATAGTTTTAGGGCAGTGGACATAGCATAATGGTTATGCAAAAAAACTCTCATGCTCGAGGCTCCAAGGTCCCAGGTTCAATTACCTGCACCACTATATGCCAGAGCTGAGCAGTGCTCTGGTAAAATAAAATAAAAATAATTAATAATATTTAAAAACTAAAGTTTTACATAGGATAAGGAGTAACAGGCTGGCAAGATAGCTCACTGGGGATGATGCCTCCACGTGCCGCTCATGAGGTCCACTGCCTTGGGAGAAATCTTAGAGCACCACTCTGGCACATATGATGCTGGGAATTGAGGGAATTGAGGCAGGAGCCTGAGGCTTGCAAGTCCTGCACTCTACCAGCTGAACGATTTCCCAGTCCTCTTTAAACCTTAGTTGAGATTCTTCTGCCTGCTCGCTTCCATCGCTGCCCCTCCCTCAACAGAATCTCCTTAGAGTACCTAAGTGGTGATTTCACGCAGGACTCCACGAAAGGTCTGGTCCCCGTTGAGTCAGTGTGATAAGAAGCTGTGCCGTGACAGTGACCTTCACTTTCCTTTCCCCCTCCAGGAAGTGTTGGCTCATTATTCCCATCGGGCCCTGGATGATGACATCCGCCATCAAATGGCACTGGACTGGGTGAGCCGCGAACAGAGTGTACCAGGGGCACTGTCTCGAGAGCTGGCCTCAACCGAACAGGAATTGGATGAAGCCCGCCTGGCAGGCAAGGAGCTGCGCTTCCACAAGGAGAAGAAGGATATTCTCATGCTGGCTGCTGGCCAGTCGGGCAATCTTCATCCTTCCAACTGCTAGGCATCCTGTCTCCCTCTACCCAGTCTCTCGGGGCTCTTTTTTTTTTTTCCTAGTATGTTCTTTCTAAGACTTAGTATGGTTTCTGTACATACTTTTTTATTTTATACTTTAAATACAGCTATATATATGTATAAATTCCTATTTCCTATCTGGACTCCTATTTGCTAAAAGAGACCGCAATTCTTTCTTCTAGTTTTTGGATATGGTTTCACTTGAAAAATTTCTACTCCACTTTACAAGAAGAGCAAGCCCCTCCTTGGAACTCTGCTGGCTCTTACTCTTCCTGTGACTCTGTGTAGTTATTTGAGTAACCAAGCATTCATGTTTCCTTTTAAAACAATAGAAGCTTGGATAAGGACTGTGTCCCCCACCCTCACTGTGATTCCTATTTTCTCTAATGTTCAAATAAGGTATGAACACCGAACTTTAAAGAAGGCTTTTGGATCAGCTTGATCTGGGCCTGCTTATATGAAGTTGTTCAGCCAAGTAACTAGGTACTTCCTAGCCTAAACCACCCCCTCTCCACCACATTATTCCTTCTCTGCCTCCAAATGGCAAGTTTTCCTTGCTTTATTATTTGGAGGGGAGTGGACATCTGGTTTCTTATTTTAAGCATACCTGTGAAGATTCCTAGGGGTGAGAGTTATAAACACAGATCATAGGCGAGGAGTTTATCATCTAAGTTTTTTCTGGGCTATCAATACCATCCTGTACAGTCATCCAGATTTCTAGATGTAGCACACAACCCTACAAGGAGAGTGAGGGCTGAAGTTGCTTATCTTTTAATACTCTCTTTTTATTCCCCCTTCTTTGCACACACAACTTAGAGACTGCATTTATACCTTCTTGACTATGGAGAATAGAGGGATTGAAATATATTCACGCCCCCCCCCCATCATTTTGCTCTTTGGAAATACTATCTGTACTCACTCTGCCGAGGGCCCTGATTTTCTCAACACCATTCAGTTGCTGCTCTTTACTATATTAAGTGTACAGACCTTAGATTCACATTTGTTTACTCTCTTGATTCTTTCCTCTTCCTGTTGGTTATTAGAACATGATTTGGTCAGGAAAGTTAGATGTAACTTTGGCATTCTGTCACTTCCTAACAGAAACCTTGGAAAAACTACAGTAAAGGAAAGGGAATAAAATGGCCAGCTGTTTGTATTTTGAAGACTGTTTTTAATACTTCCCTCACCTCTATTCTGGATGAAGTAAGAAAGGATTGATATGAAACACAGCTAAAGCATTCCTACTTAGGAGAAGTTTCTGGTATCCTACTTGGGATCCACTTTCCATCTGCTCCTTGATCTCCTTTATAGTGTTATAGCTGTGTTATAGCTCAGCGTACTTTCTAGACTGAGCCTGGAAATGCTAATGCCCCTACAGTTAGACTCCTCCATTTAGTGATTATAAACTTTGCTTTTAGAAATAAGTGAGAAAGTAAGCTTATTTCTTTATGGGATTGGTTAGGGACAGGATGAAAGTCAAAATCATACTTTCAGAATCATCTTGGTAACTGATATGTATTAGGACAAAGGTACAGAATTTAATGACATTTGTATTAATGTTTTAAAGGCTCTTCCTTGACTTTTCCAAGCCCTGTCTCTATATTCTGTAGGGTACAGAGGTTGAGGTAGATACCCCTACACAAATAATAAGTGTGTCTACTCAATTTCTAATATTTATAACCCATAAATTAAAAATTATCTTTTTCTCCTGTGCTCCTATCTTTGGAGGAGTACTAAGGAGTATGACTTGTGGGAAAATTTTTGTCCTTGTACCACCTGGATTTGTTTTTCTCAAACATCAAAGATCCCAAAGAACCTGAGGAAAAATATTCCCTGATCTGTCCACTTTGGGTGTTAATTTCACTTATCCTTTAGTACTTTCCATGTATTTTCTATGTATAATTTTATATAATTAAAATAGATTTCTGTCTAGTGGGCCAGATTGACTCTTTCTTGAGGTCCGTGTTATAAAAAAAAGCTCTAAAATACCATTTTCTGGCTGGGGAGATAGCCTAATGGTTATGCAAAAGACTTTCATGCCTGAGGCTATGAAATCCCTGGTTCAAGCCCCACAAACTAGAGCTGAGCACTGCTGTGGTCAAGATAAATAAATAACAAGAAGAATGAAATTTTAAAAATTAAATGACACTTTGTCTTACATCTGTAGTACATATGAGAAATATTTTAACTTTATTTGATAAAACAAAGAAATTGGGAGGGATGAGGAGATAGAAAAGGAGAGGCAGAGAGACCTGCAGCACTGCTTCACTGCTTATTAAGCTTCCTCCCTGCAGGTGGGGGCAGGGGGGTTGAACCAAGGTCTTTGTGCATGATAAAGCATGCACTTGACCAGGTGTGCCATCACCCAACCTCTAAGAAATAATTTTTTAAAGATTTTTTTTTTTATGAGAGAAAGAGGGAACAGAGAATTTTTCAGCTGACTTATGGTGGTGCTGGGGACAGAAACTGGGAGTTCAACAACTCAGGTGTGGATTTTGCTGCAATACCACTGGTATTATCTCCCTAGCTCTAAAAAGTAATTTAAAAATCATGTATGTGAGATCAAGATAACTACAGCCTCACTTTGGCATATTCAGTAATAGGTCAAATTTAGCAGTCATGCATCAAGTCCTGTGTACCCTCACTGCTCCCAAATTCTTTGTTTTAGTGAATATTTATACAGTAGAATCTTGTCTTATTTCCTGAAAAGCAGGAAGGGATTTTTGAGATGAACAAGACCAGTCCTTGAGGCCTCGAGCCTCCTGGATCATGATGTGGTTTTCTTTCCTTTTTTTTTTTTTTTCTTTTTTTATGATGTGGTTTTCTACTCCTCTCTCTCTCTCTCTTTTTAAATATTTTATTTATTTCTTAATGAGGAAGGTAGGAGGAGAGAGAAAGAACCAGACATCTCTCTGGCACATGTGCTGCCGGGGATCAAACCCGGGACCTCATGCGTGAGAGTCCAAAGCCTTATCACTGCACCACCTCCTGGACCACGATTCTACTCCTCTCTTTCTTAATAGGTACTCATTATTATTTTTTTCTTTATCGTGGATTTTTTTTATTGGGGAATTAATGTTTTACATTCAACAGTAAGTACAATAGTTTGTACGTGCATAACATTTCCCAGTTTCCCATATAACAATGTAACCCCCACTAGGTCCTCTGAATTCTTCTTGGACCAGTATTCTCCCCATCATCCCACCCCAGAGTCATTTACTTTGGTGCGATACGGTACTCATTATTTTTTAAGATTTAATTTAGGCTGGGGAGATAGCATAAAGGTAATGCAAAAGGTATTTGATGACTGAGACTCTGAGGTCCCAAATTCAATCTCCACCAACCACCATAAGCCAAAGTAGAGCAGTGCTCTGGTTACCTGAGGAAAAAAAAAAGAAAGGGGGAGGGATAGGGAGCATAATGGTTATGTAAAGATCATACGTGGGAGTCCAGGCGTAGTGCAGCAGTTAAGCACAGATAGCACAAAACACAAGGACGGGCATAAGGATCCTGGTTCAAGCCCCTGGCTCCCCACGTGCAGGGGAGTCGCTTCATGGGTGGTGAAGCAGGTGTACAGGTGTCTATCTTTCTCCCCCCCTTTGTCTCCCCATTTCTCTCTGCCCTACCCAACAATGAAGACATCAATAAGAACAACAATAATAACTACAACAATAAAACAACAAGGGAAAAACAAAGGGAAAATGAATGAATGAACATTAAAAAAAAAAAAAAAAGGTTCATACGTGAGGGTCCAAAGTTCCAGGTTCAATTCCCTGCACCCTATACCACTGTAATCCAGAGCTGATCAAGGCTCTGTTTAAAAAAAATAATAATAATAATAATTAGTTGCCGGGCTAGCTTCACAGGCATGAGAAAGACGACCAGGAACTCTTGGCGGAGCAGGACTGCAATCCAATGCTGCCTTTATTGATCTGCCTTTATATCTTCTGAAGCAGAAGTGGCAGGCTGGAAAAGGAAGTGGGTAAGATAGGGAGTGTGGAGAAGAAAAGAGCAGAAAGTAGCAAGCTTCCATCTAACCAGTGGGGATTAAACCAATACCCTGCGGGGAGGGTGGGTCTCAGGCAAGACAGTGATTATGTAAATAGATCACAGCATCAAGCAGTGCAAGGGAACCTGGTGTGATGACCAACACGGATAGAAACAGAAGCAGAATTAGCCAAAGGAGAAATGATGACCAACATTTAGTGGCAAGGGAAATGGCTCAACTGGCAGCATACAGAACTTGCATGCTTGAGGCTACTGGTTTGATTCCCAGTGCCATATGAAGCACGGAGTTCTGGTTTCTCTCTGTGTGTCTCTTATGAAATAAGTAAATCTCCTTTTTTAAAAAAAATTATTAATATGTATTCCCTTTTTGTTGCCCTTGTTTTATTGTACTTATTGATGCTGTCATTGTTGGATAGGATAGAGAGAAATGGAGAGAGGAGGGGAAGACAGAAAGGGGGGGAGAAAGACAAGACACCTGCAGACCTGCTTCACCATCTGTGAAGCGACTTTCCTGCAAGTGGGGGTTGTATTATTATGTGAAAAACTGAGAAATGTTATGCATGTACAGGCATTAAATGCCGGTCCTTGCGCTTTGTCGTTGTTGTTAGATAGGACAGAGAGAAATGGAAAGAGAAGGGGAGAGAAAGACACCCGCAGACCTGCTTCACCACCTGTGAAGCAACTCCCCTGCAGGTGGGGAGCCGTGGTATCCTTAACCTATCCTTCACCTGTTTTATATACATATAAAACTGTCAAGTGTTAAAAATCATGACTACAGGGTCTGGGTAATGGCACACCTGGTTGAGTGCACGTGTTATACAGTACAAGGGCCCAGCTTTGAACACTCCCCCCACCTCCAGGAGTGAAGCTTTACAAATGGGGACCCATGCAATACTGGAAGTGTCTGTCTCTCTTCCTCTCAATTTCTGATTATGCCTATCCAATAAATATAATGATAAAAACTTTTAAAAATCATGACTACAGTGGTCTGGGAGGTGGCACAGTAGATAACAACACTGGACTCTCAAACTTGGGGTCCTGAGTTCAATCCCTGGTAGCACATGTACCAGAGTGATGTCTGGTTCTTTCTCTCTCCTCCTGTCTTTCTCATGAATAAAGTCTTTAAAAAAAAAAAAAAGACTACATAAGTACAGAAACATTTGTCTACAAAGGCTCGAGAAAACTAGTCTGTTAGACTACCAACTCGCATGCCTGAGACTTCAGCGGTGCCAGGTTTGAATGCTGGCATCTCTTTAGTACACAGCTGAGAAATATTTTGGTCTCTCTCTCGTAATAATTAAAATCTGTTGTTATTATTAGATAGAACAGAGAAAAATTGAGAGGAGGGGGAGATAGGGAGGGAAAGATAGACACCTGCAAACCTGCTTCGCAGCTGAAAAGTCCTCCCTGCAGGTGGGGAGTGCGGGGCTCTCGGTAATACGTGCACTGAATTGGTTGCGCCACACTCCGGCCCCAGTAAAAAAAAGTTTTAAAGGATAAAAATGACTTTAGGGAGATGGCATGATGCCTTAAACCTGACTTTTATGCCTAGAAGTTTTCAGTGCTGGGCGCCGCTGCGCAGTGTTCTGGTCTATAATAAAGGCACATTAAAATCTTTTCAAATATAATAATGGGAAATACCTCCAAATCCTTAGATGACACATACAGGCCCTGCGTTATAATGCTGATCTACTTGACCCCTCCCCACTGTTTTTTGTTTTGTTTTTTTCCTGGAGTGGGGAAAATAGCCTGCCAACCCGCTCTGCCTCTTCCTGGTTTGAATTTTCAAATACAGAGACACTGGGAGGAGAAAAGACTGAGGACAGCTCTGTCCCTCTTGCCTTGCACGGAGCTCCCAAGTGGCATGTGTATTGGGGGGAACGGGGGGCCCTGGCACGGTGTCAGGCAAAGTGCGCGCTCTACCAGGTGAACTATGTTCCGGGTCCTCTGGCTACTTCAAACAGACAACCGCTTCTGTCAGATCTGGCTGCTCCTCGGGACAAGGTACAGGAAGTTTTGAGAGAAAAAGTTTTTTCATCTTCGAGATCCCAGTGTGTGAAGAGAGGCAGAGACCATGCCTCAAAGAATCAGGCTGCGTTTCACAGGCAGTAGTTCCGGCCGGCTGCCCTGGCTGAGACGAAGTCCTGCAGTCCGACTGTCCCGGTCCGTCCCCGACTGCGCGGAAACGGAGCCCTCCGCTTAAGATGGCTACAAGAGCACTTCCTGTATCCGCCCACGGCGGGCCCACCTTAATTTGCGTATATTTACCTCGCCAAGGGTGGGGCCTAGCGCTAGCTTGTGATTGGTCAACGAGACTGGCGACCTTTGCCCTCAGCGACAGTTTCCGGAGATGCTTACAGCCTGAGCGGCACCGACGAGAACCAGCACAGGGGCGAGATGGCAGACGTACTGGATCTTCATGAGGCTGGGGGCGAGGATTTCGCTATGGATGAAGATGGGGACGGTGAGGACTGTGGAGGCGGCTGCGGGAAGTGGGGAAAGCGCGAAAGGAGGCTGTAGTGTGGAAATGTTCTCTTTCCTCTTAGCCGAGTGGGAGGCGGGAAGTGGGGAAAGCGCGAAAGGAGGCTGTAGTGTGGAAATGTTCTCTTTCCTCTTAGCCGAGTGGGAGGATTAGAGACGAAGAACCGGGTCTGTTGGACCAGCGCCTTCGCCTCCTTTGGGAGGATGGGGTCGGGGCTGAAACTGGTGGTGATTGGGTTTGCTTCCAGATAAAGTATGGGGTGGGGGAAGGCTAGTTGTAAGTAACAGCTTCCTTTGTAATTTATATTTTCGTTTCGGGAACACCAGAAAGCATCCATAAGCTGAAAGAAAAGGCGAAAAAACGGAAGGGTCGCGGCTTTGGTTCTGGTGAGTACGTGGGGCAATTGAACACGGTACCCTAGAATGGCGAGAACTACGTGTTGGAATCCCTATGTCAGCCTTAAGAGGAACAGTGGGAGAGAGGAGTTTCTGGTGATCTCGTGTTTGTCTCTCATAGAAGAAGGGTCCCGAGCGCGGATGCGTGAAGATTATGACAGTGTGGAGCAAGATGGTGATGAGCCAGGACCACAACGCTGTAAGTAAAATGGATTCTGTTATGTGTGTTTGGGAGAGGGGAGGGAGCTCTATGTCTAAGGAACAAGACTAGTAGGAATGGGAGTCATGATTGTTTAGTCAGTCTTTATAATCTGTATTCTACTGTTTTGTTTTGTTTTTTAAACACCAGAGCATTGCTTATAAAAGGCAGGGGTGTAGGAGGGGGTGTTTGAACCTGGGACCTCTCAGAGCCTTGGGCATGAGAGTCTGTTCGCATAACTATGCTTTGTTCCCCCAGCCATATCCTGTACCTCTCATGTACCTCCCTTCCCCAACAGCTGTTGAAGGCTGGATTCTCTTTGTTACTGGAGTCCACGAGGAAGCCACAGAAGAAGACATTCACGACAAATTTGCAGAGTATGGGGAAATAAAAAATATCCATCTCAACTTGGATAGACGGACTGGGTATCTGAAGGTATCTTCAGTAATTCCATTGTCTCCCTTCCCCTGAAATCCTAGACAGCCTTGATAGTTTTGAATATTTACTCCCTTTTGTTGTCCTTATTTTTTTACTGTTGTTAGATAGGACAGAGAAATGGAGAGAGGAGGGGAAGACAGAGAGGGGGAGATAAAGACACCTGCAGACCTGCTTCACCGTTTGTGAAGCAACTCCTCTGCAGGTGGGGATTTGGGGGCTCAAACGTGGATCCTTTGGCGGTTCTGGGTCCTTGCACTTTGCGTCACCTGGCTCAGTCCGCTGCACTACCACCTGACTCCTGCATTCTAGTTTTCTTACATTTACTGTGGCTTTCTACTCTGAGAGCTGAGAAGACACAGGAAACTGACTTTTGTTAGACACAGCAAAGAGACAAACAAACAGACACATTGTTCATACAGTAGGATTATAGAACATAAGTTCATTGTTTAAAGTTTATAGCTTTTTCTAATGGAGTGTGAATTTCAGTTTAAGAAAGATATTCAGTGATATTGGGCAGAACGGAAATTATTTCATCCCTATCTTTTCTTTTGCCCCAGGGATATACTTTAGTTGAATATGAAACATACAAGGAGGCACAGGCTGCTATGGAGGGACTCAATGGCCAAGATTTGATGGGACAGCCAATCAGTGTGGACTGGTGTTTTGTTCGGGGTCCACCCAAGGGCAAGAGAAGGTAAAGTGGAAAGGGCAAATCCTATCTTAGTGTAGGAGGTATGGACATTGCATTATGTCATTCTAATGAACTCTTCCTTCCATTTCCTTAGAGGTGGCCGAAGACGCAGCAGGAGTCCAGATCGGAGGCGTCGCTGAAAGCCCCTTTTGTGCAGGGGTTCGATCCAGAATTTCCATTTGACTGTGCAGTCTTGGAAGAATGGTTTCGGGTGGGGGTGAACCTCAAATGTGTTTATATTCGTCTCTTATATTATTTGCCTAGTGTTTGATTTAGAATAAATACTCCATTTTTGTTTTCTACTTTAAAGTCACCTTGCTGTCATAACATTGCAGCTCTGAAACATTATTTGTAGGAAGGTAGATGGTGTGACTGGGAAGGTTCTTTTGCCTGTGAGAGTTTTGTACATTAAGCATAGTCTCAATTTTTATACTATCAGTGTTGGTCATTTCTCCTTTGGCTAATTCTGCTTCTAAAGACCCCTTCTGTTTCTATCTGTGTTGGTCATCACGTCAGGTTCCCTTGCACTGCTTGATGCTGTGATCTATTTACATAATTACTGTCTTGCCTAAGACTGGCCCTGCCTGCAGGGTATTGGTTTAATCCCCACTGGTTAGATGGAAGTTTCTATGTTCTGTTCCCACTCTTTTTTTTTGCTCCGTCCCCTCTTCTAGTCATTTCCTTTCCCCTTGCCACTTCTGGTGAAGAGATACATAAAAGGCAATGTGTCTGATCAATAAATGAGGGCATATTGCGTTCCAGCTCAGCCACAAGAGTTCCTGGTTCCTCTCCCGCGTCGCTGAGTAGGCAGCAGGCTAGGCTGGCTCCGGCAGAATTCTCTGCAACCCAGAGAGCACGTGCCCGGGAAGAAACACCCTCATGCTAGCCCTGCATATCAGTACTTAAGTGTTTCTTTTCCTTAGAAGCTAAGAGAGAAGGAATAGGAATGAAATACTCTCATGTTTCCTGCATGTTCTGTTGTGAGTGAATGGATGTTAGAAGAATGTCTCTTGTTTGTCCTGCCCATGTTGCCACGTTTGCTTGTAATTCCAGTTGCCTAGGAACTTGAGTCCCCTGTTGAGTCATTTTCCCAGACCCTCCTTCCCTGGAAGAGTCAATACTAAGTTCATGGGGCCTTCTTCGGCAGCCAAGGGTGAAGACCCCATAGAGGAGAGGATCCAGGGGAGCATTGAGAAGGCCAAAGAGAAAAAGGATATGACTGAGACTAGAAGGGACTTCAGCTAGCATGGTGGGAGAGAACCAGTACCATAGCCCTAGCAGGTAATAGGGTGTCCAGCAGAGGACGAAGGTCAGCAAAACAAGCAGGGCCAGTCGAAGGGCCCGCAGGCGAACACGGGGGCGATTGTCTGGTGAGCGTCGGAGGGCAAATTCATCGGCATGGGCTGAGAATTTAGAAAACAGACTTCCATTCAGAACACTCAGCTACCGAACTAAGTTGGCGGGACTGTGCACAAGCACAGAGATGGTGAGATAGAACTCTCTCCCTACAAAGAAGGCTGGAAACATTCACTTTCCCAAACTGAGACTGCATGCATGCACCCCATCCAACCCCCAAGTCCCCAGAGTTAGACAACTTGAGAAAAGATTTTGACTGAGGCATTGTGTCGTGAAGCTACTTACTAAATCTACTTGAAAACCTGGTGTCTAGGAGTAAAGGTGGATGACCTTTCTCCTTAGTTAACTCCAGAGTATGTCTAGAGGCTGCCTAGAATTGGAGGCATTTAATAAAACTGTGTGTAGCATCAAGCACTGGAGATAATGTTAGTGTCTCACTTTTGGTTTCATGGATAATTATCAGGTAAATGAGGCCATGGCAAAAGTTCTAAGCTATATGGATTGGGGATTGGAGTCTCACCATGGTTCCCCTTCCTTGTTCGGGGACTGGACACACTGAGGACAATGCGGCTATAGCAGATGGTCATGGCAGTCAGTGGCAGCAGAAAGAGGCAGCAGAAGGTGAAGAAGTTATAGGTGGTCTCTTGCCATCGAGCCTTGAAGCTGCCTTTGGTGACACACTGAGTGAAGGGGACTGGGCCAGCTCGGCGGACAGTACGAAACAGGAACAGCTGGAGTGGAGTTAAGGACTATTAGAATTGGGTTTCCCCCACACCCACAACCTCCCCATAGTGGCACTGTCTCTTCCCAAATCACTCCCTCCCCTTTATTCTTATTATTACTTTTTTATTTGCAGAGTGATGCTACACTGCATATTGGTTCATTTTTAAAAGGTCCTCTTACCTAGGCTGTGGAGACTTGAATCCTACTTTAAGTGCTATTCTGACATTGCACTTTATAAAGGACTATCTTCTGTCTCACTAACATTGTTAGCTAAAATGATGTTCCTAATGTCTGTTATTCTGTGTAAAAAAAAAAAAATATATATATATATAGTATGGGTGCTGCTAAAATGTCAAGTCATAGCCACTCTGAAATGATCTTTAGTATACAGTAATGTATACAATAAGTACAATGGGGAAAGTGTTTGCCATTTATGATTACATTAATAAAAACTGCTATTTTCAATTTTATTGTCTGCCCTGTCCCCATTTTTGATAAATGCTGGGGACTTTTTTTGTTGTTTCTGTTTGAAACTTTCAGTTGAGAGCTTTAGGGTTACCTCAAGTTAGGTATAAACTGAGTCACTCTTCATTCAGTAGATATCAGATTCCTGGATGCTGGGAAAGTGATTTCTATAGACAGAATGTTATGAACTGGTTGGAGTTGTGATACGGTTACAGTGAGCTAATTGTTTAGTGGTATATTTTAAAATCTTTTTTGTATTTATTAATTTGATAGAGACAGCCAGAAATTGAGAAGGAAGGGGGTGATAGATAGACACCTGCAACACTGCCTCACCATTCACAAAGCTCTCCCCCTGCAGGTGGGGTCTGGTGTCGGGCTGCGCCGTGGAGAAGAGAGAGAGGAGATCTGGAGCGAAGAGAGAACACAAATCTTTATTTGCGCTAGCACCTCAGAGTTGGGTGTGAGAGAAGCAGCTTGGGCCACGTGGAGGGCAGCAACCTTCCCTGTGTCTAACCACCGAAGTGAAGGGCTGGCAAGAGAGAGAGGTGAGAAAGAAGAAGGGCTTTTCTGGGAATAGCTCTCATGGGAAGGGGGAGGAGTAACCATAGCACGCCAGGGTAGGATAATAACTCTCATGATAATGGGAAGGGGGAGTAGCACTTCAATTATGGCGGGGAAATAGACAATGCCCTGAGGGCACAGCATGGCAGAACAGGCGCTCCGAGTTGTCCCATGGGAACTAGCAATAGCCTGAGGGGACAACATGGCATATGTGACTGCATTTGCACAATTTCCCAGCATCTCCCCCTTTCCTTTTATCCTATGGCCACAGTATAGGAAATTTAGAGTGGAGCAGGCTTAAATGTTTTTAAGGAATGCCGCGCTCAGGTGCGAAGATGTAGAACGTTTTTGTGGGGGAGGGAAGACTTACATGGCTGACAACCTTGTGAGATTATGTGTCCCCCCTTTGCTCAACCCCTCTGTAGAGAGCGAGACTTACCTGGAGGGACTCATCTCATAGGTTAAGCTCTACCAGGCTCCACCATCTCCTCACAAATTTTTCTACATCTTTCCCTATCTTTCTATCTAGTCATCGCATTAAGATGGGTCAATGTCTGTAAAACACTCCATCTGTGACCGAGAAATAGTGGTGTAGAGGTGAGCAGAAACCTTTTGGACATTAACCTGAATGATATAACAAAACAGGAAGGGACAAGTAGGGGAGCAGTAAAAGCCAGTGTGATGTCAAGGGAAGGATTGGTGCGCAAAAGAACGTTCCCTGTCTCAGGGAGGGGGCAAGGGTTATGCCGGACAAGCTTCATGGGTGGAGACAGATGACCATGGACTCATGGCTGAGATGTACACAGTATCCCTTTATTCATGCGGAATGCAGCACAATCTAAGCCAAGCTTAGCTAAACTAAACTATTATACTTGCCAAGTAGGGTATAAACAGGATGTGATGTAGAGAGGGTGGAGAGAAGTTTCTGGTGAAAATCAGGGTGTGACAAGGAGAGGGGACAGAGCAGGCAAGAATTCTACCACTGAACCACCAATGCCCTGGAGGGAGGGTGGTGCTTAGTTAACAGTGATTATGTAAATAGAATACAGTGTTAAGCAGGGGGGATTAAACCAAATGAAACAGAAGGGGTTTTTAGAAGCAGAATTAGAAGCATACCAACAGTCTGGGGGCTTGAACCTGGGTCCTTGAGCATTGTAATATGTCTGTTCACCCAGGTGTGTCACCACCTGGTCCCTTGTTAAGTCATCTTTCCTTTTCACCTATCTTTTTTTAAAAAAATATTTATTTATTTTCCCTTTTGTTGCCCTTGTTTTTTATTGTTGTTGGACACGACAGAGAGAAATGGAGAGACGAGGGGAAGACAGAGAGGGAGAAAGAAAGATAGACACCTGCAGACCTGCTTCATGCCCTGTGAAGCATTTCCCTGCAGGTGGGGAGCTGGGGGCTCGAACCAGGACCCTTACGCTGGTCCTTGAGGTTCGTGGCACCTGTGCCTAACCCACTGCGCTACTGCCTGACTCCCCTTTCCCCTATCTTGAGTCCATATATTACCAGGCTTTTGGGTGGGGCACTGTGAGTAGAAGCATTTGAAACATTATGAGGAGGGGCTTAAAAATAGCCAGTCTTAAAAGAAAAATAGCCAATCTTCTGAACCTAAAGAGTTGAGGCCATAGCCATGGTCTACCTCTGTAGAAATCTCCTTTACAACTAATACTGATACTTAGAGAAACTTAAAACCTAAAAAATAATTCAGGAGCAATATACTCCCTCACCACACTAACACCATGTTGCTCATCATTTCTCCTTTGGCTAATTCTGCTTCTGTTTCTATCCATGTTGGTCATCAGGCCAGGTTCCCCTGCATTGCTAAAGCTGTGGTCTATTTACATAATCATTGTTTTGTCTGAGACCCGCCCTGCCTGCATGGCATTGGTTTAATCCCCACTGGTTAGATGCAAGCTTGATACTTCCAAGCTCTTTCCTTTTCCCCACTCCTTATCCTATGTACTTCATTTTTTCCATCTTGCCACTTCTGTTTGGAAGGTATAAAGGCAGACTCTTTTCTGATAAATAAACACAATTGGACTGTGTTCCCGCTCAGTTCCTGGTCAGCTCTCTCCTGCCCGCAAAGCTAGCCCGGCAACACCACAATTAGAATACATTTTTATTTGCACAAGTATTTAAATACAGCATATGGGCAATGCACAACTTATATACCAGAGGGTACTGTTTCTAAACCTAAATGTAACCTTTATGCACATATATCATAATATCCACCGGTTTGTGCTACTGAAGCAAATAGAAACTGCAGTTACTGTCAGGCTATGAGAAAGGGCAAAAAAACGTTCTACATCTTCCCACCTGAGCATCTATTCCATCATCTTCTGGCTCATGGATAGCAAATGATTAGCTAAGTCAAAGAGCTATTTAGTGGTAGAGCCAAAACTGAGAAAAAACAAAGCAAAGTAACTGGCACATAATGCAACAAAAATAGGCTTTTCCCAGTCCACATCTAAAATTTGCTTCATAGAAACAACCCCAATTGTACCTTTTTTTCTTTTTTTCTTACCATAGTACTGGTCAACTCTGGCATGTGAGGACTGAACCTGAGACTGGAGCCTCAAGCATGAGAATCTCTGCAACCCCCTAACTCATACTTTTAAAACACTGAGGCAGAAGGCTGCTTTTTATTATTCATTTATTTATTTTAGAAGGCTGCTTTTTAAAGCTTAAGGTAGCAGTGCTTCTGTTTGCAACATCTTGGAAGCTATATATTTGTTTTGACTATAGTCAAGACTTTTTGATGAAGATATCTCATATTTTAAGAGAAGCCAGAGCACTACTCTTGACTCAGAGCACTACTCTATGTTGAGGGTTAAGCCTGGGGCCTCACACTACTTTACTTGCCTAGTGTGTCACCTCCCTGGCTACTGGTGATTTTATTTCTCACATTTAAAGGTTTAAGGACCAGATCTTAAAGTCTATCCCAATAATGCTATCCCTTTAACACTCCAGGTTGAAATCACAGCCCCTTCCAGACATAATCTTGGTCCTAGTTTCAGATACTGCTCTTTTCTCCCCAGATGGTGATAGTGGTTTTGTTTTTTATGAGGCTGCCTTATTTTAATTATCTTTATTAATTGAATAGGAATTTTTCAATTATCTTTATTAATTGGTTAGAAAGGGAAGGGGGAGGGAGAGAGACAACTGCAGCCCTGCTTCACCACTTGCAAAGTTTTCCCCCTGCAGGTGGGGACCAGGGCCTTACACATTGTAACATGTGCACTCAACCTGCTGAGCCACCACCCAGCCCCATCTTTCACCTATTTCTAGATTCAGTATACTACCTGGTCATGTACTAATTTGTAATTTCATACTAATCTGTTTCCTTATCAGTCTACAGCTCTATCTCCCCTCACCCTCGGCCAGGCAGTGGCACACCTGGTAGTACACACATACCTAAGCTACTGGACTCAAGCACCCCAACATGCAAAGGGAAAGGGGCAAGTTTAATAAGCAATGAATAAATGCTGCAAGTCTTTCTCTTACCTTCTATAAAAACGGGGGGGAAATAGGCTACTGGGAATGGCAAGCCAACCAACCTCTAGTAGCAAAAAAAAAATTCATTTATCTTTTGCAGCATCAGCATTACACAGACATGGTCTCACTACTTACAAGGAGTTTTTTTTTTTTTTCTGCCTCCAGGGTTATTGCTGGGGCTCGGTGCCTGCACTACAAATCCACTGCTCCTGGAGGCCTTTTTTTTTCCCTTTTTGTTGCCCTTGTTTATCTTTGCTGTTATTATTGTTGTTTTTATTGGTGTCGTTGGATAGGACAGAGAGAAATTGAGAGAGGATGGGAAGACAGAGAGGGGCATAGAAAGTTAAGACACCTGCAGACCTGCTTCAGCACCAGTGAAGCAACTCCCTGCAGGTGGGGAGCCAGGGGCTGGAAATGAGATCCTTACACTGGTCCTTGCTCTAAGTGTGCTTAACTCGCTGTGCTACCATACAACTTCCCCAAGCCAGGTTTTCATTCCCAGTACATCCAACTTAAATGAACACTGCCTGTCATGGTCTTCCCATGTGGGGCTGGGGCTTGAACCTGGATCTTTGTATATGTTAAGCATGTACCTTACAAAGTGGAAAAAATACATATACCCAGCTCCCTACAATTTTTTTCTAAATATATATATATATATATATATTTTTTTTTTGAGGAAAAGTTCCAAACCAGTAATGGCTTTTATTGCATCTTTTAAGAGATCACACATCTCCATTATTTTGCTGCTTGTGTGGTTGGACACCATAGAGATTATTCATCAGCCTGCTGAACTGTTCCTTTTTCAGAAACATAGATACCATCCAAAAATTTCCAGATATCTTTGTTTTTAACAGTTGTAGCTTGCTGAATCAATGCAGCTGAATTTGATACAAGTTCGATGTCATTTCCTTCAAGAATTAATTCATCTTTCTGGGCTTGCGATAGTGAGCATGCAACACCTGACCTCATTCGAACCCTGCGTATGTATTTTTCTCCCAAGAAGTTTCTGATTTCAACAAAAGACCCATTCTCCTGAATAACAACGTTGATAGGGAAGTGAGCATACACGGACCTCATTTTGTATCGGAAGCCCAGTGATCATGACCCTTGATCATGTTCTGTACATGGCTGCAGATAGTGCGGACAGTAGCCAGTTCCTTTCTATTTCCCCACCATTTGTCAACTCGGAGCCGCTTCTTTTTCTTTCCGAGGAGACTGAGCTCCACGTTGATGTGGTTGAAGTCCCTCCGCAGGGTGCTTCTGGGGGCCTTCACGATGATCGTGTGGCCCTTCAGAGACATGTCGACATTCTCCGGAATGTCGACGGTCTGGTTGCTGAGAATGGTCTTCATTCTCGCAGTAGATGCGGCAAAGCCTAAATATTTTTTATTTACTTGATTTTATGAGAGGCCAGATGCTCTGGCATACTTAAACCATGCAGGCCTGGCCCTACAAATTTCTTGAAAGCTGGATATTGTTACTTTAGTACTTGAGTTTACGTGGTGTGTGATATGTGCATGTGTGATGCATGTTTATTTTTGTGGAGCCCAACCACTTGGCCCCCTTTTTCATTCAGACAGAGGGAGAGATACAACTGTGCTATAGCATCTCCCACTTGATTCCAGAGCTGCACCCGGACTGCAAACTACCATTCCAGCCTTTTCATGAAGGGCTGGGGAGATAGCATAAAAGACTTTTCATGTCTGACGCTCCCAGACCCCAAATTTAATCCCCAGCACCACCATAAGTCAGAACTGACCAGTATTCTAATCAAAATAGATTTAAAAAAATTTTTTTTTTCATGGATGAAATACCAGTTTTACCCAGAGCCTCTGACTTGACTGTCTTACACACCCACATAACCTGTCTCCTGAATTTCCTCCCTGACCTGACTTATGGTGGTGCTGGGGACAGAAACTGGGAGTTCAACAACTCAGGTGTGAATTTTGCTGCAATACCACTGGTATTATCTCCCTAGCTCTAAAAAGTAATTTAAAAATCATGTATGTGAGATCAAGATAACTACAGCCTCACTTTGGCATATTCAGTAACAGGTCAAATTTAGCAGTCATGCATCAAGTCCTGTGTACTCTCACTGCTCCCAAATTTTTTTGTTTTAGTGAATATTTATACAGTAGAAGTAGGAGGTGGAAACTTCTATCTTATCTTATTTCCTGAAAAGCAGGAAGGGATTTTTGAGATGAACAAGACCAGTCCTTGAGGCCTCGAGTCTTCTGGATCATGATGTAGTTTTCTTTTTTTCTTTTTTATGCAGTGGTTTTCTACTCCTCTCTCTTTTTAAATATTTTATTTATTTCTTAATGAGGAAGGTAGGAGGAGAGAGAAAGAACCAGACATCACTCCGGCACATGTGCAGCTGGGGATCGAATCTGAGTCCTCATGCTTGAGAGTCCAAAGCCTTATCACTGCGCCACCTCCCAGACCACGATTCTACTCCTCTCTTTCTTAATAGATACTCATTATGTTTTAAGATTTAATTTAGGCTGAGGAGATAGCATAAGGGTAATGCAAAAGGTATTTGATGACTGAGACTCTGAAGTCCCAAGTTCAATCTCCACCAACCACCATAAGCCAAAATTGAGCAGTGCTCTGGTTACAAGAGGAAAAAAAAAGAAAGGGAGGGGGAGAGATAGGGAGCATAATGGTTATGTAAAGACTCATACCTGAGAGTCCAGGCAAAGTGTAGCAGTTAAACGCAGGTGGCGCAATGCACAAGGACCGGCATAAAAATCCCGGTTCAAACCCCCGGCTCCCCACGTGCAGGGGAGTTGCTTCATGGGTGGTAAAGCAGGTGTACAGGTGTCTATCTTTCTCCCCCCGCTCTGTCTCTCCCTCCTCTCTCCATTTCTCTCTGCCCTACCCAACAATGAAGACATCAATAAGAACAACAATAATAACTACAACAATAAAACAAGGGAAAAAACAAAGGGAAAATGAATGAATGAACATTAAAAAAAAAAAAAAGGTTCATACGTGAGGGTCCAAAGTCCCAGGTTCAATTCCCTGCACCCTGTACCACTGTAAGCCAGAGCTGATCAGGGCTCTGTTTTAAAAAAAAAAAAAAAATTAGTTGCTGGGCTAGCTTCACAGGCATGAGAGAGACGACCAGGAACTCTTGACTGAGCAGGACCTCAATCCAATGCTGCCTTTATATCTTCTGAAGCAGAAGTGGCAGGTTGGAAAAGGAAGTGGGTAGGATAGGGAGTGTGGAGAAGAAAAGAGCAGAAAGTAGCAAGCTTCCATCTAACCAGTGGGGATTAAACCAATACCCTGCAGGGAGGGTGGGTCTCAGGCAAGACAGTGATTATGTAAATAGATCACAGCATCAAGCAGTGCAAGGGAACCTGGTGTGATGACCAACACGGATAGAAACAGAAGCAGAATTAGTCAAAGGAGAAATGATGACCAACATTTAGTGGCAAGGGTAATGGCTCAACTGGCAGCATACAGAACTTGCATGCTTGAGGCTACTGGTTTGATTCCCAGTGCCATATGAAGCATGGAGTTCTGGTTTCTCTCTGTGTGTCTCTTATGAAATAAGTAAATCTCCTTTTTTAAAAAAAAATTTTAATATGTATTCCCTTTTTTGTTGCCCTTGTTTTATTGTACTTATTGATGCTGTCGCTGTTGGAAAGGATAGAGAGAAATGGAGAGAGGAGGGGAAGACAGAAATGGGGAGAGAAAGACAAGACACCTGCAGACCTGCTTCACCGCCTGTGAAGTGACTTTCCGGCAAGTGGGGAGCCACTTGCAGGAAAGTAGAAAAGTAGGAAAGTACTTTGGCGTATTGTAAAAGACTCTGGGGTGGGTGGGTGGGAGGGGAGAATACAGGTCCATGAAGGATGATAAATGACATAGTGGGGGTTGTATTGTTAAATGGGAAACTGGGGAATCTTATGCATGTACAAACTATTGTATTTACTGTTGAATGTAAAAGATTAATTCCCCAATAAAGAAATAAATTTTAAAAAATTTAAAAAAAGAAAATCTCTTTGCACAACCATTATGCTATCTCTCACCCCTGCAATAAATATGTATTTTAAACATTTATTTTATAGATGGAAGATAGCAAAAAGGTAATGCACCCAATTTGCATGACTGAGGCACTAGAGGCTGCAGGTTCACCCCTGGCACCACCATCACCATAAGCCAGAACTCTTGAGGCCTTGCACATATTAGTTAATGCTCTAAAAGGCTGAGCTATCTCCCCAGCACTGACTCCATTCTTACTCTCTACAGGGATCCCTGAGTTTACAGTAGAAAAACATCAGATTCTTTTTTTAAAAAACATATTTTATTTATTTATGAGAAAGACAGGAGAGAGAAAGAACCAGACATCACTCTGGCACATGTGTGCTGGGGATCACACTCGGGACCTCATGCCTGAGAGTCCCAAGCTTTACCACTGCGCCACCTCCCGGACCACAAGACTTTTCATTTATGATAGTGACATTTCAGTTTAGTGATTGCCCATTTTATTATTTTTTTTTCTTTATTGGGAGATTAATGTTTTACATTTGACAATAAATACAATAGTTTGTACATGCATAACATTTCTTAGTTTTTCACATAATAATACAATCCCCACTAGATCCTCTGTCATCCTATTCCTGGACCTGTACTCCCCCCACCCCACTCACCCCAGAGTCTTTTACTTGGGTTCAAGACAACACCATTTTATTATTTTCCTTGTGATGACCAGGGCTGCACTGCTCTGGGATGACTTTTTCAGAGAGAACCTACAGAATGGAAGCTTCCACAGCACTCCCATGTGGTGGACCGAGGGTTGCCAAGACAGAAGGCATCTTCCCAGATGCGTTATCAATTCCTATCTATAATTTTATGTTTATAAAATCAGTTTATTTAAGGAACAATCCTAGTAATAATATAGGTGGGGGTAGATAGCATAATGGTTATTCAAAGAGACTCATGCCTGAGGCTTCAAAGTTCCAAGTTCAATCTCCCATATGAGCATAAACCAGTGCTGTGGCAATAAATAAATAAATAAATAAATAAATAAATAAATGGTGGTCTGTGTGGTGGCACAGTGGATTAAGCACTGGACTCTTGGGAGTCGGGCTGTAGCGCATCAAGTTAAGCATAGGTGGCACAAAGCGCAGGGACAGGTTAAGGATACCACGGCTCCCCACCTGCAGGGAAGTTGCTTCACAGGTGGTGAAGCAGGTCTGCGGGTGTCTTTCTCTCCCCTTCTCTTTCCATTTCTCTCTGTCCTATCTAACAACAACGACAAAGCGCAAGGACGGGCATAAGGATCCCGGTTCGAGCCCCTGGCTCCCCACCTGCAGGGGAGTCTCTTCACAGGCGGTGAAGCCGGTCTGCAGGTGTTTATCTTTCTCTCCCCCCTGTCTTCCCCTCCTCTCTCCATTTCTCTCTGTCCTATCCAACAACAACAACATGAATAGCAACAATAATAACTACAACAACAAAACAAGGGCAACAAAACAATAAATAAAATAAATATTAAAAAATAACAGTAAAAAAATAGGGGCAACAATAGGGAAAAATAAAAAAATAAAAGCACTGGACTCTCAAGCATGAGGTCCTGAGTTTAATGCCTGGCAGCACATGTACCAGAGTGATGTCTGGTTCTTTCTTTCTCTCCTTCTCCTGTCTTCTTTACGAATAAATAAAATCATGGGGCCAGGTGGTGATGCACTTGGTTAAGTTCACACATTACACAAAACCCAGGTTCAAGCCAGTGGTGTCCACCTGCAGGACAACAGCTTCACCAATGGTGAAGCAGGGCTATAGATGTCTCTGTCTCTCTCCCCCCATTCTTTCAATCTGTCTCTATCAATAATAAATATTAACAATAATATATATATATATATATACATATAAAACTGTCAAGTGTTAAAAATCATGACTACAGTGGTCTGGGAGGTGGCACAGTAGATAACAACACTGGACTCTCAAACTTGGGGTCCTGAGTTCAATCCCTGGTAGCACATGTACCAGAGTGATGTCTGGTTCTTTCTCTCTCCTCCTGTCTTTCTCATGAATAAAGTCTTTAAAAAAAAAAAAAGACTACATAAGTACAGAAACATTTGTCTACAAAGGCTCGAGAAAACTAGTCTGTTAAGACTACCAACTCGCATGCCTGAGACTTCAGCGGTGCCAGGTTTGAATGCTGGCATCTCTTTAGTACACAGCTGAGAAATATTTTGGTCTCTCTCTCGTAATAATTAAAATCTGTTGTTATTATTAGATAGAACAGAGAAAAATTGAGAGGAGGGGGAGATAGGGAGGGAAAGATAGACACCTGCAAACCTGCTTCGCAGCTGAAAAGTCCTCCCTGCAGGTGGGGAGTGCGGGGCTCTCGGTAATACGTGCACTGAATTGGTTGCGCCACACTCCGGCCCCAGTAAAAAAAAGTTTTAAAGGATAAAAATGACTTTAGGGAGATGGCATGATGCCTTAAACCTGACTTTTATGCCTAGAAGTTTTCAGTGCTGGGCGCCGCTGCGCAGTGTTCTGGTCTATAATAAAGGCACATTAAAATCTTTTCAAATATAATAATGGGAAATACCTCCAAATCCTTAGATGACACATACAGGCCCTGCGTTATAATGCTGATCTACTTGACCCCTCCCCACTGTTTTTTGTTTTGTTTTTTTCCTGGAGTGGGGAAAATAGCCTGCCAACCCGCTCTGCCTCTTCCTGGTTTGAATTTTCAAATACAGAGACACTGGGAGGAGAAAAGACTGAGGACAGCTCTGTCCCTCTTGCCTTGCACGGAGCTCCCAAGTGGCATGTGTATTGGGGGGAACGGGGGGCCCTGGCACGGTGTCAGGCAAAGTGCGCGCTCTACCAGGTGAACTATGTTCCGGGTCCTCTGGCTACTTCAAACAGACAACCGCTTCTGTCAGATCTGGCTGCTCCTCGGGACAAGGTACAGGAAGTTTTGAGAGAAAAAGTTTTTTCATCTTCGAGATCCCAGTGTGTGAAGAGAGGCAGAGACCATGCCTCAAAGAATCAGGCTGCGTTTCACAGGCAGTAGTTCCGGCCGGCTGCCCTGGCTGAGACGAAGTCCTGCAGTCCGACTGTCCCGGTCCGTCCCCGACTGCGCGGAAACGGAGCCCTCCGCTTAAGATGGCTACAAGAGCACTTCCTGTATCCGCCCACGGCGGGCCCACCTTAATTTGCGTATATTTACCTCGCCAAGGGTGGGGCCTAGCGCTAGCTTGTGATTGGTCAACGAGACTGGCGACCTTTGCCCTCAGCGACAGTTTCCGGAGATGCTTACAGCCTGAGCGGCACCGACGAGAACCAGCACAGGGGCGAGATGGCAGACGTACTGGATCTTCATGAGGCTGGGGGCGAGGATTTCGCTATGGATGAAGATGGGGACGGTGAGGACTGTGGAGGCGGCTGCGGGAAGTGGGGAAAGCGCGAAAGGAGGCTGTAGTGTGGAAATGTTCTCTTTCCTCTTAGCCGAGTGGGAGGCGGGAAGTGGGGAAAGCGCGAAAGGAGGCTGTAGTGTGGAAATGTTCTCTTTCCTCTTAGCCGAGTGGGAGGATTAGAGACGAAGAACCGGGTCTGTTGGACCAGCGCCTTCGCCTCCTTTGGGAGGATGGGGTCGGGGCTGAAACTGGTGGTGATTGGGTTTGCTTCCAGATAAAGTATGGGGTGGGGGAAGGCTAGTTGTAAGTAACAGCTTCCTTTGTAATTTATATTTTCGTTTCGGGAACACCAGAAAGCATCCATAAGCTGAAAGAAAAGGCGAAAAAACGGAAGGGTCGTGGCTTTGGTTCTGGTGAGTACGTGGGACAACTGAACACGGTACCCTAGAATGGCGAGAACTACGTGTTGGAATCCCTATGTCAGCCTTAAGAGGAACAGTGGGAGAGAGGAGTTTCTGGTGATCTCGTGTTTGTCTCTCATAGAAGAAGGGTCCCGAGCGCGGATGCGTGAAGATTATGACAGTGTGGAGCAAGATGGTGATGAGCCAGGACCACAACGCTGTAAGTAAAATGGATTCTGTTATGTGTGTTTGGGAGAGGGGAGGGAGCTCTATGTCTAAGGAACAAGACTAGTAGGAATGGGAGTCATGATTGTTTAGTCAGTCTTTGTAATCTGTATTCTACTGTTTTGTTTTTTTTTAATATTTATTTATTTATTCCCTTTTGTTGTCCTTGTTTTATTGTTGTAGTTATTATTGATGTCATCGTTGTTGGATAGGACAGAGAGAAATGGAGAGAGGAGGGGAAGACAGAGAGGGGGAGTGAAAGATAGACACCTGCAGACCTGCTTCACTGCCTGTGAAGCGACTCCCCTACAGGTGGGGAGCCAGGGGCTCAAACCCGGATCCTTCCTCTGGTCCTTGTGCTTTGCGCCACCTGCGCTTAACCCGCTGCGCTATCGCCCGACTCCCTACTGTTTTTTTTTTTTAAAAAAAACACCAGAGTATTGGTTATAAAAGGCAGGGGTGTAGGAGGGGGTGTTTGAACCTGGGACCTCTCAGAGCCTTGGGCATGAGAGTCTGTTCGCATAACTATGCTTTCTTCCCCCAGCCATATCCTGTACCTCTCATGTACCTCCCTTCCCCAACAGCTGTTGAAGGCTGGATTCTCTTTGTTACTGGAGTCCACGAGGAAGCCACAGAAGAAGACATTCACGACAAATTTGCAGAGTATGGGGAAATAAAAAATATCCATCTCAACTTGGATAGACGGACTGGGTATCTGAAGGTATCTTCAGTAATTCCATTGTCTCCCTTCCCTGAAATCCTAGACAGCCTTGATAGTTTTGAATATTTACTCCCTTTTGTTGTCCTTATTTTTTTATTGTTGTTAGGACAGAGAGAAATGGAGAGAGGAGGGGAAGACAGAGAGGGGGAGAGAAAGACACCTGCAGACCTGCTTCACCATTTGTGAAGCATCTGCTCTGCAGGTGGGGGTCCGGGGGCTCAAATGTGGATCCTTTGGCGGTTCCGGGTCCTTGCACTTTGCGTCACCTGGCTCAGTCCGCTGCACTACCACCTGACTCCTGCATTCTAGTTTTCTTACATTTACTGTGGCTTTCTACTCTGAGAGTTGAGAAGACACAGGAAACTGACTTTTGTTAGACACAGCAATGAGACAAACAAACAGACACATTGTTCATACAGTAGGATTATAGAACATAAGTTCATTGTTTAAAGTTTATAGCTTTTTCTAATGGAGTGTGAATTTGTTTAAGAAAGATATTCACTGATATTGGGCAGAACGGAAATTATTTCATCCCTATCTTTTCTTTTGCCCCAGGGATATACTTTAGTTGAATATGAAACATACAAGGAGGCACAGGCTGCTATGGAGGGACTCAATGGCCAAGATTTGATGGGACAGCCAATCAGTGTGGACTGGTGTTTTGTTCGGGGTCCACCCAAGGGCAAGAGAAGGTAAAGTGGAAAGGGCAAATCCTATCTTAGTGTAGGAGGTATGGACATTGCATTATGTCATTCTAATGAACTCTTCCTTCCATTTCCTTAGAGGTGGCCGAAGACGCAGTAGGAGTCCAGATCGGAGGCGTCGCTGAAAGCCCCTTTTGTGCAGGGGTTCGATCCAGATTTTCCATTTGACTGTGCAGTCTTGGAAGAATGGTTTCGGGTGGGGGTGAACCTCAAATGTGTTTATATTCGTCTCTTATATTATTTGCCTAGTGTTTGATTTAGAATAAATACTCCATTTTTGTTTTCTACTTTAAAGTCACCTTGCTGTCATAACATTGCAGCTCTGAAACATTATTTGTAGGAAGGTAGATGGTGTGACTGGGAAGGTTCTTTTGCCTGTGAGAGTTTTGTACATTAAACATAGTCTCAATTTTTATACTATCAGTGTTGGTCATCATTTCTCCTTTGGCTAATTCTGCTTCTAAAGACCCCTTCTGTTTCTATCTGTGTTGGTCATCACGTCAGGTTCCCTTGCACTGCTTGATGCTGTGATCTATTTACATAATCACTGTCTTGCCTGAGACTGGCCCTGCCTGCAGGGTATTGGTTTAATCCCCACTGGTTAGATGGAAGTTTCTATGTTCTGTTCCCACTCTTTTTTTTTGCTCCGTCCCCTCTTCTAGTCATTTCCTTCCCCCTTGCCACTTCTGGTGAAGAGATACATAAAAGGCAATGTGTCTGATCAATAAATGAGGGCATATTGCGTTCCAGCTCAGCCACAAGAGTTCCTGGTTCCTCTCCCGCGTCGCTGAGTAGGCAGCAGGCTAGGCTGGCTCCGGCAGAGTTCTCTGCAACCCAGAGAGCACGTGCCCGGGAAGAAACACCCTCATGCTAGCCCTGCATATCAGTACTTAAGTGTTTCTTTTCCTTGGAAGCTAAGAGAGAAGGAATAGGAATGAAATACTCTCATGCTTCCTGCATGTCCTGTTGTGAGTGAATGGATGTAAGAAGAATGTCTCTTGTTTGTCCTGCCCATGTTGCCACGTTTGCTTGTAATTCCAGTTGCCTAGGAACTTGAGTCCCCTGTTGAGTCATTTTCCCAGACCCTCCTTCCCTGGAAGAGTCAATACTAAGTTCATGGGGCCTTCTTCGGCAGCCAAGGGTGAAGACCCCATAGAGGAGAGGATCCAGGGGAGCATTGAGAAGGCCAAAGAGAAAAAGGATGTGACTGAGACTAGAAGGGACTTCAGCTAGCATGGTGGGAGAGAACCAGTACCATAGCCCTAGCAGGTAATAGGGTGTCCAGCAGAGGACGAAGGTCAGCAAAACAAGCAGGGCCAGTCGAAGGGCCCGCAGGCGAACACGGGGGCGATTGTCTGGTGAGCGTCGGAGGGCAAATTCATCGGCATGGGCTGAGAATTTAGAAAACAGACTTCCATTCAGAACACTCAGCTACCGAACTAAGTTGGCGGGACTGTGCACAAGCACAGAGATGGTGAGATAGAACTCTCTCCCTACAAAGAAGGCTGGAAACCTTCACTTTCCCAAACTGAGACTGCATGCATGCACCCCATCCAACCCCCAAGTCCCCGGAGTTAGACAACTTGAGAAAAGATTTTGACTGAGGCATTGTATCATGAAGCTACTAACTAAATCTACTTGAAAACCTGGTGTCTAGGAGTAAAGGTGGATGACCTTTCTCCTTAGTTAACTCCAGAGTATGTCTAGAGGCTGCCTAGAATTGGAGGCATTTAATAAAACTGTGTGTAGCATCAAGCACTGGAGATAATGTTAGTGTCTCACTTTTGGTTTCATGGATAATTATCAGGTAAATGAGGCCATGGCAAAAGTTCTAAGCTATATGGATTGGGGATTGGAGTCTCACCATGGTTCCCCTTCCTTGTTCGGGGACTGGACACACTGAGGACAATGCGGCTATAGCAGATGGTCATGGCAGTCAGTGGCAGCAGAAAGAGGCAGCAGAAGGTGAAGAAGTTATAGGTGGTCTCTTGCCATCGAGCCTTGAAGCTGCCTTTGGTGACACACTGAGTGAAGGGGACTGGGCCAGCTCGGCGGACAGTACGAAACAGGAACAGCTGGAGTGGAGTTAAGGACTATTAGAATTGGGTTTCCCCCACACCCACAACCTCCCCATAGTGGCACTGTCTCTTCCCAAATCACTCCCTCCCCTTTATTCTTATTATTACTTTTTTATTTGCAGAGTGATGCTACACTGCATATTGGTTCATTTTTAAAAGGTCCTCTTACCTAGGCTGTGGAGACTTGAATCCTACTTTAAGTGCTATTCTGACATTGCACTTTATAAAGGACTATCTTCTGTCTCACTAACATTGTTAGCTAAAATGATGTTCCTAATGTCTGTTATTCTGTGTAAAAAAAAAAAAAAATATATATATATAGTATGGGTGCTGCTAAAATGTCAAGTCATAGCCACTCTGAAATGATCTTTAGTATACAGTAATGTATACAATAAGTACAATGGGGAAAGTGTTTGCCATTTATGATTACATTAATAAAAACTGCTATTTTCAATTTTATTGTCTGCCCTGTCCCCATTTTTGATAAATGCTGGGGACTTTTTTTGTTGTTTCTGTTTGAAACTTTCAGTTGAGAGCTTTAGGGTTACCTCAAGTTAGGTGTAAACTGAGTCACTCTTCATTCAGTAGATATCAGATTACTGGATGCTGGGAAAGTGATTTCTATAGACAGAATGTTATGAACTGGTTGGAGTTGTGATACGGTTACAGTGAGCTAATTGTTCAGTGGTATATTTTAAAATCTTTTTTGTATTTGTTTATTAATTTGATAGAGACAGCCAGAAATTGAGAAGGAAGGGGGTGAGATAGGGAGAGAGACAGACATCTGCAACACTGCCTCACCACTCACAAAGCTCTCCCCCTGCAGGTGGGGTCTGGCGACTTGAACCTGGGTTCTTGAGCACTGTAATATATCTGTTCACCCAGGTGTGCCACCACCTGGTCCCTTGTTAAGTCATCTTTCCTTTTCCCCATCTTTTTTTAAAAAATATTTATTTATTTTTCCTTTTGTTGCCCTTGTTTTTTGTTGTTGGATAAGAAAGAGAGAAATGGGGAGAGGAGGGGATGACAGAGAGGGGGAGAGAAAGACACCTGCAGACCTGCTTCGCCGTTTGTGAAGTGACTCCTCTGCAGGTGGGCAGCCGGGGGCTCGAACCAGGATCCTTATGCTGGTCCTGGAGCTTTGCGCCACCTGCGCTTAACCCTCTGCGCTACTGTGTGACTCCCCTTTCCCCCTATCTTGAGTCCGTATGTTACCAGGCTTTTCGGTGGGGGTGTCATGGCACTATGAGAAGAAGCACTTGAAACATTATGAGGAGGGGCTTAAAAATAGCCAGTCTTAAAAGAAAAATAGCCAATCTTCTGAACCTAAAGAGTTGAGGCCATAGCCATGGTCTACCTCTGTAGAAATCTCCTTTACAACTAATACTGATACTTAGAGAAACTTAAAACCTAAAAAATAATTCAGGAGCAATATACTCCCTCACCACACTAACACCATGTTGCTCATCATTTCTCCTTTGGCTAATTCTGCTTCTGTTTCTATCCATGTTGGTCATCAGGCCAGGTTTCCCTGCATTGCTTAAAGCTGTGGTCTATTTACATAATCATTGTTTTGTCTGAGACCCACCCTGCCTGCATGGCATTGGTTTAATCCCCACTGGTTAGATGCAAGCTTGATACTTCCAAGCTCTTTCCTTTCCCCACCCCTTATCCTATGTACTTCCTTTTTTCCACCCTGCCACTTCCGCCTCGGAAGGTATAAAGGCAGATTCTTTTCTGATCAATAAAGAATGGACTGTGTCTGGCTCAGCCATGAGTTCTGGTTGTCCCTCTCTTGCCCGCAATGCTAGCCCAGCAACACCACACTTAGAATACAGTTTTATTTGTGCCAGTATTTAAATACAGCATATGGGCAATGCACAACTTATATACCAGAGGGTACTGTTTCTAAACCTAAATGTCACTTTTATGCACATATATCATAATATCCACTGGTTTGTGCTACTGAAGCAAGTAGAAACTGCAGTTACGGTCAGGCTATGAGAAAGGGCAAAATTCATCTATTCCATCATCTTCTTGCTCATGGATTGCAAATGATTAGCTAAGTAAAATAGCTATTTAGTGGTAGTGCCTAAACTAAGGAAAAAACAAAACAAAGTAACATTGGCACACAATGCAACAAAAATAGGCTTCTCCCAGTCCGTGTCTAAAATTTGCTTCATAGAAACAACCCCAATTGTACCTTTTTTTTTCTTTTCTTACCAGAGTACTGTTCAACTCTGGCATGTGAGGACTGAACCTCAGACTCTGGATCCTCAGTCATGAGAATCTCTGCATCCCCCAACTCATACTTTTATTTTTATTATTATTTTATTATTTTTTAAAAATATTTATTTCCTTTTTGTTGCCCTTGTTTTTATTGTTGTTGTAGTTATTATTGTTCTTGACGTTGTCATTGTTTGATAGGATAGAGAGAAATGGAGAGAAGAAGAAGACAGAGAGGGGGAGAGAAAGATAGACACCTACAGACCTGCTTCACCGCCTGTGAAGCAAACCCCCTACATGTGGGGAGCCGGGGGCTCAATCCAGGATCCTTCCACCAGTCCTTGAGCTTTGTGCCACCTGCGCTTAACCCTCTGTGCTACCGCCCGACTCCCTATTTTTTTTTATAAAATATTTATTTATTTATTTATTCCTTTTTGTTGCCCCCTTGTTTTCTTTATTGTTGTAGTTATTGATGTCCTCATTGTTGGATAGGAAAGAGAGACATGGAGAGAGGAGGGGGAGACAAAGAGGGGGAGAGAAAGATAGACACCTGCAGACCTGCTTCATCACTTGTGATGCAACTCCCCTGCAGGTGGGGAGCCAGAACCCAAATCCTTATGCTGTCCTTGTGCTTTGTGCCACCCGCGCTTAACCCACTGAGTTACAGACTGACTCCCCCAACTCATACTTATAAAACACTGAGGCAGAAGGATGCTTTTTATTTTTTATTTACTTTTTTTTAAGAAGGCTTCATTATTATTATTATTTTTTATTTTATTCCCTTTTGTTGCCCTTGTTTTAGTGTTGTAAGAAGGCTGCTTTTTAAAGCTTCTGTTTGCAACATCCTGGAAGCTATATATTTGTTTTGTCTATAGTCAAGACTTTTTGATGAAGATATCTCAGATATTTTATGAGAAGCCAGAGCACTACTCTTGACATATGTTGAGGGTTAAGCCTGGGGCCTCACACTACTTTACTTGCCTAGTGTGTCACCTCCCTGGCTACTGGTGATTTTATTTCTCACATTTAAAGGTTTAAGGACCAGATCTTAAAGTCTATCCCAATAATGCTATCCCTTTAACACTCCAGGTTGAAATCACAGCCCCTTCCAGACATAATCTTGGTCCTAGTTTCAGATACTGCTCTTTTCTCCCCAGATGGTGATAGTGGTTTTGTTTTTTATGAGGCTGCCTTATTTTAATTATCTTTATTAATTGAATAGGAATTTTTCAATTATCTTTATTAATTGGTTAGAAAGGGAAGGGGGAGGGAGAGAGACAACTGCAGCCCTGCTTCACCACTTGCAAAGTTTTCCCCCTGCAGGTGGGGACCAGGGCCTTACACATTGTAACATGTGCACTCAACCTGCTGAGCCACCATCTTTCACCTATTTCTAGATTCTGTATACTACCTGGTCATGTACTAATTTGTAATTTCATACTAATCTGTTTCCTTATCAGTCTACAGCTCTATCTCCCCTCACCCTCGGCCAGGCAGTGGCACACCTGGTAGTACACACATACCTAAGCTACTGGACTCAAGCACCCCAACGTGCAAAGGGAAAGGGGCAAGTTTAATAAGCAATGAATAAATGCTGCAAGTCTTTCTCTTACCCTCTATAAAAACGGGGGGGGGGGATAGGCTACTGGGAGTGGCAGGCCAACCAACCTCTAGTAGCAAAAAAAAAAAATTCATTTATCTTTTGCAGTATCTGCATTACACAGACATGATCTCACTACTTACAAGGAGTTTTTTTTCTTTTCTGCCTCCAGGGTTATTGCTGGGGCTCGGTGCCTGCACTACAAATCCACTGCTCCTGGAGGCTATTTTTCCCTTTTTGTTGCCCTTGTTTATCTTTGCTGTTATTATTGTTGTTTTTATTGGTGTCATTGTTGGATAGGACAGAGAGAAATTGAGAGAGGATGGGAAGACAGAGAGGGGCATAGAAAGTTAAGACACCTGCAGACCTGCTTCAGCACCAGTGAAGCAACTCCCTGCAGGTGGGGAGCCAGGGGCTGGAACTGAGATCCTTACACTGGTCCTTGCTCTAAGTGTGCTTAACTCGCTGTGCTACCATTCAGCTCCCCCAAGCCAGGTTTTCATTCTCAGTACATCCAACTTAAATGAACACTGCCTGTCATGGTCTTCCCATGTGGGGCTGGGGCTTGAACCTGGATCTTTGTATATGTTAAGCATGTACCTCACAAAGTGGAAAAAATACATATACCCAGCTCCCTACAATTTTTTTCTAAATATCTTTTATTTACTTGATTTTATGAGAGGCCAGATGCTCTGGCATACTTAAACCATGCAGGCCTGGCCCTACAAATTTCTTGAAAGCTGGATATTGTTACTTTAGTACTTGAGTTTACGTGGTGTGTGATATGTGCATGTGTGATGCATGTTTATTTTTGTGGAGCCCAACCACTTGGCCCCCTTTTTCATTCAGACAGAGGGAGAGATACAACTGTGCTATAGCATCTCCCACTTGATTCCAGAGCTGCACCCGGACTGCAAACTACCATTCCAGCCTTTTCATGAAGGGCTGGGGAGATAGCATAAAAGACTTTCATGTCTGACGCTCCCAGACCCCAAATTCAATCCCCAGCACCACCATAAGTCAGAACTGACCAGTATTCTAATCAAAATAGATTAAAAAAATTTTTTTTTCATGGATGAAATACCAGTTTTACCCAGAGCCTCTGACTTGACTGTCTTACACACCCACATAACCTGTCTCCTGAGTTTCCTCCCTGACCTGGTTTTTCTGCAACCATCTAAAGGAAGTGGATCTGGGATTGGGGGAGGGGGGTGCAAAGAAGTGGAAGCCAAGTGTAGTAAAGCAAAGCCTAAGAGGCATAGATACAAGGTACTGTTTTTAAGAGTTAGTCTCAGAGATGAGAATCAGGATGCAATGATCTTAATTGGCAAAGAAGACAGAGAGGATTAATGAATGACTGGCCAAATTCAAATCACTCACCTGGGGCAGGGCAAGCAGGAAACTAAGTCCCCAGGCTGCTCCCAGAAGTTTACTTCCAGTTGAGCGGGGTCCAAGCGGGTGGAGGATTGCTGCTTGGCGGTCAAGCCCGATGACCACAGGCAGGAAAGCTGCAGCATACATAGCCACGAGCTTCAGGAACATGAGTATCCGACATGCGATGTCCCCCGCGAGCCACTGAACGGTGACATTCCAGGTGGCATCTAGGGGCATAACCACAAAAGTGACCAGTAAGTCGGCGGCTGCTAAATGGGCAAAGAGTCGCCGAACTGGAGAGCGGCGGAACTGGCTGGATTGCTGTCGCGTCACTGACCACAGCACCGCCAGGTTCCCTCCAGCCGAAGACACGAACAACACGATGGTTACTCCCACTCGGACCTTGGCTGCAGCTGAGAAGGTGGGCAGCTCCGAGTCCTCCACTTGTACTCCGGGGCCCGCCCAGACCTCCTCCCCGACTGCCGACCCCCATGGGGTGCCGTTGCCTACGGACATGGTGGCCTGGACAGCGAAAGGGTAGCGAGGAATGAAGTGAGTGCAGGTGGAAAGAAGTCAGCTTCGGCCACAGTCTTCGCCCTCCTGTTTAGGGTCTGGAACTGGTTATTGCGAATGTCGCCCACTACGGTCTCTTCGGAGACGCCCCATGATCTGGAGGTCAGAGTCCTGCTGGGAGCGGATCTCCCGCGGGCTGCTCCTTCCAGACTTCTCCAGCCCGCAGAGCCCTGGAAGCAGCCGGAATCCAGTGCTGTGTGTGAGTTGGGGGGGCTCCGCAGGATGCACCCCAAGGGGCGGTCTATCCAGGCAGGACGCTGGATGCTCCCGCAGGCCCCGCCCTTGGCCCGGATATTTAGGCAGTGCGCGTCTGGAGGCGGGCTCCGGCAATGGAGACCGCAGCAGAGGAGGGCGCTCGGCCAGAGACGCGCGCAGGGCCTTCGGGTGCAGACTGGAGACTGGCGGGTGGCGCTGAAATCCCGTTTCGCGCGGCGGGCTCACTCGCCTTCTTGCCGGGCGACTTTTGTCCCTCGCGAGACCCCGTTGGGCGGCCGTGGAGGCGTGGCTGGGGGCGGGCAGTGGGGGCGGGCTCGGGGCTGCGGAGCCGGGGCTGCGGCTGTCATGGACGCCTGGGTCCGCTTTAGCGCTCAGAGCCAGGCCCGGGAGCGGCTGTGTAGGTGCGGCTCCAACACGAGCGGGGCAGGGCGGGGACGGTCGTCGGGAGGCCAGGGGACTGCACCCTGCGGGGTCAGCTCGTGCTACGGGGGCCGGGACGGACCCTGCGCGCGGGGCTGGTTAGAACCCGCGGGAGGAGATGATTCGTTTTAGCTCGCGGGAAAGATGGGGAAACTGAGGCATGAGCGGGTCGGCGGGAAGGCCACTTGGGGTTGTCGTGTCCACAGAAAACCACCAGGCTCCCCACTGGCCACTGGGCGTTGGTCTTGTTCTCCGGAACGGAGGAGGCGCCTGTCCTCTGCGGTTGTCACTCGGGAATTCCTGTGTTCTGGCATCGATACCTCTCAGGAGGATTTGAAAGCTCTTCGCTCCCTTAATCTGAGGAGCAGTCTACCCTCTGGCTAACCCCCACTGCCTCCTTTGTCACATACGCGGACCCACTGCGGACCCACTGACGTGCTCATCGTGGAGCCTTCACTGTGCCCTTCAGTCCTCAACTCTGTTTTCTCAAGTCTAGATAGTGCTGTTCACAACCTTCTATGCTTCTAGATGCCTTTCTATCCCCGCTCCTTCCCCTCTCCCTGACCTGAAGGAGCAATGGTGAGACGTGGTTGTAAAAGAGGTGGAAAGGGTGGCCCTGCAAGATAGCTCACCTGGATAGTGCACCTGCTTTGCCAACGGCACAACACAGGTTCCAGCTTGACCACCACCTCACTGGAGCAACCTATGGTGTCTTGCCCTCTCTCTGGCAGTCTGTCTTTCTCTATCTGATAGAAGAGCCTGGAGTGGTGAAGCCTCAGCAACCAAAATAATAATAGTAGTAATAATAACAGCAATAATAATATAGATAAGTGGAAGAAAGTGAATGATTTCAAAGTGGGAAAAGGAGAAGTCCATACTTGTCTTTGGGGGACCCTTTTGAGGGTGGCAATGGAAAGGTTTCCACTTAACTGAGCCTGCTCTCTCCTCCAGGGCTGCCCAGTATGCTTGCTCCCTTCTTGGCCATGCACTGCAGAAACATGGGGCCAGTCCTGAGTTACAGAAACAGATTCGGCAACTGGAGGGTCATCTGAGCCTAGGGAGAAAGCGTGAGTAACTGCCTGTCCTTTGATTACCCTAACACTTCCTCCATCCCAACTGTTCTCCCGTAGTCCCTCCTTCCTGTTTATGCCCTCTGCCAGTTCTCCCTCAATTGACTCCATTTTTATCCTCTGCAGGCGTCCTGATTAAGAGAGCAGGAGTAAGGGAGTAGTGCAGGGATAGAATAAGGAACAAGTTTGAGAAAAATAAACTGGGACACAAATCAGTTTTCCATAAAGAGAATGAACTTTTTTTTTTTTTCCTGTTTCTATTTTTTGGACTCTCACCCCCTTGCTTTCTCTCTTTCACTGTGTCATACTCTTTATTTGACTATTTCCAAATCTTTGCTTTCTCCTTGCTTATCGCCACTAGTTCTACGCCTGGGTAACTCAGCAGATGCTCTTGAGTCCGCCAAACGAGCTGTACACCTATCAGATGTTGTCCTGAGATTCTGCATCACTGTTAGTCACCTAAATCGAGCCTTATATTTCGCCTGTGACAATGTTCTGTGGGCTGGCAAGTCTGGACTAGTACCTCGTGTGGATCAGGAGAAGTGGGCTCAGCGTTCATTCAGGTTTGATATCCTTTTATAAGACCTTTTGTATTTTCCATGCTGCAAAACTTGACTTTTATGAAAGAAAGAGCTCAAGACTGAGGAGATAGCATAGTGGTTATATAGAAAGACTTTAATGCTTGTGGCAACAAAGGCTCCAGGTTCAATCTCCAGCAACAATAGAAAGCCAGAGTTTAGATATGCTCCAGTAAGATAAGTAAATAAATGTGTTGGTGTCTTCCAGAATATGCACATGCTAATCATTCACTTGGCCCCTAGTCTTCATTTAGATCTTAAACTGTGAGAAAGCAGTGAATTGGAAAGATAGATGCTCTTTCACGATGAATGACTAAGATTGGGTGACATGAAGTATTGTGTTGCTTTAATTCTGCTTCTTTGTATTTCACAAGTTATCACCCTCACTGCCTGCTCATTCAGTCATCTTAAAAATAATCAGTAGGTGCTTACTTAGTCTGGGAAATACAGCAAAGAGCCTAGTAGATATGGTTCCTGCTCTCATGTAGTGTCTACTATAGTGGGACAGTCAAGATGTTAAAACAACTAATCACCTAATCAAATATTCGTGAAAAAAATGCGTGTTGTCAGTTCTTTGACAAGGGGAATTGATTAAAGGTCAGTGTAGAACTGTTTTAGTACAGATCAGAAGTCTGTAGAAGTTAGACAAAGTCTGAGTAGAAGTTAGACAAAGTAGAAGTTAGACAAAGTCTGAGTAGAAGTTATCCAAACACAAGATAGCACATTCTGACACCCCTCACTGAGAAAGACTCCAGAGAATTAGTGGAAAAACAAAACAAAAAGCTGTTGTAATGGGTGCTATTAAGTAAAGAGCATAAGCTCAAAGTGTTAAGACTGAAACAGATTACTCATGCCAGGTCTATTAAGTACTGGTATGAATGTTCTATTTGGGGGCTGGGTGGTGGCGCACCTGGTTAAGTACACATATTACAGTGTGCAAGGACTCAGGTTTTAGCCCCCAGTCCCCACCTGCAGGGGGAAAACTTTGCAAGTGGTGAAGCAGGGCTGCAGGTGTCTATCTGTCTCTCTCCCTCTCTATAGCCCCTATCTCTCTTGATTTCTGGCTTTCTCTGCCCAATAAATAAAGATAATAAAAATAATTTTAAAAAAGGGGAGCCGGCGGTAGCGCAGCGGGTTAAGCGCACGTGGTGCAAAGCGCAAGGACAGGCCTAAGGATCCCAGTTCGAGCCCCCGGTTCCCTACCTGCAGAGGAGTCGCTTCACAGGCGGTGAAGCAGGTCTGCAGGTGTCTATCTTCCCCTCCTCTCTCCATTTCTCTCTGTCCTATCCAAAAATAAATAAATAAATAAAGATTTTTCTATTTAACTTTTATTAGATTTTATTCTGTGTACCAATATAATGGGTATTGAGCAGGGATATGACATGATTCAAATTGTCCCTGCTGCAGTGTGGAAGATGAACTGTAGTAGGACAAAGAGAAGACGTCCTAATATGGTCAAAAGATAATATCTTGAACTAAGGTAGTGAAGTTGAAGAGAAATATAGTTTAGGAATAAAATTATGTATATACATAGCATCTGTATTTGTTTTTGTTCTGTATTCATTCTCTCTCCACACACACACACACACACACACACATATATATATATATATATATATACATACACACACAAACACACACATATATATATACATATGCCTATTTATATCTCCAGTCATGTCTTACGTTTATCTCCATTTTTTTACTGATTTATAGCTGTAAAGTGGCATGTGATGTCTGAGGGGTAAGGACAGAGGCATGGATGGAAAAGCAACTCCCGGGGCTGGGCAGTAGTGCAGCGGGTTAAACGCAGGTGGCACAAAGTGAAAAGACCAGTGTAAGGGTCCCTGGCTCCCCACCTGCAAGAGGGGTCGCCTCACAGGTGGTGAGGCAGGTCTGCAGGTGTCTATCCTTCTCTCCCCCTACTCTCTCTATTTCTCTCTGTCCTATCCAACAACAGCAATGGTGGCAACAACAAGGGCAATATAAAAAATGGGGAAAATGGCCTTCAGGAGCAGTGAATTCATAGTGCAGGCACTGTGCCCCAGCAAAACCCCCCCAAAAAAAAAACCTGTATGGGGGCTAGGTGGTAGTGCACCAGGTTAAGCACACATAGTGCAAAGCACAAGGATCCTGGCTTAAGCCTCCAGCTCCCCACGTGCAAGGGGGTCACTTTGCAAGTGCTGAAGCAAGTCTGCAGGTGTCTTATCTTTTTCTTTCCCTCTCTGTCTTCCCTCCTCTCTCAATTTCTCTTTCCTGTCCAACAGTAGCAGCAGAAACAACAATAATAGTGGAAAAAAGATGGCTTCTAGGAGTGCAGGCACCGAGCCCCAGCGATAACCCTGGCGGCAAAATAAAATAAAATAAAATAAAATAAAATTCTATAAGCTGTGTTTATTCCTTTAATTCAACAAATATATTGAGCTCTTACTATGTGGTTGGTACTGCGATTATAATGGTAAAACTAATAAGGCATCTTTTCCTATGAAGCTTACATAGTCATACCAGGAGAGACATAAATAAACAAAGTAGGAAAAATATCAGATAGCAGTTAATGATATAGCGGAAACCTAAGTGAAGCCATACAATAGGAAGCAAATGACTTGTTGCTTCAGAATGGGGGAAGGAGGGCCAGAGAAGGCCTCCCTGAGGAGGACACATGTAGCTAAAAAGCAAGAAAGAGCTAGCCATGTGGATGTTTTAGAAGGGAAGTATTCCAAGGAAAGGGACTATGTAGTATAAAGGTCCTAAAGGTTCTTGCACATGGTAACATGTGCACTCAATTGGGCACACTTCCATTTGGCCCAAAGTATCAAATTTTATTATGAATGAGATAGGAAGGAAACCTGCAGGGGCATTAAGAAGAGGGGTGGTGATGTAATTTATGACAATTACTATATGAAATTAAATTTGGGGGGTTAGCCATGCAGGAACAATTAATAGATCTGTTGAAAGTAAATAGTTAAGGGCTGGAGCAATAGTGTAATGGTTATTGCAAGTAACTTTACGCTTGAAGCTCAGAGGTTCCAGGTTCAGTCCCCAGCATGACTATAGACCAGTGCCAAATAGTGCTCTACTTAGAGAGAGGAAGAGAAGAGGAGAGGAGAGGAGAGGAGAGGAGAGGAGAGGAGAGGAGAGGAGAGGAGAAGAGAAGAGAAGAGAAGAGAAGAGAAGAGAAGAGAAGAGAAGAGAAGAGAAGAGAAGAGAAGAAAAAAAATAGGGAGTCGGGTGGTAGCGCACCAGGTTAAGCGCACATGGCACAAAGCGCAAGGACCGGCAAGGATCCCAGTTCAAGCCCCCCGCTACCCACCTGCAGGGGAGTCGCTTCACAGGCAGTGAAGCAGGTCTGCAGGTGTCTGTCTCTCCCCCTCTCTGTCTTTCCCTCCCCTCTCCATTTCTCTCTGTCCTATCCAACAACGACATCAAAAACAACAACAATAACTACAATAATAAAAACAAGGACAAGAAAAGGGAATAAGTAAATAAATAGATACTAAAAAAAATAGTAGTTCAGGCAAGGATAGACTGATGTAGAGTGTAGGAGTTGATGGATTCAAGATATGTTTTGAAGATAGGACAATTACATATTAACTACAGACCACTCTTCTCAGATGAAACTAAAAGTTAAACATTTGGGTGCACATGTTATCATGCACAAGGACCTGGGTTTGAATTCCTCCCTCCCACCCACCCACTCTCCATCTGTAGGAAGGATGCTTCAAGAGTGGTGAAGCAAGTCTGCAGGTTTCTGTCTTCCTCTTTGTCCTCTCCTTCCCTCTCAATTTCTCTCTGTCCTAACTAGTAAAAAAGAAAGTAAAGGAAGAAAAGTAAAAGGAAGGAGGGAAAGAAGGAAGGGAGGGAGGAAGGGCAGGCCACAGGGAGTGGTGGATTTCTAGTGCTGGTACTGAGCTACAGTGATAATCCCTAGACAGGTCTAAGTGAATTTAGAATCTGTAACACATTATGTTGTATATAACACATTACTTAACATCCCTGGGCCTCACATTTTTAAAACAAAAGAATTGGATGTAGATGATCTGTAATGTATTTGAATCTGAAACTTGTTTTTAAAATATATTTTATTGGGAGTCCAGCAGTAGCGCAGTGGGTTAAGCGCAGGTGGCGCAAAGCACAAGGACCGGCGTAAGGATCCCGGTTCCAGCCCCGGCTCCCCACCTGCAGGGGAGTCGCTTCACAGGTGGTGAAGCAGGTCTGCAGGTGTCTGTCTTTCTCCTTTTCTGTCTTCCCCTCCTCTCTCCATTTCTCTCTGTCCTATCTTTATGCCATCCTTGCGCTTTGCACCATGTGTGCTTAACCTGGCTGCGTTATACCACCGACTCCTCTCTGCCCTAACGACTACAACAAAAAAATAAAATAAAATAAAATAAAAAGATGTGTTTAAAATGCATTTTATCGTGTGTGAATAGTAATTGACTGCCAAATAGAAATGGAACTTGAGGTTGGTCTTGGAAAATTTCAATATGCTCATGAATTTTAAACTAGGGTCTTGAGGTACACATAAACACTAGTTATAACAAGGCAGGAGAAGATTTCTGTCTCTTTTTAAAGATTTTATTTATTTATGAAAGAGATACGAATAGAAAAAGAGACCTGGACATCACTCTGGTACATGCACTGCCAGGACCCCATGATTAAAAGCCTAATGCTTTTATCCACTGTGCCACCTCCCAGATCGCAGGAGTTCTCTATTAGTGCATAAAATAGCATTTACTTCCCGTATATGACTTAGATATGCCAAGTGAGCATACATGCCCTTACTAACCCTTTTGCCCTGTGCATCCCAGGTACTATCTGTTTTCCCTAATTATGAATTTGAGCCGTGATGCTTATGAGATCCGCCTTCTGATGGAACAAGAATCTTCAGCTTGTAGTCGGCGACTGAAGAGTTCTGGAGGAGGAGCCCCAGTAGGAGTTGAAACTGGAGCTTCTGGGGGTCCAGGGACTCCAGGAGGTGGCCTGCCCCAATTGGCTCTGAAGCTCAGGCTCCAAGTCTTGCTGTTGGCCCGAGTTCTTCGAGGCCATCCGCCCCTTCTGCTGGATGTGGTCAGAAATGCCTGTGATCTCTTCATTCCACTGGACAAACTAGGCCTCTGGCGCTGTGGCCCTGGGATTGTGGGACTTTGTGGCCTTGTGTCCTCCATTCTGTCTATTCTCACTTTAATCTGCCCTTGGCTACGACTCAAACCCTAATAGTTTAGTATAGGATAAAAAGGAAACTTGAATTGATAAGATGAAATCTTAGATTGCCCCCAGTGTACATCAGCCTCATTCTAACTCTTCTCCTTTAAGATTGAAATCCAGAGATTTGAGAGTGAAAGGAGTTTTGAGGGAGATGAGGTTGTGAAAGTGATTCTGATGTTCAGATCTGACAGCCATATTTTCCATTCCTTCATTACCTTGTCTGTGTCTTAATTCTTTTTCACTTTATCTCTTTAAGATTCTGTCTCTGCATTTCTCTCTCCCCCTCTCAACCTTCTTAGTCTCCAGCCCTAGGAATTTAATCATCAGAATTGCATCTTGGTAGAGGAGATAGAAGGTGTGGTTTTTGATTGCCTTCTTTTTCCTCACGAGGTGGTTTGTAATAAATTTTACTCCTTCAAACTCCAAATCATACTTTTGAAGATTGTGTGTCCTAGTGGACTCATGAATCAGTGGTGGTTTGATGCCTCTTCTCCCTCATGTCTCCCTCACCTCACCCACCTTCCTTATAACTCACCACCTTCCCTCTGTCCACATCTATAGATTTCTGGTTCCATGTTGTTGTCAGGGCTGTATTTCCTAGTCTGTTCTAAATCCTTCTTTGCCAACTAGAGTGATGCTCTGCCTAGCAGCTTACTGTAAATATTGTACAGTGATTCTGTGTAAATAGCTGTGGCCCATGACCATAATGAATAAGACTTCCAGGTCAGAAAATTAAAGATAAATTTATTCATTGATGCTTGGTCTTGTTTTGTGTGTTCCTGTCACCTTGGTTTGGGTTTTCTGTGGAATTGGACATCAATATCATTGCCCAGACTTTTATTAAGAATCTAAGGAAAGGGCCGGGTGGTAGCACACTTGGTTGAGCGCACATGTTATAATACACAAGGACCCAGGTTCGAGCTACCCAGGTTCCCTACCTACAGAAGGAAAGCTTTGCGAGTGGTGAAGCAGTGTTGCAGGTGTCTCTCTGTCTTTCTCTCTATCACCCCCTGCCCTCTCAATTTCTGGCTGTCCCTATCAAAATAAATAAAGGTAATAAAAAAAATTTTTTTTTTTTAAAGAACCTAAATAGCAGGTGGCGCTAAGCTCAAGGACCGGCGTCAGGATTCCGGTTCGAGCCCCCAGCTCCCCACCTGCAGGCAGGTCCCTTCACAGGCGGTGAAGCAGGTCTGCAGGTGTCTGTCTTTCTCTCCCCCTCTCTGTCTTCCCCTCCTCTCTCCATTTCTCTCTGTCCTATCCAACAACAACGACATCAATAGTAACTACAACAATAAAACAACAAGGGCAACAAAAGGGATAAATAAATAAATAAATAAATAAAATTAAATTTAAAAAAAAAAAGAACCTAAATAAAAACTTCAAAGCTCCATGGTCCCAACTTCAGAAGTTTACTGCCTAGATGAAGAGATGACATCTAATGTTTAGGGGAATGGCTTAACTGTTAAGAGTTCAGGCTTGCATACCAGAGATTCCTGGTTTGGCCCTCAGTACCACATGTACCCAAGACCTGGCTTCTTTTCTCCCTCTCTCATATGAAAGACTCTCTTATCTGTAATAAATACATCTTTAAGAAAAAGATATTGGGGGTCGGGCAGTAGCGCAACGGGTTAAGCACTCGTGGCACAAAGCACAAGGACCGGCAGAAGGATCCTGGTTTGAGCTCCTGGCTCCCCACCTGCAGGGGAGTCACTTCATAGGCGGTGAAGCAGGTCTGCAGGTGTCTATCTTTCTCTTCCACTCTCTGTCTCCCCTCCTCTCTCCATTTCTCTCTGTCCTATCCAACAACAGTGACATCAATAGCAATGATTATAATAACCACAACAACGATAAAACAACCAGGATCACAATGGAAAAAATGGCCTTCAGGAGCAGTAGATTCGTGGTGCCAGCAATAATCTTGGAGGCAAAAAAGAAAGAAAGAAAGAAAGAAAGAAGAAGGAAAGGAAGAGAGAAAGAAAGAAAAAAGATACGATGTTTAGATTAAAGTATGCTAGACAGCATAATGGTTATGCAAATGCCTGAGGCTCCGAAGTCCCTGGTTCAATCCCCCACACCGCCACAAACCAGAGCTGAGCAGTGCTCTGGTGATTCTGTGTCTTTCGCTACATCTCTCTCAAAAATAAATAAAATAAGTATACTAGCATTGGATCGACCTTCTCGTGGTGCATCCTGTGAGTACCCATCCATTGGGGAAACTGACGATCCTTCCTAGCCGACCGAATCCACATGGATCCCAGTCACTTTCAAAGCCAGCAACATGCAGCTCCTGACAGCTTTCAATCTGACGCTGTTGACTGGCTACGGAAGAAGGGCAAACGCTAGAAGAAGAAGAAGCATACTAGCTCTACAAAGCACATTCCATACCATTCGATAATTTATACTCCTTTCAAAAACTAAGGCAGGATAGGCTGAGAGTCACAGGAGAAGGCTGGTAAGTCCTAATTTGTGGAGCCCAGGAGATAGCTCACCTGACAAAGAAACACTTTACCATGTATGAAGACCTAGGTCTGAGTTCCTGACCACCACGTGGGAACACCATGCAAGTAGAAAGCTTTACGAGTGGTAGAACAGTTTATCCTGTCTTGTCTCTATGTTTCTCCTTCTCCTTCTGACCCTCTGCCTGGGGGAGTTGGAGGTAGAATCCACCTCAGTGAAATCCTGATAACAAAAACAAGCAAATATATATATTGGGGCTTCCCTAGCAAGGACTGTTACCACTTCTTGCGTTTTCCATGTTCCAAGTTGACATAAATAAGGTTAGGAAGTAAAATAGATCTATCTCCCATTCTTTTCCCCCAGGAAAGCATTATTGCCTGGTAACAACAAAGGATAGAACCAAAAAATGGTCACAAATTGGGATCTCTGCATATTGAATGGGTGCCTCCAGGGGGCAGCACCAAAGCAGTGAAATAGACTAAATTCTCTCTTTTAATTTATTTTTTTTCTTTTTGGTCTGGGGCTCCCCACAGTTCCCCATCATCACTCCTCCCATTCCTTCCAACTTTATTTTTAGCTGCCAGTGGGAGGGGGCAGGATGGGAGGGAAAGTAAAAAAAAACAGAAAACCAGAGGGGCAGAAGCACAGAGGACTTCTCAACGGACAAACAGGCATGGAGCTGCCCCTCACCCTTCACCTGCTCTTGCCTCTGGTCTTCCTGACAGGTGAGGGAGATTAAACTCTTAGTTCTGGTGGGAATGAGAGATGTGTTTATGGCTTGGATTTGGGACCTTTAAGGTTAAAATTCTTTGGGAGTAAGAGTGAGTCGTCACTATTTATTCTTCATCTCTCTGTATGTATATTAGCTTTCTTATGCCTACACATACGGCTAATTCAATATTGAGACCTTGGGAGTTTTTTGTAAGATGTGGGTCCAATTATCTAAAACCTTTGTCCCAACCCTTGGAGGAGTGAGGGGACCAAAAATCAACATATGGCCTTCCACGTGGGCTAGTCTCATTCCTAATTTCCTCCTCCCTACTTCCTCATACCCTTGGTGGTCTCTGGGGCCAGAGGCATAACTGATGAACTGTGTGGTTGCAATTCTGGGTTTGCCTAACCAATGCACTGCAGTTCCTGGTCACAGCTCTGCCTGTTTTCTGAACGCAGAAAGACTCACTTATATGACAGCTTTCTATAAATGAACATGACTTGAAATAGAGCTGGTGCCATTGGTGGTAGTGGGGTGGGGTGACCTGAGAGGGGCTTGCTTTGAAAAATGAAGCAAGACACAGGCAAGGAAAGAACCCATGGGAGAGCCAAGAGGCCTGGAGTTTTTCCTCACCAGTGCCCTGTAATCATTGTTTCCTAAAATACCAGCTGTGATTTCAAAGAGATTGAGTTTGGGGTGGGAAGAATCAGGGCATGACGGAGGGGACCTTTAGAGTAGGCAGAAAGTTAGTGGAGACATAAGGTAGGCTAAGGGTAGTTGAGAGGGTGGAGGAGGCAGGAAGGAAGCAAGTTGTGGAAAACTATGGGGTGAGGGGACTCACCCTCTAAGGATGGATGGCAAGTCTTGTGTGTGGGCAGGCCAATGGCCCCACCCAGGTAATTACCACTGAGCTCTGCAGCATTGGAATCAACCAGAGGCCCAGACATTGGAGAAGGAGAGAGAGTAACAATGGACACTGAGCCACAAAGAGATAGGAAGAGGAGACACCCAGACTTGCAGTAGTCCACACCTCCAGCCCTAGACTTGTTCTCCCAAGAATTCTGGGTCTGGGGGACAATTTGGTAGGAATTTGGAAATTTGGAAGCTCTGAGACTACAGAAGGGCCCTCCCCCTCTTTGGACTCAGCTTGGAGAGGAGGATGTGTAGGAGTAATGATGTGGAAAAGAGGAACTTGACCCTTCCAGACATGCCTGTGAATGTGATTTCAGGGCCGGGAATGGAAATCCAGCTGTGTACCAGCATGGCAGAGGGCCACCAGGGAGCCAGCTGGACCAAACATAGGAAGTGGCTCATCTTTCAGGGAGCCTGAGGACATGACATTGACAGAGGCCAGGAGGAGAATGGTTGTGATGAAAATGTTGTTCTTGATTTCTCTGTCTGTGCCCCTGCCGGGGTTCCTTAGCCCCTCTGACTGTGTCCTGCTAACCTCATGATCCTGTCACACCCTACCCCCAGGTCTCTGCTCCTCATTTAATCTGGATGTGCATCACCCACGTCTGTTCCCTGGACCACCTGAGGCTGAATTTGGATACCGTGTCTTACAATATGTTGGGGGTGGACAGCGATGGTGAGGAGGGAATCAAAGGATCATGGGAAATGGGGTTGGAGCAGAGTGTCTCAAGTGCAGGCAGAATGGATGGGATACTAAACTAGTCTGGGTCTTTTGGAAGTGGCTGTGGTACCAGCCTTGCCACCACCAAGTGCCTTCTTTTGGGCCTGTCTCAAGTGTCACACTCACACTCTGCTTCTGTTCATGTCCTTCTGCCAGGATGCTGGTGGGTGCTCCCTGGGATGGCCCTTCAGGTGACCGAAGGGGGGACGTTTATCGCTGCCCTGTAGGGGCCTCCCACAATGCCCCATGTGCCAAAGGCCACCTGGGTAAGAAGTTGCCTCCCTCTTCCAATCCTCACTTATAACCTTAATGTCTAGTAGCCCCTTTATACCTCCCCTACTCCCCAACCCAGCTCGATCCTGACTTATTCCCACTTTTTCTTCAAATCACCCTGAACTCAAGTGCAACAGATGTGACCCCACAATCTTATTCTCTCCTGTTCCTTCCAACCAGGTAATTACCAACTTGGGAATTCATCTCAGCCTGCGGTGAACATGCACCTGGGCATGTCTCTAGTCCAGACAGAGGGCGATGGGGGCTTCATGGTGAGCTAAGGAAAGGGTGAGAGGGGACCAGCAAAAAAGCATGCGTGCAGACTAGGTTTATTTATTTATTTTAATATTTTATTTATTTATTAATGAGAAAGATAGGAGAGAGAGATCCAGATATCACTCTAGTACATGTGCTGCTGGGGATTGAACTCAGGACCTCATGGTTGAGAGACGAACATTTTATCCACTGCACCACCTCCTGGACCACCAAACTAAGTTTAAACCCAGCCTCCATTGCCTTGTAGGGAGCTTCAGTGCTGTGGTTGTCTTTCCTTCTCTCACAGCCTTTCTCTGTCTTTTCTAAGAATAATAAAAGAAACTAAGTTAAAAAAGAGATAGAGGATGAGATCTCTTATAATGGCAGAGAAAAGTTGCATGAGAAGGGAAACGGGTCTGTGTGCAGGGGTCAGGAAATTACCTCAGAAAGCAAGGAAGGGGATCTCAGTGAGTGGTTTCAATGGCAACAAGTGCCAAGGTCCAGAGTTTCTCTCTTCCCACTCACCCCAGGCCTGCGCCCCTCTCTGGTCCCGTGCTTGTGGTTCCTCTGTCTTCAGTTCTGGGATATGCGCCCAAGTAGATGGTTCGTTCCAGCCCCGAGGCAGCCTAGCTCCTACTGCACAACGTGAGTCAGAAGAGGGGTCTGAGGACTTGGGCCCCAGGAAGGGCATGGGTGGGGAGGTAAGGGGGGAGACTAGGCAACAGGTGATGGCACCTGGGAGGGGTTGTTACCTACTGCCTGTAAAAGCCTCAGATTTTCTAGACTTGATGATTCTTTGCCAAGGCATGAAGACTGTCTGATCTGAACTAATGTGACTAACTTCAAAAACCCAGCTGTATGGCTCAGGAGATACACAGTGGATAAAGCACTGAACTCTAGCATGAAGCCCTGAATTCAATCCCTAGCGTTGCACGACTAGAATAATGCCTGGTTCTCTCTCCTCTCCTTATGCTTGAGAGTCCTAACACTTTATCCTCTGTGCCACCTCCTAGACTACCCAAATAAATACTTCTACAAGAATAAAACAATAAATGTTTGAATTGAATGTGACCTCATACCCTATGCCCAAAGAAATAAATAAATCTCTTACTCTTTTTCTTTTTCTTCTTTTTTTTTAATCAGAGCACTGCTCAGCTCTGACTTATGGTGGTGCTAGGGATTGAACAAGGAAACTTTGGTGCCTCAGGCATGAAATTCTTTTTTTTTTTCCTGCTACTTCTGTATTTATTTTTTTTAATTTCTTTATTGGGGAATTAATGTTTCACATTCAACAGTAAATACAATAGTTTGTACATGCATAACATTCCCCAGTTTCCCATATAATAATACAACGCCCACTAGGTCCTCTGTCATCCTTCATGGACCTGTATTCTCCCCACCCACCCATCCCCACCCCAGAGTCTTTTACTTTGGTGCGATACGCCAATTCCATTTCAGGTTCTACTTGTGTGGGTTTCTTTTTTTCTGATCTTGTTTTTCAACTTCTGCCTGAGAGTGAGATGATCCCATATTCATCCTTCTGTTTCTGACTTATTTCACTTAACATGAATTTTTCAAGGTCCATCCAAGATCGGCTGAAAACGGTGAAGTCACCGTTTTTAATAGCTGAGTAGTATTCCATTGTGTATATAGACCACAACCTGCTCAGCCACTCATCTGTTGTTGGACACCTGGGTTGCTTCCAGGTTTTGGCTATTACAAATTGTGCTGCCAAGAACATATGTGTACACAGATCTTTTTGGATGGATGTGTTGGGTTCCTTAGGATCTATCCCCAGGAGAGGAATTGCAGGATCATAGGGTAGGTTCATTTCTAGCCTTCTGAGAGTTCTCCAGACTGTTCTCCACAGAGGTTGGACCAATTGACATTCCCACCAGAAGTGTAGGAGGGTTCCTTTGACCCTACACCCTCTCCAGCATTTGCTGCTGTTACCTTTTCTGATGTGTGACATTCTCACAGGAGTGAAGTGGTATCTCATTGTTATCTTTACTTGCATTTCTCTGACAATCAGAGACTTGGAGCATTTTTTCATGTGTTTCTCAACCTTTTGGATCTCTTCTGTGGTGAATATTCTGTCCAAGTCCTCCCCCCATTTTTGGATGGGGTTATTTGTTGTCTTGTTCAGTTTGGCAAGCTCTTTATATATGTTGGTGATAAAACTCTTGTCTGATGTATGGCATGTAAAGATCTTGTCCCATTCTGTGAGGGGTCTCCTGGTTTGGGTAGTGGTTTCTTTTGCTGTGAAGAAGCTTTTTAATTTGATGTAGTCCCATAGGTTCATATTTGCCTTAGTCTTCTTTGTAATTGGATTCGTTTCATTGAAGATGTTTTTAAAATGTATGCAGAAGGGGAGTCAGGTGGTAGCACAGTGGGTTAAGCGCACGTGGCGCAAAGCACAAGGACTGGTGGAAGGATCCCAGTTCCCCTTCACAGGCGGTGAAGCATGTCTGCAGGTGTCTATCTTTCTCTCCCCCTCTCTGTCTTCCCCTCCCCTCTCCATATCTCTCTGTCCTATCCAACAATAAAAACAGCAATAATTACAACAATAAAAAAAAATAAAACAAGGGCAACAAAAGGGAATAAATAAATATTTTAAAAAAATTTTTTAAATGTATGCTGAAAAGAGTTCTGCCAATAGTTTCCTCTAAGCATCTGATAGTTTGTGGTCTAACATCCAAGTCCTTGATCCACTTACGAAATTCTTTTTACATAACTATTAAGTTTTCTCCTCAGCCCCTAAGGAAAAAAAGTGTATCTACCTATACCTAATGCCTATATCTATACCTAATGTCTATACCTATACTTATGTATATATATATATATATATATATATATATATTAATATTTATTTATTTATTTATTCCCTTTTGTTGCCCTTGTTTTTTTATTGTTGTAGTTATTATTGATGTCGTTGTTGGATAGGACAGAGAGAAATGGAGAGAGGAGGGGAAGACAGAGAGGAGAGAGAGAAAGATAGACACCTGCAGACCTGTTTCACTGCTTGTGAAGTAACTCCGCTACAGGTGGGGAGCTGGGGGCTCGAACCGGGATTCTTATGCCAGTCCCTACGCTTTGCACCACATGCGCTTAACCCGCTGTGCTACTGTCTAACTCCCTTATATCTATATTTTAAGTTCACACAAGATAGAGGTGATTGGGTGGCAGTGTACCTGGTAAAGCATGTGTGTTACAATGCTCAGGGATTGAGGTTCAAGGCCCCAGACCCCCACCTGCAGGGGAAGCATTACCGCAGGTGTCTCTCCCTCTATCTCTCTGCTTCCCTCTTCCTTCTCAATTTCTCAGTCACTATACAATAAATAAAAACTTTAAAAAACTATTAAAAACACACACAAGAGAGGTAGGTAGGTAGAAAAGTGATTCTATCTCAAAAAATAAAGTATTTCTCATAAATAAATAATTATAGAAAGAAAGGAGGGGCCGGGTGGTGGCGCACCTGGTTGAGTGCACATTACAATGTACAAGGCCCCAGGTTCAAGCCCCCATCCCCACCTGCAGGGGGAAACCTTTTCGAGTGGTGAAGCAGGGCTGCAGGTGCCTTTCTGTCTCTCTATCACCTCCTTTCCTTGTGATTTCTGGCTGTCTCTATCCAATAAATAACGATAATTTTAAAAAGAGAGGTAAAATGATATGTTTGAGTTGAGTGACCAGGGAGGGTGGTACAGAGGTGGATAATAGGACTTACAAGTGGTAATCCATATGTAAGAGTGGTGCTCCGGTTCTCTTCCTCCCTTACAAGCAAGTTTTCTTATCTTTACTTACTAATACTAACAATGAATTTATTTATTTATGAAGAGGTTGGAGAGAAAGGAACCAGAGGATTACTCTGGCATATGGGATGCTGGGGATTAAACTGAAAACTTCATATCTGAAAGTCTAACTCTTTATCCATTGCACCATCTTCTGGGTCAAATAAATATTTTAATTTTAATTAATTAATTTTGAATAGAGACAGAAGTTGAGAGGGGAGGGGAGAAAGAGGGAGAGAAAGAGAGATAGATACCTGCAGCAATAGTTCACCACTCATAAAGCTGCCCCCTGCAGGTGGGAGCCAGGGACTTGAACCTGGGTCCTCGTGAATTATAATATGTGCATCCAACCAGGCGTGCCACTGCCCAGCCCCCCTCCCTTATTTTTTAAAGCTATTTATGAGAAAGATGGGACAACTTGGGGCATAACTCACTGGAAAAAGCATTGGACTCTCAAGCATGAGGTCCCAAGTTCGATTCCCATCAACATGTGTGCAAGAGTGATACTCTGGTTTTCTCTCTCTCTCTCTCTCTCTCTTTCTTTATCTCTCTCATGAGAGAGATAGGAGGAAAGAGAGAAAGAGAACCAGGCATCACTCTGCTGTATGTGCTGCTAGGGATCAAACTTGAGACTTGATCCACTGTGCCATCTCCCTGACCACCCAAATAAATCATTTTACAAGAATAAAAAAAATAAATATTTAAATTGAATGTGACCTCTTTCCCTATGCCCAATATCCTTCTACCCTTCTGTTCCCCATTGCCCTGCCTCACTTCCAGGCTGCCCCACATACATGGATGTTGTCATTGTCTTGGATGGCTCCAATAGCATCTACCCCTGGTCTGAAGTGCAGACCTTCCTCCGAAGACTAGTAGGGAGACTGTTCATTGATCCAGAACAAATACAGGTAAGAGAAGGCAACAGAGATGAGCCTGAAGTGTGAAGATGGGAAGAGAGAAGATGCATGAAGGTTGTGTCTTTACCTGGTGGTATCCAGATGTTCCTCTCTCTGTTTTTCTATATTCCTGTGTTTCACCCAAATGCACACTGTTCTTAGGTGGGGCTGGTGCAATATGGAGAGAGATCTGTACATGAGTGGTCCTTGGGAGATTTCCGAACCAAGGAAGAAGTGGTGAGAGCGGCAAGGAACCTGAGTCGGAGAGAGGGCCGAGAAACCAAGACTGCCCAAGCAATAATGGTGGCCTGGTGAGGCATCTCCAGGCGAATGTGGGAGGCCAGAGTGAGCAGGGCTGGGGGAGGGTTGAGGGACAGTCTGGATATGCTAAGTTTCCCTGCATGCTTTCCTTTGTGTGCACACTAAAGGCAACTTGGCTGTCACTGCACTTCCTCTCATAGCAGTTTATCTTGTTCTCTCTCTCATCCTTCCATTTCTACTTTGTTTTGCAAAACCAAGACCTCATGCATGTTAGACTTTACTTCTCCCAGGCTGTTTTTTCATGCAGAGAGACTCCTAAAGAAACAGAGAGGGAAACAGTGTAGTGGTTATGCAAAGAGCTCTCATGTCTGAGATTCTGAGATCCCAGGTTCTATTCCGGACACCACCACTCAGATCTCTCTCTTTCTCATTCTTCCCTATCAGTGTATCTTTCTCTCTGTCACTCTCAAAAAAAATAGAAATAAATAGAATATTAAAAGAGACACAGAGAGAAAGATACCACAGAGTCATTGTACTTTCATACGGTGCTGCGGTTTGGCCCTGGGCTTTGTGCATGAGCCATCTCTTTATTTATGTATTTATTTATTTATTATTAGATAGAGACAGAGAGAAATTGAGTGGAGGGGGGAAATAGAGAGGGAGAGAGACACAGGCAGCTCTACTTCACCCTGCAGGTGAGGACCAGGGGCTTGAACCAGGGTTCTTGCACACTGTAGTGTGTGTGCTTAACCAGGTGCATCATCGCCTGGGCCCCTGCATGACCTTTCTCTACAAACCTCCACTTGCTTCAGGTTTTCTATTTTACATGTCCTAGTTCAGTGTTCAAACATGATCTAAAAAGTCATCTCTGGGAGACTTCACTGAACTGACCATTTGCCTTTATTTTGTAGTTCCTTAAGTTTGTCCACTCAAGGACTGGAGAGACAGTATAATGGTTATGCAAAATAACTTTCTCTCCGGAGGCACCAAAGGCTCTAGGTTCAATATCTAGCACCACCATAAGCCAGAGCAGAGCAGTACTCTGGTAAATAAATAAATAAATAAGGGGCCAGATGGTGATGCACTTGGTTGACTGCACATGCTACAATGCACAAGGACCTAGGTTCAAGCCCCTGACCCCCAGCTGCAGAAGGAAAGCTTTTGGAGTGGTGAAGCAGTGCTGCAGGTGTCTGTCTCTCTCCCTCTCTATTACCTCCTTCTTGATTTCTGGCTGTCTCTATCCAATAAATATACAAAGATAATAAATAAATAAGTAAATAAATAAATAAATAAAATCCCAAATGCAATATTTATTATTTATTTTTAATATTTATTTGTTTTTAATGCAAGAACTACAGAAGATATACAAAGGGAGGCCATAACTCTAATTGGCTCTGGCATATGGTGATTGCCGGGAATTGAACCTAGGAGTTCAGAGCCTCAGGCATGGAATCAGTTTGCATAGCCATTATACTGTCTCCTCAGCCTGTCTTTCTTCCTGTCTTTGTCCCTTTCTTTCCTTTTAATTTAAGAGGGACATAGACTCATGGGGGAGGGGGAGACTATGGAGGAACAACAAAACCAAAACTTCCTTAATGATGTGGAGGGCAGGCTTGAACCTGGAACATGCACATGGAAAGCAGCACAGTATCCAGGAGAGCTGATTCCATAGCCCCTGAATGCAATATTTGATGAATGTATGAAATTTGTACTTATTTGTACTGATAATGTGTTGCTTTAGATATTCTGTGACATTCAAACACTTGAGCTTGTACTGTGTGCATCTCCATGCTAGATCCTATCAGGGAAATGGACAAAAAGTCAAAATGGCAGACCTCTGTGAACTTAAATGGTGGTAAGACCTGCATACATCTGACCACACCTCACTGGTCTCTTCTCAGCACGGAAGGATTCAGTCAGTCCCGTGGAGGCCGACCAGAGGCTGCCAGGCTACTGGTGGTTGTCACTGACGGGGAATCCCACGATGGAGAGGAGCTTCCTGCAGCACTAGAGGCCTGTGAGGCCAGAAGAGTGACACGATATGGGATTGCAGTGAGAATATACTTGTGATCTGGAAGGGTGGAAGGGAATGGGAACAGTAATATTAAGAACTGAGAACCTGAGGAAACCAGGGATGTTGACCATACCTGGAAGCCAGCCATATTTCCTCCTTGTACTTTGGTTGGCTACACTGTATACCAGCTTCATCATCTCCCCATCCACATGCCAACAGACCCCACCTTGGTCTCTTAACCCCAGGTCTTGGGACACTACCTTCGGCGGCAGCGAGATCCCAGCTCTTTCCTGAGGGAAATCAGAGCTATTGCCAGTGATCCAGATGAGAGATTCTTCTTCAATGTCACAGATGAAGCTGCTCTGACTGACATTGTGGATGCACTGGGAGACCGGATTTTTGGCCTTGAGGGTAACGATTGCCTTGGGAAAATGTAGGACAAGATGCAGAGAGTTCTGGCGTGGGTAGGGCATTCAGTAGGTGAATTCGGGAGCTGACTTCCCTAATACTGCATCCATGTTTCCTTACACTCAAGGGACCCATGGAGAAAACGAAAGCTCCTTTGGTCTGGAAATGTCTCAGATTGGTTTCTCTACCCATCAGCTAAAGGTTGGACAGTCTCGGACCCCTCTATGATCCCTTGAAACCTCTGACTTCTTCCAGCCTCAGACAAATTTGACCCCAGGGCATTCTAGATTCTTCCATTAACCTTCCCATGCATCCCCACATGACATAGACACCCTCAGTGGCCCTCTTCCTCCTGGGACATTTTCTCCTTTTTCCTCACTGCCTTTTCAACAACTTCATCTGGTTCTTTCCTACAGGATGGGATTCTCTTTGGGATGGTTGGGGCCTATGACTGGGGGGGCTCAGTGTTGTGGCTTGAAGAAGGCCATCGCCTTTTCCCTCCACGGACAGCCCTGGAAGATGAGTTCCCCCCTGCCTTCCAAAACCATGCAGCGTACCTGGGTGAGTGGCAGGGAGTTTCAGAGGATTATGGGGTGAGGAGAGCCCACTGGCATAGGGTATGGAAATAGGGGGTGGTATGAAGTACACTCTTGTTTCATGTACTTTCTCACTGACCTGTTCCATTCTTTGTGATATTATCCTTTCCCTTTAAGGACCCTCCCATTCTTTCTCTCCCTTTCTTCTTCTTTCTTTCTTCCTTTCTTTCTTTCTTTCTTTCTTTCTAATTTGTTATTGGATAGAGACAGATAAATTGAGAGAGAAGGGGGAGATAGAGAGGAAGAGAGACAGAGAGACGCCTATAGACCTGCTTCACCGCCTGTGAAGCGACTCCCCTGCAGGTGGGGAGCCGGGGGCTCAAACCCAGATTCTAACTGGTCCTTGAGCTTTGTGCCACATGCGCTTAACCTGCGCTGCTACCGCTCGACTCCCCCTCTCCCTTTCTTCTTTCCTTTCATTCTCTCTCTCACCAGAGTTGTCTCCGGGGCCTGCACAATGAATTTACTGCTCCCAGTGGTCATTTTTCCTTAGGACAGATATAAATTAAGAGAGAAGAGAGAGACAGAGAGGGAAAAAGATAGACACCTGCAGACCTGCTTCTCCATTCATGAAGGGTCGGTCCCCCACCCCTGCAGGTATGGGATAGGGGCTGGAACCCAGGTCCTCTGGAATTGTAATATGTGTGCTTAGCTGGGTGCACTGCTGCCCGACCCCCAAGGGAACCTTCCCATTTTGACCCTATCTCCTGTCACCTCAATTCCTTGCTCACTTGCAGGCTATTCTGTTTCCTCCATGCTGCTGCGAGGTGGACAGCGCCTCTTTCTCGCAGGGGCCCCTCGTTTCAGACATCGAGGAAAGGTCATTGCTTTCCAGCTTAAGAAAGATGGGACTGTGAGGGTGGCCCAGAGCCTCCAAGGAGAGCAGGTAGGGCATCAGGGGTGTGGGGGAGTTGGGGGGCAAGTCCTTAACTCAGAAGTCCCTCCTGGTTGATTGGGGACAAGAAGGGATCTGAAATCTGTGCTGAGTCCAGAATGCAGAGTCTATCAGACCAGTGGGGCCTTCCCCTTGTCCATAGTCACCTCCCTTCTGGGGTCACCTCTCCCCAGATCGGTTCCTACTTTGGCAGTGAGCTCTGCCCCTTGGATACTGATGGGGATGGAACAACTGATGTCTTACTTGTGGCTGCCCCCATGTTCCTGGGGCCCCAGAACAAGGAGACAGGACGGGTCTATGTGTATCTGGTGGGCCAGGTGAGATTTGCTGGCCTCCCTCAGGGATGGGGGGGGGGAAGGGAAGGCTGTGTTTATACATGTCTACAGCCATAAGTGTTGGCCGAGGGGGTGGGACTCCTAAATCTGTCTTCTTTCTCTTCACACCCACCAGCAACCCTTGTTGATGCTGCATGGAACCCTTCAGCCAGAGCCCCCCCAGGACGCTCGATTTGGCTTCGCCATGGGTGCCCTTCCTGATCTGAACCAAGATGGTTTTGCAGATGTTGCTGTGGGGGCGCCCCTGGAGGATGGGCACCGTGGAGCCCTGTATCTCTATCATGGAGTCCAGAGTGGAGTTAGGCCACGCCCTTCCCAGGTAGGCGGACCTAGGTAAAGCAGTGGCAGTCTGGGGAAGCCTTTGCTTTGCTTTCTGCAATCCTCTGGATTTGGGACCCAGATGAACAAAGTTTTTGCTTTTTTTTTTTTTTTTTTTTAAATTTATTTATTTATTATTCCCTTTTGTTGCCCTGTTGTTTGTTGTTGTTGTTGTTGTTGTTTGTTTCTTTTTTTAACCCCACCAGGGTTATCACTGGAGCTCGGTGCCTGTACAATGAATCCACCACTACCAGTGGCTTTTTTTTTTTAAATAGAACAAAGAGAAAATGAGCTCAAGGAAGAAAGAAAGAGGGGAAGAGAAAGATAAACCGAGACCTGTAGCCCTGCATTACCATTTGTGAAGTTTCCCCCATTCAGTTAGGGGTCTGGTCTGGGAATTTGAACCTAGGCCCTTGCACATGCTAATTGATGTGCTAAACCAGGTGTGTCACCTCCCAGAACCTCCATTTCTTTCTTTCTTTCTTTCTTTCTTTCTTTCTTTCTTAAACCAACTTTTTTAAATTTATTTTTTTATCTTTATTTGCTGGATAGAGACAGAAATTGAGAGGGAAGGGGGTGATAGAGTGGGAGAGAGACAGAGAGACACCTGCAGCACTGCTGCACCACTTGTGAAGCTTTTCCCCTGCAGGTGGGGGCCAGGTGCTGGAACCTGGGTCCTTGTGCACTGTAACATGTGCGCTCAACCAGGTGCATCACCACCTGGCCCCTTTGTTTTCATTTTTACTGGTAGTCCAAAAGGTGAAGGGAGGTGGTACAGTGGACAATATTGGACTCTCAAACCATGAGGTCCTGAGTTCAATCCCTAGCATTGCACATGCAAATCAATTAAAATTGCTTTTTAAAAGTAGTCAGGGAAGTGGTGCAGTGGATAGAGTGTGGAACTTACAAGCATGAGGTTACAAGCATGTGCCAGAGTGATCATCTTGTTCCTTCTGTGTGTCTCAGTCTTCATCTCTCTCACTAATAAAAGAATATACATGTGGGCAGAGGTAGATAACATAATGGTTATGCAAAGAAATTTTCATGCCTGGGGCTCCAAAGTCCCAGGTTCAATCCCTCACACCACCATGAACCAGAGCTGAGCAGTGCTCTGATAAAAGAAAGAAAGAAAGAAAGAAAGAAAGAAAGAAAGAAAGAAGGAAAGAAGGAAAGAAGGAAAGAAAGAAAGAAAGAAAGAAAGAAAGAAAGAAAGAAAGAGAATATATATGTGGGAGTCGGATGGTAGCGCAGCAGGTAAAGCGCACGTGGCGCAAGGACCGGCAGAAGGAGTCTGGTTCGAGTTCCCAGCTCCCCACCTGCAGGGGAGTCGCTTCACAGGCGGTGAAGCAGGTGTCTATCTTTCTCTCCCCGTCTCTGTCTTCCCCTCCTCTCTCCATTTCTCTCTGTCTTATCCAACATCGGCGACATCAACAAGAATAACTACAACAATAAAACAAGGACAACAAAAGGAAATAAATAAATAAATACATGTTTTTTTAAAAAAGAATATATATGTGTATGTATGTGGTGAGATGGTAGGGTGGGCTACAGGTTGCTGTACCAGAGTCTACTGAACATGGGCAAGTTTCTCTTGCTTCTTCCATGCCTGGGGTGAAGATTAGAAAGAGCCTTCTGGGTAGCCGAGGAAACAGGCTTATGCGTACTCCCTCAATCTTTCCTTCCTTCCTTCCTTCTTCTCAGCGCATAGCTGCTAGCTCCATGCCCCAGGCTCTGAACTATTTTGGCCGGAGTGTGGATGGCCGGTTAGACTTGGACGGGGACGACCTGGTGGACGTGGCTGTGGGTGCCCAAGGGGCAGCCATCCTGCTCAGGTGAGGGGCCCTGGCTCAGGCAGCAGTGAATGGATGGTGTAGCAGAGCAGCGATTTTGGAACCGTAGACTCAGACTGGAATTTCTTGGTCAACTTAATTTATCTCCACTTCCTATATTATAAAATGGGAACAATAACAGGGGTTACCTTATTACAGGTTTGTGATAGGCTTGTCACATGGATTAAATGAGATTATCCATGTAAGAATCTTTTTTTTTTTTTTTTGCCTCTAGTATTATCTCTGGGGTTTGGTGCCTGCAATACAAATCCACTGCTCCTAGAGGCCATTTTTCCCCATTTTGTTGCTCTGTTGCTATTACTGTTACTGTTGCCATTGCTGCTATTGTTGTTGGATAGGACAGAGAGAAATCAAGAGAGGAGAAGACAGAGAGGGAGAGAAAGCTAGAGACTTGCAGACTTGCTTCACCATTTGTGAAGTGAACCCCCTGCAGGTGGGAAGCTGGGGGCTCGAATGGGGATCCTTACCCTGGTCCTTGTGCTTTGCGCCATGTGCGCTTAACCTGCTGCGCCATTGCCCAGCTCCCCCATGTAAGAATCTTAACACAGGGTGGCGAGGCAGTAATGCACTTGGTCAAGTGCTTACATTACTGTGCTCAAGGACCAGGGTTCAAGCCCCCGCTCCCCACCTGCAGTGGGGAAGCTTCATGAGTGGTGTGTAGCTGGTCTGCTGGTGTAAATCTTTCTCTCTCCCTCTCTATCTCCCTCTCCCCTCTCAATTTGTCTCTGTCCTATCAAATAAAATAGAAAGGAAAAAAAAAAGGAAAAAATGGCCACCAAGAGTAGGGGATTTGTAGTGCAGACACTGATCCTCAGTCATAACCCTGATAGTAATGAAATAAATAAATATCTTTAGTGAGGGGCTGAGCCATAGAGCATCTGCTTAGGTGCATATGTTACAATGTAGAAGGGTCTGGTTTCAAACCCCCAGCCCTCATAAGCAGTGATGCAGGTCTCATTTTTATCTTCTCTCTCTCTTTTTTTTTTTTGTTTGTTTGTTTTGTTTTGTTTTTTCACCAGAGCACTAATCAGCTCTGGCTTATGGTGGTGCAAGGAATTGAAGCTGGGACTTTGTAGTCTCAGGCATGAGTCTCTTTGCATAACCATTATGCTATCTACCCCTACTCAGGACTCTCTTTCTCTCTTTTCCCCTCTAGCTCCCCTTCCCTTCTTGGTTTATCTGTCTCTATACAAACAAACAAATAAACAAACAAAAAACCTTTAGTGAAACAATGAATGCACAGCCTGGGAGGTGGCACAATGGGTCAGTGGGTAAAGCACTGGGTTTGGGTTCTCAAGCATAAGTTTCTGAGTTCAATTCTGGCAGTGCATGCATTTGTCTTTCTTTTGACCTCAAGGAGGCAGACAGAGATGGGGACTGAATTCCTCAAGGGCTTACCTCCTACTCAAGTAAGTTTTTTTCTCTCCTGCTCCCCAGTTCTAGGCCCATTGTGCACTTGGCCCCTTCACTGGATGTAAGCCCTCCAGCTGTCAGTGTGGTGCAGAGGAACTGCAGGCGGCGGGGCCAGGAGGCAGCCTGCCTCTCTGCTGCCTTGTGTTTCCAGGTGACTTCCCACACTCCTGGCCGCTGGGACCGCCGATTCTGTGAGTAACCCCATAGCATCTGGGCAGCTCTAGAGCCTTGGCCAACCTGAGCCTCTAGGCCCCTCTCCAACTATTCTCTTTTGCTTCATTCAGATGTACGCTTCACAGCATCCTTGGATGAATGGACAGCTGGGGCCCGAGCAGCATTTGATGGTTCTGGCCAGAAGCTATCCCATCGGAGACTCCAGCTCAGTGTGGGCAATGTCACTTGTGAGCAGCTGCACTTCCACGTGCTGGTGAGGAAGAGGCAGGGAGAGCTTTCTACCAGGCCCTGTGAGTGAGTGGGAGTCTAAATCAGAGGAGAGATTTCTGCTGGGTTGGCAAGAAAACCCAAGCCATGAAACTGAGAAATTTCCCTTTGGAGTCCAGTTGATCTGAATGTGCATACCAGCTCTGGCAATTACTGTTGTGAGCACTAATGTTCACATAACCTACATGCCTCAGTTCTCTTGCCTGCAAAGGGGAGGCAACTGCAGATCAAGGGGACAGTACAGACTTTCATGCCTGAGATTCTGAGGTACCAGGTTAAGTCCCTGGCACCACCATAAATCAGACCTCAGTGATGCTCTGGTTGAAAAATAATAACAGGTCAGCAAGATAGCCCACTTGAACAGTGCACTACTTCGGCCACCTATGGTTGAGCCCAGCTCCCACTGCATTGAAGGAAGCTTCAGTGCTCTTATTTTTTTTACTCTCTTTTCTGTATTAATCTAAAAATAACAAACTAAATAAAAAAAAACTACATCATACTTTTTTATGTTCCATGTTAAAATAAAATGTAATGGTATTTAGCAAAATCTTGGGAAAGGGTCTAGCATACTGGAAATGCTGAATATTGATCATTATAATTATCATATTCTGCTGGGGGGGGGGCAGGTGGTACCCCTCACCCTGACTCCTTATGATCCATTTTCTCTCAGGATACATCTGATTACCTTCGGCCAGTGGCCTTGACTGTGACCTTTGCCTTGGATAACACCACGAAGCCAGGACCTGTGCTGGATGAGGGAGCACCCACCTCCATAAGAAAGCTGGTCAGCAGTACCAAGCCCTGCCCCTGGGTGGCAAAGCCGCCCTGCCTCAGAGAATTCTAGAGAAAGACAAGGGAGGAGACGTGAGATGGTGCTAAAATCCAAAGGGGCACCTGCTCTTTTCACTTATCCCAATTTCATTTCTTGCTCTCAGTCTTCCTCCCAACCCTCAGCCTGTTCTCTTTCTTCTAGGTCCCTTTCTCGAAGGATTGTGGCCCAGATAATGAGTGTGTCACTGATCTGGTCCTTCAAGCGAGTATGGACATCAGAGGTTCCAGGTGAGAAAGACAAGAACTGGCCCATCCTGGGTCACCTGAGACAGACTGGAAGGGAGTGGGAGGAAGCTTAGGGGGGTTGTTTCTCATCTAGGAAAACAGAAATGAGACTCTGGTTCCCCCTTTGACCTCTAGGAAGACCCCATTTTTGGTCCGAGGCGGCCGGAGGAAAGTGCTAGTGTCAGCAACTCTGGAGAACAGGAAGGAGAATGCCTATAACAGCAGCCTGAGGCTTGGCTTCTCTAGAAACCTTCACCTGGCTAGTTTCACTCCTCAGGTGCCCTTGGATGGGGTGGTTTGGGGGGAGTCCAGGAAGGAAGATTAGGGTTTGGGCCTGGGCTATCAAGAGCTACAGAGAATATCCCAGTGGTTAGCGCCTCAGCCAAGCAGTCTTGTCTCCAGCCTCTGCCCCGTCCCTGCTCTTAGAGGGATAACCTGGTGAAGGTGGAGTGTGCTGCCCCTGCCCCACACACTCGGCTCTGCAGTGTGGGCCACCCTGTCTTTCAGACTGGAGCCAAGGTAAGTTGAGGCCCAGGATGAGATAGGGCTGGGGTTACAGGGAAGGAGGTACACAGGGGAAAGGCCCAGTGACCATACCCCTGACCCCCCAGGTGACTTTCCTGCTAGAGTTTGAGTTCAGCTGCTCTGCTCTTCAGAGCCAGGTCCTTGTGAGGCTGACCGCCACTAGGTGAGGACAAAGGGGATTTCCTTCCACCTCTCTACTGTTGGGGGTGGGGGGAGTCAAACCTATGTCCCTACTCCAGAGAGTGATATCTGAGACTGAGACAGGATGGGATGGGAGTCTCTTCTCCAACCTTACAGCAACAGCCTGGAGAGAAATGAGACCCTTCAGGACAACACAGCCCAGACTTCTGCCTACATCCTCTATGAGCCTCACCTCCTGTTCTCTAGGTAGGACGCAGGTCCTCTGGGTCTCCACTCTGACCCCAAGACTTATGCTCTTTTCATTTTCTTCCTCCTGCATGTATTTTAGCATCCTCCAAAGCCCTAATCTTGGAGCTGCTCCGTCATTTGCCCTCTATTCTACTCTCTTAGTATTTCTTTATTAACAACAGAGAGAGAATGAGAACTAGAGTACCACTCTGGGTGGTCTGAGAAGTGGTACAGTGGATAAAGTATTAGTCTCTCAAGCATGAATTCCTGAGTTCAAGCCCCAGCAGCACATGTACAAGAGCAGTGTCTAGTTCTTCTCTCTCTCTCTCCTTTTTTTTTTTTTTTTTTTGCCTCCAGGGTTATTGCTGGGGCTTGGTGCCTACACTACGAATCCACTGCTCCTGGAGGCCATTTCTTCCATTTTATTGGATAGGACAGAGAGAAATTGAGAGAGGAGAGGGAGATAGAGGGGGAGAGGGAAAGAGGGTGATAAAGGGGGAGAGACCTGCAGACCTGCTTCACTGTTTGTGAGGCAACCCCCCTTGTAGGTGGGGAGCCAGGGGACAGAACCAGAATCCTTGTGCTTCACACTATGTGCACTTAAGTCGGTGCACTATCTCCCAGCTCCCCATTCCTTTCTTCTCTTTGCATCCCCATCTGACTGTCCATATGTGGGCCCTGCCTTTCCTAAACCCTTATCTGAGTGCTGACCCCATGTCCCCCATGTCTGTCATGGCTGTGACCATGCCCTTCCTGACTTGGTATCCACACAGTGAGTCCACTCTGCACCGCTATGAGGTTCACCCATATGGGATCCTCCCACTGGGACCTGGCCCTGAATTTAAAACCACTCTTAGGGTAAGTAGCCTGAGAAAGAGAGAAGTTTGACCTGAGCTTGGGGATCATGGGAAGGGGGGAAAGAATAATGGGACCTGGATGGAAAGAGTCTCTCTTAGGTCTCATGGGTATGTAAGATGTAGAAGGGGCTTCTGTCCCAACCCCATCCCCCCATTTCCAATACTTCTTTCAGGTTCAGAACCTTGGCTGCTACGTGGTCAGCGGCCTCATTATCTCGGCTCTCCTGCCAGCTGTAGCCCACGAGGGCACTTACTTCTTGTCACTATCCCAGGTCATCACTCACAATGTGAGTCTGGAACCTTGCCACTGTGACCTGGGGTACTCTGCTCCCTACCTGGGTTGAGGGTAGTGGTGTTGCTGTTCTCAGAGAGACCTTTGGATTACATGTGAAGCTTCTCTGAGGAAAAAGGGCTGCCCAGGGAGAACTCCAAGAGAGTGGGGAGCCTTGTCTAATCAGCCCAGCATGTCTGGTCTCTCATCATCAAGAAGGTCCCTTAAGTTGGTTCTTCCTTTAGGCAAGCTGCACAGTGCAGAACCTGACCGACCCACCATTGGTCCCTGTCCACCCAGAGGAGCTCCAGTACACGAGCAGGCTGGTATAAGTTTGGGGACGGTGTCCAGAGTAGGAGTGTTAGGGGAGGGGGAAGGGGGAGAACTCTGGGCCTAGAGGGCAGGAGGGGTAGGGGATTGCATTGAGCCTGGAGTAGTGAGAAGGGGTTCTGTACATGTCAGAGTCTTGACTGGTCTCTCTTCTGGTAGAATTGGAGCAATACTCAGTGTCAGGTCGTAAAGTGCCACCTTGGACACCTGGCAAAGGGGGCTGAAGTCTCTGTTGGACTACTGAGGTTGATTCACAACAATTTTTTCCAGAGGGTAAGTTTTTCCTATTATTCTTTCCTGCTTTTACTTGGAACTTTTAATTTTTGTAAAGATCCATTTTTTGATCAATGAGAAATTGAGATCAAGAGATAGAGATAGAGACAGACAGAATTAGAGCATCAATCTGGCATATGTGATGCTGGAAATTGAATTCAGGACCTCATGCTTGCAAATCCAGCACTCTACCCACGATGCCACCTCCCTGGCTGCATTACCGAGAATTTTAGCATAGATTTTTGAGACAGATTGTGTTTAGGTTCTAACTTTGCATCCTACTAGCTGTTGGGTCTTAGGCAAGTGGTCTCATCTCTATAAAGTTCTTTCTTCTCATCTCTGAAATGATGAGAAGATTTTTAATACCTACTATTTTTAATATTATTTTTAATACCTACCTTTTTAAATACCTATTTTGTGGAGTTGGTGCAAAAAGGAAATGAACTCCTTAAAAGACATTAAAAATATTTTATTTTGGGCTGCGCAGGGGGTTAAGCGCACATGGTGTGAAGCACAAGGACCGGAATAAGGATCCTAGTTCGAGCCTGGCTCCCCACCTGCAAAGAGTTGCTTCACAAATGGTGAAGCAGGTCTGCAGGTGTCTATCTTTCTCTCCCCCTCTGTGTCTTCTCCTCCTCATTCGATTTCTTTCTGTCCTATTTAACATAATGACAGCAATAACAACAATAAAAACAACAATGATAAACAACAAGGGCAACAAAATAGCCTCTAGGAGCAGTGGATTTGTAAAGCAGGCACTGAGCCCCAGCAATAACCCTGGAGGCAAATATGTATATTAATTTTAACCAAAGCAATGTTCTTTCGGTGGTGCTGGAGATTGAAACTAGGAGCTGAGAGCCTCAGGCATGGAAGTCTGTTGTATAACCATAGTGCTAGCTCCTTGGACCCTACTTAAAATTCATTTATGGAGACCTGAGAGGTGGTTCACTCATAGCTCTCACACACTATCATGCATGAGGATCCAAGTTTGAGCCTCTGATCACCACATGGGAATGATTGCGGGGGGGGGGGGGGGGAAGCTTCAGAAGCAGTAGAGCAGTGCATCAGGCATCTCTCTTCCCTCTGTCTCTCCCTCTCTATCTCTCTTTCTTGAGGAAAGCAAAAATGGCTCCTGGGAGTCCAAGGAATAACCCTAGTGGCAAAAATACAAGAAGAAAGTCATTTATGTGTTCAGGGAGGTGACACAATGGTAGTGCACGGGATTTGCATGCCTGAGGTCCTGAGTTCTATCCCTAGTATTGCTTGTACCACAGTGATATTCTGTTGTGTTTTTTTTTAATTTTTTATTTATAAAAAGGAAACACTCACAAAAACCATAGGATAAGAGGGGTACAACTCCACACAGTTCCCACCATCAGAACTCCATATCCCATCCCATCCCCTGAAAGCTTTCCTATTCTTTATCTCTCTGGTAGTATGGTCATTTTGGGAGGCAGAAGGTGGAAGGTCTGGCATCTGTAATTGCATCCCTGCTGAACATGGGCATTGCCAGGTCGATCCATACTCCCAGCCTGTCTCTCTCTTTCCCTAGTGGGGCAGGGTTCTGGGGAAGCAGGGCTCCAGGACACATTGGTGGGGTCATCTGCCCAGGGAAGTCTGGCTGGCATCATGTTAGCATCTGGAACCTAGTGGCTGAAAAAAGAGTTAACATACAGAGCCAAAAAAAATTGTTGACTAGGGAGTTAGGTGGTAGTGTAGCGGGTTAAGCACACGTGGCAAAAAGCTCAAGGATCCCAGTTCGAGCCCCTGGCTCCCCACCTGCAGGGGAGTCACTCCACAGATGGTGAAGCAGGTCTGCAGGTATCTTTCTCTCTTCCCCTTTCTGTCTCCCCTCCTTTCTCCATTTCTCTCTTTCCTGTCCAACAACGACAACATGAAGAACTACAACAATAACAACAAGTGTTGGTATTCTTCGTGTTGGTTTGGTCCTCTTCCCCCTACCTCTGAGAGATTTGGTTTGGCCCCTGCTAGTTTGGCGCCCCTCTTTCTCCCCGCCCCCTATGCTAAGGAGGTCCAGAGTCCCAGCAGCAGCCGCTGGAGGAGAATGATGGGGAAGCACATGGTGTGGTGATTTGCCCGCTCGTGAATAAAGATTAAACTGCAGCTTCTCAGCCCAGCCGTGTGTCCTCGAGTCTCTGTTCACCGCCGCAAAGCTAGCCCGGCCTGCTGGAGCCCCGAACATTAACGACAAACAAGGGCAACAAAATGGAATAAATAAAGAAAATTTAAAAAAAGAAAGAGGAAATCATTTCAGGCCAAGCAAACCATATAACCAAAGGACCAGTGGCCTTCCTTCCATCTACTACCCTTCTTCTCTCTTCTTACTGATCTCAACCTTTTCTTCTGGTCTGGTGGATCTTGGAAATAGTGTCTCTCAGCCTCATCATTATCACTGGACATAGCCCCTGAAGTGGGCTCACTTTGAACATCTTCCCATCTGCCTCTTCCACAGGCCAAATTCAAGTCTCTGACTGTGGTCAGTACCTTTGAGCTGGAGACTGAAGCAAGCAGTGTCCTCCAGTTGCCCGAAACCTCCCAGTGGAGTGAGGTGAGTCTGGAAGCTGGGCCTGAGAGCTGATAAGATAGTGCTAGGGGGAGTCGGGCGGTAGTGCAGCAAGTTTAGCGCACATGGTGCAAGGACTGGCAGAAGGATCCCGGTTGGAGCTCCCGGCTCCCCACCTGCAGGGGAGTCTTTTCACAGGCAATGAAGCAGGTCTGCAGGTGTCTGTCTTTCTCTCCCCCTCTCTGTCTTCCCCTCCTCTCTCGATTTCTCTCTGTCCTATCCAACAACAATGACATCGATAACAATAATAATAACTACAACAATAAAACAACAAGGGCAACAAAAAGGGAATAAATAAAAAATATATAGTGCTAGGGGAATAGGGTAGGTGATAGGGTGCAGTGGGTGGGTACTCTGGTCATCCCCCCCCCAAAAAAAAAATAGAGGCATCTCTGTATCTCTGCAGAGCAGTGGTCACTGATTCAGAGTGAGCACTCAAAAGGCTTGGGTACTAAAGCCTCCATTCCCACTTGGGTCTCTTGCCTTGTATACTTTCCTTTTTGGGGTGACTTTGCTAGAAAGTGGGCTGAGGCTAGCTGGGCTGAAGGATGTTGGTGAAATCCAATGATCTCCTGCTCCAGAGTCTCCTGGAGGTGATTCAGACCCACCCTGTCCTCATCTCCCTGTGGATCCTCCTGGGCAGCATCTTGGGAGGGCTGCTCCTGCTGGCGCTTCTGGTCTTCTGCCTTTGGAAGGTAAGAGTGGGCTGTTTGCAAGGCACTATGGGCTTCAGAGCCAGTGAGCTGAATCTTCCTTGAGGGAAGAGAAGGAGACAGGATTTGTGCGGGATGGCTAAACAGATGTGTGTGTGTGTGTGTGTGTGTGTGTGTGTGTGTGTGTGTGTGTGTGTTATGTCTGCCTGGGTTTTCATCACTGTATGCCACTAGTGTTGGCTTCATTTAACAAAGCCAAAGGAAATAAACTCAAGTCTCACTTTTGGAAGTAGAACAAAAGTGAAGACTTTAGAGCCAGGCGAGGGCTATTGGCAGGGTCCCCACACTGGGCATCTGATGAAGCCCTCTTATCTCTTGCTCTACAGCTTGGCTTCTTTGCCCGGAATAAAATCCCTGAGGAAGAAAAGAGAGAAGAGCAAATGGAGCAATGAACGGAGAACAAAGCCCTAGAAAGTTCTCCTTGGCAGCTTCTCCAAAAGACCAAGAGTGCTCAGGGCTTGGGGAGCTCAGGCAGAATAGGAAGAAGCTTCTGGAGCATCTTCCAGACCTGCAACCTGAACTTGACTTTTGAGTCAAAAGATACTGCTGGCGAGAGATGAGGCCTTACCTCACACCAGAAGGACCCAGCTCCAGAGCTGGGGGACCTCTGCCTGCTATGTTTCCCTCTTCGTAATCCTGGTTTCCCAGCCAGTACAGGGGCTCTGATAGGGGACCCCATTTTTCCCGCTCTTAGGAAACACATTTTTTCCCTTTACCTTGGTCCCTGCCTCCTTTTACATTTCCTGTGTCTTCCTTTTGGAAAGGCTCGGGGTGCTCCTCCTCCACCCCCTGCCACTCACCGGGAGGCCAGCTCCCCGGCTCCATGGGACGGAGCTGACGTTGGCTAGAGAGCTGTAAAGTCAACATGTGCTGTTTTCCTGTGGTGATTCAGAGCTCCGGATGGCGAAAGTCAACAGGAAAAAAAGGAGGGAGGAGGAAAAAGCCACAAGAGACATTCTGTACAATTCCAAGGAACAGAGAAGCCTTTAGACAGGCAACTGCCATCCCCCTGAAACCTGAGACTTCGTGGTGCACTCTGCCCGCCCTCAGGTGCTGGAGAAACCGAGCCTCCCCTAGACCTGCTGGGAAGGCCTTCCTAACTCACAACCTTGCCCGCAAGAAACTCCAGGACTGGGGGCCTTATCCCTGGGGGGCTGACGCCCCCAGGTGGCTAGAGTTGGAATTGCAACAAAGACTTGGCTACCCTGTCAGTATTTCCTTTTTGGGGGGCCTTACTGGCTCTGAGTCCTCCTTGTAGCAGCTAGAGAAGGGAGAGAGGATGTATGGTGGCAAACAGCAGCTCCAGAGGGTAGTAAGGCGTGTGTGGGGGGGTCTGTACCAAAGAAGTCAAAGTAAGTGGCTGAAGGCCTTTGTGGAGCAAGTCCTTTCTCAGACCCACCTCAGAAGCACAAAGAACTGCTAGCCACTTGGGGGGGGGGGCGGGCTTGGGGCCACCTCCACTCCCACCTTCTCTGCTGGAATCAGTTTGCCAGCCCTTGCCTGACGTTTTCTTAAAGTTCCTGAGTTGATTTCTATCTCTGGATTATCCTTTCTATCCCCTCCCATGGTTCTTGTCAGGGCCAGTAAAAACTAAATTCTCATAGCAACAACTGGGTAATTTATACTTCTTTGTAATCAAGCCTTTGGACCAGAGTTAGTTATTGGTCTCTAGGATGCAGTTCTGACAGCTATTTGATGAAGCAACACCTGCCTAGAGACAAAAAGAAAGGAGACCTGACTAGAAGCCATAAAACCCATCTATCGTCTTGTAAACGACCCGACCACAGTGTTTATTTTGGCATGTCTCTGGCCTGTTGTAGAGGACATTATCTCTGTTTCCCAGTAGGAGGAACAGCAGATCAGATGGTCCAAGCAAATAAAGTTCAATGTCAGATGACTTCTGGCTCTTCTTGAGTGCCCTCAGGTACTGACTATGCAGAATGGTGAGAGGTGGGTTCTTGGTCCACCTGACAGCTTCCACAGTTGATGAAGACCCTGGAAAGTGATGTTTAGAAGTGTTTGAAATGTTTTCTGTGACTCTCCCACTCTGGCCCCCTGCAATGCTAATCTACTTAAGAGACTGCAAAGTGTAAAATGTGTAGGCATAGGAAGCACATAAGCCTAGATTGAAATCCCCATCTGCCATTTATTAGTTATGTTACCCTGGGAAAATCCTAACTTCCGTGAAGCTCAGATAATAGTAAGAGTTTGTGTAGCAGTGTGGTTGAGAATGATGATAAAGGGGCTAGGTGGTGGTGCACCTGGTTAAGCGCCCATGTTACGATGCATAAGGACCCAGGTTTGAACCCTGGGTCCCCACCTGCAAGGGGATGCTTCATAAGTGGTGAAGCAAGGCTACAGGAGTCTCTCTGGTTCTCTCCCTATCTATGTCCTCCGTCCCTCTTGATTTCTGACTGTCTCTATCCAATAAATAAATAAAGATATAAAACAATTCTTTAAAGGGAGAGAATGATGATAGACAGTGGCCCAAGAGGTGGTGCCGTGGTGGAACTCTGCACTTGCAAACATGGAGTTCTGAGTTCATTCCCCAGCACTGCATGTGACAGAAGGCATAATCATTATGCTGTCTCCCCAGACCCATGTGTATTGGGGAGCTGGGGAGACAGCTTAATGGTTATGCAAAAGGACTTTCATGCCTGAGGAGCTGAGCTCCCAGGTTCAACCTCCAGCACTACCATAAGCTAGAGTTGAACAGCGCTCTGGTTAAAAAACGAGTGGGGGAGATAGCATAATGGTTATACAAAAGTGTTTCATGCTTGAGGCTCTATAGTCTCAGGTTCAGTCCTCCATACCATCATAAGCCAGAGCTGACGATGCTCTAGGGGGGGAAATACATATATATATATATTTTTTTAATGATTTACAATATTATAAGATAATAGGAGTATAATTCCAGACCACTCCCCTCACCAAAGTTTTGCACCCTCATCCCCCTTCAGCAGTAATTGCCATAGTCCTCCCAAGGTCATAGATATTATATATATATATATACATATATATATATATATATATATATATGAAGTTGTTTTGGGTTTTTTTTTTTGCCACCAGGTTTATTACTGGGACTCGGTGCTGGCACTATGAATCCACTACTCCTGGCAGCCATTTTTTCCCCATTTTATTGGACAGGACAGAGAAATTGAGAGACGGGAGGATAGAGAAGGAGAGAGACAGACACTTGCAGATCTGCTCCACTGCTTGTGAAGTGACCCCCCCTGCAGGTGGGGAGCCAGAATCCTTGCATGGGTCTTTGTGCTTATTTTTTTTTCTTTTTTTCTTTTTTTATATTTATTTTATTTATTTATTCCCTTTTGTTGCCCTTGTTGTTTTATTGTTGTAGTTATTATTGTTATTGTCGTTGTTGGATAGGACAGAGAGAAATGGAGAGAGGAGGGGAAGACAGAGAGGAGGAGAGAAAGATAGACACCTGCAGACCTGCTTCACCGCCTGTGAAGCGACTCCCCTGCAGGTGGGGAGCCGGGGTTCGAACCAAGATCCTTATGCCAGTCCTTGTGCTTTGCGCCACCTGCGCTTAACCCGCTGCGCTACAGCCCGACTCCCGCTTTTTTTTTTTTTCAAGGTACAACATATTTTTAATCTGCCTGGTTAATATACAAAATATATCCCTTAAGGAGAAGTATTAATAATTGAACAGGAATGAACAGAAACACATACTTTTTAACAATGTAAGAAGGAACCACAGCACTGATAGTATGAAGAAGAAAGCTTTGTTTTTTAATTTAGGATTCTTATGGTTGTTCTCCACTGAGAGACCTGAGAGGTGAAAAGGTAATCAGATCATCACCAAAAGAAACTTGCCTGGCATGTTGTTGTTTCTTCTCCATCTGAATGAATGGATTACTGTAGCTTGGACGTGGAGAGTCAAGAAGATGACATTGCACAGTGTGACTTTTATTTTCAAATAATACTGGCTGAGAAATCTCTGGGGCATCACCTATGTCAGACGGTCTGCCTCCACTTTGCTCCCAGTCACTTCACTGCTGCCAAACTGAGGTGTTCTAAGTCTTTGAGAAAGACATTCAGGAGAGATAGAAAGTCCTGAGAATGATTTAATGGAGATTTCAACTCTGAAAAGTCCAGCATCAAACACTAGTTTATCAACCTCTTTTGGAATTATGGAGTTTGCTGTCTCAGCATGTTCTTTCTGCTTAATTTTCTCTCTCATTGCATTTTTTTTTTTTTCATGACAGCCAGGCGATTTCTAGCTGCAAGTCTTCCATCATCATCCTGCTTGGGTTTACTTGCTACACCCAAGACAACTTTTTTTCTGAAAGACTTTTTTGCTTGTGTTATTATTACTTTGTCATCCAGATTCCTCAAGTTTGGCTAGTTGTTAAATTTTTGTTTTACATCTTCTATCTGAAAACTAACCATATCCCAAAATCTGTCCACCACTTGTAGGGGGGGAGGCTTCACAAGTGGTGAAGCAGGGCTGCAGGTGTCTCACTGTCTCTCTTCCTCTCTATTACCCCCTTCCCTCTTGGTTTCTGGCTGTCTCTATCCAACAAATAAATGAAGATAATAATAAAAAAGTTAAAATAAAAAAGATTGAATGAGAAGATATAGTGAACTTCTATGTGGTGTTTCTGGTCTGATAACTTACCTCCCTTTTGTTTCCTCTAACTTAATCTTTTTTCTTTTCCACTGTATTTTTTGATTCATTTTATTTACTTATTTATGAGTTAAAAATAGAGAGGTGAAGAGAGAGGCCAGAGCAGCATTCTGACATATACCATGCCGAAGATCTTACTTGGGACCTCATGTTTGCAAGTCTAAAACTCTATCACTATACTACCTCCTCATCATTATTTTCTTTTTTTTTTTTAATTTAAGAAAGGATTAATTAACAAAACCATAGGGTAGGAGGGGTACAACTCCACACAATTCCCACCACCCAATCTCCATATCCCACCCCCTCCCCTGATAGCTTTCCCACTCTCTATCCCTCTGGGAGCATGGACCCAGGGTCATTGTGGGTTGTAGAAGGTAGAAGGTCTGGCTTCTGTAATTGCTTCCCCACTATTTTATTTATTTTCATGAGAGAGAGACCAGATTATTGCTCAGTTCAAACTTATGGTGGTGTCAGGGATTGAACCTGGGACCTCTGGGGCCTCAGGCATACAGATTCTGTGCTCTGACATACCAAGCTATTTCCCCTAACTTTCCTTTTACTAAGTCTTATCCTGTGCCTTGTCCCTTTCGAAATAGACTCTCGTGCTCACAAAAATGATAATTAGCTAATTAACTTAAGGTTCTAATGGTGGAAATCAAGTTTACTCAGTTTATTTAGACCCCCAAGGTTCGTCTGCTATCCTCAAGAGACATGTGCATTTAAGCAGAGGCCTTATAAAGATCATGTCTCTGTCTCTTGCCTAACCAAAAGAATGAGGGCCTGCTAGGAACAGCCATTCTGCAGCAAACTGATGCTTTGTTCTGTGCAGGTGGAGTCCACGGTGGTCCTCAGTGCTCTGATTGATGGAACTTTATGGAACATGATGTTATAGGGGTTGGGACTAAGGCCATGGGTATATTGGCAGGTCTCTTCCCCCCCCCACCTACCCCCCCTTTTTTTTTGCCTCCTGGGTTATCGCTTGGGCTTGGTGCCTACACTATGAATCCACTGCTTCCATAGGCCATTTGCCTCATTTTTGTTGCCCTTGTTGTTGTTATTGTCGTTGTTGGATAGGACGGAGAGAAATGGAGAGAGGAGGGGATGATAGAGAGGGGGAGAGAAAGACAGACACCTGCAGACCTGCTTCATGGCTTGTGAGGCAACCCCCCTGCAGATGGGGAGTTGGGGGCTCAAACCGGGATCCTTATTCTGGTTCTTGTGCTTTGCACCATGTGCGCTTAACCCTCTGCACTACTGCCTGGCACCCTATGGATTCATTTTTTTAAAAAAATATTTATTTCAGTATCTGTCATATACTCTTATTAGGTTTTATTTATTTATTTTTTAGTCAGAGCACTGCACATCTCTGGCTTATAGTGGTATGGGGGGTTAGAACCTAGGACTTTGGGGGCTGGGTGGTGGCGCACCTGGTTAAGCGCACATGTTACAGTGCTCAAGGACCTGAGTTTGAGCCCCTGGCCCCCACCTGCAGAGGGGAAGCTTCACAAGTGGTGAAGTAGGGCTGCAGTTGTCTCTCTGTCTCTCTCCCTCTCTATCATTTTTAAAAATCTATTTTTAAAAATCTATCTATTATTATTTTTAATAATTTATTTCTTTATTGGGGAATTAATGCTTTACATTCAACAGTAAATACAATAGTTTGTACATGCATAACATTCCCCAGATTCCCATTTAACAATACAACCCCCACTATTTCATACATCATTTTTCATGGACCTGTATTCTCCCCACCCACCCACCTACCCCAGAGTCTTTTACTTTGGTGTAATACTCCAATTCCATTTCAGGTTCGACTTGTGTTTTCTTTTCTAATCTTGTTTTTCAACTTCGGCCTGAGAGTGAGATCATCCCATATTCATCCTTCACTTTCTGACTTATTTCACTCAACATGATTTTTTCAAGGTCCATCCAAGATTGGCTGAAAACGGTGAAGTCACCATTTCTACAGCTGAGTAGTATTCCATTGTGTATATATACCACAACCTGCTCAGCCACTCATCTGTTGTTGGACACCTGGGTTGCTTCCAAGTTTTGGCTATTACAAATTGTGCTGCCAAGAACATATGTGTATACAGATCTTTTTGGATGGATGTGTTGGGTTCCTTAGGATCTATCCCCAGGAGGGGAATTGCAGGGCCATAGGGTAGGTCCATTTAATATATTGCTGTAGCTCTTTCAGTAGAAGTTGGATGTATTTAGATGGCTTCTCATTGGGTGAGTAGATATTAATAATTGTTAAGTCCTCTTGATTGACTGATCCTCTGAGCATTAAGTAGTGTCCATTCCTATCTTTTTTAATCTTATCTATTTTAAAGTCTATCATGTTAGATATGAGAATAGCTGTTCCTGCCCTTTTTTGTGGGCCATTGGCTTGTATGATAGTTTTCCATCCTTTCACTTTAAGTCTGTGTTTGTCTTGTTGAGTTCGGTGAGTTTCCTGTAGACAACATATTGTTGGGTTGTGTTTTCTGATCCATCTTCCTACTCTGTGTCTTTTAATAGGTGAATTCAGGCCATTCACATTTATGGATATCAAAGATTGAAGATATTTTAACGCCATTCTTGTAGAGTTTTAGAGTGTTTTGATATATGTTCTATTTGTGGTGGTCTGGTTGTTTATAGGAGACCTTTCAGAACTTCTTTCAGGGCAGGCTTGGTGATGGTTGCTTCCTTCAACTGTTGCTTGTCTGAGAAGGTTTTGATGCTTCCATCTAGTCTGAATGATAGTCTAGCAGGATATAATATTCTTGGCTGAAAGCCTTTCTCATTGAGCCCTCGATAGATATCTTGCCATTCTCTTCTGGCCTGTAGTGTTTGTATGGAGAAGTCTGCTGCTAATCTTATGGACTCCTTTGTAGGTGACTCTTTGTTTTTCTCTTGCAGCCTTGAGGATCCTTTCTTTATCCTTATTCCTTTCCAATCTAAGTATGACATGTCTTGGTGTCTTTAGGTCTGGGTTAATTCTGTTTGGGACCCTCTGGGCTTCTTGAATCTTTATGTCTTTGGTGTTGTCTAGACTAGAGAAATTTTCAGCTATTATGGCCTGGAGAACGCTTTCTTCCTCCCCTTCTCTTTCTTACTCTGGTAAGCCAATAATGCGTATATTGTTTCTTTTGAAGTCATCCCATAGGACTCTGTTGTTGTTTTCAGCATCTCTTAATCTCTTTTTGAGATCTCTTACTTCTTTTTTAGTTGTCTCTAATTCATCCTCAATCTTGCTAATTCTGTCTTCAGCCTCATTGATTCTATTCTCTCTGCCCTCTACTGCTTTCTGGAGTTCATCTATTTTGTTGCCTTGCTCTGATACTGTTTTAGCTTATTCAGCTAGTTGCCTTCTTAGCTCAGCAATTTCAGCTTTCAGCTCTCTAATAACCATGAGATAATTAGAATTTTCTTCCATTTTCTCATTTGTTGTTCCTGCAGTTCTGATTACAATTTTTTCAAATTCTTTACTCACTCCTGTTATTATTTCCTTAGCTAATGTTTGGATGTTGAACTCGTTGTTTTGTGCTTCATCCTCTGGAGGAGTTTTAGCTGGACTCTTGTCCTGGTTCGAGTCTCCAATATTTTTTCTTATTGTTTTAACCATTTTATATATGTTAACAGTTTTTTCAGTCCCTGAGTTGGAGCTCAGTGGTGTAAAAGCCTCTTTTTTTTTTCTTCCCTGTAGGCTATGGGAGCCTGAGGGCTTTTAAACTATCAATAGGCTTCTTAGCTTAATCACTGACTCCAGACCAAGAGATAAAGCAGGGTGTGGCAGAGATAATCTAGTGGTTATGCAAAGAGACTTTCACAGCCCCTCAGCTATGCCACCGAGGTATAGGTCTTCTCCTGAATTTCCCGGTTAGATCTCTGTCCCCTGGTGTCCCTCCCTGTTGCTGCTCCAGATTCTGAGGGTAGTAGCAATGGAGACTCAGAGTTGCACTTGGTGAGTCTCTGGGGAGTCCTTTCCTCCCTTCAGCTGTCCCCTTGTTGGTGGAGCAGACTGGAGGTGGTGTCTCCACTGATAAACTGTTGAACTGTTAGCAGCCACTTAATCTCTCCTTAGGCCCCTCTCTCCTCTCTGTCACCAGCCACGCGTGTTTGTACTCACCAGTGATTTACTGGGTTCCTGTGGTCATTCTAGTCCTGTCTTGTTTCGGTCCGGGTGGTCTCCTTTGGTATTCCTAGTTGGTCCGGGAGAGGAGAGGAGAGGAGAGAAAGCGATCTGCTGCTCGTAGCTCCGCCTCAGGAAGTTGAATCGCAAATGCCCTATCTATTATTTTTAAAAAATTAAAAAAAGAGGACTTCCGGAGGCAGAGCTACGAGCAGCAGATCGCTTTCTCTCCTCTCCTCTCCTCTCCCGGATCAACTAGGAATACCAAAGGAGACCACCCGGACCAAAAACAAGACAGGACTATAATGACCACAGGAACCCAGTAAATCACCTGTGAGTACAAACACGCGTGGCTGGTGATAGAGAGGAGAGAGGGGCCTAAGGAGAGATTAAGTGACTGCTAACAGTTCAACAGTTTGTCAGTGGAGACACCACCTCCAGTCTGCTCCACCAACAAGGGGACAGCTGAAGGGAGGAAAGGACTCCCCAGAGACTCACCAAGTACAACTCTGAGTCTCCATTGCTACTACCCTCAGAATCTGGAGCAGCAACAGGGAGGGACACCAGGGCACAGAGATCTAACCGGGAAACTCAGGAGAAGACCTATACCTCGGTGGCATAGCTGAAGGGCTGTGAAAGTCTCTTTGCATAACCACTGGATTATCTCTGCCACACCCTGCTTTATCTCTTGGTCAGGAGTCATTGATTAAGCTAAGAAGCCTATTGATAGTTTAAAAGCCCTCAGGCTACCATAGCCTACAGGGGAAAAAAAAAAAGGCTTTTACACCACTGAACTCCAACTCAGGGATTGAAAAACCTCTTAACTTATATAAAATGGTTAAAACAACAAGAAAAAATAATGGAGACTCAAACCAGGACAAGAGTCCAGCTAAAAGTCCTCCAGAGGGCGAAGCACAAAACAACGAGTTCAACATCCAAACATTAGCTAAGGAAATAATAACAGGAGTGAGTAAAGAATTTGAAAAAATTGTAATCAGAACTGCAGGAACAACAAATGAGAATATGGAAGAAAATTCTAATAATCTCATGGTTATTAGAGAGCTGAAAGCTGAAATTGCTGAGCTAAGAAGGCAACTAGCTGAACAAGCTAAAACAGTATCAGAGCAGGGCAACAAAATAGATGAACTCCAGAAAGCAGTAGAGGGCAGAGAGAATAGAATCAATGAGGCTGAAGACAGAATTAGCAAGATTGAGGATGAATTAGAGACAACTAAAAAAGAAGTAAGAGATCTCAAAAAGAGATTAAGAGATGCTGAAAACAACAACAGAGTCCTATGGGATGACTTCAAAAGAAACAATATACGCATTATTGGCTTACCAGAGTAAGAAAGAGAAGGGGAGGAAGAAAGCGTTCTCCAGGCCATAATAGCTGAAAATTTCTCTAGTCTAGACAACACCAAAGACATAAAGATTCAAGAAGCCCAGAGGGTCCCAAACAGAATTAACCCAGACCTAAAGACACCAAGACATGTCATACTTAGATTGGAAAGGAATAAGGATAAAGAAAGGATCCTCAAGGCTGCAAGAGAAAAACAAAGAGTCACCTACAAAGGAAAACCCATAAGATTAGCAGCAGACTTCTCCATACAAACACTACAGGCCAGAAGAGAATGGCAAGATATCTATCGAGGGCTCAATGAGAAAGGCTTTCAGCCAAGAATACTATATCCTGCTAGACTATCATTCAGACTAGATGGAAGCATCAAAACCTTCTCAGACAAGCAACAGTTGAAGGAAGCAACCATCACCAAGCCTGTCTTGAAAGAAGTTCTGAAAGGTTTCCTATAAACAACCAGACCACCACAAATAGAACATATATCAAAACACTCTAAAACTCTACAAGAATGGCGTTAAAATATCTTCAATCTTTGATATCCATAAATGTGAATGGCCTGAATTCACCTATTAAAAGACACAGAGTAGGAAGATGGATCAGAAAACACAACCCAACAATATGTTGTCTACAGGAAACTCACCGAACTCAACAAGACAAACACAGACTTAAAGTGAAAGGATGGAAAACTATCATTCAAGCCAATGGCCCACAAAAAAGGGCAGGAACAGCTATTCTCATATCTGACATGATAGACTTTAAAATACATAAGATTAAAAAAGATAGGAATGGACACTACTTAATGCTCAGAGGATCAGTCAATCAAGAGGACTTAACAATTATTAATATCTATGCACCCAATGAGAAGCCATCTAAATATATCAAACTTCTACTGAAAGAGCTACAGCAATTTATTAACAGTAACACAATCATAGTAGGGGACTTCAACACCCCACTATCTCAACTTGACAGATCATCCAGGAAGAAAATCAGTAAAGACATAAGGGAGCTAAATGAAGAGATAGATAAACTAGAACTATTGGACATTTTCAGAGTCATTCATCCCAAGAAACTGGAATACACATTTTACTCAAATCCACATGGATCATTCTCAAGGATAGACCATATGTTAGGCCACAAAGACAGCATCAGCCTATTCAAGAGCACTGAAATCATCCCAAGCATCTTCTCAGACCACAGTGGAATTAAACTAACACTTAACAATCAACAAAAGATTAGTAACAGTGCCAAAATGTGGAAGCTCAACAGTACACTTCTTAACAACTTCTGGGTCAAAGAGGAAATCAAAGAAGAAATCAAAATGTTTCGAGAGTTCAATGAAAATGAAGACACAAGCTATCAAAATATTTGGGACACAGCTAAAGCAGTCCTAAGAGGGAAGTTCATAGCTATACAAGCACACATTAGGAAACAAGAAAAGGCACAAATAAACAGCCTGATTGCACATCTTAAAGACCTAGAAGAAGAACAACAAAGGAACCCTAAAGCAACCAGAAGGACAGAAATTACTAAAGTTAGGGCAGAAATAAATAACATTGAGAATAGGAAAACCATACAAAAGATCAATGAAAGTAAATGTTGGTTCTTCGAAAGAGTAAAGAAAATCGACAAACCTTTAGCCAGACTCACAAAACAAAAAAGGGAGAAGACCCAAATAAATCAGATAGTAAATGAAAGAGGAGATATCACAACAGACATTGCAGAAATTCAACATATCATGCGAGGCTTCTATGAACAACTATATGCCACCAAGTTAGAGAACCTGGAAGAAATGAATGATTTCCTAGATACCTACCAACTTCCAAAACTAAGTAAAGAGGAAGTGGATAACATGAACAGGCCCATCACAGCTAATGAAATTGAAACAGTTATCAAAAATCTTCCCAAAAATAAAAGTCCTGGACCAGATGGTTTTACAAATGAATTCTACAAAACTTTCAAAGAAGAACTAATACCTCTACTTTTAAAAGTCTTCCAGAAGATTGAAGACACTGGAATACTCCCTGCCAGCTTCTATGAAGCCAACATCACCCTGATACCAAAAGTAGACAGGGACACAACCAAAAAAGAAAACTACAGACCAATATCTCTGATGAACATAGATGCGAAAATATTGAACAAAATTCTAGCCAACCGGGTACAGCAGTATATCAAAAAGATTGTTCATCATGACCAAGTGGGGTTTATCCCAGGCATGCAAGGTTGGTTTAATATACGTAAATCAATCAATGTGATCCACCACATCAACAAAAGCAAGACCAAAAACCACATGGTCATATCAATAGATGCAGAGAAAGCCTTTGACAAAATACAACATCCCTTTATGATCAAAACACTGCAAAAAATAGGAATAGATGGAAAATTCCTGAAGATAGTGGAGTCTATATATAGCAAACCTACAGCCAACATCATACTCAATGGTGAAAAACTGGAAGCATTTCCCCTCAGATCAGGTACTAGACAGGGCTGCCCACTATCACCATTACTATTCAACATAGTGTTGGAAGTTCTTGCCATAGCAATCAGGCAGGAGCAAGGAATTAAAGGAATACAGATTGGAAGAGAAGAAGTCAAACTCTCCTTATTTGCAGATGACATGATAGTATACATGGAAAAACCTAAGGAATCCAGCAAGAAGCTTTTGGAAATCATCAGGCAATACAGTAAGGTGTCAGGCTATAAAATTAACATTCAAAAGTCAGTGGCATTCCTCTATGCAAACACTAAGTTAGAAGAAATTGAAATCCAGAAATCAGTTCCTTTTTCTATAGCAACAAAAACAATAAAATATCTAGGAATAAACCTAACCAAAGAAGTGAAAGACTTGTATACTGAAAATTATGAGTCACTACTCAAAGAAATTGAAAAAGACACAAAGAAGTGGAAAGATATTCAATGCTCATGGGTTGGAAGAATTAACATCATCAAAATGAATATATTACCCAGAGCCATCTACAAATTTAATGCTATCCCCATCAACATCCCAAGCACATTTTTTAGGAGAATAGAACAAATGCTACAAATGTTTATCTGGAACCAGAAAAGACCTAGAATTGCCAAAACAATCTTGAGAAAAAAGAACAGAACTGGAGGCATCACACTGCCAGATCTCAAACTATATTATAGGGCCATTGTCATCAAAACTGCTTGGTACTGGAACATGAACAGACACACCGACCAGTGGAATAGAATTGAGAGCCCAGAAATGAGGCCCCACACCTATGGACATCTAATCTTTGACAAAGGGGCCCAGACTATTACATGCGGAAAGCAGAGTCTCTTCAACAAATGGTGTTGGAAACAATGGGTTGAAACATGCAGAAGAATGAAGCTGAATCACTGTATTTCACCAAATACAAAAGTAAATTCCAAGTGGATCAATGACTTGGATGTTAGACCAGAAACTATCAGATACTTAGAGGAAAATATTGGAAGAACTTTTTTCCGCATAAATTTTAAAGACATTTTCAATGAAACGAATCCAATTACAAGGAAGACTAAGGCAAGTATAAACCTATGGGACTACATCAAATTAAAAAGCTTCTTCACAGCAAAAGAAACCACTACCCAAATCAAGAGACCCCTCACAGAATGGGAGAAGATCTTTACATGCCATACATCAGATAAGAGTTTAATAACCAACATATATAAAGAGCTTACCAGACTCAACAACAAGACAACAAATAGCCCCATCCAAAAATGGGGGGAGGAATTGGACAGAATATTCACCACAGAAGAGATCCAAAAGGCCGAGAAACACATGAAAAAATGCTCCAAGTCTCTGATTGTCAGAGAAATGCAAATCAAGACAACAATGAGATATCACTTCACTCCTGTGAGAATGTCACACATCAGAAAAGGTAACAGCAGCAAATGCTGGAGAGGATGTGGGGTCAAAGGAACCCTCCTGCACTGCTGGTGGGAATGTCAATTGGTCCAACCTCTGTGGAGAACAGTCTGGAGAACTCTCAGAAGGCTAGAAATGGACCTACCCTATGACCCTGCAATTCCCCTCCTGGGGATATATCCTAAGGAACCCAACACATCCATCCAAAAAGATCTGTGTACACATATGTTCTTGGCAGCACAATTTGTAATAGCCAAAACCTGGAAGCAACCCAGGTGTCCAACAACAGATGAGTGACTGAGCAAGTTGTGGTATATATACACAATGGAATACTACTCAGCTGTAAAAAATGGTGACTTCACCGTTTTCAGCCGATCTTGGATGGACCTTGAAAAAATCATGTTGAGTGAAATAAGTCAGAAACAGAAGGATGAATATGGGATGATCTCACTCTCAGGCCGAAGTTGAAAAACAAGATTAGAAAAGAAAACACAAGTCGAACCTGAAATGGAATTGGAGTATTACACCAAAGTAAAAGACTCTGGGGTGGGTGGATGGGTGGGTAGAATACAGGTCCATGAAAAATGATGAATGAAATAGTGGGGGTTGTATTGCTAAATGGGAATCTGGGGAACGTTATGCATGTAAAAAAAAAAAAAAAGAAGAAGCAGAAACGCAAAGCAGAAAATGACTGAGTTTGGAGTATGGCACCAAAGTAAGAAAGCAGAAGTATACTAGAGTTTGCAGTGAGTACCTCCCTAATACTTCCTCTCCACTTTTCCAAGCTTTGGGTCCATGATTGCTCAACAATTTGTTTGGCTTTGTATGTTAACTCTCTTTTCAGTCACCAGGTTCCAGGTGTCATCAGGATGCCGGCCAGACTTCCCTGGATTGAAGACCCCACCAATGTGTCCTGGAGCTCAGCTTCCCCAGAGACCCATCCTACTAGGGAAAGAGAGAGGCAGACTGGGAGTATGGACCGACCAGTCAACGCCCATGTTCAGCGAGGAAGCAATTACAGAAGCCAGACCTTCTACCTTCTGCAACCCTCAATGACCCTGGGTCCATGCTCCCAGAGGGATAGAGAATGGGAAAGCTATCGGGGGAGGGGGTGGGATATGGAGATTGGGCGGTGGGAATTGTGTGGAGTTGTACCCCTCCTACCCTATGGTTTTGTTAATTAATCCTTTCTTAAATTAAAAAAAAAAAATTAAAAAAAAAGAAACTAGGACTTCAGAGCCTCAGGCATGAAAGCCATTTGCTTAACCATGATGCTATCTTGCCCATCCATTTATTTATTTTTTAAAATATTTATTTATTTAATGAGGGTGGTAATGGTTTATAGTACAGTTGTTGACACATTGGTACAATTTCTTTAATTTTATGTGTGATTTAATAATGATTTACAAAATTACATGTCAACAGGGATATAAATCCACTCCATTCCCACCACCAGGGTTCTGAATCTTCTGTCACCCCACTGCAGTCCACCACAGTTCCCCTAAGGTTGTGGACATGGGCCAACCATCATCTCTACAACTATCTGTCTACATTTACATAATTGGCCCCTTTTTCTTCCTGATCCAATCCTCTCTTCCCTTCCAAACCACTCATGACAACATTACTACCTCCATATGTCCCTCTCCTTTTCCACCCCTCTCTCTGTGGGTACTGATGGGGCTGGAGTTCAAAGCCCTCTTATCTTCTTCCTCCTATCACTTCTCCCCTGGTGGGAGTATGGATCTAGGTTGTTTGTGGGGTACAGAAGTTAGGAGTTATGACTTCTGTAGTTGTTTCTCCATTGGACGTGTGTGTTCACAAGTCAATTCATATCCCCAGCCTGTTTGTATCTTTCCCTAGAGCTCTGGAGAGGTGAGGTTCCAGGACACACTGGTGAGGTCATCTGCCCAGAGAATTCAGGATGGGGTCATGGTAGCCCCTGCAACTTGATGTCTGGAAAAAGGAAGGACATAAATTGAGACAAAATGGTTTAATGAATAGGAGCCCAAAAGAAGGAATAGAGCAGATGAGATTAGGGATCTTAAGGTAGAAGAAAGCTAGAAAGTCCATTTTAGGCATGTTGCTGGGGACACACAATTATGGTAGTTTTACTTGGGTTTCATAGCTAACCTGAAGTTGGATAAAAATATTGTCTGAGGGAGCTGGGCGGTGGTGCAGTGGGTTAAGTGCATATGTTGCGAAGCACAAGGATGGGCATGAGGATCCCGGTTCGAGCCCCTGGCTCCCCACCTGCAGGGTATTCTCATCACAGGCGGTGAAGCAGGTCTGCAGGTGTCTTTCCCTCCCCTCTCTGTCTTCCCCTCATCTCTCAATTTTTCTGTGTCCTATCCAACAACAACGACAACAATAAAAACAATAATAACAACAATGATGATAAACAACAAGGGCAACTAAAGAGAAATATATATATATTGTCTGAAAAAATGGTGTCAGAGTAGAGAAAAAGGGCTAGAAAGTTGGATTAGGGCAGTGAGTAAGCTCCCATTCTTGAAAAAAAAATCTATGGATATAATTAACTCCCTCCCCCTTTTGTTGCTTTTGTTGTTGTAGCCTTTTTGTGGTTATTATTGTTATTGTTGATGTCATTTGTTGTTGGATAGGACAGAGGGACATGGAGAGAGGAGGGGAAAACAGAGAGGGGGAAAGAAAGACAGACACCTGCAGACCTGCTTCACCGTCTGTGAAGCAACTCCCCTGCAGGTGGGAAGCCAGAGTCTGGAACCAGGATCCTTAAGCTGGTCCTTGTGCTTTGCACCACGTGCACTTAACCTGCTGCTCTACCCCCTGACCCCCCAACATTAAAAAAAAGTATTTATTTATTTATTTATTCCCTTAGTTGCCCTTGTTGTTTTTTATTGTTGTAGTTATTATTGTTGTTGTTGTTGGATAGGGCAGAGAGAAATGGAGAGAGAAGGTGAAGACGGAGAGAGGGAGAGAAAGATAGACACCTGCAGACCTGCTTCACCACCTGTGAAGCGACTCCCCTGCAGGTGGGGGGGGGGGGGGCTCGAACCGGGATCCTTAAGCCAGTCCTTGCTCTTTGTGCCACTTGCGCTTAACCCACTGCGCTACCACCTGACTTCCCATAATTATCTTTTTACCTCCATCCACATGACCCAGGACACACACACACACACACACACTTAGCACCAGAGCCTGTGTAACTTCTGAGTCTGTACTGGTCTGGGCTTGTAGCTCATGGTCACAGCTGGGGAACACTGCAGGCTGCACTCATTTCAGGACCAATCTTGCTTGACTGGCAGGGCAGGATACCCCAATCTCCCTTCGGAAACTGGGGCTATCCTACTGTCACTGCTTTATGGTGAGGGTAATGTCCTGGGAGGGCCCACAAGAGGGCTTATGATGCCATTCCTGATGTAAGTGACTAGTGGTGGTAGAGAGACGGGGATCCATTAGAGGTCTAGGCCCATTATATTTGTGTAGGAGTCCAAGGATTCCCTAGCTAGGACCCCAGATAATGAGGTTGCATGCTATTGACTAAAAGGGCCATTATTAAGTGGGCCAGTCTCTTGCCCTTATCCAACTTTTGTAGTCCTCTCTTTACCTGACGATAAAGACTTTAGAATTTCTCCCAGTTGTTAAGCATTGAGTGTCATTTGTTGAGCCCAACTAGAATTAGATTTTTTGGATCTGTCTTCTTTGGGCCTTTCTGCTAGGCTGCCCAATTAATTTGATCCAAGTCCAATCGATTAGAGATTTTATAATGTTTTCTTTAGGCATTTCAACTATTATTGAGCACCTATTATTTGAGTTATATAATTGCCCCTTGCTTATTGACACATGTACACCTGTACCCAGTACTAAATTCTAGCCTATATCTGGTATCTATTACTTAGTTAAATGATATGATGTCTAACACGAATATAAGTAGTTCCATACAGGCTCGCTCTGGGTCCGCCCGTCTTCCCAGCCATTGGGAGACAGAGGTCAAAAGCAGCCCATGGGAGTCCTGGTGTAGCTCAGCGTTTGGAGGATAAAGTGTGCAGAGAGATAGGACAGTCAGCACTGGGAAAAGCCTAGGAGGACAATTCCTTTATTGAAAGAAAAAGCAGGTAGATATAGGCCATAATTTTGGGGAAAGGTTTGGGGTATCTATTAACCGAAACATAGAGCAACACAATGCATAGTTACATTTTTATCAATAGACTGTTTGACCATAAGCTTTACAGTGTACATTTTCCTGGAGGTAAATTGCAGGCACTTTAGGGCAGCAGGAGAGAGGAAAAGCTGAGCAATGTTTGCTGGGGCTTTAAAGTTAATACAGTAATCCATGGCTTTTAATCAAAGAAGGAAAATGGGAGAGATTGCATGTGTAGAAAGGTGCCCATGTCCGGGGGTCCAGCCGTCATAAATTCTAGAGACCAGCCCTTCTCTAGACCTGAAGGAAGAGTTGGGGGGGGGTCAACCTGCTCTGATCTTATGGAAACAATGGCCTGGACTTTCCAGAATGGACAGTGGGCCTATTCTCCAACAGTCCCATGTGTTAGGTAACATCTCACCAGATTTGAAGTGTTGTAAGGTTGACTTCTCATGCTAGGTATCTGTGGTTAGAGTCCACAGTAATAATTAAGTGTGTGTATGTGTGTGTGTGTTGGGGTGGGTACCACAGTGGTTTAAGCGCACATGGCGCAAAGTGCAAGGACTGAAATAAGGATCCTGGTTTGAGCCCCTGGATCCCCACCTATAGGATGGTCGCTTCACAAGTGGTGAAGCAGGTCTGCAGGTGTTTATCCTTTTTTCCCCTTCTTTGTCTTCCCCTTCTCTCTCAATTTCTCTCTGTTGTCCTAGCCAACAACAATAATAACAACAAGGGCAATGAAAATGGGAAAAATGGCCTCTAGGAGCAGTAGATACGTAATGCAGGCACAGAGCCCCTTGGAGGCAAATAAATAAATAAATAAATATAAATAAATAAATAAAAGAATTCAGTAGCAGCATGATGTGGGGTGGCAGCATCAGCAGTGATTTGGTTGAAGTCAACAGAGGTGGTATGGTGTTAAGGAATCATAGAAGAAATATCAATAAGTATAGGCACAGTCCTATAGGTACTAGGAGAATACGAATCTATTTTATTTTATTTTATGAGAGAGATAGAAGGAGAGAGAAAGAACCAGACATCATTCTGGCACATGTGCTGCCAGGGATCGGCAGGAATTCGGGACCTCATGCTTGAGAGTCCAAAGTTTTATCACTGCGCCACCTCCAGGACCAGGAGAAATAAGAATCTTAAAGAGAATACAAGGGGTTTCTTGTATTCTTAGAAAGAGCCTAGAATATCAATAATTTATTATTATAACCAGGTTAGTTGAGGGAGGTTGTTTTCTTTTTTTTTTTTTTTTTTAAATTTTTTTAATATTTATTTTATTTATTTATTCCCTTTTGTTGCCCTTGTTGTTTTATTGTTGTAGTTATTATTGTTGTTGTCGTTGTTGGATAGGACAGAGAGAAATGGAGAGAGGAGGGGAAGACAGAGAGGGGGAGAGACAGACAGACACCTGCAGACCTGCTTCACCGCCTGTGAAGCGACTCCCCTGCAGGTGGGGAGCCAGGGTTCGAACCGGGATCCTTATGCCGGTCTTTGTGCTTTGCGCCACCTGCGCTTAACCCACTGCACTACAGCCCGAGGTTGTTTTCTATGATAACCCAATGGTCAGTATTTATATTAATATACTTGACTTCACTATGCTTTGTACCTTTTTAGTGGTATCTGAACATCTTTGTATTTTAGATACTTACAGAGCCAAATGGTCTTGATCTGTCTGGCCTAAAGTTGTAGTTGACTTAGATGTTTAAAGAGCTATATTTGCAGATACATTTTTAGAGCTCCTTGAACAATTTAATCCCATTATCAGAGTTTGGTAATTTTGCAGATTTAATACATTAAATATTTAGGCTGAGGCAAATATTTGTGCTTAGGGCTATGTTATAGGCAGTTAGAGAGCTTGAGATAATAAGTCTAGTTCCCCCTCCCCCATGTCATATTAATAGTGATTCTTAGTGCAGGCATCTAAGATAACCCTGTGCTGGGATAACCCTGGAGGCAAAGAGAGAAGAAGAGGGAGAGAGGGAAGGGGAGGGATAGGGGAGGGGGAGAGGGAGAGAGGGGGAAGGAGATGGAGAGGGAAAGAGGGAGGAGGGAGACGGGAGACGGGGAAGGAGAGGGAAAGAGGGGGAGGGAGATGGAGAGGGAGAGAGGGAGGAGGGAGAGGGGGAGAGAGGGGAAGGGAGCGGGGGAGGGAGAGAGAGGGGGAGGGGAGGGGCAGAGAAAAATAATGATGATGATGATGATGATGATGATGATGAATAGTGAATGAGACGGTGGGTAAAATTGGAAGCACACAGGGATAAACACAAATACAAATATTCCGCCGGGGTCCTAGGCGGGGATTGGGAGAGCGCTGCCTGAAGCTGCGGTGGGGGCGGGACTGAGCCTGGAACGTGGGGAGGTTCCTGGGCGGTTGAAGCAGAGAGAAGGTTTGGGTGGATTCAGTTGGAGATCAAGCCCGCGTTTCAGTTGACAACTGCAGGCTCTGCCTCCGCTGTGGGACAGGGGCAGGTGCAGGGGCGGAGTTGTAAGCCCAGCCTCCGGGTTCTTGTCCCTGATTGGGCTGGCAGGCGCCGGGGCGGGTCCTGGGGCGGCTCTGCTCTGCTTTTTGACAGCTCTCTCCTGGCCGCATCCCAGGGGTCTGGTGGGTTCGGGAACCTGTGACCCTCTCTCCGCGCGTCCCCGTCCCCCCGCTGTGGCCCCGGCCCCGGCCATGAAGCGTATCTTCTCCTGCTCCAGCTCACAGGTGGCGGTAGGTGGCAAATCGGGAAAATGGGGATGGCACTGGGGTCCAAACCCTGTCCCGTGGATTCTCCATCCACCACCGTCTTTTCACTTCGCCAACTCTTCCGCTCCTGCTTGCAGGCTGCCAGTCCTACCTTCTCAAGACCTTGTTCCCGGCCTCTGACTTGCCTTCCTGCCCTGCGTTCCCTTTCTTGCCCTCTTGCTTAGCATCTGCAGCATCAACTTCTGGTGTTTCCAGCATCCCTTGCCCCATCGAGAGGACCCTGTTCGAGCTCCCAGTACTGTACCAGAACCAGCATCCGCTCTATCCTCGGTCACTGCTTGGCCCTGTGGCTCCGTTTTCCAGCCCTGTTCTTCTCACGACCCTGCCCTCTCATATCTTTGATTTTTCTCATCAGCTCAGCACAGTCTCCCGGCCCTGCCCCTTCCTCTAGCGCTTCTTGGTGGTCTTCTCTGTCCTTACTGTCATCTCACGCCATTTTGCTTCCACTCCCACTCTCTCGCCCCACAGACCTCTCCAAACCCCTCTCTACTCGGTGCTCCCACCAGCCTTCGCCTGTGCGCCCCTCCACCCTCTGCCTCACGAGGCTCAGTGGGTGTCAACTCACTTTCTCACTTTTCCTGGTCCTACTGTCTGCTCTTAGTGGGTTAATTTTGCAGTCTGGCCAGCCTGACAGGCACTGCCAGAGAAAGCTCAGTTGCCTGGCTGCGCCCCAGAGAACTGGGTGAGTTCCTGCAGAATCCACCCCAGCCAGTCACTGCAGTGTGTGGTCATCAGACTGGTTCTTGGGTCAGCCAAGGCCTTGAGTTTTATTGACCCCAGAATCTTCCTTCATGCTAAACCCTTACCCAGTTGTTCAGTGCTTGTACTTTCTGCTTCCTCTGACTGAACAGGGGAGAGGTGATGAAGAGAGTCGAGTGGATTCACTCTGAGGGTTCCCAGCAAAAGTCATTCTGCTCCCCCATATTTACCCAGGACCAAACACAGGAAGGAAAATGACTGTGACTGGGCGGGGGAGGGGAGCATAATCTCTTCTACTATGAAGATCTCTGACACACAGAGATCTACCTAAGGATGGAGTTTTCTATAGAAATGGGGATTGTGGGAGTTGGGCGGTAGCACAGTGGGTTAAACGCACTGGCGCAAAGCGCAAGGACTGGCATAAGGATCCGGGTTAGACCGGTTCGAGCCCCCGCTCCCCACGTGTCTATCTTTTTCTCCCCCTCTCTGTCTTCCCCTTCTCTTTGTCCTATCCAACAACGACGACATCAACAATAACTACAACAACAATAAAAAAAAAGGGCAGCAAAAAGGAAATAAATAAATAAATATTTTAAAAAAAAGAAATGGGGGTTGTGGCTCATTTAGATATGCAGTAACATTGCTCAGCCTAACCTGACTTGATGGTGTCGTGCCTAAGCAAACATGAGAAATGCTCAGCTCACTCTGAAAGGGCAGGTCACAGAGGCTTGAAAGCAAGCTATGAGGCAAGAGTAGGAACTCTGTTGAGGCCTGTCCCTGTCCCACTTGCATTTGCTTCACCATTTAGTTTCCAGACATTGACCAACCAATCAAAATATGTTTTCTGAGTGACTACAATAGATACCAGGAACTAAGGCTGCCCAAGAGTCTTAATTCATCATGATTAAAAAAAAAAGATTTGTTATATTTACTTCAAATATATGTGGTCTCACATGAGACAAAGAAGCCAGAGCACCTCTCCAGCATGTGTGGCACTGAGGATTGAACCCAGAGCCTCAGTTATGCAAATCTCATGTTCTACCAAGATAGCTCTATCTTCCCATGTTTCCAGCTACAAATCATCCTGGTTTTTGTTTTTTTTTTTTAAAGTTTATAACAGTGATGCAGGGGAGTCAGGTGGTAGCTCAGCGGGTTAAGTGCAGGTGCATAAAGTTCAATGACCGGAGTAAGGATACCAGTTCGAGCCCCCGGCTCCCCACCTGCAGGGGAGTCACTTCACAGGCGGTGAAGCAGGTCTGCAGGTGTCTTTCTCTCCCCCTCTCTGTCATCCCCTCATCTCTCCATTTCTCTCTGTCCTATCCAACAACAATGACATCAATAACAACAATAATAACTACAATAATAACTACTACAAACAAGGGCAACAAAAGGGAATAAATAAATATTTTTTTTTAATCTTAAAAAAAAAAAGTGATGCAGGCCAGAACCCTCTCTCCAGCATGCCCAGTACTGGGAATCAAACCCAGTGCCTCATTCTTGCAAGTCCCTTAGTAGATCCATTGAGCCACTTTTTCCTGCTTACAATTTGTTATGTTTTTTTTTATTGTTGTTGTAGTTATTATTGTTATTGTAGTTGTTATTATTGTTGTTATTGATGTCATCATTGTTGGATAGGGCAGAGAGAAATGGAGAGAAGAGGGGAAGACAGAGAGGGGGAGAGAAAGATAGACACCCGCAGACCTGCTTCACCACCTGTGAAGTGACTCCGCCTACAAGTGGGAAGGGGGGGGGGCTCAAACCGGGATTCTTACTCTAGTCCTTGTACTTCGTACCACGTGTGCTTAATCTGCTGTGCTATCACCAGACTCCCTTTATTATGGTTTTCATTCATATGGACTCTTCCCTCATCACTGAAAGTTTGCCATATTACCTTTCTCTTTTGCATTTGTGGAATTTGCCTGCTTCTTAAGAATGGAGAGGCTCCCTCCATCCTGCTGATTCTATGATCCTTAGGCAGCACCTCCTTCCCTAGATGCTGGGATGAACAGTGGTCTGAATGTTGGAATATGAAAGCACCCCTCAGTAGTCCTTCCTCTTCCCAACTCCATAGAAGTTTGGTCATGAAAAATTCCCTCCAGCTCTAAACTCTTCTTAGCATAATAAGATTATAGGAAGTAAATTGGTTGGACTTGGGATGATCTAGCTGAGAAGAAAGTTCTTTCCTCAATTAATTTGGGATCAAAAGAAGCTTGAAAATTGGTCAGGTTCAACTGTGAATTGATTCTTCTCCAAACTTCCTCACATTTCTCATGATACATTCCTCCCCTCCCTGGGTGGCTAGCCACTGAACCCACTTACATCAGAGAAACAATGAGACAGCATTTGTGACCACTCCTAAAGCCTAACTTCCCAGCAGTGCTAGAAGCTGGCCCACCTTTACCCCCACTCTTGGGTTTAAGGCTAGAACCCTCAGATTGAGATAAGGTCTACCAAGTCAGTGAGCATTTTAAAAATTAATCTAAGTTATCCAGAATACAAGAAAAGTCACAAACAAATAAAAGCCAACTCTCTCTTTTTAGGGTTGACAAAATAATTCACTTGGAGAGTGTGCTTCTTTGCTATGTGTACAAGTCAGGTTAGAGCCCAACCCCCATTGAAGGAAGCTTGGTTGCTGTGGATTCTCTCTCTCTCTCTCATCTCCTTTCTCCTTTTATTTCAGCCAAGTAGGTGTGTGTGTGTGTGTGTGTGTGTGTGTATGTGTGTGTGTGTAGCTTCCCAATCAGCTTACTCTGACTTTGTAGGAAGGAGAACCAAAAATAGCTTTAAACAGTTGACCCAAGATCACCTAGGGAATGTCAAATGCAGTTAAAAAAAAAAAAATTAAGGAGCAGTTTTTGGTGGCTCCATGGCAGGCTGCTCACAGCGGTCGATGCTTTTCTCTCCAATCTTGGTATGTTCCATTTGATAGGAAGATCTGCCTGAGATAAGGAGCAGTTACAGTTACTTGTCAAAAGGGCCCCTGGCCTGTCTACATGACTAGAAATATTTCCTTGTTTATGAGCCTGCTGATAAATCTGGTGATCACCCTTGAAGCGATGACTATGTGCCTCTTTCCTAAGGTGCTGAGGTGAGTAGTGAATCGCATTTGGAAATATGGCAGCTTCTCTCTGTGCTCCTCAGCTCTGCAGAAAGTGGCCCTGGACAGCTCTCACTCATCTTTGCAGAACAACATTACATAGTGTAAATTGGTTGAAATATTTACAGATCATCTTTTAAAAGATTTATTTACAGGAGTCAGGCAGTAGCACAGCGGGTTAAGCACACATGGCTCAAAGCACAATGACCATAAGGATCCTGGTTCGAGCACTGGCTCCCCACCTGCAGGGGAGTCAATTCACAGGTGATGAAGCAGGTCTGCAGGCCTGTCTATCTTTCTCTCCTCTTCTCTGTCTTCCCCTCCTCTCTATTTTTCTCTGTCCCATCTAACAACAATGACATCAGTAACAACAATAATAACTACAACAATTAAAAAACAAGGACAACAAATGGGAAAATAAATAAATAAATATAAAAAATTTAAAAAAGATCTATTGAGAGAGAGATAGAACCAAAGCAGCACTTTGGCACATACAGTGCCTGGGGTCAAACTCAGGATATTATACTTCTAAGTCCAACACTACCTCCGGGGGTGGGGGGGAGAGAAAGACAGACACCTGCAGACCTGCTTCACCACTTGTGAAGTGACTCCCCTGCAGGTGGGAAGCCGGGGGTTCGAACTGGAATCCTTACACTGGTCCTTGTGCTTTGTGCCACTACTGCCTGGCCGCCAGAAGCAGTTTTTTCATCTCTATAACTTGGCTGCTCTTCATTAGCTGAAATGAAGAAGATTTTTATTTTGTTTTAGATGACTCCACTACTACTACTAGTGGCCCTTGTAGTTGTTATTTTTCTCTTCTTCCTCTTCCACCACCACCTCCTTCATTTGATAGAGATATAAAGAGAGAGGGAGAAAAGGGGAGAAAAAGAGACACCTGCATCACTACTTCATAGCTCTTGAAGCTTCCCTCCTGCAGGTGGGCACCAGGAGCCTGTGCATAGTACTATGTGTGTTCTACCGGGTATGGTATCACCTGGCCCTTTGGTTTCTTCTCATGCTCCTGAGCCCAGGGACATTAGAACATCCTCCAAACAGGGTTAGGAAGGATGAGGGTCAGAACTAACATCGGTTGTATACCTGCCTTGTGAAAGACACAGAGCTAAGTGCTTGAGATGGTTTGTATCACTGGGAAACTAAAGCTCAGATAGATTACCTCACAACTAAATTCACAAGGATTGTTAAGTGTGAGAATCAGGGTTGTAAGCCAAGACATCCAGGCTGGCAGCAGTTCTCTCTGCTTGTTCTGAGGGCAACCTGTCCCCACAGGGACATTATCTAATGAGTCCGTACATCCTGCAGGCTGCTAGTGTGTGGAGGAGTCATTTTGCTTATTGTGTCCTTTGAGCATTAGCCTGTTTGGAGACTTCATTCAGGGAGTGGCATCTGAGGATGGGTGGTTTTGCCCTAGAGACAGTCTTCTACCATTTATATATTATAAAAATGTGAGCCTTCTTCTTCCACAGATCCACAATACTGTGTCCTGCTGGTGGGAACTAGGGCTGGGCATCACGTGGCCTAGATTCTTGCTCAGTTTGACCACTGTTTCATGACATGACCCTGGACAGTTATCTCACCCCAGTGTACTTCAGTTTCTTTTGTCAAATAGATAAAAATAACAGCCTTATTATTTTTCAGGTTCTTTTCAACAGAGATTTAAAAATATATATTTGTTTGTATTTAAAATTGTATTTATTTACGAGAGAGAGAGAGAGCATATGGGATGCTCAGAGTTGAACTTAAGACCTTAGGACCTTATATTTGAGAGTCCAAAATGTTAACCACTTTACCACTTCCTGAGCCCAAGATTGACTGATTGATTTATTATTTTTTTTCTTCCCAAGAGCACTGCTCAGTTTTGGTTTATGGTTTTGGGGATTGAATGTGCGACTTCAGAGTCTCGGGCATGAAAGTCTTTTTGCTGTCTCTCCCCACCCACTTATTTAGTTATTTAATATGAGAGGAAGAGAAATGAACCAGAATATCATTTTGGCACTTGAAATACCAGGGATTAAATTCAGGACCCCATGTTTGAGACCCTAACATTCTAGCCACTGTGTCATCTCCAAGACCACATTTTTTTTGGTCATCACTGGGCTTTACCACTTTGAGACAACATATATATGGAGAGAGAGAGAGAGAGAGAGAGAGAGAGAGAGGAGAGAAAGCACCAGGCAGTGTCACATCCAGTTGAGTGCACATATTACCATGCTCAAGGATCTGGTTCAAGCCCCGACTTCCTACCTGCAAGGGGAAAGCTTCATGAGCAGTGGTGCAGTGCTGCAGACGTTGCTCTTTCTCTTTCCCTTCTCTCTCATTTTCTGTCTGTTTCTATTCAATAAATCAAACATTTTAAAGAGAGAAAGGAGATAGAACTGAAGTTTCTTCCTCAGTGTAGTGGGGTTTGGGTTTGAACTTAGGGCATAGACATGGCAATGCAGACACCCACCAAGTGAGCTATCTCACTCCCTCACTCTCCAGGGATTTTTTTGAAGCCTAACTGAAACAGCATTTGAAATGCCAGGAGGAGTGACTATTTCTGTGTAGGAACATCACCTCAGGATGTGTATACCTTAGATAATTTTATTTATTTATTTATATTTATTTATTTTTAATCTTTATTTATTAGAGACAGCCAGAAATGGAGAAGGAAGGGGGTGACAGGGAGAGAGAGAGGGAGAGGGAGAGAGAGAGAAAGAGAGAAACACCTGCAGTCCTGCTTCACCACTCTTGAAGCTTTCCCCTTGCAGGTGGGGACCAGGGGCTCGAACTTGGGTCTTTGTACTGTAACATGTGTGCTCAACCAGGTGCGCCACCACCCGGCCCCCTTAGATCTAATTTTAGGGTTTGGGCATTTAATATCTTTTCTTCTTCTGATTAACTATTTGCCCTGTCTATGCAAATAGTATTTGAGTTATTTGTCTTCCATCATCCAGTTTTCCCCCACCTCCTCCACAGCCTCTTCCTTATTGAGACTATACCTCATAAAGCCCCTGTGCTACCATCAACCCCCACTACTTCCTGTTTACCATACACTTGGGTGACTCTACAGTTTACAAAGAGATTTTATAGACATTAGCTCATTTAACACTCATAACATGATGAGGTAGTTATTATTTCCCACACTTTTTACATAAAGAAAGAGGTGAGACATGTTTAATGGCATACTAAAATCATATAGCTAAGAAAGGAGCTAAACCAGGTCACACTCCAAGGTCTTTTCACCACTATTAGTCTAGGACCCTTGCACCACAGCATCAATTAAAAAATATATATATATATATTTTTTTTTTAAAATATTTATTTTCCCTTTTGTTGCCCTTGTTGTTTTTTATTGTTGTTGTAGTTATTGTTGTTGTTATTGATGTCGTCGTTGGATAGTACAGAGAGAAATGGAGAGAGGAGGAGAAGACCAAGAGGGGAAGAAAAAGACAGACACCTGCAGACCTGCTTTACCACCTGTGAAGTGACTCCACTGCAGGTGGGGAGCCAGGGGTTCGAACCGGGATCCTTTTGCAGGTCCTTGTGCTTGGCGCCACGTGCGCTTAACACTGCTGTGCTACTGCCCAACTCCCTTAAATATAATTTTTATTGGGTACAGACAGAGAGAAATTGATAGGGAAAGGTGAGGTAGAAAGGGAGAGAGAGAGAGAGATCTGTAGCTCTGTTTCTTTGCTTCCCCCCTGCAAGTGGGGAATAGGGGCTTGAACCTAGGTCTTTGTGCATTGTTATATGTGCACTCAACTGGGTATACCACTTTCCAGCTCCAGACCTAGATGATATTATTATTACTTAATTTTTAAAATTATTTTTATTATCTTTATTTGATAGAGATAGCCAGAAATCGAGAGGGAAGGGGGTGATAGAGCAGGAGAAAGACAAAGAGACACCTGCAACACTGCCTCACCACTCACAAAGCTTTCCCCCTGCAGGTGGGGACCAGGGGCTCAGACTTGGGTCCTTGCACATTGTAACATGTGTGCTCAACCAGGTGCGCCACCACCCAGCCCCTCTAGATGATATGATGATGATGATGATGCTGATGAAGCTGCTGCTGATGACGATGATGTGTGTGTGTGTGTGTGTGTGTGTGTGCGCGTGTGTGTGTGGTGGGAGTGGGTAATGAAACAGTTCACTTGGATAGTACATTGCTTTATTGATAGCATGTGCACAAACCAGGTTTGAGCCTGGTCCCCACCTCATTGAAGGAAACTTCAGTGCTGTGGTCTCTTTCAATCTCTATAATAATAGAGTTTTCTTTAGATTTTATTTACTAACATAAGATATATATATGTATATATATATATATACATATATATATATATATATAGAGAGAGAGAGAGAGAGAGAGAGAGAGAGAGAGAGAGAATGAGCAATACTCTTGGCACATGGGGATAGAACACAGGACCTCGTAATTTTAGGTTCACCTCCTATTCCCAGATTTCCTTCTTCCTCTCTTTTTTATTGGGGAGTCGGGTGGTAGCGCAGTGGGTTAAGCGCAGGTGGCGCAAAGCACAAGGACCGGCGTAAGGATCCTGGTTCGAGCCCCCGTCTCCCCACCTGCAGGGGAGTCGCTTCACAGGCGGTGAAGCAGGTCTGCAGGTGTCTTTCTCTCCCCCTCTCTGTCTTCCCTTCCTCTCTCCATTTCTCTCTGTTCTATCCAACAATGAGGACATCAATAACTACAACAATAAAAATAACAAGGGCAACAAAAGGGAATAAATAAATATTTTTTAAAAAATTATTATTGTTATTATTATTATTTTAATCCAAGTGTAGCTACAGTTTAGCTCTGGCTTATGAAGGTACTGGGGACTGAAGCTGAGACTTTTCATGCCTTGGGCATTAAAGTCTTTTTGCATAACCATTATGTTATCTCCTCAGCTCCTACATTGAAGATTTCTTCCTTTTCTTTCCCCTCTGCACCAAACCAGCCTTTTCTATGCTTCCACTGCTTGGGTGTCTTCACACGGCTCTCTTTTTCACACTCTGTGATACTTCAATTATTGTAATTACCCCAGCACCCGCCAAGCATGGGTAGGGAGGGGTGGTAGAACAATGCAGGCCCAGGTGTGGCTGGGACAGCTGCACTGCGGCCTGACAGGAGGGAGGGTGGAGAAACTGGAGGGCTGCCTCTGGCTGCTTCTTCCAGTCTGGCTGGAAACCAAGCTATACCTTTCAGTTGTTGCTATGGGATTGAGAACAACTAGCACCAGGGCAGAGCTAGGGGAAGGGAAAACAGAAACTCTGGGTTTCTCCTCCCAGTTGTGGGACCCCGAGTCAATGGGAAAAGATGGTGTGGCCAGAATTTGGAACTCCTGGACAGGATCAAGCAGCAGGGTGTGAGACATTAAGGACAAAAAGTAGGGTAGCAACTGGAGGTGGAAGGTGGTGTAGGCCAGTCAGGAGTGGTCTGAAAGGAAAGGAGTCATGTCTGGGACTACTATGGGCTTGTGCACCCAACCACAGTGATCACAGAGATGATGAAACAGACATTTGAAATACTATGTGCTCAGTACTCATGATTTTTAACTCAGTAACCCAAGCACCTTTTGCCCTAGGGCTGGCAAAGTCTGCTAATAGTTACTAGTGGCATATGACTTGGAAACTCTTTTCTTTTCTCTTCTTCTCTTTTCTTTCCTTCTTTTTAATTTTTTTTCTTTTTTTAAATTATTATCTTTATTTATTTATTAGATAAAGACAACCAAAAATCAAGAGGGAAGGGGGGATAGAGAGGAAGAGAGACAGAGAGACACCTGCAGCCCTGCTTCAACACTTGTGAAGCTTTCCCCCTGCAGGTGGGGACCGGGGACTCGAACCTGGGTCCTTGCACAGCGTAACATGTGCACTCAACCAGGTGCACCACCACCTGGTCCCTTCTCTTCTCTTTTCTTTTTAGATTTACTTAATTATTGAGAGAGGCAGGAGAGTGAATTAGAACTATGGCCATACTATGCCAGAGACTGAACTCTAGACCTCATGCTTGATAGTTCAACACTTTATCCACTGCGCCACCTCCCAGACCAGACCACTGTAGACTTTAAAAAAATTTTATTTAAATATTTATTTATTCCCCTTTGTTGTCCTTGTTATCCTTGACCCCCATAGCTTTCCTATTCTTTATCCCTCTGGGAGTATGCTGTACTATGTGTGTCACTACCTGGCCCCAAGATGGAGACAATTTAAGTGGTTCACCTGAGAAGGATCAAATGATCTAGGCAGAGTGGCTTGTGAAGCATGGAAAGAACCTCAGAGACATCCCTTTCCTCTAACTTGGCAGCCTAGCCATTACCCTTCCTTGCCTTCCCACCCCAATATTCACACACTTGTGGTTCTGGCGCAGGTGGAGAAATGGAACCGCAGTGATCAGAAGCTGCTGGAGGCCGTGCAGCGGGGGGACGTGGGGCGTGTGGCTGCACTAGCCTCCAGGAAGTCTGCCCGACCCACCAAGCTTGACCCTAACGGCCAGTCCCCGTAAGTAAGTCCTCCTGGTTTCACCCTTTGAAAGCTTGAAGCCTTTTGATGTGATATAGCCAAGGACCCCCTACAGTTATCAAGCAGATCGGTACAACTTTCCTATGTGTTTCACAAAACAAAGATTGTGTTGTCCCCAAGCTTTACCCACCTCACAGGCCAGGTCAATGATAACTGACAAAAATAAGACCCAGGAGGTGGCACATTGTATAAAATGTTGGGACTCTCAAGCATGAGGTTCCAAGTATTTTCAACATAACATATGCCAGAGGAGTGTTCTGATTCACTCTCTTTCTCCTTCATAAATATATAGAATTTATTATGTTATATAAAAATATTTGTTTATTAGTGAGAGAGAGAAAATCACAGTATCACTTGGGTACACACAATGCTGGGGACTGAACTTGGGACCTCATGCTTGAGAATACAATGCTTTAGCCACTGTGCCACCTTCTGGGATACAAAAGAAAAAAAAAAAAGACACAAAGACCATAAGCAAACCTAAAACCTAAAACATACATACACTAAATAGAGCATTTAAACAAGTTATCTTTATTTATTGGATAAAGATAGCCAGAAGGATGAATATGGGATGATCTCACTCACAGGCAGAAGTTGAAAAAATCAGAAGAGAAAACACTAAGCAGAACCTGGACTGAAGTAAAAGTCTTTAGGGTGGGTGGGGGGCAGAATACAGGTCCTACAAAAGGATGACAGAAGACCTAGTGGGGGTTGTATTGTTGTGTGAAAAACTTAGAACTGTTATGCATGTACAAACTATTGTATTTACTATCAAATGTGAAACATTAATCCCCCAATAAAGGAAAAAAATGATGACCCCCTTAAAAAATAAACAAATCATTAATAAAATAAAATAAAATAAAAAGACAGCCAGAAATTGAGAGGGAAGGGGGAGATAGAGAGGAAAAGAAACAGAGAGGCACCTGCAGGCCTGCTTTACCACACATAAAGCTTTCCCCCTGCAGGTGGGGGCCGGGGGCTTGAACCTGGGTCCTTGTGCATTGTAACATGGGCACTCAACCAGGTGCACCACCACCCAGCCCCCCATTTAAAAGACTTTTTTTTTTCTGGTGGGTGAGAGACAGCAGCGAGCGGGGTTCAAGCTTGAAGCTGTGCTGCCTTAAATAGAGCATTTCTTAATCATACATTAGGAGGGTGTATGCTTGTAAAATTAGCAATGAATTAGCAGCCAAGAGAGTCATTATGAAAGATGAAGTGATTAGGAAAAGGGAATATTATTTTTTAAAGATTTATTTATGGGAAGAGAGATAGCATAATGGTTATGTAAAAGACTCTCTCACACCTGAGGCTCTAAAGTCCCAGGATCAATCCCCCTGCACTATCATAGGACAGAGCTGAAAAGTGCTCTGGAAACTATATATATTTACACTGATGGAGGGAGCGGGGAAGGGAGAGAAACCAGAGCACCATTCACCAGGTCTTTAAAAAATATTTTTATTTTTATTTATTATTGGATAAAGCCAGAGAGAAGTTGAAAGGGTAAGGGGGAGGTAGAGAAGGAAAGAGACAGAGAGACACCTGCAGCCCTGCTTCACCACTTGTAAAGCTTTCCCCCTGCAGGTGGGGACCAGGGACTTGAACCTGGGTCCTTGAGCACTATAATGGGTGCACTTAACCATGTGTGCCACTGCTTGCCCCTTTACTAGGTCTTCAGCTGGGAGCTCCAGGCATGAAAGTCTTTTCTTTACCAGTTGTTTCATGTCTCTGCCCAACTCATCCTTCAAATGTTCAACCCTCAGTTCTGTTATAACATTTATTTAGGGTTTTGTTTTGTTTTTTAATCAGAGCACAGCTCAACTCTGTTTTATTGCAGTACCAGGGATTGAACCTGGGAGCTTAGAGCTGCAGGCATGAAAGTCTGCTGCATAAACACTATACTGTCTCCTGGACCTTGACTAAGTCTTTCTGTGACACTGCCAGGCCACTGTGCTCAGAATGATAGTAATTACAGTCTGAGATTGCGGAAAGCCTGTGGCACGTCCAGTTCCTCTGACTTAATGGCAAAAGGCCAATAACATTCTCTTTCTCACACAGCCAACCAGGGATGGGCTTTGGGGTAAGGAATACAGCAGGTAGCGCTTGTTACCCTACCCCATGCCAGGGAGACAGCATGGCAGCAATGTACCAGCCCTTCAGGCTGAAGCCCCAGAGGTCCTAGGTTCAATCCATACCCCACCATAAGCCAGAATTGAACTCTGCTCTCTCAGTGATATAAATGAATATTGTTTTGAAAAGAATCTCATGTCCTTGTCCTTTCTTCCCTCTGCCTTTCCACCTTCACTCCGGCAGGTTTCACTTAGCAGCATCCAAGGGCCTGACAGAATGCCTGACCATACTGCTTGCAAACGGGGCAGATATCAACAGCAAGAATGAGGATGGTGAGTTAAGTTAGATGGAGTGTGGGGCCTCCTTTGGCTTCTCGCTTTTCAGAGCAGTGGGGGCTGGTGCTGGATCTTTTTCAGCTGTAGCCCCCCCAACCCCCACTTTTTTTTTCTTTTAATCAGAGCACTGTTCAGCTCTGGCTTATGGTGATGTGGGGGGATTGAACCCAGGACTTTGGAGCCTCAGCCATGAGACTCCCATTACATAACCATTATCCTATCTCCCCCACCCTCGGTTTCTTATTACACACTGTGGCCAGAGTCCTTCCAGGGGTTCTCCTCCCTACAAACTGAGTTCACCTCACCACCACCCTTTCCTCCACTAGGGGAACAGGAATTTCTGGCCCTGTGTGGCTGAGAACTTCTCTTTCTAATCTCCCTCTGATTATCTGTGCGTCTCTTGCCTTCCTTCCCAGTGAGTCACTGGCATCCAGGTGGCCACCCACCCTCACTCTTTCTCTCTCTGTCACTTTCCAGGAAGCACCGCCCTCCACCTGGCCACCATCTCCTGTCAGCCACAGTGTGTCAAGGTCCTGCTGCAGGTCAGAGCAACCCCTTGATGCTGCTCCTTCCAGGGAAGATGTGGGCTGAGATGCTGCACTTTGTCTTGAAGCCACAAGCTCTGTTGGGCCAATTATTAATAGATCCCTCTCCTTTTCAACTAGAGAGCCAATATCTGTTTGTTTTGTTGTTGTTTGTTTGTTTGTTTACCAGAACACTGCTCAGATCTGTCTTATGGTAGTACTGGGAATTGAACCTAGGGTCGTTGGTGCCTCAGGCCTAAAAGTCTTTTTGCATAGCCATATGTTGTTTCCCAGCACTCATTTGTTTACTGGTTCATAGACATTGACACCTGCTGCATGTAAGCATCACGCTTAATGCCACTCTTGGGAGCCAGTCACAAAGCAGTCGATTAGCACATAATGAACCCCACAGTGGGCAGAATCACCCAGAGACTAACATCTATGCAGACAGGCAGGTAGAAGGCAGCAGAGGTGCTCAAAACTAAACTCAAGCCCTACTGCCTGTCTTCCAAGAGCTAGTCACCTATTTTCACTGAGAGATATAGTACTATAGATGATGTGAAATGACACCCAGAAAATTTACAAAAGTCTCCCAAAGTTGAAGAGGCTATTTTGCCATTGATCTTCATAGTTTCCCCAATGATGCCTAAAAATGACATTTTCCCTAGTAAGTTTACTTACCTATAATCTGATTTTTCTTAGGCTTTAGAGGTTTAATTACCAAGACTGAAATCCTAGGTCAGCTGTCATCTGCAATGAGTGGACTAGGCTTGGCTCCTATTTGGCCAGAAGCATGGGACTCCAGTCTTCCATTCCCAACCCAGTATCATGAAAGCTGGTGCCCTGACAGATGTCACCAGGATTTTTTTAAAAAGGATTTTTATGCACATGTGCTATCATGTGCAAGGAATGGGGTTTGGACCCCCACCCTCCCATCTGCAGGGGGGACACTCATGAGTGGTGAGGCAGGCTTGCAGGAGTCTTCCTCTCCTTCTCTTAACTCCCCCTCCTCGCTCAGTTGCTCTTTGTCCTATCAAAAGAAAAAGAAAGAAGAGAGGAAGGAAGGAAAGAAAGAAAGAACAATATTCATTTATTATGAGAGAGAGGCATTTACATGAAGGAGATAGGAAAGTGGAGCAAACCAGAGTGCCACTCTAGTATATTTGGTGCTGGGGAACAAATTAGGAACTTCAGGCATAAAAGTCGAATGCTCTAGCATCTGAGCTATTCCCCCAGACACTAAGAGAGGGGTATTAATGCTCTGTCCCCTGCTGTGGTTGTTTGCAGCATGGCGCCAACGAGGATGCTGTGGATGCAGAGAATCGTAGTCCATTGCACTGGGCAGGTGGGTATCAGGGGGCTGCTGGGGAACAGGGTTTCAGGGGCAGAGGGGAGGTGGGTAGGAAGGATGGTATTCAGTGAGAAGGCTGAACCAGAGCTACCAGCTGAAATTACTGGAAGGGATGTTGGATCATGGCCTGATGGGGCAAGCTTCCGGTTCCCCTGAACCCAATCTGGCCTCCTCTTTCCCCAGCCTCCTCTGGCTGTGCCTCCAGTGTGCTCCTGCTGTGTGACCATGAAGCCTTCCTGGATGTCCTGGACAATGTGAGTGATGGTTGAGTCAGTGGAGAAGCCCAGCACGGGGAGGCTGCTGTTCTCTCTGAATGGGACTGGCCAAGTATATGATCAGAGGTAGCTGGGAAGTGGCACAGTGGATGGGGCATTGGACTCTTAAGCATGAAGTCCCACGTTTGATTACCAGTATCACATATGCCATAGTGATGCTCTGGTTCTCTTTCATGTTAATGAGTAAGTAAATCTTGTTATTTATTTATTTACTATTATTGTTATTATTTACCAGAGTATTGCTCAGCTCTGGCTTATGGTGGTGCTTGGGATTGAACCTGGAACTTTGGAGCCTCTGGCATGAAAGGTTTTTTGCATACAAATTATGCTGTCGGGGATCAGGTGGTAGCGCAGTGGGTTAAGCGCACATGGTGAAAATTGCAAGGACAGGCGTAAGGACCCCAGTTCCAGCCCTCGGCTCCCCACCTGCAGGGGAGGTCACTTCACAAGTGGTGAAGCAGGTCTGCAGGTGTCTGTCTTTCTCTCCCCCTCTCTGTCTTCCCCTCCTCTATTTCTCTCGGTCCTATCCAACAATGATGACGACATCAATAATAATAATGGCTGCAACAACAAGGGCAACAAAAAGGGGAAAAAAGCAAATAAAAAAATTACGCTGTCTCCTCAGCCCCAAATAAATCTGACTTTTGTAAAGGTATATGTTATAATGCAAAAGAACCATGTTCAAGCTCCAGTCCCCACCTGCAGGGGAAAATCTTCATGAGCAGTTAAGTAGTGCTTCATGGGTTTCTCTATCTCCCCCTTCCCTATCCATTTCCCTCTGCCTAAAAAAAAAAAAAAAAGTATATGACCTGAAGCTGTGTGGCAACATCTCCTTGCTTCCTTTTCCTTCTCTTCTCCCTCACAGGGAGATTAAGTCTGATCTTCCTCCCTCAGGTCTGGAAGTTTTCCTCCCTTGGGAGGGATGTGGGGAAAGGGGTGTGACAGGGTTATGTCACCCCATATCTCCTCATGAGCCCCTTCCCACAATCTGTGCAGGACAGACGGACGCCCTTGATGATCGCATCATTGGGTGGTCATGCAGCCATCTGCTCCCAACTTCTGCAGAGGGGCGCTCGGGTTAACATCACCGACAAGGATGACAAGTGAGCCTTCCCCAGACCACACTCTGACCAGCCTAGAAAGCAGCTGAGTGGTGTGTGTGCACATGAGTTTTGGGAAGAAAGCAGATTGTTGTATGTTCCTGAGAATCTCCTCCTTTCCAAGCAGGCGTTTGGAGATCTCTCCCTGTTGTCTGGGTGTTTTTCTTCTTGGGAAGATGGGGAAAATTTCCATGTATGTTCCTATTTAGCTGCTGCCACCTTCATTTTTCTAGTATAGCTAACTCCTGTCAGAGAACCAATGCCTCTAGATCCCTGGATATTAGTTTGACTTACTGGCTTTTAAGCTATTTTTCCACCCTGGAGCCTGGGCCTCGCACCATATTTTAACCACTTCCAGGTTACTTTTTCATCCAGATAGAAATAAAGTGATCACAGCACCAGAACTTACCCTAGTTCCATGATATTTCCATGTGGTGCTCGGGTCACTCTGGCCCTGAAACTATGAAAATCCTGATTTCAAATAAAGAACTTGGACAGAGGATCAATACATAAAGCAGATGAAAAAAGAGGTATTCCAAATGCTCTCCACTTTCTAAGGCTATAGTGCCAAAGAACCCTATTGGAGAAGTTCTCCAGCGTTGTCATAGCTGGAGTTGGTCTGTCGGTCTCCTGACCACATTGAGCACTGGTCCTGGGGAGTGGAGTCTCTGGAACCAAGCCTCAGTTCAGGCTTGTCGTGATCCCCAGGTCGGCCCTGATCTTGGCCTGTGAGAAGGGCAGCTCCGAGGTGGCTGAGTTGCTGCTGAGCCACGGAGCAGATGCGGGGGCCACGGACAGCGCGGGACATGATGCGCTGCACTATGCCCTGTGTACACAGGACCAGGAGCTGCGCAAGCTGCTACGGCAGGCCCTGAGCCGCCGGCATCGGCGAGCAGGTGAGACACAGGCCTTCCTGCAACTTCAAGGTTCAGCTCCCTGTCTCAGAGTGAGAGGAGGCTTCTGGAGCCCCAGAGATAGCTCATGCAATGGATTGCAAATACATCTTGCTATGCAGAAGGACCAGGCCACCACATGGGAGCACCTGCAGTGGGGCAGGGCTTAGATGTTTTCCTCTATCTCTCTTTCCCTCTCTGTCTCTCACCCTCACTATGAAGTTTTTTAAAATTTTTAACTTTTTTGATAAGAGACAGAAATTGGAGAGATAGAGACAGAAAAAGGGAGATAGGGAGACACACTACTTGTGAATCTCCCATCCTTCCTGTAGGTAGAGACTGGGGGCTTGAGCCCAGGTCCTTGCACAACACAATGTGTGTGCTCTACCAGATGTGCCACTGTCCAGCCTCTAAATTTTTTGTTTTAGTCCTCCATGAGCAGTGGAATCCATAGTGAAGGAGTCTCAGTGATAAATATGGAAGGAAACAACAACAAAAAGTTTCTTAAGGGGGCTGGGTGGTGGTGCACCCTGTTAATCACATTGTCACTGCACACAAGGACCTGGGTTCGAGCCTCCACTCCCCACCTGCAGGGGATACACTTCACAAGCAGTAAAGCAGGTCTGCAGGTGTCTATCTCTCTCCCTCCCTTGCCACCAGGGTTATTGATGGGGCTCTGTGCCTGCACTATCAATCTATCACTTCTAGGGGTCATTTTTCTTTCTATTTTTATTTGACAGAACAGAGGGAAATTGAGGGGAGGGGAAACAGAGGGGGGGGAAGAAAGATAGACATCTATAGACCTGCTTCACCACCAGTGGAGCGGATGCCCTGCAGGTGGGCAGTGGGAGCTCAATCCTGAGTCCTTGCTGATGTGCACTTAACCCGGTGTGCCACCACCCAGCCCCCCTCCCTCTCCTTCTCCATCTCCCCATCCCTCTCAGTTTCTCTCTGTCCTGTAAAAAAAAAAAAAGCTAAAAAATGGCTGCTGGGAGCAGTGAATTTGTCATGTAGGCACTGACTCCCAGCAATAACCCTGGTGACAAAAAAGTTTTTTTTAAGACAGAGAGACACCTGCAGCACTGCTCCACCACTTGTAAAGCTTTCCCCCTGCAGGTGATCCCCAGGTCCTTGCACACTGTAACGTGCGAACTTAACCAGGTATACTACCACCTGGCCCCTCTTGCTAATTTTCCATCTTTGTCTTATCTCTTTCTACCTGGATAAAACAAACAAATTAAAAAAGTCATCTGAGAATAGTAAAGCCCTGGTAGCAAAGCACATAAACAAAAAAGTAAAGTAAAAATAAAGAGAGAGTTAGTGTATGAGAAAATAGCTTTCATGTTTGAGGTTCTTGGTTTGATCTCCGGCACCACATTAAAAGCAACTTTAGTGCTGTGGTCTCCCCCTCCCCCCATTCTGCCTCTCTGTTTCCAACTGGAAAAAAAATCAGAAAAACAAATAAACAAACAAGCAGGCACACAGCATAATGGTTCTGCAAAAGACTTTCATGACTGAAGCTCTGAAGTCTCAAGTTCAATCCTCAGCACTACCAAAATCCTGAGTTGAGCAGTGCTCTGGTTTCTCTCTCTCATTAAAATGACACTATAAATAAAATATTAAGGAGGGAAAGGAAGGAAGGAAGGAAGGAAGGAAGAGGCTACCAGAAAACACGTGGTAAGGTTTGTTATCCTCCCAAAAGAAGACCCAATTCAAGGGGAAAGCATAGGGACCTGTATCAGCTCTCACTTTCCCCATATCTCTCCATACAGGTCAGGGGTTGGTTCAACACCCTGAAGCAACATCCAAGGTAAGGCCCTTCTGCCCCTCCCTTCCACCCCAGGCTCAGCCAGGATATCTGGGAGCTATCCTCTAGGGGAGGTCTGCTGCTTGACTTTACTTTCTTGTTCTCTCTTCTCCACAGGCCTCTCTATCCGAGGCTCAGGTGGGTTCTCCACCCAAGAGTCCATGGAGAGCAGAGCCTGAGGAAGAGGAGGAAGAGGAGGAGGAGGAGGATCCAAGCTCAGAGGAGTGGAGGTGGAAGTATGAAGAAGAGCAGAGGAAGGTGGCTGTCTTGGAGCAAGAGCTAGGAAGGAAGACAGAAGAGTGTAAGACCCAGGCTGCAGCCTATCTGGTCCTGGAGAACCAGATTCGAGAGCATGTGCAAGATCTGGGGAACCTCTTAGCCAAGGATCCAGGAGTTCCAGGAGGGCAGGGGTCTGCTCTCCGGCCTGGGGGCGATGGCATGGAGCAGGGTTGTCCTCTGGACCTGCTGGCTGAACGAATCCAAGAGCTGAAGAAGCAGCAGCAGGCAGCAGCTGCAGTCAACGCAGCTCTCCAGAAGAGGGAAGATTCAAAACCAGGCACGATCCAGCATGAAGCCAAGGGAAGGCCCCAGCCTGATGATGAGGGCCCACCCCAGAGTCCCAGGTCTAAGACCATCGTGAAGGCTGCTGGGCAGCAAGTGACATCCACTGGGGAACACGTTACTGGCCCTGATCATGCTGACCAGGAGAGACCACAGGCCTCTGGGGCTGAACCCACAGACATGGGCTTTGAACGAGCAGGTGTAGCAGCTGTAAACCAACTCCTCTTACAGCTGAGGGAGGAGCTGGCAGCTGTGTGGCGAGAAAAGGATGCTGCCCGAGGGGCTCTGTCAAAATCCATCCTGGAGGGGCCTATGGGGACACCCCGGGCTGAAGCTGCTGCTGCGGCCTGGGAGAAGATGGAGGCCAGGCTGGAGCGGGTGCTGGTGAGGCTGGACCGGGCGAAGGCAGGGCTCCAGGTGAAAGCAGACAGCCAGGCCCAGGAGCCCACAGAGGGGGCCCCAAAGGCTGCCCCAAGGTCTGCCACCACTGAGAAGGAAGGAAGGGTGAAGAAAGCCCCCGGGGCGGCGCGGGGAGAACCTCTTGGTGCACCAGGAAGGGAGCAGGTGTCAGGGGGAGGACTGGGGAAGGGTCAGCTGGAGAAAGAGGTGTCTGCGCTGAGGCTGAGCAACAGTAACCTGCTGGAGGAGCTGGGAGAGCTGGGCCGCGAGAGGCAGCGCTTGCAGGGAGAGCTGCAGTCCCTGAGCCAGCGGCTCCAGCGCGAGTTTGTGCCCAAGCCCGAAGCGCAGGTTCAGCTCCAGCAGCTGCGACGGAGCGTGGGGCTGCTGACAGAGGAGCTGGCCACGGAGAAGGAGGCCACAGAGAAGCTGCGGGAGCGCCTGGCCTCCCAGACCAGCAGCCTCCGAGGGCTGTGGGACTGCCTGCCCGCCGACCTGGTGGGCCAGGGCGGCGCCCGGGACCCCGAGGCCCAGCCCCTGGAGGAGCTGCAGGCCTGTGTCCGCACCCTGGTGCAGCGGCACCGCGAGGCCCAGCGCGCGCTGGCGCAGCTCGAGGAGGAAAACCGGCAGCTGCGGGGCTCCCCCGCACCACGCGGGGAGCCCGGAGTCCCCACCGCGGCCCCCGCCGCCCCGCAGGTGGCCGCGCTGGAGCAAGACCTGGGGAAGCTGGAGGAAGAGCTGCGGGCCGTCCAGGCCACGATGAGCGGGAAGAGCCAGGAGATCGGGAAGCTGAAGCAGCTGCTCTACCAGGCCACGGAGGAGGTGGCCGAGCTGCGCGCGCGCGAGGCGGCCAACCTGCGGCAGCACGAGAAGACGCGCGGCTCGCTGGTGGCACAGGCGCAGGCGTGGGGCCAGGAGCTGAAGGCGCTGCTGGAGAAGTACAACGTGGCCTGCCGCGAGATGGGGCGCCTGCGCGAGGCGGTCGCCGAGGAGCGGCGGCGCAGCGGCGAGCTGGCGGCGCGGGCGGCAGAGCAGGAGAGCAGGGCGGGCGAGATGCGCGGGCGCTGCGAGCAGTTCGAGAAGACGGCTGAGCTGCTCAAGGAGAAGATGGAGCATGTGGTGGGGGCCTGCCGGGACAAGGAGGCCAAGGTGAGCCGGAATCCGCCGCGGGCTCGTCACCTTAGTACTCCAGATCGGGCAGCAATCATCTGCTAGGACCACCTCTGTTCTGAAGGGTCCAGGCTAGGGGAGTTGAGACTGGAGGCAAAGAACGGTGTAAATAGAAGGGCTGCGGGCTGAGGTGGCCTACTGCCATGCGCAAGGACCCACGTTCAAGCCCCCAGTCCCCACCTGCAGGGTAGAAGCTTCACAAGTGGCGAAGCGGTGCTGCAGGTGTTTGTCTCTCCCTATCTATCCTCCTTTCCTCTCAACTTGTCTCTGTCCTGTCAAACAAGATATATGATTTTATTTATTAGTGAGAAAGATAGGAGGAGAGAGAGAAAGAACCAGACATCACTCAGGTACATGTGCTGCCGGGGACTGAACTCAGTACTTCATGCTTGAGAGTCCGATGCTTTATCCACTGCGCCAACTCCCGGACCACAATACATACAGTTTTTAAAGAGAGAGAGAAGGAGGTATGTGCAGTAAAGTTTGGGGCTTTAGAAGCAGTGTGATTAGGGCTACCACCAGTGGCCCATTTTGGTTATCGTGATTTTGACCTAAATAGCGTGTGAGTTTGGGAAAGAGTCTAGTGATATGGGGGGTTGCTATGGGCTTGCATAGCATCTTGTGTTCTGAGATTATTCAAGAGCTGGTGGGTTAAGAAAAGTAGATTTGGGTTCAGTCCCCCTCACCACCATAAACCAGAGCTGAGCAGTGCTGGTAAAAAAAATAATTATTATAATAATAGACTTGTTGTCTGGAGGAGCAGGTGGCACAGTGACTAAAGCATTGGACTTAAAAACACAAAGTCCTAGAGACTGGGTGGTGGCACACTCGAGCACACATTACAGTGCACAAGGACCAGGGTTCAAACTCTGAGGCCCCCCTTACATTGGGAAAGTTTTGTGAACAGAGAAACAGTGCTGCCTCTCTCTCTCTCTCTCTCTCTCTCTCTCTCTCTCTCTCCCTCCCCTCTCAATTTCAATTTTAAAAAATAGTATGAGTTCATTCCCAGTATCAGATGTGCCAGAGTGATGCTCTGGTTCTCATTCTCTCCTTACCCCCTCCCTCCATTAATAAGTAATTAAAAAGAAGGGGCCAGGTGGTGGCACCTGGTTAAGCGCACACATTACAGTGCACAAGGATCTGGGTTCAAGTCCCTCGTCCCTCCCTGTGGGGGGAAAGCTTCACAAGTGGTGAAGCAAGGCTGCAGGTGTCTCTCTGTCTCCCTTTCTCTTTCCCCTCCCCTCTCAATTTCTGTCTGTCTCTATCCAATAATAAGTAAATAAATAAAATATTAAAATAAGTAGTTAAAAAGAAAAAAGAGAGATAGAGAAAGAAAGAGAGACTTGTCACTTGGGAGGTAGTATAGTGGTAGAGCTTTGAACTTCCAGGCATGAGGTCCTAAGTTTGATCCTTGAGACTGTATATACCAGAATGATCCTCTGGTTCTCTGTCCCTCCTCTCTCTCCATATCTATCTACACAAAATAAAATATTTTTAAAAGTAGATTTGGCTAGAAACTCTCTTCTCCCCTCCCACTACAATCAGAGTAGGTTCTACAAGAGAGTTTCATTGGCAAATATTTGATCAATGCAGAAAAACAAAAAAAGGTTGAAAACTATTGTCAGATACCCAAACTGCATGCTTGTTTCTAGGAGTTATGTATCATTTAGAAATATTTTTATTTCGTTTAGATAGGGACAAAGAGAAATTCAGAGTGATGGGAGAGATAGGAAGGGAAGGAGAAAGACACCTATAGTACTTCTTCACTATTCATGAAGCTTCCCTCCTGCAGGTAGGGACTTGTGGCTTAAACCCAGGTATGTGTGTACTCAACCAGGTGTACCACCACCTGGTCCCAGGAGTTATGTTTTATGGATATTTTTAGATATAAATTCTAAATTTATAAGTGAAATCAGTAATACTAGAACTGCCTGTTAAGTGAATGAACTCAAACTTGTTCCTAAAATCTGTGTACATGATCAAACTTAGAATAATTACAAATATAAGGGAGGGTAGATAGCTTAAAGATTATGCGAAGAGACTCTCATGCCTGTGGCTCCAAAGTCCCAGGTTCAATCCCTGCACCACCATAAGCCAGAGCTGAGCAGTGCTCTGGTTAAAATATATATAAATAAATAAATAAACAAAAAATAAGGGGTAGAATCAGGGAGCTAACTCACTTGGTCAGGCACAACATGCCTTGCCATATGTGAAGCCCAGGTTCAATCCCAGTACCACAAAGGAGTAGCAAAGGGGTGTGTGGGGGAAGGTAGCTGTGGTGATAATGATGTTTCTCCCTCCTGCTCCTTTCTAGCTAAATAAAAGTGACCTGGGAACAGTGAAATCATATATGTGTAAGACCCTGGCTTCAACACTCACACACACACACACATACATGTACACACATACACTTGAGTATATGTTTTATGTAATACAAAGTCTATAGAAATGGAAGGAATGATATACAGAATAGGAATCCTTGTGGCTAATTTAAAAAAAAGGGACTTTGTGCCAGCGATGAAGGAGAAAAGTAAAGCAGACAGGAGGGTCAGAGGAAGTAATATATGAGGTGGAGAGATGGCTCAACTGGTAGAGCATGGAACTCACATACCTGAGGTTCCCAGTTCAACCCATACCACCACATGTGTCAGTGCAGTGTTTTGGTTTATTTCTCCCTGTCTTATGAATCTCTCTCTCTCTCTCTCTCTCTCTCTCATGCAATAAATAAAATAATATTTAAAAAAAGAAAATAGTGTAGTGGACTCTGAGCTAAGATTGTCTAAATTTGGAGCAAGTTTCAAAACTTCCTCATTGATCTTGGGCCAGTTATTTGAGATTCTGAGCCTAAGTTTCCTCATCTATAGACTGGGGAGAGTAGTGGGCTCATTGTGAAGATTGCATGAGACTGTTAAAGTTAGTGCACGAAGACATTTTTTGGCAGATGACAAGTACTCAGTACAAAGTAGCTTTTGTTGTCACTCCCAGGAACCTGGTTCCTGTAGTTATATATTTGTGTCTGAGCCTCACAGACCACAAAAACCCTTTTCCATTTCCTTTAGTGGTCAGCGGCCAGAAGTAGGTCACCATCCAGTAGTGAATAAAAGCACAGACCATGAATTCAAAGAGCTGTTGGTTCAAATTATGAGTTTGTCATTTATTGGCATAGAATTTTTGATAAATCACTTAAGATAGACTTTTTACTGAACAATGATACTTCCCTCTGAGGAGTATTATTCTGTTCAGAATAGAAGAAATACTCTTTCCTTTTTCTTGACAGGGTCATTGCTAGGGCTTATTGCCTGCATGACAAATCCACTGTTCCTGGTGGATATATATATATATATATATATATATATATATATATATATATATATAGTGGAGGAGATAGTATAATGTATAATGGCTACATAAAACAGATTTTCATGCCTGAGGCTCCAGGGTTCCAGACTCAATTCCCCATACCATAAACCAGAGCTAAGTAGTGCTCTGGTAAAAAAAAAAAAAGAAAGAAAGAAAGAAAGAAACTGAGAGAGAAGTGAGGGAGAGAGAGACACTTGCAGTACTGCTCCACCATTGACGTGTGCTCTACTAGGTGCACCACCACCCAGCTCTGAAGAGCACTATTTTGAATATTCATGAAGCAATGTATGCAAAGTATCTGGCACAGATACAAAGAAAACTGAACTTGGACCTGCAATATAACTCTCCTGGATAGTGTGCTCACTTTGTCATGAGCATGACCCAGGCTTAGACCCAGCTACCACTACCCTGGCGGACAAGGCTTCTGTGCTATGGTATCTTTCCTTCCCTTTTCTCACTCTGTCTCTCTTTCTCACTGAAAAAGTCAATTCAGAGTGATGAAGCCCCAATGACAGAAGAAGACCATAATGACAAAAAATGGACTTGACCCAGGGAGGTACTCATGGGTCCCCTTCTTTTGTTCTTGTTTCAGATCAAGGAGTTGCTGAAGAAGCTGGAGCAGCTGTCAGAGGAAGTTCTAGAAGTGCGGGGAGAAAACACTCGCCTGGCCCTGCAAGTGCAGGTGTGTTTGGCCCCTGGGAAAGTGGACACTGCCTGAGAAGAGGGTGACAGTGACACATGGGAATAACACAGGCCTGGCCAGGCAGTAGTCTCGTCTGAGCCAGTGACAAGCCCGGGGGGTCTGCATGGTATGACTGACCACATCACTTGATTGATCCTCATACTTGGGGGGTTGGGGTAACTGTGGGCATAACCTCTCATGATGCTCTCTCTCAGGATTCCCAGAAGAACCACGAAGAGATTATTTCGACCTACAGGAATCATTTACTGAATGCTGCTCAGGTGAGCCTAGGGGGAGGGGGCAGGGAGGGAGAGAGGGATGGACAGGGTCATTGCCTTGGGAGCCCCTTCTCTTATCTACACATCCTTTTCATTTTTAAAAAAGATTTTATTTATTTATGAGAAAGATAGGAAGAGAGAGAAAGAACCAGACATCACTCTGGCACATGTGCTGCTGGGGATCGAACTCAGGACCTCATGCTTGAGAGGCCAAAACTTTATTACTGCGCCACGTCCCCGACCACCTTTTCATTTCTGAAGAGTTAGACTTTAGCTGTTCCAGTGCCACATCTCTGATCTTATTCCATAGATTAGAGAGGTTGTGTAGGGATGTGAGGAGTAGAGTTTGTCTTCCCATTCAGTCCTCTGATCAATTGCAAGGTCTTTTCTGTCTTATATGACCTTCTTTTTTTTTTTTTTTAGATAGAGAGACAGAGACAGAGGAAAAGAAGGGAAGACACCATAGCAGGTGCCATACACACAGTCCAGGTTTGAGTCTGGCTCCCATTGCACTGGGTTATTCCCATGTGTCACTGTCACCCTCTTCTCAGGCAGTGTCCACTTTCCCAGGGGCCAAACACACCCAGTGCAGTCGGAGCCAGACTCAAACCTGGACTGTGTGTATGGCAAAGCCCAGTTGAGTTATCTCATGGCCCCCCTATTTGACCTTTCTCAGCTATCTCCTGAGACAATCTAGCCTGACCTTGAGGAGGATGTGGATGACTCACTCCCCCATTAAGAATAGTAATAGCTATAAAGAATTGAATACCTATTGTATAGCTGGTCATGCTCTGTCTTGTAAAGTTATAACTCATGGCAACACTGGAAAGCAGGCATTGTTCACTCCCTTTTTATCTATTTCCTTTTTTATTTTAAAAAGCATTTATTTATTTTGTTTAGAGACAGAAGTTGGGGCGGGGAGAGAGATCTGCAGCACTGTTTCACTGCTCATGAAGCTTCCCTCCTACACATGGGGACCCGGGGTTTGAACCTTGTTCTTGTTCAACCAGGTGTGCCATTGCCCAGCCCCCATTATTCTCTTCTTTATAAAGACAGGGAACTAGTTACTGAGAAGTTAATAAATGAATATAGCCAGTAAATAGCATTCTGCTACACCACAGAAGCCCTTCCTTTGGCATCCTTTGCCATTTTCTATTCTCCATCTCCTTTCTTTTTTTTAAATTTTAATTATTTTTATTTTTTTTATTTAAGAAAGGATTAATTAACAAAACCATAGGGTAGGAGGGGTACAATTCCACACAATTTCCACCACCCAATCTCCATATCCCACCCCCTCCCATGTAGCTTTCCCATTCTCTATCCCTCTGGGAGCATGGACCCAGGGTCGTTGTGGGTTGCAGAAGGTAGAAGGTCTGGCTTCTGTAATTGCTTCCCCCTTCATCTCCTTTCATTTCTTTCCTGACACCTCCAGGGCTACATGGAACAAGACGTGTACAACATCCTACTGCGGATCCTTAGCTTGCAGGAGTGAGGCGGCGCCCAGTGTCCTGAGGACTGTGGGGTTACTCTGTTGTGAGTTGGAGGTTGAGGGTGAGGTAGAAAGGATCATGGAGAAAGGACTTGGGAAAGAAGGCTTAAGGATGAGAACTGGGGTCTCTTGCCACATAGAGTGAGTGATACTAGGGAGTCCTGGGGGACATAGAACGTTTAGGGGGAGGCTATTGAGAAGACACACTATGGGGAGTCCCTGGGCAGAGTCATGTAGACTGAAGGGGTGGTTCTCACTCATGGGAGACTCAAAGAGGAGCTCAAGCATTTTCCTATGGTCCGGGGTCGAGAGAAGCTAGTGATAGATGGGTGATTGTAGGGCAGGGCGGTACAAAATTATTTTCTGTGCCCCACCCCTTTTACATTAAAATGAGTAGACACTGCTCATTCTTCCCTATCCCATGCAAGTGCCCACCTCATCCAGCTCAGATTGGCCCCTGTTGGGAGGAAGCTGAGAGCATGGAAGTGGATGAACTTTATTATTGAATTTCTTCTTGTAGGGAGTAAGAGCCAGAAGCTCCAACAGGCTGCGGTGGGTGGGTGGGTGGGTGGGTGGTTGGTTACCAGGGTTGGAGTGGAGAGGTTGTCACCTGACATGATGGACCTCGGACCCTCACGCTGGAGTCAGCATGGATGAGAACAGAGCAGGTGTGGATGGAAGCTAGCTTTATGGCAAATAAAGCGAGAGACAGGATGGCGCTGCATGTCATTGACTTTCTGTCTGAAGAGGAGAGGGAAGGAATCTTTTTTTTTTTTTACTCCTTTTTTATTATAAATATCTCCATAAATCACTAGCTTTCAAAACTGATGAGCTACAGTAAGAAATACACTTTAGGGGGGGTGGAGAGGATAGTGTAATGGTTATGCAAAAAGACTCATGTAAGGCTCCAAGGTCTCAGGTTCAACCCCCCAGTCACCATAAGCAGTGCTCTGGTAAAAAAAAAAAATTAACACAGGAGAAATACACTTTAGGGCTGGGAAAATAGTTCACTTGGATAGCGTGTTGCTTTGCCATGTGTGAGACCCAGGTTTGAGTCAGGCCTCATTGCATTGGCGGGAACTTCACAGCTGTGGACTATTTCACTCTTTCTGCCTCTGTCTCTGCCTTTTCATATAAAGAAATCAATCCAGTAAATACTGTCGGTAAAAAAAAAAAAGGGTAGGGGAGTCAGGCAGTGGCACAGCGGGTTAAGCGCACGTGGCACAAAGCACAAGGACTGCCGTAAGGATCCTGGTTCGAGCCCCTGGCTCCCACCTGCCGGGGAGTCACTTCACAGGTGGTGAAGCAGGTCTGCAGGTGTCTGTCTTTCTCTCTCCCTCTCTGTCTTCCCCTCCTCTCTCCATTTCTCTCTGTCCTATCCAACAACAACGACATCAATAACCACAACAATGTTAAACAACAAGGGCAACAAAGGGAAAATAAATAAATATAAAAAAATTTGAAAAAAGGGTAGGTGGGTAGGTGATGGACCTGGTTGAGCACATACATTATCATGTGCAAGGAACCAGGATCAAGCCCCTGGTCCCCCACATACAGAGGAAGCATTGACAAGCAGTGAAGCCGTACTGCAGGTATCTGTTTGTCTCTCTCTCACTTCTTCCCCCTCAATTTCTCTGTCCCATCAAAGTTTAAAATAAAATAATCCTGTGAGTTGGGCAGCAGTGCAGCGGGTTAAGCACAGGTGGCGCAAAGTGCAAGGACCAGCGTAAGGATCCAGGTTTGAGCCCCCGGCTCCCCACCTGCAGGGGAGTCGCTTCACAAGTGGTGAAGCAGGTCTGCAGGTGTCTTTCTCTCCCCCTCTGTCTTCCCCTCCTCTCTCCATTTCTCTCTGTCCTATCCAACAACGATGACATCAATAACAACAACAACAAATAATTACAACTAGGGCAACAAAAGGGAAAAAATAAGTAAGTCATCATAATTAAAATAATGTTTATCTCCCTGTTTCTACTCCATTTTCGGCTTCTTTGCTCCACTGAAAGGAGTACATTTTTTTTTTCTTTACACATCAAAGGAAAAATTGGAAAAGAACAAAGCAAAATTTAAAAATAAAGAAAAAAATGTTGCAAAACAGCTAAGCTGGATAGTGTACCAGCTTTGCTATGTATGACCCAGGCTCATTCTAGTTCCCACTGCACTGAGGGGAGCATTAATGTGTCTTTGTATATGAAAAAGTTGGCTGGAACAGTGAAGCCCCACTGATAGAAGAGAGAGGGAGAGAGAAAATAAATGGAACTTTTATTCTTGTTTCATGGGGCTAATGGCTTAATATAGAAAAATATTCCTAAAAATTGAGAGAGAATATTAATGGGAACAGTAGAAGAGAGACTGAAGAGAAACAGCTCTCCTTTTAACATTTTGCTTTCCCAGATCAGCTCCCATTTCCCCCCTCTGCCTCTGGGCTTCTGAGTACAATGTTGTTTTTATTTGCCTCCAGGATTATTGATGGGGCTCAGTGTTGGCACTAAGAATCCACTGCTCTTGTTAGCCATTTCCCCCAAATTATTGGATAGGACAGAGAGAAACTGAGAGGGGAGAGGGAGATAGGGAGAAAAAGATAGACCTGCTTGTCAGTTCCCCCCTGCAGGTGGGGAGGCAGGGGCTCGAACCTGGGATCCTTGCTAGAGTCCTTATGCTTAATACTATGTGCGCTTAACTGGGTGCACCACCGTTCCCCTCACCACCCACACTGGTTATTTTATTTTTTTCCTCTAGGGTTATTGCTGGGGTTCGGGGTGCCTGCACTACGAATCCACTGCTTCTGGAGTCCATTTGTTCCCATTTTGTTGCCCTTATTGTTATTGTTACAATTGATGTTATTGTTGTTGGGTAGGACAGAGAGAAATCAAGAGGAGGGGAGACAAAGATAGACACCTGCAGACCTGACTGCTTGTGAAACAACCCCCCTGCAGGTGGGGAGCCAGGGGCTTGAGCTGGGATCTTTATTCCTGGTCCTTGTGCTTTTCGCCATGTGGGCTTCATCTGCTTCGTTACCTCCCGACCCCCTACACTGTTGTTTTTAGAGAGGAGAGATTGAGAGGCCTGGAATTCCTTCAGTGTGCACAGTCCAGTGCATCATGTTTTAGATGGTAGCTCTTGATTTAGGCTCATGGTCTCCTATGGTCACTGTGTCCAGTCTACAAAGGATGCAAATCTGATTTTCAGGAAAGAAAGAAAGAAAGCTCAGGGTTGGCTTGTAACCTCCAGTTCTGTTCTCAAGACTGAAATACACACACACACACACACTCTCTCTCTCTCTCTCTCTCTCTCTCTCTCTCTCTCTCTCTCTCTCTTTCCCCTCTGGGCCTTCTGAGTCTCCTCCCTTTTGCTCTTTGCCAGCCAGCCAACTGCTAGGTGAGAGTGAGGCTGAGTTTCAGTAAATTACAAAAAAAAAAAAAAAAAAAAGCCTGGAGTTGCAGTGGTGGCCTCACAACAGTCCCTCCCACTCCTGCTCTCAGTTAGTTCCAGCTGGGTTACCTAGGGTCAGCCTGGAGTGGTTTTGCAGGAGACACACTGGGTTGGGAGCAGCCTGGGGTAGGGCTGTTGTGGAAATCTGGGGGCCTCTCTAGGGCTTGGCCAGGAGCAAAGCAGCTGTGTCAGTGAGGTCCTGGAGCACAGGAGATTCAGCTCCCATGTTTGTGTGCATGGGTGCTGCTTTCCACCTGGGAAGATAGAGGGGAGAGGCTGCTGGAGGGAGGGAGGTGTGCAGCTGCAGAGAAGAGCACTGGAAGTACCAAGTCGTTGCAATGAAGGGCCATAAAACCTCACTTTCCCCCTTTCTGTTCTCAGCGTTAATGGAGGGTATAAAAGGGCTGTTACATTCCCTGTATATGATGTTCATTGAAAGAAAATTAAAAAACAGCCCAGAGAATGGTCCAGAGGGCAGATCATTTGGCTAAGCATAAGTATGAGTCAGGGGACAACTCTGGTTTCTCCAGAGGTCCAGGGGAGCAGACCCTAGGATGGCTGAGGGGGAGGGATCTAATGGCCCTCACTGTGAATGACAACACAGGGATAGAAACTTCCCCACCCCATCCTTCCCAGTTTCTCTGTATTCAATCCCACAAACTGTCAACCCCAACAATAGCCCTGAAATTTTCCTTGATTTCATAAATACATTTTTCCCAAAGTAACTGGTCCCAGTGTTTACTCATTCTTCCTGGGCTATCTGTTTAATGAAACTCCTGGTTCCTGTTCTTTAAGTTTCTTTTTTCTTTTTTAAATTATCTTTATTTATTAGATAGAGACAGCCAGAAATCAAGAAGGAAGGATATAGACAGAGAGACACCTGCAGCCCTGCTTCGCCACTTGCAAAGCTTTCCCCCTGCAGGTGGAGGCCAGGGGCTCAAACCCGGGTCCTTGTGCACTGTAACATGTCACTCAATCAGGTGCGCCACCACCTGGCCCCATTCTTAAGTTTCTGATGGAGGGGTATGTGGGTGAGAGCAGGAGGAAGGTAGGAGGGTCAGACCAAGGTGGTCCTGTTTTTGTTTTTTACCAGAGTACTGCTCAGCTCTGGCTTATGGTGTGTGTGTGTGTGTGTGTGTTGGGGGAGGTGGAGGAGGGGTTTGAACCTAGGATCCCAGAGCCTCAGGCATGGAAGTCCTTTTGCATAACTATTATGTTGTCTTCCCTACCCCAGACCCAGTCTTCTGAATGCCCTTAGTCTGGAACTTGATCCCCACTTTCAATTTCCTTCCGTTTTCTGGCAACATTAATATATTAAATTTATATTTATAGACCTCTTTGTGTCAGGTTCTGGGTACAGAGCAGGAAGTGCACAGAAAAGGTTCTTGTTGTTTTCGATGGGTTATGTTGTTTTCGCCGGGCTAGCTTCACTGCAGGACGCAGCACAATCTAAACCGAGCTAAGCTAAACTCAAGGTAAAGTACTATAAAACTCACAATGCTGTCTTTATATATACTTGCCAAGTAAGGTGGAAACAGGATGTGACATAGAGAGGGTGGAGAGAAAAGTGACTGGTGAAAATCAGAGTGTGACAAAGAGGGGGTGGAGCAGGTGAGAATCCTATCACTGAACCACAAATGCCCTGGAGGGAGGGTGGAACTTGTTAACAGTGGTTATGTAAATAGAATGAAGTGGTTATGTAAATAGAATAGTGTTAAGCAAGGGGGATTTAAACCAAATGAAACAGAAGGGGTCTCATGCATACCAACAGGTTCTCATCTCCTTGGGACTGGCCTGCAGGGTCAGAATCAAGTGCCTTGGTTCCCAGTGTTCTGTTACCTGTGAGGATGCTAGAACTTAACAGCCTCAAAATGACTATTAAATTCCTCCTTTTTGAAATCACTAGCAATGAAAGTAAGGTTTACTTCTAGGTTTACAGCTTAACTGAACTATGATTAATGTACAATAAATAGTTTTTTAAAAATTTACAATTTGATGTCTACGTGCACATACACTCATCACACAAAAGCCTATCATTCCTAGAGTCACCCCTTCACCCCTATGTCTGTCTTCCCTATACTTCCTTGAAATCACTGAATATTCAAGACAGGAGAGATAACATAATGGTTATGCAAATAAGCTCTTATGCCTGAGGTTCTCAGGTCCCAGGTTCAGTCCCCTGTACCACCATAAGTCAGAACTGAGCAGTGCTCTAGTATAAAAATAAATGAAAAAGGTGACTACTCTGGAAGATGGTAATTTAGTCCATAGTAACCCTTTTTAACAATAATTGAGAGCTCATGGCCTCATGAACACAGAAGTGCTGGAGGGAGCAGTTGAAATTTAGACCCAAATACTTGAGCGTGAGCCCACCACTGTTAACAGCAAGACAGCAAGGAAATTCCAGTGTCAGGAGAGGGGGGACTTCTCCTCTAGGAGCCAAATCCAAAAAGTGGTTGGTTATGATCCAGTTCAATAAATATCTGGGGATGTCAGTAGGCTGGCTGACACTTGGTCTTAAGGTTTGGGAAAGGGCTCTGGAAGGTTTAAGCTAAATGAGGGGATTACTCAACACTGCTTATTAAAGTAAAAAGCCTGCTATAGGCTTTTTAGAATAAAGATTTTAAGAATTATTTTGGGGCCATTGTTGGAGCTTCAGCCTGACTTTTTCAGTTAGAAAGACAAAGCCACTGGAGTAAGGATCCTGGTTCATGCCCCCGGCTCCCCACCTGCAGGGGAGTCCCTTCACAGGCGGTGAAGCAGGTCTGCAAGTGTCTTTCTCTCTCCCTCTCTGTCTTTCCCTCCTCTCTCCATTTCTCTCTGTCCTATTTGACAATGACGGCATCAATAACGACAATAACTATAAAAAACAAGGGCAACAAAAGGGAAAAAAAAAGCCAATGCCGAAGACACTGCAGTACAGAGGCTTCTTCCTTCAGTGTGGTAGAGGTTGGGCTTGAACCAGGGTCGTGGCCATGACAAAGCAAGCACACTATCCAAGTGAACTATCTTGCCAGCCCGACATTTATTTTTTATTTTATTTTTTGCTTCTGCCTTCAGGGTTATCGCTGGGGCTTGGCACTATGAACCCACTGTTCCTGGAGGCTTTTTTTTTCTCATTTTGTTGCCCTTGTTGTATAGGACAGAGAAATTGAGAGAGGAGGGTAAGACAGAGGGGGAGAGAAAGACAGACACCTGCTTCACTGTTTGTGAAGTGACTCCCCACCCCGCAGGTGGGGAGCTGGGGCTCAAACCCGGTTCCTTAGGCAAGTTCTTGCACTTCCGGCCATATGTGCTTCTTCTTCTAGCGTTTGCCCTTCTTCCGTAGCCAGTCAACAGTGTCAGGTTGAGCCTGATGTAAAGTTTCGAGACCTCCTTTGAATCTGGAGAGGTGGCAGTCGTTGACTATGTGGGTCATAGTCTGTATTGGATCGACCTTCCCGTGGTGCATCTCGTGAGTACCCATTCATTGGGGAAACTGACGATCCTTCCTAGCCGACTGAATCCACATGGATCCCAGTCATTTTCAAAGCCATCAACAAGCCATATGTGCTTAACCGGCTGAGCTACCGCCCAGCCCCCGCCCCCACATTTATTTATTGACAGAAACAGCACTCGGGAGTGCTGGGAACCAAACTCGGGATCCCATGCTTGTAAATCCGACACTTTCCTATTGCACCATCCGCCAGGTTGTGCCCACTACAGGCTCAACTGCCTTTGCTGCTACACTGAGAGCTTCTGAACGGTTTATGTCCTCAGCATTTCACTTGAAGAAATGACATTGCCATGCAGGTCCTAAACAGCGGATACTGTGAGCCCCCACCACCCCACCCCCCCGCCCCCAGCAGCTAGGATGGGTAAACTTCCCTAAAGTTGGCACTTTCGGAGGACCCACATCTGCATGGTTAGCTGCTGCTGGTTGAGATGGGTCCTCTGAAGGCTGCCCAGGCTTTGCCCCAGGAGTAGAATTTCGCTTCAAGCAGCGACCTCTTCGTGCCTGCGGATCCCAGGGCCACAGGCTGAACTGCAGAATGCCACCATCCACGCCAGGGGCCCGAGAGACAGTGCGTAGGCTGAGACCTCAGAATCTCGTGTCTCCTCCGCTCACCCGAGGAGTTAATGTTTTCAGCCCCCTGGCTCCCTCGCCCGCCCCAGACTCCGCCCTCCACTTCTCCGCGGTCCTGGCGGGCTCACCCCAGAGGGGGCGGCCCGAGCGCCGTCCCGGGCGGAGCTCTGGCCCGGGCGGAGCAGCGCCTGCAGCGTCCAGCGGTAGGACCGACCTCCAGCCTAGCGGACCGCGGCCAGGCGCCGGGCCCCCTCCCCTGCCCACCCCCAGCACTCGTAGCCCCCTCCCGGCGGGTCCCTGCAGCGCGGCCGGTAAGTCCCGCTCTCCGCGCCAAACTTTCCGCTAGCTGCCGAGTTGGCGTCCGGCGGCCGGACTGGCTTCGGTGTCGTCGGGGAGTGGGGGTGGGCGAGAGCTTCGCGGAAGTGTGTTGTGGCCCCGCAGCCTCGGCAGGTGCGGCGGATCGCACCCCTTCTGGAGCCCGGCGGCGACACTGGCCGAGGAGCCGCGGAAGCCGCTCCAACTCCGCCCCTCCCCCACCCGCCGGGGCTGGCGGCGCTCGCGACTTTGCCTCCGGATCCCAGGGCCCGGGCTCCCTGGAAGCGCGTCCCCCGCGCCGGCGCGGCTCCCCTGCCCCAGGCTCTCGGGGCCCGCCTCTCCTCCGCCCAGGACCCCGCGACCACCCGGCCGGCGCTCTGCCTGCGGCTCCGCGAGTCCCGGCTCCCGGGTCGAGCGGTTCCGGGGCCCCAGCGGGCGCCGGAGGGAGGGGCTGCGGCTGTTGTCCGGAGTCCGACGGGCGGGGCCGGGAAGGGGAGGTGTAGGGGGCCGGACGGGGCGGAGCAGGCGGCCTTTGCGGCCGGCGCCGGGGTGGGGAGTTGTGCGCCGGTCCCTGGGCCTGGGCTCGGGCTCGGGCTCGGGCTCCTGCGATGTCTCAAGATGGCGGAGCTGGGCGAATTAAAGGTATCGGCCCCCTCCCCCAGCCCCGTTGGGACCGAGCCCGGCGCCGCGCCGAGTCAGGCAGGCGGCCGCCAGTGGGTGCTGAGCTCCGGGGAGGGGGCCGGAGACGTGGCAGGGACGGGCGGCCGCGGGCGGGGAAGGGGCTGCGGCGGGGCGCGGGGGCGGGGCCGCGGGCCAGATGTAGGGGTGGGGCCGAGGGGAATTGCCACAGCTGGGGGCCGCGGCCCTGGGGGCGGGGCCGCGGGGGGCCGCGGGACTGGGCGGCGGGGCAGACGGAGGGGTAGGGCCGGGCTGGGGGCAGAGCGGGCGGCGCCACCGCGGGGAGTCGATCCGGCTGCGAGGCCTCAGCGGGGGCGGCTGGAGGCTGGGGCTTGGGGGCGGAGGTGCGGGCGCGGAGGCTGGAGGCTGCTCTGGGCACCCCAAGCTTGGGGAGAGGCGGGAGGCTGCGGAGCTGCAGGGGCGGGGCTGTGCGGGCGGGTCGCTCTAGGGGTGGGGCAGGGCTTCCCGGCGCTAGGCCGGAGAGTGAAGTTGTGCGGCGGAAAGGAGAGGAGTTCCAGGCGGAGCTGGCAGAGAAATAGAGACGGGACGTGGGAGCGGGGATGAGGAGAAGGGGAGAATGTAGGGAGCAGGCTTCTCCCTGCATCCCCCCAAAGGGGCTCTAGGGCTCTAAAGCCGCCATGAAATGGAGGGACGGCAAGGCCCATTCTCGGCGAGGACTCCCAGTCCCAGAAGGGAGTCGTTTAAGAGTTTTGTGTGCCCTCCTGCTACCAACACCTGAAAACAATTCAGTCTCCCCCAGCACCTTAAACCTCGAGGCTCACCCCCCTGCCTCTTGCTTTGTTCTGTACTTTGAGACGGAGCCCTGGGCAGGCTTGAAGTCAAACTGGGCCCAACTACCTTGCAGAACTTTCCACCCTGCACGCTGGCTCAGGCCCCGCGCCGACCTCCGCTGTCAGGGCTTCGCTTTACAGCTCTGTGTTGTCCTCTTGCACCCCCTGTGGAAGTGAGTCAAGTCTCTTCTCTCTGCAGGAGAGAGGCAGGACATTAGCTCCTAACAGGTGGAGTCAACAGGTAAAACAGAAAGGACACCTGGACTCCCATGATTCCCAGTTAACCTTTTCTCCCCAAGTTTTGGTCCTGACTCTGAAAAATAGGGAGGGGGATCAGGAGATGGTGCAGTAGTTAGAACCTTGAACTTAAAAGCATGAGGTCCCAGGTTCAATCACTAGTATCGCATGTGCCAAAGCAAATCTCTGGTGTTCCTCCCATCTTAAAGAAAAATTGGATAGGGAGAGGTGGTTATATTAATGACATCGAGAAAGGATTAGGTGAGTGATAAGCACTGAATATCGACCTCAAAACCCTCAGAGGCTTGTGCGGACTGATGTTGGGTGGGGTGGGCAGTGCCTGGGAGACAATCCTCTAGCCACCTGTCACCTCCTGGTGGGGCTGTCTGGCCTGGATCTTCACCTCCTCTCCCCCCTTTGCTCTGTTGCCTGTCCTCTTCCCAGGAGACTGGGATGGACCTGAGTCCAGGAGAGGAGATAAGCAGCTTAAGGCTTGAGGCAGGAATGGAGGTTGGAGACCATAATGGACGTGGGTTGCCAGATGAGGGCCTGCTGTCAGCACCCTGCCTCCATCCAAGCTTGGGGTGACAGGTGCTAAAGCTCTGGGGGGGTGGCAAGCTGGTCTGAGAACTGTTAGAATGGGACCAAAGTGTCCCTTTGGCAAGGGTGGCTGCCCCTGGGGTGCAAAGGGGAGGGAGACAGCGCCCACTTGGCAGCTCAACACCAGCGTGCTGTGCTGGGTAGGACAGGCCTATGCAGGACAGGCCACTCAGGCTTCTGTGTTTCCCACAGCACATGGTGATGAGTTTCCGGGTGTCTGAGCTTCAGGTGCTTCTTGGCTTTGCTGGCCGCAACAAGAGTGGACGGAAGCACGAACTCCTGGCCAAGGCCCTGCACCTGCTCAAGTCTAGCTGTGCACCTAGTGTCCAGATGAAGATCAAGGAGCTCTACAGGCGCCGCTTTCCCCGAAAGACCCTGGGGCCCTCAGACCTCTCCCTCCTCTCCCTGCCCCCTGGGACCCCTCCTGTGGGCTCCCCAGCACCTCTAGCTCCCATCCCCCCTGCCCTCTTGGGGGCCCCTGCCCCCCTGCTGGGCCCCAAGCGTGAAGCAGACATGCACCCTGCTCTGCCCCAGCCTGTGCACCCTGATGTCACCATGAAACCATTGCCCTTCTATGAAATCTACGGGGAGCTCATCCGACCCACCACACTCGGTAAGGCTCCAGGGGGCCCTGAATCTTCCTGGGCTCTAGGCCTCTGCCCCAAGCTCTTCTGGGTGGCTGGGATGGGGACTGCCTCCAAGGCCACTTATCCAGTGACCTGGGAATAACTTGGCCCTTTGTGTTCTCAGCATCCACTACCAGCCAAAGATTCGAGGAAGCGCACTTTACCTTTGCCCTCACGCCCCAGCAAGTGCAACAGATTCTCACATCCAGGTACCCCTTTTCCATTCTCTTGCCTCAGCCCTACACCCTGAATAGTTTTCTCCTGCACCTGCTTTGCCTCTCAGCCCCCTCCTTTCTTCCCCCCTCGTCTCCTTGCCTCTGATCTGTCGCCCCAGTGTCTTTCATCTCTCTGTCCACCCTTGCCCTGTGTACATGCTGACACCTCTCCCTCTCCCCATTCCAGAGAAGTTCTTCCAGGAGCCAAATGTGATTATACCATCCAGGTGCAGCTAAGGTGAGCCGGTCCTCTTTCCCTGCCTCGCCGGCTCCTGTTAGGTAAATGAAATAAGGCTGAGACAGGTAGACCTGTCAGGAGCTATGCTCCTCAGTGTCCTCCTCCCAGCTCCTCTGTAACTAGGACTGGGCTGGGTGAGGAGGGCAACAGACACCCTTACTTCCTAGGGTTCCCTTCCTCTGCCAGAATCAATGCCAGGTGCTGCTTCCCACTCGTTCATACACTCTCCTCTCTTACCAGGTTCTGTCTCTGTGAGACCAGCTGCCCCCAAGAGGATTATTTCCCTCCCAATCTCTTTGTCAAGGTCAATGGGAAACTGTGCCCCTTACCGGTAAATGAATTTCCCTTTCTGTAGTGACCTCTTTGCTGTTTACAGTAGCTGTGTGTATAACCCATAAGATATATGTAATAAGTAGTATATTATAATAGTATGTAGCATGATAATATATGTGAAGTACATATGTATAATAAATATGCTTTATAACTATATGACATATGGGGGGGCTGGGTGATGATGTACCCAGTAAAGGACATACATTACCAAACATAGGGGTCTGGGCTCAAGCCCCCTGGTCCTCACCTGTAGGAGGGAATCTTTATGAGTAGTGAAGTAATGCTGCAGGTCTCTGTCTCTCTCCCTTTTTTTTTTTTCATTTTTTTATATTTATTCCCTTTTTGTTGCCCTTGTCGTAGTTATTATTGTTCTTGTTATTGATGTCGTTGTTGTTGGATAGGACAGAGAGAAATGGAGAGAGGAGGGGAAGACAGAGGGGGGAGAGAAAGACAGACACCTGCAGACCTGCTTCATTGATTGTGAAACAATTCCCCTGCAGGCGGGGAGCTGGGGGCTAGAATCGGGGTCCTTATGCTGGTCCTTGCGCTTTGCGCCACCTGTGCTTAACCTGCTGCGCAATCACCCAACTCCCTCTCTCTTTCTCTCTTAAAAGACTTTATTAATGAGAAAGATAGGAGGAGAGAGAGAAAGAACCAGCCATCACTCTGGTACATGTGCTGCTGGTGATTGAACTCAGCACCTCATGCTTGAGCATCCAATGCTTTATCCACTGCACTGCTTCCCAGACCACAAGTGTCTTTTTCTCTCTCCTTCTCTATTCCACTCTTCATGTCATTATCTTTCTGTCTCTATATTAAAAAAAATAAAATCTTTTTCTTTTTATTATCGCTATTTACTTATTGGATAGAGATAGCTAGAAATCGAGAGGGTAGAGGGAGATAGAGAGACAGAGAGACATGTACAGCCCTGCTTCACCAAAAGCAAAGCTTTCCCCCTGCAGGTGGAAACTGGGGGCTTGAACCTGGGCCATTGTGCATTGTAACATGTGCATTCAACTAGGTGTGCCACCACCTGAGCCCCCTTTATCTGAAGTTTTAGAGACTATAAAGTGGTGATCCTAGAGCTAAGAGTTAGAAGGAGTGACTCGGGAGTCAGGCGGTAGCGCAGCGGGTGAAGCACAGATGGCGCAAAGTGCAAGGCCTGGCATTATGGATTCCAGATCAAGCCCCCGGCTCCCCACCTTCAGGGGAGTTGCTTCACAAGAGGTGAAGCAGGTCTACAGGTGTCTATCTTTCTGTCCCCCTCTCTGTCTTCCTCTCCCCTCTCCATTTCTCTCTGTCCTATCCAACAACAAATGACATCAATAACAACAACAGTAATAACTACAACAATAAAACAACAAGGGCAACAAAAGGGAATAAATTAAAAAAAAAAAAAAGGAGTGACTCGTCCCTTCCCTTCCTTCTTCTCAGGAACTCAGTACTCAAGTTCCTGTTTCTGTGGTCAGCAGATAAGCTCCCTTCCTAGTCTCGATCCCCTTGAGGAATGAACCCCATAAATAGCACTAGACGCTGTCCAGGTTTTGTGAATTCCTGAAGCCGCCTATCTCCCTGGCCAATGCATGAGCCTGCTTTTGCCGCAAAGAGAGTAGCCTGAGACAAGCTGTCTTGATGGCCATTCCTTTTCTAGGGTTACCTTCCTCCTACCAAAAATGGGGCTGAGCCCAAAAGGCCCAGCCGCCCCATCAACATCACAGCCCTCGCTCGACTCTCGGCCACGGTTCCTAATACCATTGTGGTCAACTGGTCATCTGAGTTTGGACGGGTGAGCATGGCTGACAAGCCCGAAGGGAGTGAGGGGAACCACCCAGCGTCTGTTTCTGGGTCTCATGCCACCACCTGCTGTGTCTGGTTCTCCTGGGCATAGGGAAGGTGGGTGGTGCACAAAGCAGAGGCTAATTTGTCTTCCCCCCACTCCAATTAGAACTACTCCTTGTCTGTGTACCTGGTGAGGCAACTCACTGCGGGGACCCTTCTACAGAAACTGAGAGCCAAGGGCATCCGAAACCCAGACCACTCTCGGGCTCTGAGTGAGTATCATCCTGTCCTCCTGCTCTCATTACAAAAACGAAACTGAGAAGCACGTAGAGGGCAAGGACTATGCTTTATTACATACCCTACTTTGAACAGACTGCTCATGGGCTTGGGCTACTTGGTTTTGCAAAGGGGGCACGGCTTTCAGGATTTGTAGTGGGAGTGCCACAGGGTTCCCCCTTTCCCTTTCATTCTCCAGCTGCTGTTTTGCTATTTCACTCTGACCTACATCCAAGTCTCCCTGGCCCCACAGCCTTTAGAATCAACTTACCAGGGCCCAAGTGGTGGCACACTTGGTTGAGCACATGTTACAATGCACAAGAACTTGGGTTCAAGCCCCCAGTTCCCACCTGTAGAGGGGAAGCTTCTTGAGTGGTGAAGTAGTGCTGTAGGTGTCTCTCTCTCCTCCTATCTTTCCCTTCCCTCTTAACTTCTCTGTATCCAGTATATGTATGTAAACTTACCATTTCACGTCAGCTTGCTCCCATCCCTGTTTGTGGTTGAGAATTGGGGCCACCCCCAGGCACTGAGCAAGAACACATTTCCTGCTATACACACACTATGCCTCACAGACTGGAACTCCTGCCTGATGGTAGATGGGTTCTCCAGCTGGGAAGTCTTAAGGATCAACCTAATCTGATCTTCTCATGAGGTTTCAATTCCCTCTAGGCGATCACTGTCAAAGTACTCCCCAGCTGTGTCTTGAGCATCTCCAGGGAGGGGGAATCTCTCCTCCCACCCCAGTCTTAATAATGTAGTACCCATGGGACACCCCACTGTCCCCAGCTGCCTGTCAGCTAGAACCCTCTGCTGCTGACCTCACCACCTCCCAAGCCTCCTCCCTACTTGCTGATCCCATGGCTCTGGACTTACTCTTGTTTCAGTCAAGGAGAAACTGACCGCTGACCCGGATAGTGAGGTGGCTACAACAAGTCTCCGGGTGTCACTCATGTGCCCGGTGCGTATAAGGGAGGAGCAAGCGGGAGGGGCTTGGGGTAGACTTCCAGACTCAGAGGAGGGTTTCTGGTGCTCCCAGAGCGAGGCTTTTGAGGATGTAGGGATTCTGACCAGAGAACTCCTTTCCTTAGCTAGGGAAGATGCGCCTGACGGTCCCTTGTCGTGCCCTCACCTGTGCCCACCTGCAGAGCTTCGATGCTGCTCTTTATCTACAGATGAATGAGAAGAAACCCACATGGACATGTCCTGTGTGTGACAAGAAGGCTCCCTATGAATCTCTTATCATTGATGGGTAGGTAGGACCATTCTGCTTCCACTTCCTGAGGGGACACACTAGGTCTGTCTGTCTCTGTGCTTAGAGATAGCCAGATTCCTAAGGAGAGATACATGGCTATTCAGAATGAGCTTTCTTCCCTCTGATGAAGACTGCTGCATCTTGCACACCGTACTGAGTACTTTGGCTGCCTTTTTGGATTGACTTCTCATGGTACCTCTAGAATATGGGCACTGTCATTATAGCTGAAGGAACTGAGACCTCAAGAGATGTGGAGGATCGTGCTCTGAGTTACACTGTAAGTGGCAGAGCCTGTCACCTGCCACAACTACCTGTCCGCTCACTGAGCCAGCAATCATATCTAGAGGGCCTGGATGTGCTGGCCTTATGAGCCCTACCCCCTTCCAGAGTCAACAGATGGCTTTTGTTTGCAGAGCTCTTGAGATGGTTTGTGGAGTTCTGTATCTTCATCCCTCTGTCTTGTCGCTAGTACTCTGCAAGAGGTGCCTCAATGTTGTGTCATCACCAGGGCTTCACCACTCCAGGCAGTACTTTTAGATAGATAGATGGATGGATCCAGAGGGAGAAAGACCACAGCACCAAAGCTACCTCCAGTGTAGTGGGAGCTGGACTCAAACCTGGGTCATGGTGGTCTGGGAGGCACAGTGGATAAAGCAGTGGACTTTATTTAAAAAAAATTTTTTTTAAATAGTTACTTATTTTTCCCTTTTGTTGCTTGTTTTTCATTGTTACTGATGTTGTCATTGTTGGATAGGACAGAGAGAAATGGAAAGAGGAGGAGAAGACAAAGGGGGAGAGAAAGATAGACACCTGCAGACCTGCTTCACTGCCTGTGAAGTGACTCCCCTGCAGGTGGGGAGCCGGGGACTCAAAAACCTGGATCCTCATGGATCGCTACCGCCCGACTCCCGTAGCAGTGGACTTTAAAGCATGAAGTCCCAAGTTTGATCCCCAGTAGCACACATACCAGAATGATGTCTGGTTCTTCCTCTCCTTCTTATCTTTCTCATTAATAAATGGAATCTTTAAAAAAAAAAAAGGCAGGGGAGAGCTGGGTGGTGGTGCAGCAGGTTAAGCGCACATGGTCCAAAGCTGCAAGGACCAGAGTAAGGATCCCGGTTCGAGTCCCCAGCTCCCCACTTGCAGGGGAGTCGCTTTCTCTCCCCCTCTGTCTTTCCTTCCTCCATTTTCCTCTGTTCTATCCACCAATGACATCAATAACAACAATAACTACAACAATAAAAAAGGGCATCAAAAGGGGAAATTAATAAAATAAAATTAAATTAAAAACCCTGGGTCATTCTCATGCCGAAATAGGCATCCTTCCATGGCTCCTGTTCCAGCCGCAGGTGAGCTATCTCCCTGGCCCTTGGACTCTATATTATTTTTAAAATATTTTACTTATTGGCTAAATACAGGAAGAAATTAGGGGGAATAGAGAGGGAGAGAGACAGGGACGTTATAGAGTGCAAGGACCCAGGTTCAAGCCCCCAATCCCACCTGCAGGAGTGAAGCTTCACAAATGGTGAAGCAGTGCTGTGGTCCCTGTCTCTCTCCCTCTCTATTCCCCCTAATTTCTTCCTGTATTTAGCCAATAAGTAAAAATATTTTAAAAATAATATAGAGTCCAAGGGCCAGGGAGATAGCTCACCTGCGGCTGGAACAGGAGCCATGGAAGGATGCCTATTTCGGCATGAGAATGACCCAGGGTTTTTAATTTAATTTTATTTTATTAATTTCCCCTTTTGATGCCCTTGTTTTATTGTTGTAGTTATTATCGATGTCATTGTTGTTGGGTAGGACAGAGAGAAATGGAGAGAGGAGAAGACAGAGAGGGGGAAAGAAAGATAGACACCTGCAGACCTGCTTCACCGCTTGCGAAGTGACTCTCCTGCAGGTGAGGAGCTGGGGGCTTGAACCGGGATCCTTACTCTGGTCCTTGCACTTTGCTCCATGTGTGCGTAATCCTCTGCACTGCCACCTGACTCCCTCTCTAAATATATATATATTTTCTTTTTTCTTTTTCTTTTTAAATTTGATAGAGACAGAGAGGAATTGAGAGGGGAAAGGGAGAAGGGGGCGGAGGGGGGCGGTGAGAGAGAGAGAGACCGAGACCAAGAGACACCTGCAGCTCTGCTCCACCACTCGTGAAGATTTCCCTCTGCAGGCGGGGACCAGGGACTTGAACCTGCAAGCTTGCACACTGCAATATGTGCGCTTAATCTCTAAATTTTGTTTTGTTTTTGTTTTTTTTTTAATCTCTATTTTTAATTGTACTATTTTTTTGCCAGAACATTGCTTAGCTCTGGCTTATGGTGGTGTATGGGACTTCAGAGTCTTGGGCATGAAAATCTTTTTGCATATCATTATGTTATCTCCCTTCCCACCTCCCATTCTTTAATATTTATTTATTAACAGAGAGAACACCAGAGTGTTACTGTCACACATGTTATGTTGGGGATCAAACACAGAAAGTATTTATGATCTTATTTCCCCCTAGAGCACTGCTCAGCTCTGGCTTATGGTGGTGTTGGAGATTGAACCTGGGACCTTTGGTGCCTCAGGCACAAAAGTTTTTTTTTTTTTGCATAATCAATATGCTGTCTTACCAGCCTAGAGAGCATTTATTTTAAAAACACAGCACTGGGAGTCGGGCGGTAGCACAGCGGGTCAAGTGCACGTGGTGCAAAGTGCAAGGACCGATGTAAGTTTAGGATCCCGGTTCAAGCCTTCGGCTCCCCACCTGCAGGGGAGTTGCTTCACAAGTGGTGAAGCAGGTCTGCAGGTGTCTATCTTTCTCTCCTCCTCTCTGTCTTTCCCTCCTCTATCCATTTCTCTTTGTCCTATCCAACAACAAAGACAGACAACAATAATAACTACAACAGTAAAACAACAAGGGCAACAAAAAGGGAGTAAATAAATAAATATTTTAAAAAAACCCAGCACTTTGGGGCTGGGTGGTGGGGCACCTGGTTGAGCACACGTTACCATGTGCAAAGACCTGGATTCAAGTCCCTGGTCTCCACCTACAGAGGGAAGCTTCACAAGCGGTAAAGCAGTGCTGCCGGTGTCTCTACCTACCCTCCCCCTCTCAATTTCTGTCTCTGTCCTAAATAAATAAATAAATATTAAAGAGAAGTCAGTAGAGTGGCTAATAGAACTTTTTACAGATGAGGAAGCTGAGGCTCAGGAATGTGCGTCACAGACTGCCCTGGCTCCGGCTCCTGCCCCTTGAATTCTCATTCCTCTCCTTTTCTAGTTTATTCATGGAGATTCTTAACTCCTGTTCGGATTGTGATGAGATCCAATTCATGGAAGATGGTTCCTGGTGCCCAATGAAACCCAAGAAGGAGGCATCTGAGGTTTGCCCCCCGCCAGGGTATGGGCTGGATGGTGAGTGATCCCTTGTCCCTTAGCTGAGCTCCCTCTGGCATGGCCTCTTCTCTGAGACGAAGCCTCCTTCCCACCTGCAGGCCTCCAATACAGCCCAGTCCAAGAGGGCAGTCCGTCAGAGAACAAGAAGAAGGTCGAAGTGATTGACTTAACAGTAGAAAGCTCCTCAGATGAGGAGGACCTGCCACCAACCAAGAAGCACTGCCCTGTCCCCTCAGCTGCCCTCCCAGCCCTTCCTGGGAGCAAAGGGTATGGGGGGGGAGGAGGAGTCTAGAACACCCTGGACAGAGGAAGGAGTTGGGGGCAGCTGAGGGGACAGAGCAGCAGAGTATGGGAGAAGCCGAGCTAAGAGGGGGCAGTCTGATTTCCTGGCTGCAGCAGCTCCTCCGTTCCCTCACAGGGTCTTGACATCTGGTCACCAGCCCTCTTCGGTGCTACGGAGCCCTGCCATGAGTACACTGGGCGGGGACTTCCTGTCTAGTCTGCCACTGCATGAGTACCCACCTGCCTTCCCACTGGGTGCTGAGATTCAAGGTATGATGCCAGGTACCACACAGTCCCTTTGCCGCTCCCTTCTCTCCAGAGAAAAGGAATCCTGGTCTTTTTCTTTCCTTGTCGCTGGGGTCTCACTGCATCAAGCTGACTTTCTAGTACAGAGTCAGAAGGAGAGGGGTCTGGTAGTGGTGCACCTGGTTGAGCACACGTTACAACGTGCAAGGGCCCAGGTGCAAGCCCCTAGTCCATACCTGCAGGGGGAAGCTTCACAAGCAGTGAGGCAGTGCTACAGGTGTCTCTCTCCCTTTCCATCTCCCCATTCCCTCTCAATTTTAGTCTCTATCCCATTAAAAAGAAAAAGAAAAAAAGAAAAGAAAGACACTACAGCATTGAAGCTTCTCCCAGTGTGGTGGGAGCTGAGTTTGAAATTTCCCTGTTTTTTTTTTTTTCCTGCCACCAGGGTTCTTGCTGGGGCCTGGTGCTAGCACTATGAACCCACCTCTCCCAGCAGCCATTTTTTTCTTTATTGTCTATTTTGATAGGATAGAGAGAAATTGAGAGGGGAGGGGAAGATAGGGAGAAAGATACTGCAGACCTGCTTCACCACTCATGAAGCTTCCCCCCCCCCCCGCAGGTGGGGAGTGGGGGGCTTGAACGTGGGTCCTTGCATATGGTAGTGTGTGTGCTTAACTGGGTGTGTGCTTAACTGGGTACACACACACACACACACACACACACACACACACACACACACACACACCACTCCTTTTTACTTTTAGGTAGAGACAGAAGTTAAGATGGAAGGGGAGGTAGGAGAAACACCTGCAGCACTGTTTCACTACTTGTGAAGCTTCCCCCCTGCAGGTGGGGTCTGGGGGCTTGAACTTGGTTCCTTGCACGCTGTAACGTGCACTCTATGGAGTGTACTACCAGCCAGCCCTCCTGCTTCTTTTCAAAACTTCCTGATTCTCTGATGAATGGCAACAATCCAAGGAACTTTGTTTATGGTAGGGGAAAAGGTAAGAAAGAAAGCTGAGGGGCAGGGCCAGGCGGTGGCACACCTGGTTAAGTGCACACATTAAAGTGTGCAAGGTCCCAAGTTCAAGCCCCTGGTCCTTACCTGCAGGGGGAAAGCTTCACATGTGGTGAAGTAGAGCTGCAGGTGTCTCTTATCTCTTTCCCTCCCTATCTTCCCTTCCCCTTTCAATTTCTGTCTCTACCCAATAGTAAATAAAGATATTAAAAAAAAAGCTGAGGGGTGGGGGAGATAGCATAATGGTTATGCAGACTCATGCCTGAGGCTCTGAAGTCCCAGGTTCAATCCCCTGCATCACCATAAGCCAGAGCTAAGCAGTGCTGTGTTTAAAAATAAATAAATAGAAAGCTGATCATTATTTTTCTTTCCCTACCAGGTTTAGACTTATTTTCTTTCCTTCAGACTGAGAGTCAGGTAAGTAGTCACATCTTCTGCCGTGAGATGTCAGATTCTAATGCTTCCTTTTCTTGACACATTTGCTTGCTTCTCCAGAGCAGGAAGCCACACGGGTCCTTCCACAGATTCCCTGTGACATTTGGTCTCAGGAGGTTTGGGTGTCCTGTCCCTGCCTGTTCACCTTCCCACACCCACATGCACTGGAGCCCACCAGGCCTGCCCCGACCAATGGGACATTCCACACATTTCAGACACTCAAGTCCTAGAACCTAGCAAGCTCCAGGGGCTGTCTCAAGGCAGTGGGTGAGGAAGTGGGGGCTGGGGATTGGGAGAGTCAGAGAAAGGCTCTTCTGCTGGTCAGAGAACTCCTTGGGACCCAGAGGGGCTGGTTTAGCTCCGGCATTTCTGAAATGAGTGACAGGGAGGTGGGTGGAAGCAGGGATACAATCTGAGAAAACGTTCCCTTGATTCCCTTCCAGCACTATAGCCCCTCTGTCATCACCTCACTTGATGAACAGGATGCCCTTGGCCACTTCTTCCAGTACCGAGGGACCCCTTCCCACTTCCTGGGCCCGTTAGCCCCCACATTGGGGAGCTCTCACCGAAGTACCACGCCAGCATCCCCTCCTGGCCGGGTCAGTAGTATTGTGGCCCCTGGTGGGGCCTTGCGGGAGGGGCATGGAGGGTCCCTGCCCTCTGGCCCCTCTTTGGCTGGCTGTCGGTCAGACATCATTTCCCTGGACTGAGTCCCCTGAATTCTGGAAATTTCACTGCCTCCCAACACTGGGCAAGTATGCTGCGGAGTCTCGACCCTTGGCCACTCTCACCCCTTGCAGGGGATTTGACTAAAGGCCAGAAAGACCTTCATGGACACCTGCATTTGGCCTTATCTCTGCCTGGCAAGGCCAGCACCCAAAGGGTTAATATTTAACCTCTTAAGGGACAATGGGGGTTTAATGCTGGAGATGTCTTTTTTTAGGCAGCTGGCACATTTCTTTGGGTATCAATCCAGGGTATGCCAACCTAGGCAGTGACAGGCAAGTGGGGTGGGGTGTAAGTTGGAGGAAAGGCTGATCCCTTGGCCTTTGATTGTCTAGAGCCTGGTGGGAAAGGGGCCTTTCTCTCCTTCCCCAGGTTCCATCTGTCTGTTTCCCCAGTCCAAGGCGATGGCCCCTCCCAACCTCTTATCGTCTATTCATGTCCATTCCATTCTCATAAGCCAGAAAGCTAGGTGGAGAAAAGTTGGACGTGTGGGCAAAGCACTATTTTGGGTTGTGGATTTTTTTTTTGTACATAAAAAACACTCAAGCACTCCAAAGATGACCTTCCTCTGCCTCTGACTTCCCAGCATGACTGAGAAGAGGTCTTGGCCCTGCTTCCCAAGAGGCTTGGGCTCAGGGCCTGACCCATGACCTGGGTCTTTCTATTTATATATTTAAATTCACAATGTTTCTTGTGCCAGCCAGGCCAGGGCCTGAACTTCTAGAAGCACAAGGCCCTGTGATTAGACCTGGCTTATTCTGCACCTTTCCTGGGAGCTGAGGGTGGGGGGTGGACCTTCCCACTCTCCCCAATCAGCTATTTCCAGGCTCCTGTAGGTCATAGGACCTAGGTGGTCATTTTCCTTTTTATTTCCAAAGTTGTAACAAAGTTCTCATCCATAATAAAGAGTTGTGAATGTTCTGTGTGTCTTGTAGGTGAGATGGGTAGGGGGTAATGCACTTGGCTTTCCAGATGCCTGGTCTGGAGTCGGGAAAGAGGTCCATGCTTTCTTCCTCCTCTGCCTGGATCTGGGTTAATTCCTTACACGTGGCAGGGACGGCGTGGGAGGTGGACGGTTACAGTGAGAGTTTCCAAGAGCAGCTGGTTTTCCTTTCCCTTTCGCCCTCATGCTGAGGAGCCTTTAAGCTTCCTCACCCTACCTGCCCTGATGTTGCAGCCAGGACCCTAGCTGAACCAAGGCAGACTCGGTCAGGTGCTGATTCTCTCTGCATTCTGCTGTGGCTGGGGTGGTCCGCAGCAGGGTGGACATAGGCAAGGCCAGAGATTGCACTGCTCCCCCCTCCTATAGTTCCACGGCACTGCAAGATGACAGAGTGACAACTGTCTGGGCTGTGCCTAGTGGCCTAGCCCACTTCCAGATCCATTAGGTCACCCAATCCTCCCAACTACTGCTTATTTTATTTTTTCATTTTCATCAGAGCACTGCTCAACTCTGGCTTATGGTGGTTAGGAGATGTAACCTGGGACCTTAGAGTCCTATGAGAGTCTGTTTGCATGACCATTATGCTATATCCCCCACCCACTTAATTTTAATTAATTAGAATGTTTGAGAAAGGGAGAGACATGTGCCATGCTGGGGACTCAACTCTGGACCTCATGCTTGAGAACCCAACCCTTTATCAAAGGTACCACCTCCCAGCTCATTTTTACTGAGATGAAGCAGGTTCAAGTAGTGTAAAATGACTTGCCCTTAAATCCAGGTCTCCTGGCTGAGCCAGCAGGAGCAGAAACTTGGGAATTTGATGGGCATTGCACTGACATGATTTCATCATCGGTTAACTAACTCAACCTCTAAAATCTCCATGGAACAAAATCTACCTTTAGCCACCACCCAAGTATGGGAGAGGAATGGAACCTCTCCCTGTGTCCATGATATACTGGAGACATGGAGAAGGTCTTACTTACAGGACAGAGGGTGGCAGGTCCTGGGGGACAGGTCTGGGTGTCTCTGGCCCATTCTCTGGCTGCCGCCACAGCAGCTATATCTGGTCCAAGCCAAGGCCCCCACCTCACTTGGGTTTTGTTGAATCTGGGCCTATGGCCAAAGAGAGTTCCTCCCAGGAGTCCTTTTTTTTTTTTCTTCTTTACTTTGTAAATGCTGGGGCTTTAAGCATGTACGATTTCACCATACTTGGACCAATTTTTCTTTCAGACAGAGATGTAGCAAGGAGGGAGAGACACACTATTAAACAGGTGCTTCCACAGCACTGGGAGGCCTGCTTTTGATCACAGGTGGAATTGAGACTTGCAATTCTTGGTTCTCTCAGACCTCCCTTCTCCCTACCCTCAGTATGACAGAGTACCAGGTGGAACCCCTTCTTCCCTCATTGTCAGCCCTACCTGCAGCTGCTGCTGGGACTCCTGGGATATCACAAGTAGATAGAGAATAATGTGGTGGTACTTGGGGAGACCCCAACTCAACTGTGGAGGATATGCCAACTTAAGAGAAAAAAACCAGTAAAAGTGACAATCTTTGAGACTGTAATGTAGTTGAGGAAGTGGAGGGTAGAAATGGCACAGGAAGGACATGAGAGAGAGCCAGAGGCACCCGAGAGAGCTAGGGTCTCCAAATCATCCATGGTTTCCCCTGTGGCCATGGCACATTCCATAGTTTGGGGGTGGGGAGGTGTGACAGGTGGTGGTGAGGGGTTGAGGGCTCTGGGTTAAATTAGGGACCTTTGTTTAGTCCCTGCCTCACCTCCCATAACCCCAGAGGGACCCAAGAGAACAGGCCTTGGGGCAGCTGTAATCCAGTCTCTTTCCAAAGCTCTTAAAGTCCTGTGTCCAACAGCTGGGAGTCAGAAAGGTTAAGTGAGAGAGGGCAGGGCTTGACTCTCCAAGTCCTTGCTTTGCTTTTCAGCCCACAACAGATTAGGACAGGGTGCAGACTGGGCCAACTGGTTGGCAAGTACCTCTTCATCAGCTTCTACATGTCTACCTGCAACGTTGAGGCCAGGAAGTGAAGGGGGGTGTTCTTGGCTATGGCAACAGTGAACATGGGTTCAGGGTTCAGAAGGGCTGGGGGGCCTCTCTCTAGTGGATCCACAGTTGCTGGGGCCTCTGGCAACTCTATGAACATGCGACACCTCTGGGCTGACTTCCTCTGTCCCGACACTGGGAAAAGCTATGTTGTATGAAGGGCAATTAAAAAATAGTATATATATATATATTTTTATTTACTTATTTTTCCTTATTTTTTTGTTGTAGTTATTAATGTTGTTGTTAGGACAGACAGAAATGGAGAGAGGAGGGGAAGACAGAGAGGGGGAAAGCAAGATAGACACCTGCAGACCTGCTTCACTACCTGTGAAGTGACTCCCCTGCAAGTGGGGAGCTGGGGATCCTTAGCTGTCCTTGCCCTTTGCGCAGCATGCGCTTAACCCGCTGTGCTACTGCCGACTCCTGATTTTAACTTTTATTTAAGCTCATCACTGCTCAGCTCTCGCTTATGATTGTGTTGGGGAATTGAGTTTAGGACATAAGAACCTCAAGTATGGAGTTTTTTTTTTTTTTTTTTTTGTATTATCTTTATTGGTTAGACAGCCAGAAATCGAGAGGGATGAGCGAGAGAGACAGAAACCTGCAGCCCTGCTTCACTTGAATCTGGGTCCTTGTGCACTCTAATGTGAGCGCTTAACCAGGTGCGCCACCAACCGGCCCCAAGTACGTAATTCTTCATACACACCAATATGCCATCTTTCTCCCACACTACCCTTCCACACCCCCACTTCCCTCTCCACCCCCCGCAAATTTCTTCCCTGGACTTTTCAGGGTGCTCACCTGGAGGTACCCAGAAATTGGGGAAATTTCTGAGAGTGCGTGCTCTTAGAATGTGGTCGCTGGACTGCAGAATGACAGCCACACCCAGGTCCACACCTCGGTTGGTGGGCAGCTAGGCTGCTAGGGGCCTCTGCTTCTGGTCAAGGGCCACGAAGGGGCAGAAAGGGGGTCGTTGGCGGAGCCGCGGGGGTGGGGGGTAGGGCTTAAGAAAGGGCAGAGAGGCAGAGCCTGGCAAGTTGCCCGGCCCCCAAACCGCCCCTCCCCCCAATACCTCTTGTCCCCAGCTCCCCCGCGAGGCCCCCCTTCCCCGGACCTGGAGCGGAAGCTGCTCGGCAGCGGCGCTGCCCGCACTTCAGGCTGCAGTGCATGGGCCACGGCCCGAGCCCAGACCTGGCGCCCAGGAGCCCGCATACACTCCCGGCAACCGAAGCAGCAGAACCCGCGGGACCGCCATGCTGCGGGCTCTGGGCGCTGCAGCCGCTGCCTGCCCCCTGGTGGCCCTGCGGATCCTCCCACCCCAGCGGAGGCTAATCAGGCTTCATTCTATAGTTAACTGAAGTCGGGGAGTCATCAGCTCCGATGCTCTGTTTAGATTCCCCAGATTGATTTTGGGACTCACATGCACTTCCCCACTGGGCCCTGGCTTCACTATAAGCACGCCTCTATAGCACTCCGCACACCTATTTCTTACAGTACCACGTTGAATTATGTTATCACAACTGGCTCCTAACTAGACGCCCAGGAAACGGACACCTCTCCTCAAATGGCAACCAATGACCCTTTTCAAGACACCGTTTTACTCCCCAGCCTTACACTCTGCCTGGTATTACAAGTCTCCAAACAGTCCTGCCCCCAGCAAATTATGCTCTGTACTACCTGCCACCAGCGTGGTCTTTCCCTCCCTCCCTCCCTCCACTAGGGTATTGCTGGAGCTCTGCCTGCATAACAAGTCCACCATTCCTGGTGGCTTTTGATAAGGAGAGAGGAACTGAGAGGAGAGAGATGGATGATAGAGGCACTTGAAGGCCAGATTCACGACTTGAGAAGCTTTCCCCCTGCAAGTGAGGACTGGGGGCTTGAACCCAGGTCATTGCACCACCCCCACCCCCCTTATTTTTTTTTTATTACTTCCAAGGTCGCTGGGGCTAGGTGCCAGCACTATGAATCCACAGCTCCTGGTGGCCACCTCCCCCTTCCTTTCTATTTTTATTTGATAGGACAGAGAGAAACTGATAGGGAAAGAGAAAGACACCTGCAGATCTGCGGGTGGGGAGCAGAGGCTTGAACCTAGATTGTTGTACATGGTTATATGTACACTTAACTGAGTACACTATCTCCCAGCCCCCCCCCCCCCCCTTTAATAAAACACTGCTATTAGTGAAACTTCTCCCCTGCAGGTGCTGTCATGTGGTGGCCAGGGGCTGAAACCTGGGCCCTCAGGCATGGTAATATGTGTGCTCGCTGGGTGAGTCACCTCTTGGCCCCCAACTACACATTCCTTTCCCTTATAACCTCCAGTATATCCTTGTACTCAGTTGTCAGTTCTCACTAAGTGTTCACTCACAGCTTATTCATGGTATCCTAGTATCTAGCCCCACATTGGGCACACAGTAAGTAGTCAGAAAATAATGAGTGGCTTGAAGGCAGAGAAGGTAGCTAAGCTTTGCATATCTTACCTAGTATGTTGTCTGGCAGTCGATTTAATTGACATTCATATGTTTAGTGAGTGAGAAAACACTGGTATGAAGAAACTGGAGGGTGGGGAAACAACATAGTGGTTCTGTAAAAGACTTTAATGCCTGAAGCTCTAAGGTCCCAGGTTCAATTCCTAGCACCACCATAAGCCAGAGCTGAGTGGTGCTCTGGTTTCTCTGTCCTCTATCTCTCATTAAAATAAAACAAGTAGGGTGGGGGAAATAGCATAATGGTTATGCAAACAGACTCTCATGCCTGAGGCTCCAAAGTCCCAGGTTCAATCCCCCATACCACCATAAACCAGAGCTGAGCAGTGCTCTGGTATTTCTCTCTGTGTCTCTCTGTCTGTATCTCTCTCAAAAATAAAATAAATAAAATATTAAAAAAAAAAAATAAAAAAATAAATAAAAAAAATAAAACAAGTAAAACATTAAAATGGGCTGAGCAGTGGCACACCTGGTTATGTGCACATTACCATGCGAAGGACCTAGGTTTGAGCCCTGGCTCCCTACCTGCAGGGAGGGAACTTCACACACAATGAAGAAGTGCTGCAGGTGTCTCTGTCTTCCTCCCTCCCTCCTATCAATTTCTCTTTGTCCTATCAAATAAAGAAAAACAGTGTCAGTGACAACCCTGATGGCAATAAACAATAAATAAAGACATTAAAAAAGAGGACAACACTAGAAAGGTTATAACATCTGAGGGGCTGGGTAATGGCACACATGGTTGAGCACATGTTAGCATGCACAATGACCCAGGTTCAAGTCCCTGGTCCCCACCTGTGGGAGGGATACTTAAGGAGTGATGCAGTAGGTTTCAGGTGTGTCTCTCTCTCTCTTTACCACACTATTTTCCCCTTCCATTAGTTTCTATCCAATAAATGAATAAAAAAACAAAAATCCCCACATCTGATCTGAGTTAAAAAAAAAAAGCAGAAACTGCTGAGACAAATTATTATAACCAGATTAATACTAATGGTACACACACACAGGGAGAGAGAGAGAGAGAAGAGAACACTTAGAATTGGTGCTTTTAAGGGGCCACATAGAAGAAGGCAATGATTGAACACTCATCACATGCCAGGCACTATGTGAAGTGATTTCCACACAGATCTTCTGATTGCTAGAAACCTGGAGCCAGAAAATGTGACTTCCATTCATAGATTCTAGTGTGGTTGTTTGGACATTCTACCTGCTAGTTCAAAAAACAGCGCTCCCCCCCCCCCCCCCCCCCCCGTTACACAGTAGGCTTTTACATTTTCTGCACAATGCGTATTTGGGATATTCTACCTGCTAGTTCAGAAAATAGCTTTTTTTTTCCTTCTCCCCCCCCCCCACATAGCAGGCTTTTACATTTCCTGCACAGTGTGTGTATGTATTTAAGATTACAGATAAGCAAAATAAAGACCAGGTCTATGGGGCAGGATAGTGGCTTGCTCAGAGGACATACATTACCAGTCCTGGGTCTAAGCCCTTGGTTTCCATCTGCAGAGGGAAAGCCTCAGAAGTAGTGAAGTAGTGCTGCAGGTATCTTTCCTTCTCACTCCCTACCTTCCCCTACTCTCCTAATTTCTCTACCAAAAACAAATACACAAAAAGCCACCAAGAGTGGAGATTCAGTGTGCTTTAGCTCCAGTGATAACGCTGATGGCAACTAAAAAAAAAAGAAAGAAAAAGAAAAAGAACAGGTCCAGTCTTTTGAAAATGAAAAGAACTGCCTAACAAGAACTGCTCTCTACAGCCAGGAGAGTTTAAAAATAGGCTGATTTGGCTGACTTCTTCATGGGCACTGATATATAAGAGAGATGAATGATCAAGTTGGTTTAAGTTTCTTCTCCCTGCCAACATTTGATTAAGGTGAGACTACATTGAAGGGTTCAAGAAGGAATCAGTAAACTTAAAAAAAAAAAAGGTGTATTCTGGGTGGTAGGTATCCAGGGTGGATTTCAGTATAAGAAGCTTGTACTGAACTTATCCTAATGCAAAGAATGTATTCAAACACATCCTTTATTTTGCCTTCCAATCTGCCCAGCTCTTTGGAGGAAGACTCTTCTTCTGGTCATAGTCTCTTCATGGTGCTCTCAATGTAGGACTCCAGCAGGAAAATGGTTTCATCCACTTGGATCTCACTGGCATCCAATCTGAATGAAAAAATGAAAGTGTTTGCCTACACTTGACATATTAGCATATTTAATATTTTTGAGCTGTGTGTGGTCACTGAGCTTGGTTACCCTTGAGAGTAATGGATGGAAAGTTGGGCAACGTGGTCTGGGAGGTAGTACAGTAGATAAAGCACTAGATTCTCAAGCTTGAGGTCATAAGTTTGATCCCCGGCAGCACATGTACCAGAGTAATGTCTGATTGTTTCTCTCCTCCTATCTTTCTTATTAATAAAAACCTTTAAGGGGAAAAATAGAGTTGAGCAACTAAGAGATCATTCTCTTGCTTACTTAAACACTTATGTGCCAGGTACTATGAGAATTCTTGGGTGTTCAAAATACATGGCTTCTGTCCTGGGATACATTTCAGTCTCACAATCAGGAAAAAGAGTAACATGTTTATAGGCACAAGTATGAAAGGATCTAGTGTGGGTAGTGCACCTGGTTAAGTGCACACATCACAGCCCCTGCTTCCTGCTGCAGGGAGATGCTGAAGCAGGTCTGGAGGTGTCTCTCTTTTTCTCTCCCTAACTTCCCTTCCCTCTTAATTTTTCTCTGTGTCTCTATCAACAACAATAGCAACAAGATAATAAATAAAACTACTAGTTACAGGATATAAACCCAAAATATACTGGCAACAACTAAAAAATACTAAACTGGCATAAAACGAATATGAGCAAAATTAACAAAAAAGTAATGCTTTGAACACTGGTAATAACAAGATATCATTGAGCAAAATCAAAGGCCTAACTAATGGAAAGACTACCTATGATTTTGCGGTGTAAGAGTCAATGCTAAGATAATCTTCAAAGTGACCAAGAGAACCAAAGCAGTATTAAGGTGAATGATAAGGAGTGACAAGAAATGAAGGTGGAGAGGCTGCTACGGGTTGTGAAAGGCAAGGAGTGTGGCATTTGCACTTTTAACTATGAGGAGTCAAAAAGTATCTGAGTTTGGAGACTAAAACTATCAGTTGTTTTTAAGATAATACCTTTGAGGGGGCCAGGTGGTGGCACACCTGGTTAAGTGCACGTATTACCATGCACAAGGACCTAGGTTCAAGCCCCCTGTCCCCACCTACAGAGGGAAGCTTCACAAATGGTGAAGCAGTGCTGCAGGTGTATCACTCTATCTCCCCCTTCTTGAGTTCTCTCTGTTCTGTCAAATAAAGTTTTTTAAAAAATTGTTAAAGATAATAGTTTTGAGAGCACTATAGGACATGGCTTGAAGAGGTAAGTGGTGTGAAGATACAGGAAAGAAAGGATGCAGGCCAAATGGTGCCCAATATGAAAGGTCAGAAGTGAAGCACATTACTGAAGTAAAGTCAACAGCCTTGGTGAACAAAAGTGTGTGTGTGTGAAGGGAAAAGACGTTAAGGCTATTTTCAGAGTTTCTAATTGAGGAAAACAGAGGAGTTCATTTCCTTGAATTGAGTGAGGAAGTTTTGCTTTGCTAGTGTTAAGTTGAAGGCCCTGTAAGATGTGGAGGTGGGTTTGCTTAGAAAGTGTTTTGAAACCCAGGCCTGAGTTTTATTATGCTTACTTGTTGACATTACGTTTCAGAGTCTCCAGCTGCTGGCGCTCAGGGGCTGTGATCATCTCCTCTATTTCTTGTAGCTGGGTCTCCTCTGCACCTGTAGCCTGCATGGAAGCGATGATGGCTTCTATTCTCTGAGACTTATCTAGAAGACGCCTGTCAGAAAAATACAACTCTGAGGCATGTTCCCTAGCCCTGGACATTCTCTTATTCTCTAGTCCTGGAGTCTTTTTTTTTTTTTTTTTTTCCTTCCAGGGTTATTGCTGGGGCTTGGTGCCTGCACTACGAATCCACTACTCCTGGAGGCTATTTTCTCCATTTTGTTGCCCTTGTTGTGTGTTGTAGTTGTTATTGTTGTCATAGCTGTTGTTGTTGTATAGGACAGAGAGAAATGGAGAAAGGAGGGGAAGACAGAGAGGGCAAGAGAAAGATAGACACCTGCAGACCTGCTTCATCGCTTGCAGAAGTAGTTCTGGATTCTTAACTTCCCCTTCTTTTATCATGTTACTAGTGGGCAATGTCACCCTCTGAGCCTTCTACAAACTAAGTAAGAACTGTGACATTACAGTAGGGGAGACAGCATAGTTGTTATGCAAATAACTTCCATGCCTGAGGCTCTGATGCCCTAGGTTGGGTCCCAAATTCTACCCCTGGCACCACCACCACAAGCCAGCTGAGCAGTACTCTGACTAAAAGGGGGGGGGGGGACACCAACAAACAAAAAAAATTGACTCTTAAAAAAAAAAAAATTTCTGGGAGTTGGGCGGTAGCGCAGCAGGTTAACTGCATGTGGCGCAAAGCGCAAGGACTAGCAGAAGGATCCCGGTTTGAGCCCCGGGCTCCCTACCTGCAGGGGAGTCGCTTCACAGGCAGTGAAGCAGGTCTGCAGGTGTCTGTCTTTCTCTCCCCCTGTGTCTTCCCCTCCTCTCTCCATTTCTCTGTCCTATCCAACAACAATGACATCAATAACAACAATAATAACTACAGCAATAAACAAGGGCAACAAAAGGGAATAAATAAATAAATATTTAAAAAAAATTCTTACTATCCCATATTTGCATTGAAAAATTGGGGCCACTTTATACATTTCTCTTAAGTTTAATTTGTGAAGTATTTCACTGGGGCATATTAGAAAAATAGAGACTAATGCATGACTTATGCCAAACTAAGCCAATGACTCATAGCAACCAGTCTGCTTGCTGTCTCTACCAATTTCTGTTTCTATAGGAAATATCCCCCTCAAGTGTAATCTTGAAAAGTGTAATTATTTTGGGTACAGAGACAGTTCACACAGTATATGCCTTGTCAGGCATGTTGCCCAGGCTCAAACCCTGGCACCATATGAGAGTGCCACAGCACCAGGGGCAGTTCTGGTGCAATGGTATCTACCTCTCTGTGAATGAAAATGTTGGCCTGGGAGTGGTAAAATCACACACCATGAGGCTTTTGCTCTGTGAAAGGGGAGGGGGAAGAAAGAAAATGTAACTAGTCAACTACTCACTTGTTCTCTTTGGTTTCAAATTGCCTCCTTTCTATCAAGTTGGCTATACTCTGAGGGAGAGAAGAAATACAGGACATGCACACAGTTCTCTTTAGGAAGCTCAGGTAAAAAAGGCTAAGGGGGATATGAGGGTGAGATTTGCTTGTGTGGAGGGAGTGGGGAGTAGGTGTAGAAGTTACCTTATAGCATCTGTGCAGTAACATTCGTGCAGCTGACAAGACGGTCACAGTGTATAAATAGAAGGTCCTGGATGGGGCATGGTCTGGTGTTTTGGGAATTTCCTGATTGTCCACAGGAAGAAAAGGAAAGAGAAATCATACCATCCTTCCTTCACAAGGGGCAAAGTAGACACTTGTCCTATCTGCTATTATTCAGGCCCTCCCTTTCACCTATACTTAACTCTTCCCTAGTCATTTAGTATTTGTATTTATGGCATAATCAATTATAGGGAAAATTGGCTTGCCTTGAATTGGGAAGAAAAGGCAACTAACATTTATTGAGTAACTTTTACATGCCAGGCACACTGCTGTTGAGTTATTTTTCTTTATTGCCACCAGGGTTATCAGTGGGCTCGGTGCTGTCACTACAAATGCACCAATCCCAGTAGACATTTTTCTCTCTCTCTCTCTTTCTATTTTATTGGATAGGACAAAGAAGTTGAGAGAGAAGGGGGATGGAGAGGGAGAGAGAAAGAGAAACCTGCACACAGGAAGCGGGGGTGTAGCACAGCGGGTTAAGCGCACGTGGCGCAAAACGTAAGGATTGTCTTAAGGATCCTGGTTTGAGCGCTTGGCTCCCCACCTGCAGGGGAGTCCTTTCACAGGCGGTGAAGCAGGTCTGCAGGTGTCTATCTTTCTCTCCTCCTCTCTGTCTTCCCCTCCTCTCTCCATTTCTCTCTCCTATCCAGCAACGATGACATCAATAACAACAAAAACTACAATAAAACAAGGGCAACAAAAAATAAATGCAGGGAGTTGGGTGGTAGCACAGTGGGTTAAGCGCATGTGGTGCAAAGCGTAAGGACCGGTTAGGATCCGGATTTGAGCCCCCAGCTCCCCACCTGCAGGGGAGTCACTTCACAGGCAGTGAAGCAGGTTTGCAGGCATCTTTCTGTCTCTCTTTCTCTCTATCTCCCCCTTCTCTCTCAATTTCTGTCTCTATCCAATAATAACAAAAAATAAATGTTCAAGCCCCCGTTCCCTGCCTACAGAAGAAAGCTTCACAAGTGAAGTAGGGTAGGGCTGAAGTGTCTCTCTGTCTCTACCTCCTCCCTACTCAATTTCTCTTAATAAATAAATAAATAAATAAGTAAGTAAATATAAAAAATTAAAAAAGAAAGAAATCTAAACACTTGCTTGACTTCTCAGGAAGCATCCCCCCTGCAGGTGAAAAGCGAGGGCTTAAACCCAGTGCACTAAACCTGGTGTGCCACCACCCAGCCCTGTTGTTCAGTTTTACCAAAAACTCTTACAATTTTTACACCACCATCCAATGCCAATTTACGTAGGAAAACTAGTGGTAGGTACTGTGTAGTAGCTGAACTAGAGGCAGAGCTGTGATTCTGACTCCAAAATCCATCCCATTTATTGCCTCATAAGGGCTACTACACAGGTCTGCACATAGTAGGGACCCAGTAGATGCTGTTGAAAAAAAGACTTGAGGAAAAGACAGAGATCTAGGGGAGAAAAGGAGAAGGCTGTGCCTCATTTTTCACTAGATAAGATAAAAGCTCCACAATCATCTTCCAAGTGCTTTACTGTGTCTTTGTTAACATTTCTGTTTCAGAGCTGGATGCAGTTTGCCTGGGTTTTAGCATGTTTGCCTGAAGAGTTTCTTCCACCCTCGGCCAGCTCTGTTGGTTGGTGACTGGCTCCTCTTTGGTTACCTGGAGTGAAATGAAATTTTCTGAGAGCATCTTATAAAGCATGTCCTTGGCCTCCTTTGCTGGAATCATTGCAAAGTCTTCAACTTGCTTCTGCTCCAAGTGTTTCTTTTGCAAAACAAGACGAAATATCCTGGCACAGCGAGACCCAAATCTGGAAGGGAATTTACTGGGTTATAGTGTTAGAAAACTCCTGATTTCTTGATAGACCCCTGAATTACAATGCCTGTTATTTCTCTGCTGAACTATTTTTATTAATTACTAACAGATATGTATTATGCCAGACATGGCAGAAATTCTTTGATATCTCTGTAGTTTTATCTCCAGCCTCCATGCTGTTTGGTTAAAATCAGGGTAAACACAATAGGTCAAAAGACCTTAGGTTAGCAGCCCTGAAATATATCTGCATCTTTGGAGGAAGGTTAGGCTTTGCAGAGTAAACATAGAGTCTGATAAAGTTATTAGAATTGGAGAAAACAAGACTGATATAGAGTGGTCTACATACTAGGAGAGAGATCATTCTATTATGCATGCCCTTAAGATGTTTATGTAGGGGGCTGGTTGGTGGTGCACCAAGTTAAGTGCACATATTATTATGCACAAGGAACCAGGTTCAAGCCCCTGTCCCTGTCTGCAGACGGAAAGCTTTAAGAGTAGTGAAGCAGTGCTGCAGGTGTCTTTCTGTCTAACTCTCCCTCCCTTTCAGTTTCTCTGTTGTATCTAATAAAATAAAGTTTAAAATAAATTTAAAAAGTCAATGAAATATTTAAAAAAAAGATGTTTATGTATAGCTGTATGCACACATACCCAATAAATAGAGAGGCAGAGCAGTTAGTGAGAGAGATTCTAAAGAGTCCATGGGAGACATCTGGGTGACATTTGGCAGAACTTCATTGAGAGATGTATGCTGTGAGTCCAACACTCCATATTCCCTCTTTTCTCTCACTACTGATGGTTAATGACATTTATTTTTCAACCCTGAGACTCGAACGAAACTCTATTCCTTGGCATCCAGAGAGTCCCAGAGTGGCTTTTTGATATTGTAGGAAAAGTTGTGACACATTTTTGCATAGAAAAACAGAAAAAATATGTCAGGACTTTTCTGACAAACCAATAGAAAGTAAATGCATGCTTAGCTTCTATTTGCAGATGGGTGTGGCCCCATTTCCCTGTGTGGAGCCAGGACTCAGAGGAACTGACCAGACAGTAGTTAATCATAAAGTAGTCACCAAATACTGACTCACTTGAGGGCCTCAGTTTCCATATTTGTAAGCAAAGGTTTAAGGAAGGCTAGTTAACTGTAGTCATTGGAAATTAAGCAGCAGGATTCTGAGGGCAAAGAGTAGATGGCATCCACAGCAGTCTAGTGAGAAAACGAGGCAAGACATGCCTATATTGGTTATTTACATAACAAACTGCTTGTTCAAACAAGGCATGGAAAGAATGACCCCTACTTACCTTTCCTGTACAACAGACTCCAGGGTGGCTGTGGCTAGGGAGGCTAGAGCCTTATGCAGATCTTTGTGAAGAAGATTAAGGTCACTCAAGTCAAAGTTTGGCCTGGTCATTATGATAAAAGTTTTAATTCCAAGTCTCAAATGTATAAATAAAATCTAAATGCTACTGTTTTCCACATTGGTTTCATTTATGGTAGGTAAGTATTCAAAACCTTAATTAAGGACAGGGAAGACAGCATAATGGTTATGCAAAGACTCAGGCCTGAGCTGAGTAGCACTCTGGTAAAACAAACAACATAAAAAACAAACCTTAATTAACTAGGGCATTTAAGTAAGAGTTTTGGCTAACTAAATTTGGTTAACTAAAATTTCTTTAAAAAATAATACATGGTGGTCCAGGAGGTGGCGCAGTGGCTAAGGCACTAGACTCTCAAGCATGAGGTCCTGAGTTCAATCCCTGGCAGCACAAGTACCAGAGTGATGTCTGGTTCTTTCTCTCTCTCCCCTATCTTTCTCATAAATAAATAAATAAAATCTTAAAAAAAAAAAATACATGCAGGGGAGTCAGGCGGTAACGCAGCTGGTTAAGCACACATGGCACGAAGCACAGGACTAGCTTAAGGAGGCCCTGGCTCCCCACCTGCAGGGGAGTTGCTTCACAGGCAGTGAATCAGATATGCAGGTGTTAGTCTTTCTCTCCTCCTTTCTCTCTCCCCTCCTCTCACCATTCTTCTCTGTCCTATCCAACAACAACAACAATAACTACAACAATAAAACAAGGGCAACAAAAGGGAATAAATATTAAAAAAAAAAAACTTAAAAAAAATACAAGCAAAGGAGGACCTAGTGGAGGTTGAATTGTTATATGGAAAACTGGAAAATGTTACACATGTACAAACTATTGTATTTTACTGCCAACTTAAACCAAGAAAAATACATGGGCAGAGGAGATAGTATACTGGTTATGGAAAGAGATTCTTATGTCTGAGGCTTTGAAGTCCCAGGTTCAATCCCCCACACCAGAAGCCAGGACTGAGCAGTGCTTGGGTAAAGAATAACAAACACTATGAACCACCAAGCTAGAAGAAATGGATGATTTCCTAACACCTACGAACTTCCAAAATTAAATAAAGAGGAACTAGATAATATGAACAGGCCTATCACAGCTAATGAAATTGAAACAGTTATCAAAAACCTTTCCAAGAATAAAAGTCCTGGACCAGATGGTTTTACAAATTAATTCTACAAATCTTTCAAGGAAGAGTTAATACTTCTGCTTATAAAAGTCTTCCAGAAGATTGAAGGCACAGGAATACTCCCTTCCAGCTTCTATGAAGCCAACATCACTCTGATACCAAAATCAGAGAGGGACACAACCAAAAAAGAAAATTATAGACCAATATCTTTGATGAACACAGGTGCTGAAATATTGAACAAAATTTTAGCCAAATGGATACAGCAATATATTAAAAAGATTGTTCATCATGACCAAGTGGGGTTTATCCCAGGGATGCAAGGTTGGTTTAATATACATAAATCAATCAACGTGATCCACCACATTAATAAAAGCAAGACCAAAAACCACATGGTTATATAAATAGATGCAGAGAAAGTCTTTGACAAAATCCAACATCCCTTTATAATCAAAACACTACAAAAAATGGGAATAGATGGAAAATTCCTCAAGATAGTGGAGTCTATATATATAGCAAACCTATAGCCAACATCATACTCAATGGTGAAAAACTGGAAGCATTTCCACTCAGATCAGGTACTAGACAGGGCTGCCCACTATCACCATTACTATTCAATGTAGTGTTGGAAGTTCTTGCCATAGCAATCATGCAGGAGCAAGGAATGAAAGAGATACAGATTGGAAGAGAAGTCAAACTCTCCCTATTTGCAGATGACATGATAGTATATATAGAAAAACCTAAGGAATCCAGCAAGAAGCTTTTGGAAATCATCAGGTAATACAGGAAGGTGTCAGGCTACAAAATTAACATACAAAAATCAGTGTCATTCCTCTATGCAAATACTAAGTTAGAAGAAAATGAAATCTAGAAATCAATTCCTTTTACTATAGCAACAAAAACAATAAAATATCTAGGAGTAAACCTAACCAAAGAAGTGAAAGACTTGTATACTGAAAATTATGAGTCACTACTCAAGGAAGTTGAAAAAGACACAAAGAAGTGGAAAGATACTCCATGTTCATGGGTTGGAAGAATTAACATCGTTAAAATGAATATACTATCCAAAGCCATCTACAAATGTAATGCTATCCCCATCAAGATCCCAAGCACATTTTTTTTTTTGGAGAATAGAGCAAATGCTACAAATGTTTATCTAGAACCAGAAAAAACCTAGAATTGCCAAAACAATCTTGAGAACAGAACTGGAGGCATCACAATAAAAAAAAAACAAGGGCAACAGAAGGGAAAATAAATATTAAAAAAAAGTTTTATGCGGAAAGGAAAAGAGTTCTGCCAATATTTTCCTCTAAGTATCTGATAAGTTTCTGGTCTAACATCCAGGTCCTGGATCCACTTGGAATTTAGTTTTGTGTTTGGTGAAATATAGTGGTTCAGTTTCATTCTTTTGCATATTTCAACCCATTTTTTTCCAACACCATTTGTTGAAGAGGCTCTGCTTTCTCCATTTAATAGTCTGGGCACCTTTGTCAAAGATTAGATGTCCAGAGGTGTGGGGCCTCATTTCTGGGCTCTCAGTTTTATTCCACTGGTCAGTGTGTCTATTCACGTTCCAGTACCAAGCAGTTTTGATGACAATGGGTCTATAATACAATTTGAGATCACTGTTGTTGGATAGGACAGAGAGAAATGGAGAGAGGAGGGGAAGACAGAGAAGGGGAGAGAAAGACAGACACCTGCAGACCTGTTTCACCGCCTGTGAAGCGACTCCCTGCAGGTGGGGAGCCGGGGGCTTGAACCGGGATCCTTAAGCAGAATCTTGTGCTTTGCACCACGTGCACTTAACCCGCTGTGCTACCGCTGGACTCCCTCCGCATAAATTTTAAAGACATCTTCAATGAAATGAATCCAATTACAAAGAAGACTAAGGCAAGCATAAACCTATGGGAGTCAAATTAAAAATCTTCTGCACAGCAAAAGAAACCACTACCCAAACCAAGAGATCCCTCACAGAATGGGAGATCTTTACATGCCATGCATCAGACAAGAGGCTAAAATATATAAAGAGCTTGCCAAACTCAACAACAAGAAAACAAATAACCCCATCTAAAAATGGGGAGAGGACATGGATAGAATATTCACCACAGAAGAGATCCAAAAGGCCAAGAAACACATGGAAAAATGCTCCAAGTCTCTGATTGTCAGAGAAATGCAAATAAAGACAAAATGAGATACTACTTCACTCCTGTGAGAATGTCATACATCAGAAAAGGTAGCAGCAACAAATGTTGGAGAGATTGTGGGGACAAAGGAACCCTCCTATACTGCTGGTGGGAATGTAGATTGGTCCAACCTCTGTGGAGAACAGTCTGGAGAACTCTCAGAAGGCTAGAAATGGACCTACCCTATGATCCTGCAATTCCTCTCCTGAGGATAGATCCTAAGGAACCCAACACACCCATCCAAAAAGATTTGTGTATACCTATGTTCATAGCAGCACAATTTGTACTAGCCCAAACCTGGAAGCAACCCAGGTGTCCAACAACAGATGAGTGGCTGAGCAAGTGGTCTATATACACAATGGAATACTACTCAGCTATTAAAAATAGCGATTTCACCATTTTCAGCCCATCCTGGATGGAGCTTGAAGAAATCATGTTAAGTGAAATAAGTCAGAAACAGAAGGATGAATATGGGATGGTCTCAGTCTCAGGCATAAGTTGAAAAACAAGATCAGAAAAGAAAACACAAGTAGAACCTGAACTGGAGTTGGTGTATTATACCAAAGTAAAGGACTCTGGGGTGGGTAGGGGGAAAGAGTTCAGGTCCTGGAAAAGGATGACAGAGGACCTAGTGAGGGTTTTATTGTTATGTGGAAAACTGAGAAATATTATACATGTACAAACTACTGTATTTACTGTTGACTGTAAAACATTAATCCCCAATAAAGAAATAAAAAGATGGAAAAAAACAATAAGTAAACAAACAAACAAACAAATAACATACACACTCAGAGCACTGCACAGCTATAGCTTATGGTGGTTTTAGGAGTTGAACCTCAGATTCAGTGCCTTAGGCATGGAAGTCATTGGCATAGTCATTATATGCTGTCTTCCCAGCCCCCCTTTTAACTTATCACCAAAGTTTTAGTTCACTTTTAAAACTATTTAACACACTAAATATTATCAAATACTTTCTTTTTAAAAAGATGTATGTATTTATTTTCTTTCTTAAAATTTTTTAAATTTATTTATTGGATAGAGACAGAAAGGAATTGAGAGGGGACGGGGAGACAGAGAGGTAGAGAGACAGAAAAGACACCTGCAACCATACTCCACTGCTCATGAAGCTTTGCCCCTGCAGGTAGGGACCAGCGGCTTGAACCTACAACCTTATACACTGCAATGTGTGAACTTAACCAGGTGTGCCACCACCTGGCCCTTAAGTATTTTCTTTCTTAAGTTGCCACTCTGGTTTGTAGCTGGGGGTGCCTGACTGTAAGGAAAAAACTGGTAAGGATACTGATGACATACATTCCTCCACCACTGTCGCCAGACTTTCCAACAAACTCTAGCTATTAAAAAGAGAAAAAGAGAGTGTGTATATTAAGTGAATGGGAAAGTTCAATGATTCTGTTTCCAAAGGAGCAAATCTTGTAAAGAGCTTACAGAAGGTACTCCTATGAAATGATAGTGGAGAAATGGTCTAAACAGGCTAGGTAGAGAATGAGACTATAGGAAAAGGCACCAGGCATCATCTGAAGAAATGCAATGTAAATGCAGAGGGGAAAAGGCAAAAAGGTACTTACTGGATCATCAGCCAGCAGAGTGAGATACTGATCAAGAACTTGCTTAGAGACGTTATAGCCAACAGGTAAGGATCTGAAGATCTGAAGGGCAAAAGAGATACTGACAATGGGGCTTGGAAACTGAGAATTACAGACAGTACTGAAATAAAGAAGATTTAATTTGGACATTACAAGTATAAAAGTGTTCAGTAATGTTCATAGCAGCACTGCAAGTTTAAGAAGCCAGATGTAATCCAATGCCTAATAAGGAACTGATAAAAATCAAGTAGAGCATAGTCATTAAGTGGAGTATGATGTTAATAAGGAATGGGACAGAACTATAAATACTGCTAAGGAAAGAAAGCTGACAAATGTGGTCATATGAGAAAAGCAGGCTCAGTGGAGTATGTAGTGCATAATTCAATTTTTGTGGTTAAAATATCCAAGAATCTACGCATATGTTAGACTATACATAAAGAAAGTCTGTATAGCTGCAGTATGGATCGATCTGCCAATGTCCATGTCCAGCGGAAAAGCAATTACAGAAGCCAGGTCTTCCACCTTCTGCACCCCATAAAAGAATTTTGGTCCATATACCCAAAGAGGGATAAAGAATAGGGAAGCTTCTAATGGAGGGGATGGGATACTAATCTCTGGTGGTGGGAACTGTGGAATTACAACCCTGTTATATAACAATCTTGTTAATCATTATTAAATCACTAATAGAAAATAAATAAAGATTAAAAAAATAAGTTAAAACTGAAAAATAAAAATCTATTTAAGCTGCACACATATATTAATATATATGCAGTGTTTGTGAAGCTGGGGTCTCACACATGTATGATTTCATTGCACTGAGGCATTTTTCACTCAGACGAGAGAGAGAGAGAGAGAGAGAGAGGAAGTGCATGTGTGTGCATGTGAATGTGAAAGAAACATCACAGCACCAGAGGTTCCTCTAGCAACAGAACCTCTCATGTGATCCCAGGGCTAAATCCTAAGACAAGAGCATGGCAAGGCATGTGCCCGACCCAGTGAGCTAACTCTCTAATCCATGAAATTAATACACTGAGAAAAACAGGTAAGGAGAGGAAAAGTAGCCTGCACACCAATGCTCTAAATAGTGGATTGTTTGAGCAATCAGAAGAGACCAGAAACTATTCAGCTTTAGCATATGGTGTTGAAGACTGACCCTGGGGGCTCTGGAGACTCAGGCATGAAGGTTCTATGCTCGACTGCTGAGTTAGCTCTTCAGCCCAATACCTTGTGCTTTGACTAGGAAAATGGTGAAGCATTTTTTTTTTTTTTGGGTCATCAATGGGGAGAGAGGCAGAGAGGTAGAGGAAGAGACAGAAAGATGCCATAGCACCAGTTTCCTTCATTGCAGTAGGGGGTGGGCTTTAACTTGGGTTATGTGCATGACAAAGCAGAGGTAAAGGTTTTGAAAGGCTGATCCCATGAGACCTGAGAAAAATTCCCATCCCACCATAAGCAACAAAAACTATTTCAAGGCTCAGACTTCAACCTGACCCAGGATTGTGTATAATTATGCTATAATATCCAAGAATCTGTCAGAAAACTAGGACATGAACATGAAATTTACCTCATTGGAAGACAGTGGGTGAGTAAAGGGGGCACAGGATGGAGTGGTAATCTCACTCATTCGGAGCATGGTTCGCACAATCTCACTGCTGGTCTGGGTTTGGAAAAGGAACAGTTCAGAATCTACTCAGCAGCACTGGATCTGGCTGTAAGCCAATGGCCATAGTCAGCATATGAGTGAATCCCATCAGTGGCCACCATCCCACCCGCACCCACTTCAATGTCACCTGATCCATCCTGTTGGCAACTGCACTGACAATGGCTTGGTCACGGAAATGCTGGTGGAATCTGTCAAGGTTCGCTTGCCAGTAAATCCCATCATCTGGAATGGGCTGAGGAGGGAAAGGATTAGAGGGAACAATTAGATATAGTGAAGAACACCCTAGTGAAAAGTTTGGGTTTAATGCCTGCCATTTCGTTTTCTATGTAATAGGAAGTAAATTGGAAAAAAGCCTGTCATATAGACTTGTGTTTCAACAATGAGAAATTTATGGTCCCCAACGTCAAATTCAAACATATTCTCTAAGCTTATCTTCAACTGGTCTCTATTTAACTTGTCCATGGTCTTCATGTCTTCCTTCTACCTACCTCACCCTCTTCACTCTCAAATGACCCTGCCTCTTATTTCAGAGAAAACAGAAGCTTTATTTAACTTTGTGCACACATCCTCACCACATTTATTTCTTGCTTGCTTTTTAAAAAAAGATTTTATTAGTGAGAAAGATAGAAGGAGAGTGAGAATTTTAGTGTCATTTATTTAACTTTTTTTTTTTCAACCAGAGCACAGCTTAGCTCTGATTTATGGTGGTGCAAGGGATTGAACATGGGACTTTGGAGCCTCAGGCATGAGAGACTCTTTGAAAAACCACTATGTTATCACCCCACCCTAAATGAAATTTATTTTATAATCAGTAATTTGTTTTACTTATCTAGAACACCACAAACATTGCAACTATTAATTCAGTGAATTATTATAAATATGTATTTTTAGTTAAGAAAGGGTTTCTTTTATATATATATATATATATTTAGAGAGAGAGAGAGAGATGGGGAGAGAGAGAGGGAGAGAGAGAGAGGGAGAGAGAGAGAGGAGGGACACCAGAACAACAGTTTGGTACATGTGATGTCAGGGATGAAATTTGGGAACTCATGCTATTAAGTCCAATGCTAAGGTTACTGTACTGTCTCTTGGGGTGCTATCTAAACTTTTTTTTTTTTTTAAGAACTGGACTATTTTTAAAATATAAAGATACTTAATTTTTTAAAAAGTTATATTTATTTATTGGGTAGTGACTGCCAGAAATCAAGAATCAAGAGGGAAGGAGTGATAGAGAGGGAGAGAGACAGAAAGACACTCGTAACCCTGCTTCACTACTTGCAAAGCTTTCCCCCTGCAGGTGGGGACTGGGGGCTTGAGCCCGGGTCCTTGCACATTGTGACCTGTCTGTGGAACCAGGTACTCCATCACGTGGCCCTCTAAATTTATTTATCACTAACACCCCCACCTTTGGTTCCTATGTTCTAGTCATACTGAACAACTTAAACTTTCTCTAAGCCCTCTTTTTGCAAGCAGTATTATCTCTACTCAATGACTGTAACAATTTAAATCTCAGAAGGGAGACAGCAACAGAATTCACTTGTTAGTTTATTCTTGGCCAATATTTAATGAAGATTATAATCTTACTCAATCCATGAACCTTTAAGCTCTCTTGGGGTTCATTATCTCAATGTTGTTTCTGGCCTGCTTCGATGCCAAGGCTTCCAACTCAAGAAGTTCCATTACCTCTTTGCTTTCTATATGTTTCGCTCTCTTGGCCTTGGGCTCCCCAGCAGCATCTTCATCAGATGACCTCCTCCTTTTACCTTTCCCTGCCAAATGTAGCAGATGAATGGTTAATATAATCACAGGAAATGGTCAAGCATAAGAGTAGGTATCTTTCCAACTCAAAGAAAACTATAGTAGCTGCCTGGTTTCCTACCAACAGCCCTCATGGGTCTGTATGTTCTAGTTAGTTCTAGGCCTTCTTTTATAATGAGCTGTTAACTCTGCTCAATGGCTAAAGTTAAGTTTTTTTTTTTAAATAAGTTCTTTTTTTTTTTTAAATATATATGTTTTTCCCTCCAGGGTTATTGCTGGGCTCGGTGCCTGCACCATGAATCCACCACTCCTGGAGGCCATTTCCCCCCCTTTTTGTTGCCCTTGTTGTTGTAGCCTTGTTGTGGTTATTATTATTTCCATTGTTGATGCTGTTCGTTGTTGGATAGGACAGAGAGAAATGGAGAGAGGAGGGGAAGACAGAGAGAGGGAGAGAAAGATAGACACCTACAGACCTGCTTCACCGCCTGTGAAGCGACTCCCCTGCAGGTGGGGAGCCGGGGGCTTGAACCGGGATCCTTACGCCAGCCCCTGTGCTTTGCGCCACATGCACTTAACCCACTGCGCCACCGCCCGACCCCCCAAAATATTTCATTTTATTTTTGAGAGAGATGCAGAGAGAGAGAAAAACACACAGAGAAAAACATTAGAGCACTGCTCAGCTCTGGCTTATGGTGGTGCTGGGGATTGAACCTGGGACTTTGGAGCCTCAGGTATGAGAGTCTGTTTGCATAACCATTATGCTTTCTCCCCTGCCCTGAAGTAAGTTTCAGTCTCAAAAAGGAGATAAAAATAGGTGATAGTGGGAGTCGGGCGGTGGCGCAGTGGGTTAAGCGCACGTGGCCCAAAGCGCAGGGACCGGCGTAAGGATCCCGGTTGGAGCCCCCAGCTCCCCACCTGCAGGGGAGCAGGTCTGCAGGTGTCTATCTTTCTCTCCCCTCTTTCTCTGTCTTCCCCTCCTCTCTCCATTTCTCTCTGTCCTATCCAACAACAAAGCAAGGTCAATAATGGCAATAATAACCGCAATGAGGCTGCAACAACTAGGGCAATAAAAAGGGGGAAAAATGGCCTCCAGGAGCGGTGGATTCATGGTGCAGGCACCGAGCCCAGCAATAACCCTGGAGGGAAAAAAAAATAGGTGATAGTTACTAAGGATTCTCAGTAGCTATGAGAAATACAAGTTAATAACAAAGTTATCTGGTGGTCTGGGAGGTGGCGCAGTGGATAAAGCACTGGATTCTCAAGCATGAGGTCCTGAATTTAATCTCCGGCAGCACATGTACCAGAGTGATGTCTGGTTCTCTCTCTCTCTCCTTCTATCTTCATGAATAAATACATAAATAAAATCTTTTTAAAAAATAAATAAAAATAACAAAGTTATCTGAAATTAAACTTGTTAAAAAGAAACTGATAATCTTGTTTTTAAACAGAACCTGCCCCAATGTTTCCTTTCATGGTGAATGACCCCATCACCTATCCACACATCTGCAAGTCAAATATGCCAAAGCCATTCTTGATAATCTCTGCCTTGCTCATTCCTTCTACAACTAATTTTTCATTGGTTTGTTTATATTTATCTTTGGCCCATTCTTTTTGCAGATAGAAAAGTATTTTTAAAATGGAAACCAGGGGCAGGGGAGACAGCATAATGGTTACGTAGAAAGATTTCAATGCCTGAGAGTATTAAAGCTTTAATCCCCTATATACTAAGTCAGAGCTGAGCAGTGCTCTGGTCTCTCTGTATCATTCTCTCATTCTAATAAAATAAGTGGGGTCAGGTGGTGGTACATCTGGAAGAGCATACATGTTACAATGTTTGAGGACCAGGGGTTCAAGTCCCGATCCTCACCTGCAGGTGGAATGCTTTAAGAGGGGTGATGCAGTGTTGCAGGTGTCTCTCTTCCTCTTCCTCCCCCTTCCACTATAGATGTCCCTGTCTTGATCCAATAAATAAATAAGTAAACAAACAAACATACAATTAAATAATTAAAATAAATTTTAAAAAGCAAATCAGATCATATCCCTTCCTTGCTTGGAATCCTCTAGTGGTTCTTTTCTGCTCTTAGGATAAAGAACAGAAGCTCTGTAAGATCTTGTTTGATTTAGCCTCTGCCTATTTCTAAGCTTATTACATGGCTCTTCGCTATGTTCACTGCATTTTAAATAACAGTGACTTTCTTTCACTTTCTCAAAGACTTGTCTTTTTCTCACTATACCCCTTTGTCAAAGGCTTACCCGCTGTGCCCTTTCACACCTGTTACTGGTGACTCCTGTTTCTGCTTCAAATACTAGCATAAATTGTACTAGCTCAAAGAAGCAACTTCTGTAACACCCTAGGTAAACCCAGTCCTAACAGATATTTTCAAAACAACTAATACTTTTCCTCCAAAGTACTCACCACAGTTTATTAGTTACATATCTATGTGGTCATCTGATTAAGACTCTCTTACTACTTAAGCCCCATAAGGCAGGGACCCTGATGCTTTTCCCCATCATTTTACAGTACAGTATCTGGCACAGAGTAAAATCTTGGCAACTACTACAATGATTGATTCATTCATTTGATAATCACTGAGGAAGAATTCTTAATTACGGCAAGACAGTTTGAGGGCTCAAAATTCCTTACCGATCAAGCTTAGTTTAGGAACCAAATACATGTCCTTTTCGTTAATGACAAGAGTGGGGGCAGGTGGTGGTGGTGTAGGCTCTGCAGTTTCAGTGGCAGACACGATGGGACAACGCTGCACAAAGTGTGTGTCTGCTAGTCGCACGAATGTGTTTGATACTTCAGTGTAGTCCATGGTCTTGCCATCTGTTTAACAAGGGGAAAGAGGCAGGTGAGAGGGCCTAAGGTCGCAGAGAGCTCACTCTTGTAGCTAGTCAATCTACGCATTTCTTTTTTTTTTTTTTTCAATCTATGCATTTCTAAGAGTTTTGGATACAGTACTGACCCTCCATAGTCTCTGTGAGCCGGTCTGCCACTTTCTTCACAACAGCTGACATTGTCATTTTGCCATTCAAGAGCAGCTCCTCCACAATCAGTTCTCCAGTGTCATTGTACAGTGTTTTGGCAGTGTAGATGTACCGGGGGTACCTAAGCATTCGCAACATCCGGCTGCACTGGGCTTCATACTCCACCACACCACGTTTGTGCACTTGATATATTACCAGGTTATGTTGAATGAGGACACAAAGGGCCTTTTTCACCTAGACAGGATCCAAGAGGAAAGATCTGAAGATGTAACTCATCATTTATAGCATTAAAAAAAAAAAAAAAACTAGAGCACTGCTCAGCTTTGGTTTACAGTGGTGCTGAGTATTGAATCTGAGAACGTCAGTCAGTACCTTAGGAAGAAAGCCTCTCTCTCTCTTTTTTTTTTTTCTTCCAAATGGTTTCGGTGCTAAGCATCTAGGAGATGGCTGGATAAAAATGCCTATGTTTCTTCCCTTCCTCCATTGCTATAGCAAATAAGGTTTTTTTTTCTTTTCTTTTTACCAGAGCACTGCTCAACTCTGGTTTATGGTTGTGCAGAGGATTGAACCTGAGACCCTGGAGTCTCAGGCATGAGTCTCTTTGCATAACCATTATGCTTTCTACCGCCATCCTACAAATAAGAATTCTATGTCTGTAGACGTGGTGGGGAGGATACCCAGCTGGTAGAGTATGAGATCTGCATGATGAAGGCTCCAGGTTTGATCCATGGCATCACATGCACCAGACTGGTGCTTTGGCTTTTTAATTTTTTTCTCTCTTAAATGAAATTACTATACATGAAATAACTAAAATCTAAAAAAAAAAAAGTAAATGAATCACATGTCAATATAAGAAATTACGACGACTTCATGCTATCATGATACTGTAATCCTTATTTTTCAAAGTACAATTTAGTTCCCCTCTATTATTCTCATCCCTTAAAGAAATGAGTGAAATTTATAAGATTTAGTGTGAACAAAACAGGTATGGTGTAGGAGATGCAAAGATCTGCCTAGAAATCACCACAAACTAGGAACACTCTGAGAAGCAGAACCCTAAGGTCTATGTTTTCACTTCTCCCCAAAACAATCAATCAATCAAGCAGACAAACAAATGTTCTTGGCCCAGGGCAGGCTTTTCCCCCACAATATTCAATGACAGACTGATAAAAGGAAATTACTGAAATGAAAAGAAACGCCACCCAAACATACCTGGTCCAATGATGTTTCTGTGTCATGGGCAATTACTCTCAGTGGCTGACAGCCAGTTCTAATGAGGTGGACTCCAATTTTTTCTACAATTTCTCCAAAATGCTCTTGCAGCAGCAAAGAACATAGTTTAATTTCTGCTTGTGTCATTGTACCGAGGAATCTCAAAGCTGGAAAATAAAGAGTGCGTGATTACACTTTTTATTTTATGTTGGGAGGAAGGCTGCTGAGTGTAAATCCATGTACTTTCTGGAAGACAATTTGAAATTATGTACAAAAGCCAAAAATCTCATGTACTTTCAAACTAACAAATTTTGTCTAACAATAATAATACATGGGGGCAGTGGAGATAGCATGATTGTGCAAAAGACATCTAAAAAAAAAAAAAAAAGACCAAAGGCCCCAGGTTCAATCCCCAGCACTTCCTTAAACTAGAGCTGCACAGTGCTCTGTTGAAAAAGAACAGAAATAAAAATCAGTGTTACAGTCTAGCCTTGTAGTAGGATACTACTTCAATATTTAAAATGATAAAGTATAATATATAATAGCAAAGAAAATTATTGATAATATGTAAAAGGACAGAAGTGGGTTACAAAGCAAAATGTAGAGTAAAACTCAGTATTTTTTTTTTTTTTTAGAAAAAATTAGTATGCACTAAGAAAAATACTCAAATAACACATACCAACAAATCTTCATGGGATTTTAACTCTAATATTCTAATTCTCTCTAAAGATTAGGGGTAGGGTCAAAGAGGTAGCCTATTGGTTGTACAAAGACTTTCATGCTTAAAGCTCTGAAGTCCCAGGTTCAAACCTCAGTGTCACCCTAAACCCCAGCTGAGCAGTGCTTTGGTTAAAAATAATGAAATAAGAATAAAGGAGTTGGGCAATGGTGCACCCAGTAAAGTGTACATTATCATGTGCAAGACTCAGGTTCAACTTCCCCGAAACAGTGCTGCAGGTTATCTCTCTCCCTATCTTCCCTCTTCTCCCAATTTCGACAGTGCTGCAGGTATCTCTCTCCTTATAGTCCCTCTTCTCTCAATTTCTCTGTCCTATCCAATAAATAAATTAAATTAAAAAGAAAAAACAACTCTTTAAAAACAAATAAAAATAAACATTAGGGATAATGGCTTTGCAAGCCGTCAGACAGGAGATTTCATACTTCACTGTTTAGAAGAATTAAGGCTACGGCTGACAGTCCATCGGATGGAGTGAGCAAACAGTGTCATTCCCAGTCTATAAAAGGACAACCCAGGGAGTCCAGAGGTAGCGCAATGGGTTAAGCGCAAGTGGCACAAAGCACAAGGACCAGCGGAAGGATCCCGGTTCGAGGCCCCGGCTCCCCACCTGCAGGGGAATCGCTTCACAGGCGGTGAAACAGGTCTGCAGGTGTCTATCTTTCTCTCCCCCTCTCTGTCTTCTCCTCGCTCCATTTCTCTCTGTCCTATCCAACAATGCAGACATCAAAAACAATAATAATAACCAACACAACAATAAAAACAACAAAGGCAACAAAAAGGAAAATAAATAAATATTTAAAAAAAAGGACAACCCAGGAAAAGAAATGAAAAGGTAAGGCAGAGTTTCTCAAATGCATGTTTCCAATAAGAGCTGACGCATGTTGTTTGCAGTAAAGTATTTAATTCTGAGATTGCGATTGTTTGACAACATAGACACAAACAGGAACAGGCGTAGTTTCATCACAAGCTGCTATCAAACATTACTTCATTCATTTCTTCCAGTTCCTCAGATGCTAACATCTGTCTTTGGTCCCCATTCATCTGTCTTCGGAACTCCCAGGCGCCCCCACCCCCGCCATGATAAGGATGTCTAAGGAACTTGGCTCCTCCATCTCCAAATCCAGGTCCCCGGATCTGACCCGTTCGTCCGGAGACAAGGCAGCTTGCAGTGGACATTTTCCACTAACCTCTTAGCCAACTTAGACTGAAGCGCGCGAGCCCCACTAGCCGCCTGGGCAGAGGGGGAAGCCGCGGTCCTTGCTCGCCAGGAGCCGGAAGCTGAGAAGCACCGCGGACGGAGGAAAACGTGCGCCGCTCTACACCGATCTTTCGATGGTTTCCGGGGACGCTCTTTCCTCCTTCTCGCTGGGAGGTTGGAGGAACGGCGAGGGGGTGTATGCCGAACCAGCGGGCGGGCCGCGGCGGGCTGACGCTCTTTCCTGCGCCTCTTTGGTGCTTGGAGGCGGGCCGCGAGGTCTGCGTCCGCGACGCCGCCTCTCTGGGCCGGCCGGGCTCACGTGACCCGCACAGGCTAAGGAGCGGCCGGCCTCACTGAGGAAGCGGCGGTGGCGGCCGTGGCGGCGGTGGCGGCGGTGGCGGCGGTGGCGGCGGTGGCGAGGTAGCGGCCTGGCGAGCTCTGGCCGGCTGCCCTCTCGGACAACCGTGGCGGAAGAGAAAAATGGCGGAGGCCTCGGCGGCCGGGGCGGGCGCGGGCGCCACTGTCGCGGCACACCGCTTTTTCTGCCACATTTGCAAGGGCGAGGTCAGCCCCAAACTACCGGTAAGAGCCCCCTTGTCCTCTGCGCGCCGGCAGACCCCTCGCCCCGGTGTCCCGGGGTGGATCTGGGGCTTCCCTCACACCTTTGATTCCCCTGCGTCGGTCTCCCGAATATTTGTCGTGGGCGGCCGCAGGCTCCAGACCCCGGGGGTCCCGCCTTGGTTCCGGACCTCCCAGATCGATCGGACGCCCCCACCTGCCCTTTCCTTCCTCTCTACCTGCCCAGCCACCCCCTCCACCTTTTTGTCTTCCTTAGCAAGTTCTCTCCCGGCAACTCCTCTCGATTTCCGTGCACTCCCACTTCACCTTGTCTCCTGCCCACGATGACCTCCTCCCTCCCAGCTCGGTACTCTTTCCGTTTTGTCTCTCACCATCCTCTATTTCCATTTCCACTTTTCACCAGCCCCCCGCCCCCCCCCCCCCCCCCGTGAAGCACATTAGTGGGTCGCAGAGGGCTGTACCTGTTCTGCTGTCTCTGGGGAAAGAGGGTTGGGAAGGTGACTGGGGTACCGAGGGGGACTGTTGCCATCCGCTGGTTCCCCGGGTTCTGGTGAAAGTGAAAACAACAGTGTGCTAATAATGACTTGCAGACCGCCTGTCTCCCGGTTCACAGTGAAAGGAAATGGCTTTAGGAAGAAGGCAGGACAAACTGTTTCAAGTTGGTTTATTTTGGTGTCTTTAGTACCACCTCCACTACCCGCCCCCTCCTCCATTCTCCTTCCTTTAATGAAAAGAAAGAACCAGGACAGAATGTTGGGGACTGGCATAAAATTAGCTTTCTGTCTCTCCCCGTGCCCTCCCCCTTTTCTCCTAGATGCTGTCAGTTAGGTTCTAACAGGAGAAGTAGTGACTTGTTCTCGAAGATCTCCTTTCTGGAATCTGCTTTCTAGTTGTAGCCAAACCCAGGTTTACTGCAGGGACAGTGTTTATCCTGGTTTTGGTCAGCTGTCTTTAATATTAATTGTGCTGGTTCTTTTTCTTAGAGGTTTCCTTAAGACAGGTTGGCTACACAGCTCTGTAGTGTCTCGTGTACAGTCTTATGAAGAAACCTACTAAAGCTTGTCTGTCTTAGTTCTTAGAAACAAGTGGAGTCCAGTAAATCAGGTGGCTATAGTCAATTTGTTAAAGTCTTTTCAACCAAAAGTTGTGCTTTCTTGTCAGGATGTTTACGTCTTTTCCCACTGTACTTGCTCCACCCCTAATTTCATACACATAGTGTCATATCTTTTTGAGTTTTGCTTTCTGATTTGAGGGAGAGAGGAAGTGTGTGTGTTTTCTCTATCAGTGCTGGGGCGAGATTTTTTTCCCCCCCATGTCAGTGAACCTCAGTCTCCAAAACTTTCTTATTCTGGAGAGGGAATCTGGAATTCAGCCAGCTTATGTGTAAACAGTGACATGATGAATGTGTTGTTCTGTTGAACACTATTGCCTCACCTCTCCTGATCATTTTTTTAATATATATATGTATACATATATATATATATGTACTTTTTTTTTTTTTACCAGAGCACATTCAGCTCTGGTTTATGGTGGTGCTGGGGGATGGGACTTGATGGAGCCTCAGGCATGAGGCTTTTTTTTTTTTTTTGCATAGCCATTATGCTATCTATGTGCTCTTCTGTATGAGTAATCTCCAGTCCTCTAGAGAAATTTTTTTCAAGTATATTTTTTTTCTATAAACTGAGATTCTCTCATTGTAAGCACCCAGCAGTCAGTAGGTGTGTACTGTTTCTTGAACTGGACAGATGCTCTGGGAAATGTGAATGACTTTCTGTGAAGAGCTGGACCCAGCTTGTCTTAAATAAAGGTTTTCTTTGTCTTGACTTTAAGGGTACCCACTCCTGTCTTTGCCAAACATGAATACTGAACACTGCATTTGGACGAGGGTAGATAGCATAATGGTTATACAAAGAGACTCTCATGCTTAAGACTCCCAAATTCCCAGGTTCAGTCCCCCTTCCACCATGAACTGAGCTGGGCAGTGCTCTGGTAAAAATAAATAAATAAATAAAATGAACATTGAGGTTTTTTTAAAATAAATATGTATTTATTAATGAGAGGGATAGGAGGAGAGAGAGAAAGAACCAGATTATCACTCTGGTACATGTGCTGCTGGGGATTGAACTCAGGACCCCATGCTTGAGAGTCCCAACACTTTATTCACTGTGCTACCTCCTGGACCACGAACAGTGAATTTTTATATTCTCTCCCTCCCTCCCCTGCCCCTCTGATTTATTAAGGAGAGAAGGAGAGAGAACCAGAGCATCACTCTGGCAACATGCAGTTCTAAAGATTGAACCTGGGACCTCATGTTTAAGAGTCAAGTGCTCTATCCACTGTGCCACCTCCTGGGCTGCTTACATTAGCTTATTTTATTTTTTTATTTATCTTTTAAAAAGATTTTATTTATTAATGAGAAAGATAGGAGGAGAGAAAGAAAGAGCCAGATAACACTCTGGTACATGTGCTGCTGGGGATTGAACTCAGGACCTCATGCTTGAGAGTCTAGTTCCTTAGCCACTGCACCACCTCCCGGACCCCTACATTAGCTTTTAATAAGCTATTGCTAGGTGAGTCTCTTCACGCAGTCCGTGAGAAAGACCATTTCAGAGCTATCTTTTGCAGTTTTATTTGCCACATACATACCAGAAGCATAATTGTGGTAAGTGGGAGTAGTTTGCAAGGTTTTCTCATCCCCTGAAGAGAGCACTTAGACTGTTGGTGATGCCAGCAATCAAAGCTGGGGCCTTTAGAATTCAAGTCCCGTGTGCTACCATTGTGCTATATCCTCACTCTGGTGCAAGGTCTTATAACTTGTGTTTCCTCTCCCCTCCCCAATCTCTAGAATAAAGCCATTCTTGGTAGAATTGGAAGTGTGTTCAGGTGATAGCAAAAGCTTGCCCACAGTTATCCCTGAAGTCACCCAGTCATGGGCTTTTGTTTCTTCTGTCAGCTCTACTGCTCTGAAAGGTACATGAAACCTGATAACTTTAATGTCTTTATTAAGAGGTTCAGGGCGGTAGCGCAGCGGGTTAAGCGCATGTGGCGCAAAGTACAAGGACCGGCAAGAATCCTGGTTCAAGCCCCTGGCTCCCCACCTGCAGGGAAGTCGCTACACAAGCGGTGAAGCAGGTCTGCAGGTGTCTTTCTCTCCCCCTCTCTGTCTTACCCTCCTCTCTCCATTTCTCTCTGTCCTATACAACAACGACATCAGTAACAACAACAATAACTACAACAATAAAAAGGGCAACAAAAGGGAATAAATAAATAAATACTAAAAAAAAAGAGTCTTTATTAAAGGAAATAATTTTGATAACTTCCAGAAGAGATTGGGCTATGCTTCATGCTATCTATGTAAATCATGTCAGTTGAATTAATTTAATTTGGTGAAGTAGGACTTCATATTGCTAATACTGATCTATCCATTTTATCATTTTGTGTGTATTGTATCTTTGTGTGTCTTTGGTTTGAATCTTCTTGAGATACAAGGACAAACGATTCATTTAGAAAGAAGATACTAAGAAGTAAGTCTCTAAGGGAATTTTAGGATGAAAAAATGCTCAGTGATACCATTCAGTGATAGACTTCCCTAAAGTCTCCATCCTAGGGGACTTAGATTTTTCCTCTTAAAGGTGTTTTCCTATTTACAGCGAAAATAATTTTAGTACAATTCACTGAGTGCTTGGACTTTAAAATAAGAGATTTCAGTTGTATGGTCTGAAGCCATAGGATTTCTTGATCACATGTATTAAGTAGAAGCTTCTGCCTCACCTCACCTCAGGCAAAGCCAGACTCAGGGAGTTACTCTGCTACACTGAGGACTGGCTGGGTGACACTGAGGGTTGCCATGGAATGTAAAGGTGTTGTTCCATGCCCACACTGCCTTTTCCCTGTTAAATTAAGGTCAGGGAATATTACCTTATGAGGTTCAATCCTATAGAGCCTTTGTAAGTCCTATTGAGAGTAAACTGCTTTCATATTGATGAGACTTGGGTGGTTCTTAAGTGTTTTATGGGAAACAGTATATTTAAATCTTGACTAGACACCAGCCTAATTAAGGACTTCTTACTTGTGAGGCTCAGTCTGAAGGGGCTAGCAGGATCTTCTCCCTCTCACATTTCCTTATTAGTTCACCTCCTGTGGTCTAAGAAAATGCCACCCTTATCATTAAGTGATGCTATCTGGTAGAGTGCTTAATGCTCTGAAAATCACTATTATTGTACTATACTTATAATGGTTCTAATACAGAACTCTAACTACCTCATAATAGAAGTAGTTGAAAAGTGGGCTTTTTGAGAAATGGGGGGTGGGGCAGTACACACCAGAGCTTCACCCATGCACTGTTTCACCATTCATAGGCTTGACTTTTCATTTCTGATGAGAGAGAGAGACAGAGAGCTCGCACACAAGCAGGTGCATGCTTGTGCACACAACACTGGAGCCCTCTCCAGCATTGTGGTACTTTCATGTGGTGCTGGAATTCAAACTCAGCTGTGCCATCACTGCACTGCTACTCCCTGAAACTCCCATGTTATGCTAGGGTTCAAACCTAGGGCCTCATTCATGGTAAAATGTATGTACTCTATCAGCTGACTTGTCTCCTAGGCCCTGCTTATCACCTGATTCTTGAGCCATGGGACATGTGAGCATGACATCCCAGGTTTGTCCCTCAATAACATTTATGTCAGAGTGGAAAAAAAAGTTTCTTGAATATGTGGCTAGTGAAGTGGCTCAGAGGGCGGAGCACCTTCCTTGCATGAATGAGGCCCCAGTTTGATTCTTAGCACTGCATATAATGGAGTGGTGCTCAGCTCTTTACTATCTCATGAATCTTGGGGGGTGGTGCAGTAGCTAGAGGGTTGGACTTTGAAGCATAAGATCCTAAGCTTAGTCCCTGACATCGCATGTGCCAAAGTGATGCTTTTGTTCTCATATCGATAAATGAATAGAACCTTTAAAAATATTTCTTGGATAAAGAAATGATTTTGATGACTTGGGTACCCAATACTTATATTTAGAAAGTAGTGGCTTTAGTGTGGTCAGATCTTTATGTAAACAGCTTCAGTGTACAATATGTAAGTGCTACCATGTGTAGTTTGAACACACAGTGTCAGTATGTTCTCTACAGGAGCCTAGAAATGAAAACCTGTATTTGAATGGGTAGAAGGCTAGTTCTTGTCTTGAAATTATGGTGAATTGAAGAATTGTTTATTGGGGGAAATCTGGGACTTTTTCAGTATGAGGAGGAACAGAAAACAAAACCCACACCATTAAATTCACTACAGATGAAGTTCCTTGCATTGGGAGGAAGTAGTGACTGGGTGTTAATACTACCTGCTTTTTAATGTCCACTTGGATTTTTGTGACCTTTATGTTCTGGGAGAGGATGCAGAGGTCTTTCAGGTAGCCATCTTATTAAAAGGGGACAGAAAGTTATGGATGGCTTCTTATTCTCTGGCCAAATTAGAAGGAGACTTCTCTTTTATCCCTCCACAGCCTCAAAAAGAGCAGTAAAAGAGAGAGTGTAGAGCTGTGTTTCTTGGCTGGGGGCAGATTTGTTCCCCAGGAAGTCAGCATTGTCTGTGGATGTTTTTGGTTGTCACAGCTGGGTGAGGCAGAGACTTGTTTCTGTTGTCTAGTGGGTGGTGACCGAGGATGCTGCTAAATTTGATAGGATGCATAGGGAGCCCCACCCCCCAATTATTGGACCCCAAATGGGATTGGGGGAGCAAGAGAGTTTTTTTTTTTTTTTTAACTGAACAGTGGGTGAAGATTAGAGAGAAAGAAGCTAATATTGGAGTGTTACCTTCAGGCAGAAGCTAGAAGCTGGAAATTGCCAGGCCCACAGTACTAGGAGTGCCTAGACTGAGGAAGGAACCTTGGCGTCTCAGAGAAGTAAAGGAACTAACTACCTGTCACTGTCTTTTTTTTTTTTTTTTTTCCTGTGATGATTTAAGTTTTGTTCTCATATATGATATCTTCTCTCTGTCTCTCTCTCTCTCTCTCTATCTATCTCGTCATTAGGCTTTCACTGCTCCAGGCCAACTTTTTCATATAGGAGAGGGAGAAAAACAGCATAGCTTTCCCCCAGTGCTGTTTTACTATGTGTACTGAGGTCTCATGGCAAAACAGGCACCCTCCCCGGAGAGCTGTCTCACTGGCTTCCTTCCTCATGCAGTCTTTCTGTATGCCTTACTTTTTTCCTCTTCCCTTCTCTTTTTCCTTCCTTCATTCCTTCCTCCCTTCCTTCCTTCCTTCTCTATTTTACTTTATTTTTTTTGCTGTTACACATGAGAGTTTGGGAAAGAGAAACCAGAGCACGTACTGGGATCATCAGGCATTGCAAGTCTGATGCTCTACTAGTTGAGCTGTTTCCCCGGTTGCTAACATTGGTTTCTAATTTTGGAATTCTGATGAGAATTTTCAGTAAGATAATTGAGACCATATAATTTTAGCCAAGGCCCTGATGGGAAGGGTTGTTTAGAAAGTAGTTAGCAGCTGCTATTCCATTATAGTAGTATCTGTTGGGGTCACTTTCTTTCCTTGTGGCTATAGAAAGCAAAGGAATTGGATCACTCCTCTCAAGTTACACACTGTAGGGCAACTTCTAAGAGAAAAGTATTCACATTTTTGTCAGTTGGGAATTAATTGAGGTAGTAGCACTGCAAGTAACTTAGTAAGACAGCTGGAAAATCCAGTTTGAAACCAAAAGGAGAAGCAGACAGTATGCCTAACTTTTAGTTTTTCTTTAGCTCATGAGATTTTATTTTGTGTTTCTTTTATAAGCTCTTAGCAGTTCCTTAAGGTCAGATGATTCTGTGCTTAAACTTTTATTAATTTCTTCAAATTCTTGGTGGAAAGAGTGAATTAAAGCTGTCACTTCTTGTTCTAATACTTCTTCCTGTGACTGGAGCTGACATTTGACCAATGTGTTTAACTTAGTATCCTACTGAAACATGATAGAGAGAAGCACCTAGTTATTGGAGGCTTGAGTGGCATTCAAAGAAATGGAGCTATGTAGTCTTGGAGTAGAAGGTCAGAATGTGTGATCCTGGGCTGGGAGATAGCTCACTCTTTAAAGCATGCACCTTACCATACAGGAGTCTCTGGGTTCAAGCCCCAGCTCCACAAGGGAGTACCATAGATGGCAGAACACCTTGTGATGTCTCTTCTGTTTCTTTGTAACACCCTTGCCCCCCTCCACAAGAATGGAAAAATTGGTTCAGGGAGGACTGCTCAGTATTAATAGTAAACATATCTGAGGCCCTAGTAGTGTGTTATAAAAGAAAAAAGGGTGAGTAAACCTTTTAGAGATATGTGGCCTTTGTCATAGTAGAAGTAAGTTTGATTGTCCTTACAGCTTCACACGTAGTTTAGGTTAGATTTTAGAGGATTTTTATTTTTACTTCTTCATTAGGGAATTCATGTTTTATAGTCAACAGTAAGTACAATAGCTAGTACATGCATAACATTTCCCAGTTTTCCACATAACAATACATTTCACGAGTTTGCCAGATTTCACAGGAAACTTCTTAGTAGACCAGGTATCTAGTACTCGTCACCTTCCACAAATTTTGATGTGCCGATTTAAATTGACTTTAATCCTAGAGAACCATCGTCCAGTTAAAGTTTCATTATGTTTATTTTTCTCTATGCTTAGAATTTGCATTCTCAAAAGATTACCAAAAAAAGGTAGTACAGTTGGCAAAGTACTGACTGGACTCTCAAGCATAGTGTCCTGAGTTCTGTGCCCTGAATTGCATGTGTCAGTCATACTTAGGTTCTCTCTCTCTCCTTTTTATCATTCTTGCACATACAGTCAAAAATTAATTTTTTATTTGTAAGATAGAGGGTAAATTAAAATGAAGAACACAATTTATGAAAAACTGTTCCCTTATCTGCTGAACAATTAACGCAGACTGTTATTATATATTTTTATTTTATTATTATTATTTTACCAAAGCACTGATCAACTCTGGCTTATGGTGGTGCAGGGTATTGAACCTATGACTTCAGAGACTCAGGCATGAGAGTCTCTTGGCATAACCATTATGTTTTCTACCCCTACCCTAAATTCTCTGCCTTTCTTTCTCCTTTCTTTCTTTCTTTCTTTCTTTCTTTCTTTCTTTCTTTCTTTCTTTCTTTCCTTTCTTTCTCTAGCCACATAAAAGTCGAGAACAGAAGCATTGCAAGTGTAATATTTTGTTTTCTCTGCCCATTAGATGTTAGTAGCATAGTGTGCCCACTTTGCCATGTGCAAGATTTAAATTTGAAGCTTCCCCCACTGCATTGGAAGAAGCTTTGGTACTGGGTGTCTTTCCCTCTCTGTGTGTGTCTTCCTCTCTTTTTAAATATGTGCATATTCATTAATGACAAAGAACCAGAGCATAACTGGCATATGTGATGCTGAAGGTTGAACCCAAGACCTTATGCTTGGCAGTCCAACACATAAGCCCCTGTGCCATCTCCTGCACTCTCTCTCTTTAAGGTTTATTTGTTAACATAAAGGCGGAGAGGGAAAGTGTGGGTGGGTGTACACATGAAACACCAGGGCATCACTCTGGCGTACGCAATACCAGATTGAGTTCGGGACCTTGTGCTTCAGCTCATAGAGTCCCACAGATAATTCTTTTGTCCTCCCTGAAAATACCTTCTAATTCTACAGGAAAATCTTTTCCCATTTTATCATTTATTCTTTTCCTTTTGCTTGCTATTCAGTATTTCCAGGTAGTACTTTATTTTTTATTATTTATTTTGTCTCCAGGGTTATCGCTGGGACTTGGTGCCTGCACTACGAATCCATTGCTCTTGGAGGCCATTTTTTCAATTATTTTATTTTATTTTATTTTATAGGACAGAGAGAAATTGAGAGGGGAGGGGAAGGTAGAGAGGGAGAAAGATAGACACCTGCAGACCTGCTTCACCACCTATGAAGCAACCCCCCTGCAGGTAGGGAGCCGGAGGTGTGAACCGGGATCCTTGCATAGGTCTTTGCGCTTCCTACTATGTGTGCTTAACCTGGCGCACCACCGCCTGGCACCCTACAACACATCTTAAAACAGTACAGATCTGTAAACTGATGAACAAAAGGTGGGATCAGAGCAGTCGTCTGATGACTCACTGATCATCAGTGAATAAATAGCAAAGTTGAGCCTCTTGTCTTTGAATATGACTTTGTTTCTATGATGAAAGCTTAGAAGTAGGAGAGCCTCCATTGTTACCTGCCTTTCAAATGAACAGCTGATTGACTTTTCCAGCAGTTATTTTAGAAATCCTTTGTAGCTGGGTTTGTTGAATGAAACTTAGCTTATCCTAGTGGATCTCCTGTAATTTGAGTGACAGTGCTTTATTTTCACATATACTTATTAAGCTGTTGCTTCCCTTTCATTTATAGCTCTAGTTACTTGCCAACTTTGAGATCCAGGTTTGAACCTGGTCTGTACTGCATTGGAGGAAACTTTAATGCTTTGGTTCTGGCCTTATATGATCTTCTAAATACTTAAAAGCTTTAGAATTTTAGTAAAGTTAGGCTAAAGAGTGGAAATTTTGTACATAAAACCTGTTGGTATGAAAAAGCTACTGATATTATGATTGCAAATTATATGAAAACTCCAATGGTAAGTTTATTTTTGTCTAATAGTATGAAAGAGATTAATTCAGGAAATTAGCTTTCACTACTTTTTTATGTTTTTCGTTGGTGGTGGGACTTCACTGTTCTGAACCTTCTTTTTTCAAACAGAAACTGAAGGAAAGAAGGAAAAATACCACAACACCTAAGCTTCTTCCAATGTAGAGGTGCTAGATTTGGACCTGGCTCATACACATGGCAAAACAGTTAAACTGTCTAGGTGGACTATATTTTTGGCCCTTCAACTATGATCTTCATTTGCATGTTTTGGATTTTAAAAATGTTGAAAGTGATATTAACAAGTGAAAATCATAAATGCATTTAATTTCCTAAACATTTCGACCTTATACTGAAATTCTCTGTGTGTGGAGTGGGGCTGGGTGGGCCTGAAGGCTAGAGACAGCTTCTTAATAGAACTTACACTTGACCTTATATGAGGACCCAGAATCGAATCCCTGACCGCTCCATGGGAGCTCCTGCATGGTTAATCTTCACAAGTGGTGGAGTGGTGCTGTGCTCTCAGTCTTGGTGTCTGTTTCCCTTGTTCTTCCCCTGACTGTCCTTCATCCCACTGTCTTAAGAGAACAAGGATAAAAGAATCCACTAGGAGATAGAGCCCCAGTGATGCCCACCCAAGCACAGCATCAAATATATTGATATATATTTTTTGAGAGACACTTGTTTTTAATATTATATTAGTCTCGGTTTTCACATACAACCAACATTAACATACATATGACTGAGAGTTCCCAGGGCTTTTTGTAAGTTTAGCATTGTAACATACGATCTGTCTTATCCAACGGCGCTGGCACTGTGAAAGTATCCTAGTGTATTTCTGAGTGTAATTGAGTCTGGATATTTCCGTTGAAGAGACACATCCACACTCTGTATTTGTGAAGTGTTACACTTTGAAATTGGCTTGTGTTTAGCAATACATAAAAGCAGCAGGAAATCAATTACCTAAATCAGTTCTTAAAAATGTTTGCTAAAGAGAGGATTGGAGAGAGAGAACCAGCACAGCACTCTGGCACATGTGATGCTGGGAACTAAATGTTGTTTTCGCCGGGCTAGGTTGTTTTCGCCGGGCTGGCTTCACGGGCGGGTAACAGACGACCAGGGACTCATGGTTGAGCTGTAGGCAGTATCTCTTTATTCATGCAGGACGCAGCACAATCTAAGCCGAGCTAAGCTAAACTCAAGTACCCTAAAACTCACAATGCTGTCTTTATATATACTTGCCAAGTAGGGTGGAAACAGGATGTGACATAGAGAGGGTGGAGAGAAAAGTGACTGGTGAAAATCAGGGTATGACAAGGAGAGGATCAGGGTGTGACAAGGAGAGGGGGCGGAGCAGGCAAGAATTCTACCACTAAACCACTAATGCCCTGGAGGGAGTTAGGTGCTTTATTTATGTAAATGTAAAAGTGATTTATGTAAATAGACCGCTTTGAATGGGATCAAACCCAATCCCTATAGAGGCATAAGGTGCTTGGTTAAGCAGAAGCCAGGGGGAGCTGGCATTCTACCCAACAACTAAACTCAGGATTTCATGTTTGAGAGTCCAACAGTTTTCAACTATGCCACCTCTTGGGCCGCATCAATAAGTGTTTCTGAAACTGTGTGTCAGGAGATTTATGAGGAGCTCAGAGTCACACGAAAATGCTGCATACTAAGTCTCCTGGCTCCATTCTACCACTGTTCTGACACAGAATAAGGATATTAATAGTCTGAAAGATCACTCAGTGAAGAAACATGACTTTTCTAGATCTTTTTGGTAGGGCATGTGCCCTACATGCATGAAGTCCTGGGCTTGATCCCTGCTACCACATGAGAGCAACAAAGATGCGGGGTGGGAGGAGAGAAGCAATGGAAGAAAAAAGGGAGCTCTGTGGATGGTGGAGTAGAGCATTGTACACATCTTTTTCATTAAGAAAGTTAAAATGAGGGGGCTGGGCAGTGGTGCACCTGCTTAAGCACACATAGGACCATGCACAGGACCTAGTTTGAGCCTCCACCTCCCACACCCACCTGCAGTGCAGACGATTCACAAGTGGTAAAGCAGATCTGCAGGTGTCTTTCTATTTCCCCTGCCTCTGAATTTCTCTCTGTCCTATCCAATAAAAGAGAGACAGAGAGAGAAGGCTTCCAGGAGCAGTGGACTCATGGTGGAGGCACAAGCCCCAGCAGTGACTCTGGTGGGAAAAAAAAATGAGGAGTGGGATAGCTTAGCTTGTTAGAACACAGTATTACTATGCCTGAGGCCCCAAGGACCCAACTTCAGTCCTCTGCACTACCATGAGCCAGAGCTGAGCAGTGTTCTGGAATTTAAAAAAAAAAAAATCTTTTTTTTCTTATCTATGGAGGTGGCTCAGTACATACTCTGTTTAAATCCCCCCCTCAACCACATTAAACACACACACACACACACACACACACACACACACACACACACTCAAATTGCTCAGGGAAATTTATGATTCTATAACTTGTTGAAAACTTAACAGTGTTTCAGGCTCCACTTCATTGATGAAGCAGCTTACTCAACAATATCAGGCTGATTTGTTTCTGATCTCAGATTCATCGCGCTTGTGATTCTGAAGTATTGTTAGCTCTCATTTGTGGCCAAGAACCTAGAACTACAGTATTCAGAGGAGTTTGTTTTATGTGTCTCTCCCTCCTCCTTTTATTAAACTATATACTTCGTGATTTCAGTAACCTTTAATCCTGTCACTCCTTTTTGTTTTTTAATTTACCAGTGGCATTGAGTTTGTGCAAATAGTAGTATATGAGGGTGTTGGCGGATGGTAAGAGAAAATCAATTGACCAGTACGTGTAAAGGATGAGTCAAGAGAGCTAGCATAATGGTTATGCAGATGATTTTCCTGTCTTAGGCTCTGAGGTCCCAGGTTCAATCCCCTGTACCACCATAAACCTGAACTGAGATGAGCTGAGCTGAGCTGTGCTCTGGTTAAAAAACAAAAAATAAAAGGTGAGCCAGCAGAACCTGAGACTGCACTTAGATGTGGATTCTGCTCCATACACACAACCTCCCTGGACATGAATGAGTTCATGCCCTCACTACAGATAGATGTTTCCTGATACCTTTGCAGAATGCCCTAAAAGGGTCAGCATTCTGCCATACCAGACTCAGGATACACAGTTCACACTCATAGTGGGGATTCCATTTGGGGAAGCTGAAGAAGCTGGGCCCAGAACCTCCAGTGGTGACTCCAGTTATGGTCATTGGTACTTTAGTTTTTGGCAAGTCTGCAAAGAAATAGGAATGAATGAAGATGTTTGCCATTAGGACTCTGCTTTGTAGTAGATCCTGCATTCTTCCAGACAGCTGCTCCCTCAACCAGTCATCCACTTCCTTCAGCTTTGGCTGCTCTGACTACTTACTGGTGGGTGTAGTGCAGGTGACACCTATTTTCCACAGTGACCCTGTCCTGTAGCACAGAGAGCAATCCCAGATTATTTTTCTTTCTCCACCAACTTGTTTTTCTTTCTACATAGCACTTGGAACATAAAGTTTAGAATGTATTTGTGGAAACCCGGAAGGTGATGCAGTGGAGAAAGCATTGGACTTTCAGGCATGAGGTCCAGAGTTTGATCCATGGCATAGCCTGTACCAAAGTGGTCCTCTGGTTCTGTCCTCTCTTTCATAAATAAGTACATATTTTATTTAATTTGGATAGAGACAGAAATTCAGGCAGGGAGATGGAAAGGGAGAGTGACACCTACATCATTGCTTTTCCACCCATGAAGCTTTTCACTGCAGGTGGGGACTGGTGGCTTGAACCTTGGATCCATGTGCACTGTAATGTGTGTATGCTCAGCCAGGTACACCACCAACTGGCATTTACACCCCAATACACATACGTACATACATATTTGCTCAGTGAATGTTGTCAATGAATGAGCATCTTCATTTTGTGTAAGAAGATTCTGCCACTTGAGGTAACAGATTCTATAAGCTAAATTTAAGAAGGTAAAATTTCAAACTGATATAACACACCAGAGCTGAACATGACATTTTGTATCACTTATCATTTATTTATTTATTTATTTATTTACTAAAGCACTGACCAGCTCTAGCTTATGGTAGTGTGGGGGATTGAATCTGGGACTTTGGAGTCTCAGGTATGAGCATCTCTTTACATAACTATTATGCTACCTAACCCCACCCTATCACTTATTATTTTATATCTGTGCCATTGGGTTGTTGCCCTTCTTGTTGCCTTTGATGTGAACAGAGAGAACTATAAAACTGTTCTGCTTATATGTTAGGTGAAGTTAGCCTCTGATAGTTCTTGTAGTTTAGTCTGTTACCTTTTTTTCCTTACAAAATTTGGCTTATTGTTCATCTGATCAAGCATTGTTTCAAATAATGCTTTGTCTCATGACTTGATTTTCTTGTTACACAATGAGTTAGAGCAGGTTGGTTGATTATAGATTGCTGTTTGGATTTTCTGATAAAGTCAAAGTTCAGTCATGGCCTGGAATGAAATTACAAAATGAAGATCATGAATGTTACTATTCATAGGGAGGGAGACCATAAATCAGGACAGTTTTACTGATCTGGAACTGAGTCACAGCTCTTGACATAGCAGATTGTTTAGGTGTACGTTTATGTTGTGGATTTTTTTTTTTTTTGCAAAAAAAAAAACCTTTTATTAGTCATGGGGTGAATAGTTTAAGATTTCTTGAACTCAGTGGCATGGGAGGTTGCATTTATTGCATGTTCAAGGTTCCAGTTAAATGGTTCTCTGGCTTTCATAAAAAATAAATATTTAAAAAAATCTATTAAGTTTTTTCTTGCTGCCAGTTTTCATAGGGGCTTGTGACTGCTCCCAGTAGGATTTCTCTTTCTTTTCTTTTTTTCTTTTCTTTCCTTTCCTCTTTCTTTCTTTCTCTCTCTCTCCCTCCCACCTTCCCTCCCTTTTTCTTCCTTCTTTCCTTCCTCTCTCTCTCTCTCTCTCTCTCTCTCTCAAATAGAGGGTGAGTGAGAGAGGGGAAAAAGGCAAGAGAGATGCCTCAGCACTGCTTCATTATGCTCCCATGTAGTGGACCAGAGCTCGAACCTGGTTCTTTGAGCATGATGAAGTGTGTACTCTTCTACCAGAGCACTGCTCAACTTTGGCTTATGGTGGGGTAAGGGATTGAACCTGGGACTCTGGAGCCTTAGGCACAAGAGTCTCTTTGTATAACTATTATGCTATCTACCCCTACCCCTGGTTGAACTATTTCTTTTTTTTTAAATTTATTTATTTACTTATTCCCTTTTGTTGTTTTTTATTGTTGTAGTTATTAGTGTTATTGTTGGATAGGACAGAGAGAAATGGAGAGAGGTGGAGAAGACAGAGGGGGAAAGACAGACACCTGCAGACCTGTTTTACCACTTGTGAAGCGACTCCCCTCCAGGTGGGGAGCCGGGGGCTCGAACTGGGATCTTTATGCTGGTCCTTGTACTTTGCGCCACATGCACTTACCCCTCTGCGCTACCGCCTGACTCCTGCTGGTTGAGCTATTTCTTAGCCTCAATAAATGATTTTTCTTTTTCGCCCCCCCCCCCCCCGATAGATACAGAGGCAAAGAGCTTGAAGAGATCATAGCACTGGAGCTTCCTTCCATGCAGTGGGAGCTGGGCTTGAACCTGGCCATGCGCATGGCAAAGCAATGCACTATCCAAGTGAGCTATTTCACTGTTTACGTCGATAAATCTCTTTCTTTCTCTCTCCTTTTCTCACTTCCCTTCTCTCTTTTTTTAAAGAACATATGTATTTTTTTTTTTTTTCAATTCTACCCCTCTGTCATCTCAGGTTTTACTCTTTAGGCTGACTTTTTAGAGAGAGAGGCCACAGTACTGAAGGCCCCTCAAGTACCGTAGTACTCCCCTTATAGTGTGTGTGCAGGGGGTGTGGTGGAGTGAAAGGGGATCAAACCTGGGTTGTGAACATGGCAGAGCCGTACCTTTCCAGGTGAGCTGTCTTTTCCTTTTCGGCTGTTGGTACCGTGAATGAGCCAGCTGATTCTTGTTTTCTTGTAGGCGATTTGGGAGAGCCAAGCAAGTGTGAACAGCATTTGTGTTCTAGGCTTTACAGATGGAGAAACACATCTTCACAAAACTGTTAATGTCATGGTGGAACTGGGGACAGAACTCAAGTTTCATTATCTTTACTTTGGGGTTCATTGTGTTTTTGAAAAGAAGGATCACTTGTAAAGGGATAAACAGAATTTTAGCAAAAGGTAAGATATTTGATTTATGGATGTGAGTTGGCAGGAAAGTCAACTTTCCTGTTGATGTGTGGTGGATTCTGGCCTTGGAAATGTGATGTGTTTCAAACAGTTCATGCTCCTAATCCTTTTAATTAGGAGTTTCTAAGTGGTTTTGCTATGTTGTAATCAAGGAGAATATGAATAAAGAGGATGTGACTAACAATAATGTGGTCTTAGATTTTGATTTGCAGATGAGACAGAAAATAATCTTGTTATTGAGAAGATTAAGCAAAAGAAATCTAGACTGTTAGTGAGGATCTAGAGTGTTGGAAGTTGAAAATAAATGGGAAGGCTTTGTTATATTTGATATGCTGAATAAATTCTGTATACAGATACACATAAAGTTCAAGGATGTGTTAGTTTTGCTTTATAGAACTTAATATAAATAGGTTTTGTCTCATTGTCCTGCTAAGACCTCACATTTTGTGATAGTTGATGCTTTGAAATATAAGGAGGGATGGGGCCAGGCAGCGGTTGACTTGGTAGAGCGCACTAATACTATGCGAGGACTCAGTCCACATGTCCCGTTCCCACCTGCAGAGGGGAAGCTTCATTAAGTGGTGGAGTAGTGCTGCAGATGTCTCTCTACCACTCTTCCTTCCCCTTTTTTCTGTCTCTATAAAGATAAATAATAAAATAAAATAAATATAAGGATGGATTGGAGGTAGCAAACACAGTAGAGCACAAAACAGGATCTCTGTTTTGAGCTTCTGGCACCACGTAGGAGCGCCACGCACAGAGGGAAGTTTCACAGTGATGGAATGGTGATACAGTATCTCTTTCCTGTCTGTGACTGAAAGGGGGATAAATCCAGTGGGGACAGTGGGATTGTGAAGGTGCAAGTTTCCAGTAGCTTTCCCCCCCAATATAGTAAGCAAGCGATTGCAGGCTGGAATAACTATAATAGCTATATTTGTTGGATGTCTACTACATAGGTAGTTAGGTATTCTGCAAATAACTTATTCAGTAAAATAGCAGTGAATCAAGCATTTCTGTTTTCCAGAGCAAGAAATTGAATCTCAGAAGGGTGACATGACTTCTTAAGATCTCATTTAGGGCTAGGGAGTTAGCATAATGGTTATGGAAAATGACTTTCATGCCTGAGGTTCTGAGGTCCCAGGTTCAATCCTGAGCACCACCATAAACCAGAGCTGAGCTAAAAAGGTGTGTGTGTGTGTGTGTGTGTGTGTGTGTGTGTGTGTGTGTGTGTGTTAATAAGTGTGGATTTGGAATGGAATTCTGATCTCAAATTCAAAACTTCCTATATACCATATTATCCAGGTTTGCTATTGAGAAAGGCTGTGTGGAACAGCAAATGTTAATTGGCCACTTGATAATTGTTGTGTATTGTATTCCAAATGAAAGTCCTCTGAATTTGCCTTTATGTGAATCTTTCTCTTAAGAGACAGGTCTTTAAAAAAAAAAAAAAAAGACAGGTCTTTTCTGATTTTGTAAATTGAAGTTCTCACTGGATAGTGTGTTCTTCGGGTAATGACTGCTTCTGTGGTTTACACAACCAGCTTTCATGCCTGCGGCACCAGCGATCCCAGATTCCCTCCCTAGCCCCACAGTAGGCTAGAGCTGAACAGTGCTCTGGTTAAAAAATATAATCCATTGGAGATATCCTTGATGTAACTGGAGTTCTGGAGAAAAGCAGTAACTTGTGAATATAAAAGTGATGGTAGAAAATGGAATGCCTTCCAGGCATTTACAAAGAAAATTTTGCAACTGGAACTATAACTAGTCTTCAGAATATTTATTATTTTGGGTTTTTCAGGCTTTGAAGAGAATGGAGGTGAGTGGTCCAGGAGGTGGCACAGTGGATAAAGTGTTGGACTCTCAAGCCTGAGGTCTGGAGTTCAATTTGCGGCAGCACGTGTACTAGAGTGATACCTGGTTCTCTCTCTCTCTCTGCCTATCCTTCTTCATGTATAAATAAATAAAATCATTTTTAAAAAGAGAGAGAGAATGGAGGTGAGACAGGTTTCTGATGCCAGACCTTTGCTCTGAGACTGAAAGTATGAAAGATGTGAGGTGACTAGGAACTATCCTATGTCCCACTGGATCCTTCAGAGGCTGAGCAAATAAACATCCATGAGCTATTAATAGCATGTATGTCTCCAGAACACATGGGAGAGACCCAGAAATTCAGAGTAACTCATGTGGCCCTAGGTATGGGCTTGAGTAGCTTCTGAGAGCAGAGGACTTTGGGAAGAAGAAGGGTGAGTTAGGAGGGCCAGGCGGTTGGCGCACCTGGTTGAGTGCACAAACTACAGTATGCAAGGACCAGGGTTCAAGCCCCTTGTCCCCACCTCAGGGAAAACCTCATGAATGGTGAAGTAGAGCTGCAGGACTCTCTCTTCCCACCCCCCCCAATTTATCTCTGTCTCTAGCCAATAATAAATTAATTAATTAAATTAAATTTAAAAAGAAAGAAAGGGTGAGTTAAGCCACAGTGAGTGATGCAAAGGATGTTGAGTCAACTTTGTCTCCTCCAGGAAAAGGGTCAGGTCTGCTGGGGAGGCAAGTTGCCCAAAGAGTGTGGGTAAAATAGAGGCATATAAGCTTTCTGCCATTTGGGGAAACCAGATTCTCCCCAGGAGCAGCCTTATCTCAAAAGTAACTACATTCTCCCTCATGTGAAGAGAACTGTTGCCAGTGAGGGGTTTGTGTGTGGCAGATTTTTGCTTCTGTGCAGAGACAAGTGTGTGCTTTTTAAAAAATTTTTTTTAAAATTTATTTATAAGAAAGATAGGAGGAGAGAGAAAGAACCAGACGGCACTCTGGCATATGTGCTGCCGGGGATGGAACTCACAACCACATGCTTGAGAGTCCAAAGCTTTACCTCTGCGCCACCTCCCGGGCCACGTGTGTGTGCTTTTTTTTTTTTTTTTTTTTTACAATGTATGGCCCAGGTTCAAGCCTCAGAATCACATGGAAACACTATAGGGTTTGAGATTCCCTGCCTTCCTCTGACATAAAAAGAAACAGTTGGTCCCTGAGCAGTAGTATCATACCTACGAGAGTCCTCAGCAATGTAGAATAAGTAAAAGACAAGAAAAAGGGAGAGATATAATTGGTGACTGATAAGTGTAAACACATATTTACAGACTTTTTACTATAAAATGCTTTCTGCATTTCCTGTAATGTTGATTGCAGGACAAATAGTCCATCCTTGGGGCCAGGTGGTGGTGCACCTGGTTGAGCGCATGTTACAGTGCGAAAGGACCCCGGTTCAAGCCCCTGTTCCCCACCCGCAGGGGGAAAGCTTCATGAGTGGTGAAGTAGGGCGCAGGTGTCTGTCTATCTCCCTCTCTATCTTCCCCTCCCCTCTCAATTTCTGGCTGTCTCTATCCAGTAAATAAATAAACATAATATTAAAAAATTTAAAAAATCCTAAAAAATTTTTTTTAAAAGTCCATCCTGGGGAGGTTTATTGTGCTATGATTTTTGTCAGTAATAGTTTATAGAGTATTTGGAAAGAATTTATCTTCTCTGTATTCAAAATAGAATTATTCAGAAAGGTTTGACTGCAGCTTGTAAACTGAAGGAGTACCAAGCAGCCTGAGGAATCACACTACTCTTTCTTCTGAAGTGTCCTTTTCCTGTTTGCTAATACAAGTAAAAAAATATTTTATGGGAGAAAAGAAGGTAGCTGGGAAATGGCCCGCCTGTTAGAATGTGTAAGGATCTAGTTTGAGGCCCTGGTAGCACATGAGAGCACCATGCATAGTAGTAGTACCAAGGGGAAGCTCCTTGAATGGTAGGGTGGCATTGTGGTTTCTCTCCTCTCTGTCTCTTTCTAACTGGAAGGTGCCACCTGAGACCTTCCTGGTTTCCATAAAATAAAGTTGACATATTCTTAAAATAAATAATAGCATACAACTGTTGGTAAGGAAAACAAAAACAAACAAAATCTAAAAAATAAAATAAGAGAGTGAAAAAAGGCCACCAGAAGCAGTGGGATTTTTTTTTTTTTTTTTTTTTTGCACTGTGGCAAAAAAGATAAAAGCAGGAGTTGGTGTTGAAAGAATGGGAACAGGGTTAAGTGCACGTGGCACAAAATGCAAGGACCAGTTAGGATCCCGGTTCAAGCCCCCAGCTCCCCACCTGCAGGGGAGTCAATTCACAGGTGGTGAAGCAGGTCTGCAGGTGTCTTTCTGTCTCTCTTCCTCTCTATCTCCCCCTTCTCTCTCAGTTTCTCTCTGTCTATCCAATAACAAATTAAAAACAAAAAAAGAATGGGAACAGTTAAAATTTCTGTTGGCTGTACATCATTCCCTAACTTACATGCAGTTGAAGTAAGCAAGCTATTCTCGGAAATATATTTTACATCATATTAACATTTTTTTTAATAAATGAAAAAGATAGGAGGAGAGGGAAAGAACCAGATATCACCCTGGTACATGTGCTGCTGGGTCTTGAACTCAGGACCTCACGCTTGAGAGTTCAGTGCTTTATCCACTGAGCTATCTCCCAGACCACCATATTAACATTTTAATACTTACATCTTTTCTACAGGAATCAAGGCCTTCTATATATATATAATATTATCACTGAATTGTTTCTGGCCATTTTTGTTTGTTTGTTTTTTGTTTTTCCTAGACCATTGCTCAGCTCTGGCTTTTAGTGGGGACTAAACCTGGGACTTAAGAGCCTCACACATGAAACCCCCCCACCCCCAATTTTTATGCTATCTCCAAACATTTTTTAAGTTAAACAAACTAGAAAATTCTAGGCAATTGACTAGAATTAAAGTTTAATTCTCTAAAATCAGTCTCACATTCAGTTAAACTTTTTATCTATTTATAAATAAAAGAAAACAAAAATTGCCTCTAGGGTCATCACTGGGGCTTGGTGCCTGTTCCTGGTGGCCATTTTTTCTTTTTTGAACAGGTCAGGAAGAAATTGAGAAGGGCAGGGGAGATAGAGAGGCAAAGAGACCTTCTTCTTCTAGCGTTTGCCCTTCTTCCGTAGCCAGTCAACAACGTCAGGTTGAGCCTGATGTAAAGTTTCGAGACCTCCTTTGAGTCTGGAGAGGTGGCAGTCGTTGACTATGTGGGTCATAGTCTGTCTGGAGCCGCAGGGGCAGTTCGGGTCGTCTCTGGCTCCCCAGTGATGGAACAAAGAGACCTGTAGCCCTGCTTCACTCTTCATAAAGCTTCCCCCCTGCAGCTGGGGAGCAGGGGCTTGAACCCTGTGTCCTGTGTTCTTTACTGGGTATACTCTTAGCTAGGTGCTGGTGAGAGAGGAAATGACAGAGCTTCTGCTCTCTGGGTGGGTGTGGTACAAATGGAGTTGATAGATTTTATTTAAAACAATGATTATGTTTCTGAAGGAAAGGGAAGCTGATTTTAATGGAATTTTTAATGTAAAAATATTATGATAAGAGAGCAGTTGGGAAAGGAGGGCAGGAGAGACCAGAACACTGTTCAGTTCTGGCATAAGGTGGTGCTGGAGATTGAATGGAGGGTCCTGGGACCTCAGGCATTAAGCTGTGTACTCTAACATACTGAACTCCCCAGCCCTAGAATTGCTTTATTAGTAATCTGAATGATGATTTCTATTGTATGCCTGATGTTATTGTCTCATTTGCTAATCAGAATAAATTGGTAATAAAAAATAGGTCAGAGAAAGAACAAATAGCAAGTGATATTTTTCATCCATAGGATATAAAGAAACAAAGCAAGTGAGCAGAGTGTAAAGAAAAACAAATCCTGAGGCTCTGGTGTCTACCTGAGGTTACACTGACATTAACAAAGGGAGAAGCAGTGGACTGTGGAGGAGGGATGTTGCTGTTGGGGGAAATGATACACAATTTCTAAAGACATATAGAGTGTCATAAACCAGTACTGCCTCTAGTGGGAAAAAAAGATTATGAAATTTAATTGTAACCTTGTCTGAAATTTGATTTATGCTGTGATCAATTTAGACACCTGCCTGTACATTGTGTAAAATAGCTGTTTCTATACCCATAAGTACTGTAATCGTCTGCTGTTGACATAATTGTCTGTTGGAGCCTTTTCATTAGATTTGAAGAGAAAATTATGTAATGAATTCATCCCAGTTAAAAAAACAAACAAACAAACAAATCAACCCAAATTAAAAAGAAAGAAACATTTGACATTCTTCACCCTCTTGGCTCTCATTGGATAAAGTCATTCTGCAAGCATCTTAGGGAATTCTCTGTGTGCCAGAATGTAAAGGTGAACAGCCATCCTGGGAGTCAGCATGTATGTAGAAACATTTCTCAGTATCAGCTTGTGCAGTGCATATTATCTTGTAGCTACTTACTTAACGGTCTAATCCCCCCTCCTTTTTTTTTTTTTTTTTACAGGAATATATTTGTCCTAGATGTGAATCAGGCTTTATTGAAGAAGTGACAGATGATTCCAGGTATTGTATAATCTTGTGAATCAATCAGGCATTTTGTTATCAAAGTATATTCCCTAAGCATTGACTGAGTGGAAAGAGAAATGTATATATTTAAGATTTTACTTACTTACTAATGAGAAAAATAGGAGGAGAGAAAGAACCAAACATCACTCTGGTACATGTTTCTGGGGATTGAACTCAGGACCTTATGCTTGAGAGCTCAGTGCTTTGCACCACCTCCCGGACCACAGGGGGTTATATTTTACAACTGACTTCTACTGACAGAGAGAATTCTAGAGCAATCAAGGGAGGAAAGAAAAAGAAAAAGAAAAGGTGAAGAACAATGGGAAAGTAGAGAAGCTAAGTGATGAGATTTCATTGTGTGTAGCATTCCTTGAAAACCTCTGCATTCTTTTTCTTTTTTTAAATATTTATTTATTCCCTTTTGTTGCCCTTGTTGTTTTATTGTTGTAATTATTATTGTTGTCTTTGTTGTTGGATAGGACAGAGAGAAATGGAGAGGGGAGGGGGAAGACAGAGAGAGGGAGAGAAAGATAGACACCTGCAGACCTGTTTCACCGCTTGTGAAGCGACACCCCTGCAGGTGGGGAGCCAGGGCTTGAACCAGGATCCTTATGCGGATCCTTGTGCTTAGCGCCGCCTGCGCTTAACCCACTGCGCTTACAGCCCGACTCCCAAAAACCTCTGCATTCTAACAGAGTAAATCTGGTAAGTTTTCCTTTATTTTCTGAGATTTTGGGAGTTTGTTAGGTAACTGGTTGGTTTTTAGTGACTACTCTGTTATCTGAAGGTAAATTGCTGTTAAAAACCATTTTGATGAACTGGGGGGTGACTTCTGACAAAGATAGCTAACAAGGCTAGGGCCCGTCTTAGCCTTTGGGGAGGCCATGAGTTCCTTATTTTTACTAGGATTACTGTAGTCACACTTATAACATCTGACCACTAATATTAAAACTTGGGTTTGTAATGCTCTTTCATCTTAAAAAATGTATAGAAGAACTACAAAAATGGAAACAATTTCTTAGTATATGTGCTGCTGAAGTGAGCAGAGGAACAATTTCTTAAAGTTATTATGTATTACTTATTGGTTAATAGATAAAGTTATATAAACCTAGTAAAAGGCTAGCATTGATAGAATGGTTTTATTTTCATTTTTGGCTAAACATTGGCACATTTGTTTTTATGTGGCTATTTTGACTATCTGGTTGGACAATTGAAATACTGACTATAATCTGAAGCTTCTTTTGTTCTTGGAGTGACTTTTGGATGTTTTAATGACAGTAAATACTTTCTTTACTGTTGCTGTTGGCAGAATTTAAAGTTGAAGGTCCCTTCCACAACAAGAAAAACTACACATTTTACAATATGTACTGTGAGTTTAACTTTATTAATGATTGATGATTATTTGTACAAATGAGCTGGAGCTTCTGAGTAGTAGTGTATGGCATGTTACAAAGACTTAAATGTTGATGTCACTTTGGCTATTTGAATAACATAGCACCAACTCTAAATTGGTAAACTAATTTGACAGCAGAATCAATAATTTTGTGTGGATGGCATACTAACTTGGAATAGTGTTTTATTTGTGCTATTATAGCTGCATCAAATACTTATTTCAGCCACTCATGCTTTGCATGTAACAATAAAGGGCATAATGGTTGTTGGGGGACAACTAGTGAACATACTTTCTTTTTTTCTATTGTTATTTATTTATTTATTTTTCCTTTTGTTGCCCTTGTTTTTTATTGTTGTAGTTATTGATGTCATCATTGTTGCATAGGACAGAGAGAAATGGAGAGAGGAGGGGAATACAGAGAGGGGAGAGAAAGACAGACACCTGCAGACCTGCTTCACCCATCGCCTGTGAAGCGACTCCCTTGCAGGGAGCCGGGGGCTTGAACTGGGATCCTTAGCTGGTCCTTGTGCTTCACGCCACGTGCGCTTGCCCCACTGCTCTATCACCCGCTTCCCAGTGAACTTATTTTCATCTGAGTTTTAAAAACTAGGTTTTTTTTTTTTATATTTATTTATTGATTCCCTTTTGTTGCCCTTGTTTTAATGTTGTAGTTATTGTTGTTGTTGTTATTAATGTCATCGTTGTTGGATAGGACAGACAGAAATGGAGAAAGGAGGGGAAGATAGAGGGGGAGAGAAAGATAGACACCTGCAGACCTGCTTCTCTACCTGTGAAGAGACCCCCCCCCCTTAAAACTAGTTTTGATATCTTTAGGCATGTATCGAAACTGTAGTCACAAATGAAGAAAAACAGTGATTAACTGCAGCAGAGTGCTCTCTGTTCTGTGAATCCTACACTTACTTGACTTAACAGTTCTTATTTATTTTTTTAAATTATTTTTTATTTTTTTCTTTCTAATTTTTATTAGATAGGATAGAGAGAAATTGAGAGGGGGTGGGGAAATAGAGAGAGGGAGAGAAAGATAGACACCCACAGACCTGCTTCACCGCTTATGAAGCAGACCCCTGCAGATGGAGAGCCCGGGGCTTGGACCTGGGTCCTTGCTCTTGGTAATATGTACACTTAGTCTGGTGTATCACCACCCAGCCCCAACCTAATAGTTTTTAGTTTGTATCTTTTGTAGGTCAAAGATTGCCATGTAAAGGTAGTAAATGTTCTTTGTTGTTGTTATTGTTGTTGTTGTTGTTGTCATTGGGTTTCACTACTGTGGGTGGGCATTTTCAGATAAAAGGAGACAGAAGGAGAGGGGGACAGATTCCGTAGCACCAAAGCTTCCTCCAGGGCAGTGAGAGCCAGGCTAGAACATGGGTCACATGCAAGGTAGAGTAGGCATTCTATCCAGGGTAGTTGCCTTTCTGACCCAAGTAGTGCTCAACTGTAAAGATTATGCCCCAGTGTTCAAGGAAGTCTTAGAATCTGTGTCTTAGACACAGCATGGTATTTCACTCTGTAAAGTTCACAAGCATTTCCAATTCCAGAAACCATGCAGTAAAGGCAAGAAAAAGCTCTGCCTAGGCTTGAACAATACAGCCATTCAGTATTTTTTCAACAGTATGTGTCAGTTCAAGTTATTATTTATTTATTTATTTATTTATAATTTTTTATTATTTATTTTATTTATTTATTCCCTTTTGTTGCCCTTGTTTTATTGTTGTAGTTATTATTGTTGTTGTCGTTGTTGGATAGGACAGAGAGAAATGGAGAGAGGAGGGGAAGACAGAGAGGAGGAGAGAAAGACAGACACCTGCAGACCTGCTTCACCGCCTGTGAAGTGACTCCCCTGCAGGTGGGGAGCCGGGGTTCGAACCGGGATCCTTACGCGGGTCCTTGTGCTTTGAGCCACCGGCGCTTAACCCGCTGCGCTACAGCCCGACTCCCAAGTTATTATTTATTTAACATAGGTGTGTATTGGTTGGGGGGACTTGTTCTACATTTTATAAAAAAAGATTTTTAACTTCTGAAACAAGTGCAGGTATCAAATGATTTCTAATCAGATAGGAGAAAATAGGATTAGCTTTGTTTTTTCTATTTTGGTTTCAGACTAACCAGGATGTGTGTTTGTTTTCTCCATGAACTCAGCAGAATGCCTGACTGGTATTGTAATTCTGAAAATGCAAGCTATTAGCCATAGCTTATGGACTTTCTAACCATTGGGGTGAATGTTTGTGTGCTTACGTGTGTCTTTTTATCTGAAAGTGTTATTCTGCTGTTCTTTGTGATTCATTCTAGCCCCATTCCCTGATGTGTTCATCAGTTTCCTCTTTACAAGTATCAGTCTGGGAGTGGGTTGTTTTTTATTGTCTACACTTCTGTTATGAACTCAGCCTCTTAACATTTTTATTTATCAGTATAAGATATAACATTGCAGGTGTTATATCTTTAAAAGTAACATGAGCTGTAGAATGCTAGCCACATGAACACTCTACATAGTAAATTCTTGGTTTTGCTAAATCCAGTCTTTATCCAGTCTTTATAAATTCATATATATGAATTTATATTCATAAGAATGGAGGGAAAGAGATGGAGATGAATGAGACAGACCCTAAGTGCTTACAATACAATGTAGAAGTTAAAATCCAAGTCAGAATGCAGAGTGGTTTAGAGGGTCTAATTGGGCTAGTGAGTTCAGAAAAGACTTAGAGAAGGTAGCACTTGACATGGACTCTGAAAGACAGGCAGAGTAATGAAAGACCAGGATACACTACCAGAAGAAGCAAAATATACTATATATATATTTCTAAATATACTATCAGACCCCTTATATTGCTCCTTTTAATAGTTTCCAAGAAATATTAATCAGTTTAGCTTTAAATTCTTTGTACATCTGGCAGTAACAAGTTTTTCTAGTGAACCCAAATTTGAAAAAGATGCGTGGGCGGGGCATAGCATAATACTTATGCAAAGAGACTCTCATGCTTGAGTCTCCTAAGTCTCAGGTTCACCCCACACCACCATAAACCAGAGCTGAGCAGTGCCCTGATGAACAAACAAAAATGTTTTGTTTTTTTTTCTAGGTCAGATTTGAATTGTGTTACTGGTTTATGTGCCCCGCTTCTCTATAATTTAGGCCCCCTCTGCCGAATTTTTTTACTTGATTAATCTTTGGTTTTGCAGTTTGTTATTTTTATTTATTATTATTATTATCTTGCCTCCAGGGTTATCACTGGGGCTCGGTGTCAGCACTACAGATCCACTCTCCTGATGGCCATTTTTCCCATTTTTGTTGCCCTTGTTATTGCAGTGTTGTTGGATGGGACAGAGAGAAATCGAGAGAGGAGCGGAAGACACAAAGGGGGAGAAAAAGATAGACACCTGCAGACCTGCTGTTCACCACTTGCTAAGCAAGCCCCTTGCAGTGGGGAGCTGGGGGCTCGAACTGGGATCCTCTTCCACTGCACTACCGCCTGGCCCCTAGTCTGTTATATTTTTCATAGATTAATCCACTTGCCAGATCTTTTTTTTTTTAAGATTTATTTACTTATTAATGAGAAGAGGGAGGGAGAGAATGAATATCATATCATCACTGGTATATGTGATGTTGGTGAACAAACTCTGGACCTCATGCTTGAGGTTCCAACACTTTACCCATTGCACCATTTTCCAGACCACTACAGGCTAGTTCTTTATAATTTGTTTTGTATGTATCATGTTGAGGTGTGTTATTTTTCCTTATTGGGTTTTGTTCTTGTACTACTCTATATATAGCCTCCTGGAGGGAGGCTATTTCCTAGGAATAGAATCACCACTCACTCCTTTTTCTCATCAGTTTTTTAGGTGGTGGTGGTCGTGGTGGTGGTGGTAACCGGATAGACAACGGCACATCAGCACATTTTGAGGAGGTAAGTTTTCCCGTGACTATAGGGATTCTTTAGCTAGTGGGTGAGAGTCAGAATCCTGAGATTTTCCCCTTCTCAGTACAGCATCAGAATTATATTGGTGAGAGTATTCCTTAAAATGATTTATGTTTTTAATAGCTGGAGTTTCGGCATGTTTCTTTTGGCAAATCCTTGGTTAGGAGTGGCTAGTAGTCTCAGATCGTGTTATTTTACACTTGATGATATTTTTTTTTTTTTTAAAGAGGTTTTTTATTTATTCATGAGAAAGATAGGAGGAGAGAAAGAACCAGACATCACTCTGGTACATGTGCTGCTGGGGATCGAACTCAGGACCTTATGGTTGAGAATCCAATGCTTTATCCAGTGCGCCACCTCCCGGACCACTTGATAATATCTTTAATTCTGTTTGCCTCTTGTTTATTATGCATATTGCATGAGAATAAAACTCTTATATTGGTTTTGAAGTAACAGTGTTGTAGACTCTGCCAGGTCAGGTCAGGAGAAGCTGATCTATGAATGAGGCAAAGTGTTCAACTGTATACAGAGGTACCTACTGGTTTCTAGAGATTACCTTCAGTGAGAATGGTAGTTCAGGATAACTAGTTAGGGGGCCAGAAGAAGTATAAAATATATACTTGTCTTCCAGTTCTTAAAATCGAACTTATCACTGATTTCCAGTTCTTAATGTTTTATTTATTTCATTTTATTTTAATGAAAGAGATACAGAGAGAAAGATAAGACGAGAAAGGACAGACAGACAGACATGAGAGAGATAGACCAGAGCACTGCTCAGCTCTGGTTTATGGTGGTGCTGGGGATTGAAAGTGGGACCGCAAAGCTTCCCACATGCAAGTCTTACATAACCATTATGCTATTCCCCAGCCCTCCAGTTCTTCATATAGTAAATACCCATTTTGGGGGGTGGGTTGGGAAGAAACTTAACTATGATTTGAAAACAAGAGTCTACATCCTTGAATCCCACTTTTCTATTAAATTCAGAGTTTTCTATTTTACTTTGTTCAATGACTTAAAATCACCTAAGTTAGTTTCTATTCTAAACATTTTTGGTATTTTACATGTATAGTTCAGTGTTTCTTTAATTGTTCAGAGATTATGGCATATAAGGGACAGTAGTAGCTCATCCAACAAAAAACTGCTGGTTTGCTTTTGCTTCTATTGCTGTATAACTTAATTGGTGTTGTTAAGTTAAAAAAAGAAATTAAATCATGACAACAGAATACCTTTGTGTTTCAAAATTATATTAACCTTAATTTGTGTGCAAATTAATACTGTTTTAGGAGAATGTTTGAAAAGTGGTGTTCAAGAAGAAACCTATACAACTCTAGGCTTCTATCTCTTATCCTCTGAAAATGATCTTAACTTGTAAGTTTGGGGTATATGTTCCTGTAGCACCCAGTATCTCTTCTCTTCTCTCTCTTCCTCTCCCCCCTCCCTCGCCATCTATCAACAACAATAATAACAGTAGAGCCATGTAGGCATTGAACTCTAGTGATAACACTGGTGGTGGAAAGAAAATACCTGTAATCCCTTAGAACTTTTCTGTTGTTAGACTTGTAGTCATGAAAACTTAAGGAAATGTTTGGCTAATCCTTTTTAACAAAAGATACTTTCTTTTTTTTTAAGTTTTTTTTAATATTTATTTCCTTTTGTTGCCCTTATAGTTTTATTGTTGTAGCTATTATTGTTGTTGTTATTGATGTCGTCGTTGTTGGATAGGACAGAGAGAAATGGAGAGAGGAGGGGAAGACAGAGAGAGGGAGAGAAAGACACCTGCAGACCTGCTTCACCACCTGTGAAGCGACTCCCCTGCAGGTGGGGAGCAGGAGGCTCGAACTGGGACCCTTCTGGTGGTCCTTGCACTTTGTGCCACATGCGCTTAACCCACTGCGCTACTGCCCAACTCCCAAAGATACTTTCTTTTACTTAAAATCAGTGAGTCTTCTGCACTTACACTATTGTTTTTTTTGGTTGACCCTGAGCTACCTAGTACATGGATTTATTCAGTGTGATTCAAGATGGGTCCTATCTTTGAACTGTCATTTGTATTTTCTCATTTTGATGGGATGAAAAAATATTTAAAATAAATTTTGCTTGCCAAGCCTGGAAGCTTGTCTGACTTCAGTATGCTTTTCTTCTTGCCTGTACTACTTCTCAGAACAGATTGTCACTTAGTGATTATATGTAGGAGAGACGTCATCTAATTTCCCTTAAGTGCCAGTTCTCTTTTGGGAAGTGGAAATAACATTAGTCTGTCAGTTTTATAGCAATGACTCACCAGAAGGAGATGCGTTATGAAGTAAAGTAAATACATATGTGGTCAGTTTCCTAACTTTAGTAATGCTAAACCTGACACTGATGGCATGAGCTCTCCTTCAGGTGTTAAAATAATCTGCTGAGTCATAACTGATGACTTCATGTTCTCTGGGGTTTGAATGAGGACCAGGCTATTCCCAGTTTCCCTTCTAGAATTCCCTTGATATCATGTCTGAATACTTCAGTTTTCTCTCTTACTTTTAAATGATACTTCACATTTTAAAAAGTAGAATAGGGGCCGAGTGGTGACGCACCTGGTTAATTGCACATGTTAAAAAAAAAGTAGAGGAATAAATCTAAGTTGCCAAGAATTGAAAAAATAACAATAAGCTAAGGTAGGGATGTGTGTGTGTGTTTCTTTTCTTTGCCTCCAGAGTTATCACTGGGGCTCAGTGCCTGTACCATGAATCCACTGCTCCTGACAGCCATCCATTTTTCCCCCATTGTTGCTGTTATTGTTTGATAGGACAGAGAGAAATGAGAGAGGAGGGGAAGACAGAGGGAGAAAAAGACAGACACCTGCAGACCTGCTTCACCATGGGAGCTTGAGCTGGGATCCTCGCAAGGTCCTCATGCTTAGCACCATGTGCACTCAACCCAGTGCGCTACCGCTGGCCCAGCCTTCGTGTGTGTTTTCTAAGCAGAGCGCCACTCAGCTCTGATTATTTGTGGTGGTACTGGAGACTGAATTTGGGGCTTTTTGCCTGGGAATTCTCTGCACAACTGCTGAGCTATCTCCCCCTAACATTTTTTAAAAATTATTTTTAAAGTTTTATGTATTTATTTATTTTTTTCTTTTTCAAATTTTTATTTATTTATTTATTTTATTTATTCCCTTTGTTGCCCTTGTTGTTTTTATTATTGTAGTTATTATTGTTGTTGTCGTTGTTGGATAGGACAGAGAGAAATGGAGAGAGGAGGGGAAGACAGAGAGGGGGAGAGAAAGACAGACACCTGCAGACCTGCTTCACCGCCTGTGAAGGGACTCCCCTGCAGGTGGGGAGCCAGGGTTCGAACCGGGATCCTTATGCCAATCCTTGTGCTTTGCGCCACCTGCGCTTAACCCGCTGTGCTACAGCCCGACTCCCAGTTTTATGTATTTATTAACAAGAAAGATAGGAACATAGAAAGAACCAGATATCACTCTGGTACATGTGCTGCCAGGGATTGAGTTCAGGACTCAAGCTTTAAGTCTAATGTTTTATCCACTACACCACCTCCTGGACCACTTATCTTTATTTTTTATTGTTTAGACAGTCAGAAATCGAGAGGGAAGGAGGATATAGAGAGGATGAGAGACACTTGCAACACTGCTTCACCACTCGCAAAGCTTTCCCCCTGCAGGTAGGGACCAGGGGCTCAAAGCTGGATCCTTGTGCATTGAAACGTGCTCAACCACTTGTGCCACCACCCTACTCCAACATGTTTATATTGATTTTTTTTTTTTCCTCCTCCAGGGTTATTGCTGGGCTCGGTGCCTGCACCATGAATCCACTGCTCCTGGAGGCCATTTTTTCCCCCTTTTGTTGCCCTTGTTGTAGCTTCATTGTGGTTATTATTATTGCCCTTGTTGACACAATTCGTTGTTGGATAGGACAGAGAGAAATGGAGAGAGGAGGGGAAGACAGAGAAGGGGAGAGAAAGATAGACACCTGCAGACCTGCTTCACCGCCTGTGAAGCGACTCCCCTGCAGGTGGGGAGCCGGGGGCTCGAACCGGGATCCTTACGCCGGTCCCTGCGCTTTGCGCCACATGCGCTTAACCCACTGCGCCACCGCCCGACCCCCGTATTGAATGTTTTTTATATACACCACTGTCCTAGAAGTAGAAGGAAAAAACAAATATCTTGGTTGCCATGACTAACTTAGACATTAGTTGATAACCAAGTGTGAAACAGCTATGAAACAAGAAGGTGTATAAAAAGTATAATAGGGGGAGTTGGGCGGTAGCACAGTGGGTTAAGCGCACATGATGCGAAGCACAAGGACCGGCATAAGGATCCTGGTTCGAGCCCCCGGCTCCCCACTTGCAGGGGAGTTGCTTCACAGACGGTGAAGCAGGTCTGCAGGTGTCTATCTTTCTCTCTCCCTCTCTGTCTTCCCCTCCTCTCTCTATTCCTCTCTGTCCTAACAATGATGACAACAATAACAATAAGAAGCAACAAGGGCAACAAAAGGGAAAAATAAATAAATATTAAAAAAGTATAATAAACACATTGTCAGGTCTAATAAGTATAGTAGCAGAGAGAGATTAGGGTGGGCTGCATCTTTACTCTTCTTAGGAAGAGAAGTCATATGACATAGCAGTATGCCTGGAATAAGACAATGCTCAAACTCTGGGTCAACCTATGTGACCTGCACATTATTATTTTGACTCTGTGCCTCTTTATTCTTATCTGTGAATTGGGGGAAAACAATAATATCTGCCTCATCAGGTTGTTCGTAGGATCGAAACGGGTTAATACACACAAGGGGCATAGGCCAGTATCCTACCATAGAGTATAGATGCTTAATATAATATCTAGCCAATATTAAGACTTCATGGAGAAAGTAAAATAAATATTCAAGAACTGGGACTTCAGAGAATAGGTAGAGTTTACATAAGCAAACAGTGAGAAAAACTACCTCATGGCAATATTCTTAAACTATGTAAGATTTTATCCCCATCATTCTTTCCTTTTTTTTTTTTTTATTTTTGCCTCCAGGGTTATTGCTCCTGGAGGCCATTTTTTCCCCTTTGTTGCCCTTGTTGTTTTATCGTTGTGGTTATTATTGTTGTTGTTGTTATTAATGTCGTTGTTGGATAGGACAGAGAGAAATCTAGAGAGGAGGGGAAGACAGCGAAGGGGAGAAAAAGAGAGACACCTTCAGACCTCCTTCACCACTTGTGAAGTGACCCCCCCTGCAGGTGGGGAGCTGGGGCGGGCCTCGAACCGGGATCCTTAGGCCGGTCCTTGCGCTTCGTGCCACGTGCACTTAACCCGCTGTGCTACTGCCCGACCCCCATCCCCATGTTTCTAAAGAGACAAATTATACATAGAAGCCCTCGTTGTTTTTCTTTTTTTCTTTCAAGATTTTTATTTATTAAATTTATTTATTTATTTATTTTGGCTAGAAACAAAAATTGAGAGGGAAGGGGGGGATAGATTGACACCTGCAGCTCTGCTTCATTGCTTATAAAGCTTTCCCCTAACAGGTGATGTCCACAGGTTTGAACCTGGTTTATTTTTCTTTTTAGAAATTTCTTTTTTTCTTTCCTTTTATTTATTATTGTCTCTAAGGTTATTGCTGGGGTTAGGTGCCTGCAGTATAAATCCATTGCTCCTGGTAGCCATTTTTTCCATTTTTATTGTTGGTGGATAGGACAGAGAGGAGGGGGAGAGAGAGAGATACCTGCAGACCTGGTTTACCGCTTGTGAAGCAACCCTTCTACGGATGGGGACCCAGGAGCTTAAACCAGGATCCTTGCACTTTGTACTATGTGCGCTTAACCCGGTGTGCCACCACCCAACTCCTTTTAGAGATTTCTTTATTTGTGAGGGAGAGGGAAACATACCAGGGCACCATCTTAGAGTGTGTGGTGCCGGGGACGGCATTCAGAACTCCTTTGCCACTATTTTTCTTTTCTATATCTTATTTGATAATGTCAACAAAGCCTAAGCTTGATTTTGTTTTATTTCCTTTCTGCTGGTGCTTCTTATACACTGAAGAGATTCCAGTTCTTATCTGTGGTTTCACTTTACATGTTTTCAGTTAATTGTGGTCTGAAAGTATACAGTAAGATGAATGAAAAACCACATTCACATATGTTGCTATAATTGGCTTATTTTGCTACTAGTTTTTTAAATCTTGTGCCTAACTAAATGAAATTAATAATAAATCAAACTCTGTAATTGATCTTCATTATAGGGAAAAGCAGTGTCTGCCAGATTTAGTATATCTGTGGTTTCAGGCATTTTTAGGGAGTCTTGGAACTTATTTTGCACAGATAAGACTGGGGAGATACTGTCTTTTTTTTTTTTTAAACATTTATAGTTCTAGATGGCACATATGTAATTATGAATACTATAATGGTAGATATATTAGAAGAGTTTTAGTCCAAGTAAATTTTTGTATTAACTACTACATACTAACGAATTACACCACTGGAGCTCACCAAGTACATTTTCTAATAAAATCACATTGCTCTTTCTTTCTGTCTTGATCCATCTGTCTTCACCTCTCTCCCTCTTCTTCCCTCTGTCCCTCCTCCTACCCCTCTGTTTTTCTATTTTCAGGAGCACTGCTAAACCCCAACTTTCGGTGGTGCTGGGGGTTGAACATGGGACCCATTGTGCCTCAAGCATGAAAGTCTTTCTGCATAGCCATTATGGTATCTCCCCCATACAGTTTTATCTTAAAGTGGATATGAGTTGGGGAGGTGAGTGGATGAGGATGGAGTGAGGGTAGGAATAAAGTTGCCAGGCATCTGGCTGTAGCACAGCGGGTTAAGTGCACATGGCGTGAAGTGCAAGGACCGGCGTAAGGATCCTGGTTCGAGCCCCTGGCTTCCCACCCGCAGGAGAGTCACTTCACAAGTGATGAAGCAGGTCTGCAGGTGTCTTTCTTTTCCCCTCTCTGTCTTCCCTTCGTCTCTCCATTTCTCTCTGTCCTATCAAACAACGATGACATCAACAACAATAATAACTACAACAACAATAAAAAAAACAAGGGCAACAAAAGGGAAAATGAATAATAATAAAATTTTTTTAAAAAAAATTGCCAGTTAAATGGTACCTGTTTTTGAGAAATGTGTGAGGGTCACAGAGAGTGAGTCTTAAGTTGCTAGTTGTCTGTGGAGAGAGAGAGAGAGCTCTGCTAGTCTGATGTCCCTAATGACCTGGGGAATTGAGTCCACGACTACCTGAGGGTTTCATTGATTACTTGAAAGCTTCTGACCATGACCTTGATGCCAGTGAGACATATGATCTTAGAGTCTTAGTTTACCAAGTAGATCACTTTAGTGCAACAGTGGCTGTAACTTCTGCCTCAGATTAACAGAAAACAAGACAGATGAATGTCTGGATAAATAAGACTACCATACCAGGTATTAAAAAAAGCAGAGTTCCTGAATAGTCTGGTTCATATATATCTATATTTTCACTGCTTCATTTTTTAAAATTTAATAATAGTTTTGTTTATTCTGCAGGTAACTTTAGTCTACAGACCTGTTCTTAGAAGTATAGTTTTTCACCTCAGAATGTCCTATTCCCACCAGAATATCCCATTTCCATCAAATCACCAATATCCCTCCACTAAAGATCTGATAAAATTCATTTATTTATTGCCACTAGGGCTTTACTGGGCTTTTGTACCTGCATGATTTCACTGTTCCCGGCAGACTCTTGTTTTTTCCTCCTGAGAGAGAGAGAGAGAGAGAGAGAGAGAGATGTCTGTGCTGGGTTTCCATGTATGTTGTAGTGTGGTGGCAGCAAAAGAAAGTAACATCTGCTAGTCTGTTGTCATCTTGGCCAGAAGTCTAAAAAATTAATCAGCAAGGCATATGAAATAGCTTATTTGGACAGTGCATTACTTTGCCATGTACCTGACATAGGTTCTAGCCTGGCCTCCACGGCACTGAAGGAAACTTAAGTACTATGATCTCTTTACATGCTCTCTGACTGTGTGTCTCTCTTTAGAAAACAGCAAAACTGCAGTCACAGCAGGAAGAGGAGGAGCAGGAGCCACTGCCACCTGTGCCCCATCCTCCCTGGCAGCTCTGGATTACCTGCCTTTATCCACATACTCCAGATTGAGCCCACTCAGCCACTAGCTCCATCACTGTGTAAACCCTACAGCTCCCCTACGTGGCCCATTTATAGGAATTAGCAAGCAGATTCTAAAATTCATATGAGTAGGAAGACCAGTATTATCTGCCATTAAGATTATTTCAGTAGGGAGTCGGGTGGTAGCACAGCGGGTTAAGCGCACGTGGTGCAAAGCGCAAGGACCAGTGTAAGAATCCAGTGTAAGAATCCCAGTTTGAGACCCCGCCTCCCCACCTGCAGGGGAGTTGCTTCACAGGCGATGAAGCAGGTGTGCAGATGTCTGTCTTTCTCTCCCCCCTCTGTCTTTCCCTCCTCTCTCCATTTCTCTCTGTCCTATCCAACAACATCAATAACAAAAACAGTGGTAACTACAACAATAAAGCAACAAGGACAACAAAAGGGAATAAATAAATATTTAAAAAAAATATTACTTCAGTAATCAAGACATCAGTCAACCTAATATAAGACCTAAAATATAAAACTGAAAATAGGGAATCTTTGTAGTCTTGGGTTAGGCAAAGATTTCTTTGACACCATGACCCTTGGAAAAAAAATGATCATCATCAGAATTAAATTCTTACGCTCTTGAGAATGAAGACAAGTATAGATTGAGAGAAAATATTTGTAAGTTATACATTATAATTTGCAAATTATAATGGATATTTGCAGTGAGATAATGTAAAGAACTCTTAAAACATAAATTGTGGGGACCTGGGACATGTGTGCAACAGGTTAAGCACACATGTTACAAAGCACAAGGACCAGCATAAGGATCCCAGTTTGAGCCCCTAATAACAATGACAACAAGGGTAATAACAAGGGCAACATGTGGTCCGGGAGGTGGCGCAGTGGTAAAGCTTTGGACTCTCAAGCATGATGTCCTGAGTTCGATCCCCGGCAGCACATGTACCAGAGTGATGTCTGGTTCTTTCTCTCTCCTCCTATCTTTATCATAAATAAAATAAAATATTAAAAAAATAATAAGGGCAACACAATGGGAAAAATGGCCTCCAGGAGCAGGCACCAAGCCCCAGCGATAACCCTGGAGGCAAAACAAAATAAAACAAAAAAACATAAATTGTAGGAAGTGTCGAGACTTGAGCAATTTACCAAAATGATGCAAAAGACTAAAAATCCATGTAAAAACTGCTCAGTGTCATTATAAACTAGAGAAATGGAAATTACAAGTATAAAGACTGTACTCTGATTTCTCTTCAGATCACATCAGTCTTTTGCCTTTTTAAAAGACTGCTAGTGCAGCCATTAGGGCTGAAACTGGAATGTAAAAATAGTACAGCCTCTTTGGAAAATAGCTTAACTGCCTTCCCTCCTTCCCCCCTTCTCCACCCCTCCTCCTTCCCCTATCCTCCCTTCTCCTTTCTCCCTTCCCCTCCCCTTGCTCTCTCCTCCCTTCCCCCTCCCTCTCACTCCCCTTTACCTCCCTTTCTCCTTCCACCTCCCTTCCCCCTCCCTCCTCCTCCCCTTCCTTCCCTCTCCTTCCCTTTTCCCTCCCTCCATTTATTGGATAGAGACAGTCATAAATTGAGAGGGAAAGGAGAGATGGAGAGGAAGAAAGACAGAGAGACACCTGCAGCACTACTTTACCACTCGCAAAGCATCCACCTGCAGGTGCGGACCAAGGGCTCGAACCTGGGTCCTTGTACGTGTGTCACCTGTGCACTAGGTGTGCCACCACCTAGCCTCCCTTCAATTTCTTTATTCCTGGAAAATGTTTATTGATTAATTGATTGATTGATTGATTGATTATCAATAGAAGATGGAGACAGTGAGAGATAAGGAGAAATACCATAGCATTGCTCCACTGCTTGTAAAGCCTCCCTGTACAGATGCTCCTGTGGTGGCTGGGGTCTTGATGTTTGCATATGGTATAGTGTTCACTCTACCTGGTAAACCATCTCCTAGACCCCTAGAGTAGCTGCTTTAAAAAAAGTGGGATATTTGGAGATACGGTTCATTTTCAGAACTTCACTACTCTAGGCTGACTCCCCAAGCCTCCTCCAGATAGAAGCAGAGAGAGAGAGAGAAAGATAGGCAGACACCATAACACTAAAGTTTCCTTTAGTTCGGTGGGGTTGGGATTGAAGTTGTGTTGCACATAGAGCAAAGCATTGCATTATGTAAGTGAGCTTGTTTTTGCCCCAGACATGAGTATATAATTTTATTTATTGGATAGAAGCAGAAATTGAAAGAGGGAAGGGAGAGAGAAACACCTGCAGCACTGTTTCACCACTCACGAGGCTTTCCCATTGCAGGTGGAAACTGGGGGCCTTACTGGGTCCTTGTGCACTGTAATGTGTGCTCTCAAATGAGTATGCCACCTCCTTGCCTTCTAGAATTTTCTTTTTACTTATTAATGAGGTAGGGAGCACAAGAACATTGCTTTGGCATATGCTGTGCAGGATATTTAGCTCTGGGCCTCATACTAAAGGGTGTAGCATATCACCTACTGGGCAGCTGCTAGTTGCTTTTTTAAAGAGAAAAAATATACCTATAATATGACCCAGCAATTTGATTCCTAAGCATGTACATGAGAGAAAAGAAAAACAGATATCCCTACACATATATGTATATATAGGTTCATAACAACTTTACTTGTAATGGCCTCAAAGTTGGCCTCAAAGTTGGAGAAAGCCCAAATATTTATCAGTGAGTGGATCAACAAATGGTAGTATATCTCTGTGGAATATTATATACCAATGTAAGGAAATAAGCCATTGGCACTTTTGAAAATGTAGGTGAATTTCAAAATTTGTAAATAAAAGAAACCAGAGAAAGTACATACAATGAAATTCCTTTTACATGAAATTCTAGAAAATTAAAAATTTGAAAAATACAAAGCATAGAGAGATCAGTAGTTGCATGGGCAACGAGACAGGAAGAATTGCTAACACCAGGAAACATCTGGAAGTGATGGGTATGTTCCTTATCTTTTACCATATTTTTCAAAATTGTATATTTAAGGTTAATAATTTTAAAATTACTCAATTCACTTATCTGTAGACTTTTAATAATTTTGATAAATAATTCTTTTAGTATTAAATTTACTCTCAAGCATAAAATTCAGTGGTTTTAGTGTGTCTATAGCATTTTACAGCCGTCACTGCTGTTGAATGTTAGAAGCTTCATTATCTTGGAAGAACCAAATTCTATACCCCTTTTAGTCACTATTTATTTATTTACATGAGAAAGAGAGGGGAGAGAAAGAGAACCAGAGAATTACTAAGGCAATTTCAGTGGTAGGGACTGAAACCCAGGATGTATGCAAAATCCAAAGCTGTAATCACTGTGCCACCTCTGAGCCACAGTAATCATTTTATTGCTTGCAGTCCCTTAGACAATTAGTCTGTCTGCTTATTTATCTTACTGGAGCACTGCTCAGCTCTGGCTTCTGGTGGTGCTGAAGATCAAACCTTGAGACTTTGGTGCCTCAAGCATGAGAGGTTTTTTGTTTGTTTGTTTTGCATAACCATTATTTATCTCCCCAGCCAAATCAGCTTCCCCCCCTCTTTTTTTAAATTTTTCAGCTATTTTTTTTTTTTAATGGATTTGTCTGTTGAGAGTATTTGTCTGAAATGGAATTATATAACATGACCTTTCACAACTGACTTCTTCCATTTACTATAACTGTCGCATATCTCATTCATTTTCCAAACAGCATGGCAATCCTTCACTCCATTTATCAGTTGATGAACTGGTTTTCACTCTTGGTCATAATCCCAAGAGAACTGAAAGTATGCCCATGAAAAAATTTGTACACAGATCTTCATAGCAGCTAAAAAGTGTCATTCATAGAATGTCATGACTTGTAACAGTTTTCATGGACATGCTTTCAGTTCTCTTGGGATTATGACCAAGAGTGAAAATGCTTCACTATATGGTAATTAAATTTTTGAGGAACAGACCAGAAGTGCTTACTGACCATGGCTGGTTTATAATAAGTTCTGCTAATTGGAAAATATTGCTCATCCTGTCTTTTTTTAACACTGAAATATATAAATATTTCTGCTCATATTTTCAGAAGTGATATCTTTTTACCTTGACTCAATAACATTTAAAAATAATCAAAGGAGAAATTTGTCAAATTAGCAGTCTGTTTGATTCTTTTGGATGTTTACCAAAACTTTGTAATAGTGTTCCCTATTTTTACTTATGTAAGCCATGTCCTGAATACCCAGTTATGGTGTGTGAGCTCTATTCTTCTCTTAACTTGGAGTCTGCTCAGAGGCAAATGACCTGAAGCTATTCTTATCCTTGAGTGTTGATCGGATGTAAGTTTGTGTGGTGTGCTTCTTTATGCTGTGTCCCATGGTTAGGGCATGTGTATTTTTGCACAGATACATTGCCTGCTTTGTTACTAGTTGTTTGATACTTGGTTTTTTTTTTTTTTTTAATATATAAAAAAATACTTTGCATTGTAGACCAGTTTTCAGACTAGATATCTGTTAAGGGCTCTGAAGGTATTGTAGTGATTCAAGTGTTTGACTTATAAACATGAGGCTACAAGGTTGAGCCCTGGTATCACATGTGCCAAAGTCATGCTCTAGTTTTCATTTTTTCTTCTACCTAGACTTATTTAGTTATTTAATATATTTTTTAATTTATTTTTTACTACCAAGGTTATCATTGGGGCTTGGTGCCTGCACTATGGATCTACCACTCCCAGCAGCCACCTCACACACACACATACACATGCACTCCTATTTTATTTGATAGGCCAGATGGAAATTGAGAGAGAGAGAGAGGGGCAGACAGACAGACAGACATACTTACAGACCTGCTTCCAGCTGGTGAAGCATCCCCCCTTGTCTGCATGTGGGGAGCAGGAACTTGAACCTGGGTAGTGTGTGTGCTCATCCAGGCAAGCTACTGTCTAGCCTCCCTTTCTTAAAAAAGAATGTATTCAGTTAAAAGTTGCTGGCTGCCACTAGAAAACATGAAATATATCTGGTAAGTGACAAATGACAGATACAATGAAATAGAGAAATATTATTGATCTGCTTAGTATGCATATGTTTTACTCTGCAGATTGATAAGCAATGTTCACAGAAGGGAACTTTTTTTTGAATATTTTATTTTCTGCTATATGCTAACAGCTCCCAGAAATTATTTGTTGAAATAAGACAAGTATTATTGAATAGATAGACTTATGTATGTGTGTGTGTGTGTGTGTGTATATATATATATATATATATATATATATATATATATATATAAATAAAATACAACCCAGTCTGTATATGTACACACATATAGATGTGTAAGAGGTTGAAATTATTTATACCAAATTAGTACTGAATTGGGGAGAAGAGCTAGGAGTAGGTAATGATCACGACTAAGTGAATGGAGTCTGTATTGTACTTAATAATCTATTACCTTTATTTATTTAATCAGAACAGTGATCAGCTCTGGCTTATGGTGGTACCTCAGGCCTGAAAGTTTTTTACATAACCACTATGCTATCTAAAATGCTTTTTAAATTTATTTTTAAAATATTTATTTATTCCCTTTTATTGCCCTTGTTTTATTGTTGTAGTTATCATTGTTGTTGTTATTGATGTCATCGTTGTTGGATAGGACAGAGAGAAGTGGAGAGAGGAGGAGGAGGAGATACAGATACCTGCAGACCTGCTTTACCACTTGTGAAGCGACTCCCCTGCAGGTAGGGAGCTGAGGGCTGGAACTGGGATCCTTATGCCAGTCCTTGCACATTGTGCCACATGCGCTTAACCCACTGTGCTGCTGTCCAACTCCTGCTTTTTTATTTTTAATTCATTTTTTTTTCTTTAATGAGAGAGATGCAGTTAGCAAGGCATGGGAGAGGGAGGAGAGGGAGGGAGCAGGTCAGAGCACTGTTTAGCTCTGGCTTATGGTTCTAAGCTGGGGATTGATTGAACCTGGGACAATGGAGCTTCAGATGTGAAAATTTTTTGTGTAACCATTATGCTGTCTCCCTGACCCCTTTCTCTCCCCACCCTTCTCATTTTAATTTGTGATTTATAATCGTAGTTTCTTTTCTCTTATTTTGCCACTAGGGGTTTTACTGGGGCTTTGTGCCTACAAGATTCTTTTGCTTCTGGCAGATTTTTTTTTTTTTTTTTTTTGAGAAGTTAGTTTATGAACTCACTGGAAAATAAAACTTTAAAATTTGAAGTCTTTCCTATAAACTACCAGAAATCAAAACAAAGTAAACAACAACAACAACAACAAATTTCCAGTAATCTTAGCTGTAATTAATGAACAGTTTAGTTCTGGCTTAGTTTTTTTTTTTTTTTTAAGAAGGCACACTAATATCAGAGATAGGCTTAAGTGACAGTAATAGCATTTCCAATACTGCACTAGTGTGACTGGACCACAAGAACCAGTGGGTTGCGAAGATGTCTTTAACAGTACAAATAGGGTAGTTTTAGATTGCTTTCAATGTTGTAAGGCCTGACGGTTCAAAAGAACTAGACTCAAGGACCTACACAAGGATCCTGGTTCCAGCACCTGAAGGGGTATCATAAGCAGTGAAGTGCAGGTCAGACTTTTTTTTTTTTTTTTTTTTTACCAGAGCACTGCTCAGCTCTGGTTTATGGTGGTGCAGGGGATTGAACCTGGGACTTTGGAGCCTCAGGCATGGGAGTCTGTTTGCATAACCACTATACTATGTACCCCTGCCCCCCCTTTTTTAAAGATAGAGAATAAACAATAGGAGAGAGAGAAGGAGAGACACCACAATACTGCTCCACTGCTTGTGAAGCTTTCCCCCTGTGCAGGTGTTCCCATGTGGTGACCAGGGGCCCGAACCCAGATCTTCAGTCATGACAGTACAGTGCACTTCACCGGCTGAGCTATGTCCTGACTCCTACATTTTCATTTTCTAATACTATATTTATTATGTATTTTATTTAGCTAAAAGGAAGTATCTTCTTTTTTAATATTTTTTAATTTTTTTATTATTATCTTTATTTATTAGATACAGACAGCCAGAAATCAAGAGGGAAGGGGATGATAGGGAGGGAGAGAGACATAGAGACACCTGCAGCACTGCTTCACCGCTTGCAAAGCATTTCCCCTGCAGGTGGGTACGGGGAGCTTGAACCTGGGTCCTTGCACATTGTAGCAAGTGCACTCAACCAGGTGAGCCACCACCCAGCCCCTGGAAGTATCTTCTTATATCAAGAAACAGTTTGTAAGCTGGGTAGGAAAAGAGCAAAAAATAAAGTTGATGATAAAGTAATCTTGAGAATTGATTCTACAAGTTATTGAGTGGTAGGTAGATTAAGACTAGAATGGGGGTCTGTCTGCCTCAGAGTCCATGTGCAGAGCCACTAAGCAGGTTAGCACTCTTAGAATGAGCAGTCCACTTGCACATCAGCTCTGTGACGTGCAAGTGGGCTGCTCAGCCTTTTCCCTGCACATATCTGGAGGAAACTCTTTCTAGAATGAGGTCTCTAGAGGTCTCTAGTCTGGACAGGAAGGACCTGCCCGGTGACAATAAAACCTAAAGTGATGATCTAAGCAGCTTTATGTTTCTGTTATTATAGACACATTAAAGAAACAATTCTGTTTTACTTAAAATATTAAAATCATGTGATCCAGGAGGTAGTGCACTGGATAAAGCATTGGATTCTCAACTTTGAGGTCCCCAGTTCAGTCCCCAACAACACATGTACTAGAGTGATGTCTAGTTCTTTCTCTCATTCCTGTCTTTCTCATGAATAAATAAAATTCTTTTAAAAAATTTATATCATGGGAGTCGGGCGGTAGCGCAGCAGGTTAAGTGCAGGTGGCGCAAAGTGCAAGGACCAGCTTAAAGATCCTGGTTCGAGTCCCTGACTCCCCACCTGCAGGGTAGTCACTTCACAAGCGATGAAGCAGGTCTGCAGGTGTCTGTCTTTCTCTCCCCCTCTCTGTCTTCCCCTCCTCTCTCCATTTCTCTCTGTCCTATCCAACAGTGATGACATCAATAATAATAATAATAACTACAATAATAAAGCAACAAGGGCAACAAAAGGGAATAAATTAACTTAAAAAACAATATCACCAAAATATGTGCATAGTTGGATAGAGTGAGATAATTAGTATTCGTGGAGCTCTTGAATTATCTAGTATGTACATTAGTACATTTTTTTTAAGTTAGGGATATTCTTTTTTAAAATTTCTTTATTGGGGAATTAATGTTTTACATTCGGCAGTAAATACAATAGTTTGTACATGCATGACATTTCTCAGTTTTCCATATAACAATACAACCCCCACTAGGTCCTCTGTCATCCTTCTTGGGCCTGTATTCTCCCCCTCCCCCACCCCACCCCAGAGTCTTTTACTTTGGTGCAATACGCCAATTCCATTTCAGGTTCTACTTGTGTATTTTCTTCTTCAACTTCTGCCTGAGAGTGAGATCAAGGGGTAATCTTTTTTTAAATTGCTACCAGGGTTATTAATAGTACCTGCATGATGAGTTCACCTGCCTCTAGTGGTCTTTTTTTTTTTTTTCTTTGATATGATAGAGAAAAATTGAGAAGGGGAGTAGAAAAGGAGATACCTGTACTGCTTGTAAGCTTTTCCCATGCAGAGGAGGGACCAGGGGCTTGAACCTCTGTTCTTGCACACAGTAATTCTTGTATGTTCTACAGGGTGCATCATGGCCTTGCCCCATCCCCCAGGGGTAATAATTCTCTCCAACCCCCCATCCAGTCCTTTTTTTTTTCCTTCTTTTTACTAGAGCATTGCTCAACTCTGATTGATATTGATTGCCGGGCTGGCTAGCTTCACGGGTGGAAGACAGAGAGATGACCAGAGACTCATGGCTGAGTGGTACGCAGTTCAGTCTTTATTCATGTGGAACGCAGCACAATATAAGCTATCAAAACTATCTATAATCACAATCCTGTCCTTATATATATATATACTCGCCAACTAGGGTGGAAACAGGATGTGATGTAGAGAGGGTGGAGCAAAAAAGACTGGTGGAAATCAGGGTGTACTAGGAGAGGGGGCGGAGCAAAAAGACATCATGAACCAGTGGGGATTAAACCAATGCCCTGCAGGCAGGGTGGTGCTTAGTTAACAGTGGTTATGTAAATAGAATACAGTGTTAAGCAGGGGGGATTAAACCAATGAAACAGAAGGGGTTTTAGAAGCAGAATTAGAAGCATACCAACAATTGATGGCAATTGTTGAACCTGGAACCTCTGATGTCTTATAAAGTGTTTTTTGCATAGCCATTATGCTATCTCCCAGGACCTTCCCATTCAGTCTTTGCTTAGGGATTCCTTGGTCAAACCCAACAAAGTCCACATACCTTAACTACTCCCTGACTTCCTCTGCCCTTTCAGTTATAAAAGTGTGTACAACAGAATTTTTTTTTGTGCAAGTGTGTAAATATATCTATTTCATTTAGATCTAAGGTCATTCAACAGTGGATGTCATTTTTGACAATATTCTAGGTTATAATGTTGATCCAAATAATTTATTTTGCTTAGGAAAGGTGCCCATGATCACTTTTGCTTATGGAAAATTTCAGAAGGGGAGTTTGGTCAGAGGTATGTGGTTAAGAGCCCAGTATTGGGGAGTCAGGCGGTAGCGCAGTGGGATAAGTGCATGTGGCGCAAAGCACAAGGACCAGCGGAAGGATCCCGTTCGAGCCCCAGGCTCCCCACCTGCAGGGGAGTTGCTTCACAGGCGGTGAAGCAAGTCTGCAAGTGTCTATCTTTCTCTCCCCCTCTCTGTCTTTCCCTCCCCTCTCCATTTCTCTCTGTCCTATCCAACAACAACGGCATCAATAATAACTACAACAATAAAACAACAAGGGCAACAAAAGGAAATAAATATATAAAAAAAAAGAGCTCAGCATTGACAGCAGTGTTAACAGGCCATTGGCTTTTGCTTCTATGTGATGTAAGTCAGTCTCTCTCTCTCTCTTTCTCTTTCTCTCTATATATATATGCATAGAAGAGAAGAAAAAGAATATATATATTCTTTTTCTTCTCTTCTATGCATTTCCTTTACAGACTTCACTATGGATCTGGAGAAACATACTTTCTTAGATTGAAGTATCACAAGTTATTCTTTTCATTTTCCAGTATTTCTTACTGTTTTTCTCTTTCTTGTTCTTGAAACCAGTAACATGGCTGATTTCTGATTTTTACTAGCTCTGGGACCATATGGGCCACACAATGCTTTTTCAAGAGTTTAGACCATTTCTAAGTGGTACTCCGCTGGACCAAGATAATAGATCCAATGACAGGGGTCATCAAACTCACACTGACTTCTGGGGACCAAGTCGGCCTCCACGGCTGCCAATGACTCAGAGATACAGGTCTCGAGGAAGTACTCGGCCTGGTAGATCTCCTGCTATTGAAGGGTGAGTACAGAATTGTTTTTTACATTTCAAGTTGCTAATACTTATTACTGTTGTGGACAAGTCAGAGATAATACTAGACAGAATGAAAGTGAAGTTGAAAATGAAATTGACTAAAAAAAAAAAAAAAAAGAAAAGAAAATGAAATTGACTATACCCAACTAGTATCAGTTAATGAGTGGTGATGAATTAAAGGGTCATTACAAACTAATGGTTCTCAGTTTTATTAACGTCTCAAATTAATGCACAGATGGTATGTTTATCAAAACTCAAAAGGTACTGAAAGATGTCAAATGTATTGGATCGCATTAGGATTAAAAAGATGTCAGGAGTCGGGCCGTAGCACAGTGGGTTAAGTGCAGGTGGCACAAAGCGCAAGGACCGGCTTAAGGATCCTGGTTCAGGCCTCCAGTTCCCCACCTGTAGGGGAGTCACTTCTTCTTCTTCTTCTAGCGTTTGCCCTTCTTCCGTAGCCAGTCAACAGCATCAGGTTGAGCCTGATGTAAAATTTCGAGACCTCCTTTGAATCTGGAGAGGTGGCAGTCGTTGACTATGTGGGTCATAGTCTGTCTGGAGCCGCAGGGGCAGTTTGGGTCGTCTCTGGCTCCCCAGCGATGGAACATAGCGGCGCACTGGCCATGGCCTGTCCGATAGCGACTGAGGAGGGCCCAATCATAACGTGCTAGGTCAAAGCCGGGTTGACGCTTGCAGGGGTCTGTGATGAGGTGTTTGTTCTTTACCTCAGCTGACTGCCAGCTCTGTTTCCAGGGAGTCACTTCACAAGTGTTGAAGACCTCTCTGTCTTCCCCTCTTCTCTCCATTTCTCTCTGTCCTATTCAACAACAACAACATCAATAACAACAACAACAGTATTAACTATAACAATAAAATAGCATGACCATGAGCTGGAGCTGAGCAGAGCTCTGGGCTTTTTCTCTCTATCTCACTCAAACAAACAAAAACCAAAATATTTAAAAAAAAACTAAATTTTAAAAAATTGAGGGAGGGACCAAGATGGCAGAATAAGATAAGGGCCTATGTATGCCACTGTCAACATCAAGAGCACAACAATACATGGAAAAACATACATAGAAACAGATTTTTCTGTAGAAGAAACAGAAAGGTCAGAGTCTGAGTGGTAGAGGCAGAGAAATCTCTCTTCCTAGGAGGTAAAACCCCTGCCAGGTGATAGCAAACCAGTAACATGGCATATTTCAAGCAGTAGAAATCTGAAAAGTATATGACTCTGGTCTGATGAGTATGGAAGCAGGTTGTGCTGAAATCCTGGCATCTCAGTCCTGTTTATACAACTCTGCAGTAATCCAACATGGCAATTTAAGAATTCTAGGGACAAAGAGAAGGAACGTCATGGTAGCTGTCCTGGACCACCTGCAAAGTTTGCTAGAACTCTGGCGGTGGATGCAACCATACTTGAATTCATTTGCCATGTTAACAGACTCTGGGAGGTACATTCAGGAAGAATCTTTCCCTGACATGATACAGTCTTTTGGATGCAGTTCCCTAGACCTACAGTCCTACAAAACTGTAAGATAGGAAATCAATACAAGGAGAGAAGTCATGTCTATAGCTCTCTTGAAAATAGGGCAACTTGTTAGAGCTCTGGAGGATGCCATAACAGAATTAATTTTCTATAATATAGATCCTGGGGGCAAGCTCCAAGCTTATAGTCTTCAGATTCCATTTCTGGACAGTCCCACAGTCTATTTTGAGCTATCACTATCTAGATTGAGAGCTTATATGCAGACACCTAGTGACAACTGAGCACTTGACACCCAGCTTCAAACTCAAATCCCTGTCGGTTGGCTAGGGTATAGTGACAAACATCAGTAAGAGGTATGAAATTGTACTTATAAAACATACAACCTTCTAGAGCAGTGCTACCTGAATAAAAAGAGTTAAAAAAAAAAAAAAAGGATATGGGGAGTTGACCGGTAGCGCAGTGGGTTATGCCCACGTGGCACAAGGACCAGCGGAAGGATCCCGGTTCGAGCCTCCTGCTCCCCACCTGCAGGTGAGTCGCTTCACAGGCGGTGAAGCAGGTCTGCAGGTGTCCTATCTTTCTCTCCCCCTCTCTGTCTTCTCTCTTTCTTCTCACCCCTCTCCCATTTCTCTCTGTCCTATCCAACGACGACGACATCAGTAACAACAATAACTACAACAGCAATAAAAAGACAACAAGGGCAACAAAAGGGAAAATAAAAAAAATTTAAAAAGTAATAAGGATATGAAAACACAGATTCAAAGAGCTGTATCTCTGTTCACTACAGCATTCCTTTCCTCCTCCTCCTCCTCTTCCTCTTTCTGTCCTTTCACCTCCTCTTCCTATTCTTCCTCCTCCTTCATTCTTCCTCCTCCTTCTCTTTTCCTTCTTCCTCTTCCTCCTTTTCCAAGTGCCAATTAAAGACACTTACTGTTTGCTTTCCTCTGTCTAATTTGGACCCAGTTGTTGAACTCAATGATTTATTTAAACCTTTATTTTGTATCCTCTCTCATCCACTAAGCCTATAGTTCTATATCAGTGCTGTGACTCACTTTTCCTTGTTGCATTAGAGGATGACTAGGCACTACTGGAGGAAGATCAGAGATGTGCCCTGTGATGCCCTGGTACTAGTGAAAAAATACCTTTACTCTTCATTAGGCTAGTCCACTTCTCTTTTACCATTTTAAAAACAGTTGTACTTTAGCCTATTGTTTTAGTGTCCTTTCTCATACAAAAAAGTCTTTTTTTTTTTTAAATCTTAGCTGTGTGCTCTGCACAGTTGTCTAACATCATATGTTGTAGATAACCTCATCATCTCTTTTTTCGTACATTTATATGTACTGTTAAAAATACCCTTGTCCTGTGGGAGAAAATAAAAGAACTTTTAATTTCAGACTTGGTGTTACACCAGCTGGCAGGATGCATTGGTAGCTTCCCTCCACCCAGTTTGAGGCAGAGGTCTATTTATAAGCTAAAGAGGAGACATTTACATGATAGAAGTTTATGTCACATGGACAATTTAAAGTAACTTTGTGCTGTTTTCTACTAACATCTATGAGATGTTTCCAGAAGGTCTCCTGAATGGCACACATGGCCTCTATAGGGCAGGCAACCCATCATTCTAGGTGAGAAGAAATATAAGGCAGGAGCCAAAAGCTCAGCCCACCATTCTGTTTAGGTGTGGAGGAATTTGGGGGTTCCAGGACTTCCCTTTTAGGTAGAGGACTGGTATCCTGGAGAGAGTAGAGCATCTTTGTAGGCTGTATTTGGTAAAAACAAGAGAAATGCTCTCCCTCCTGTGGTTGAACCCCAAACTCTTACAGATTCATCCTCCTTTCTCATATTTCATTCAACAATACCTGCACCTTGCTAGTTGAGATGGAATCATGCCATACCTGTACATCTCCTTATTTGTCTTAGTAACTGTGTATAGTTTTCACTGTCCATTTCACTGGGAGCCATCTAGGGTCTCCTCATTTGAAATAGCACCCACAGGCAGCACATTCACTCAGCCAACATTTGTTTAGACATTGGGCTTAGAGGAAACAAAAGAGTCCCCAAATTATTTCTTCTGTGGAGCTTAAAAGCACTCAGGAAAAGAAGATTCAATCTGTGTAGTGTTAGTCAGTAGTCAATACTTCTAGAGGGAAAGAGGAAGGAATTGGGGCAAGTGGGAGAGCAAGTAAAGTTTCTAAAGCAGAGTCAGCAAAGGCTTTATTGAGAAGATGATATTGGAGTAGAAATAAAGAAAATGAAGAGATGATCTAAGAATATGCCAACAACTAGAGACCTTTGTGGAATATATAGGAGGATAATAGGAAAGGGAGCAGAGCTTTCTGGGGCTGGGAGAGAGAGTATCCGCTCACAGAGATGGAGAGCTTGGTAGACTGCCTTCCCTTCCCCTCATTGTCTCCCCTCTCCCCTCACTCCCCCCATCTCTTTTTATTTATAAATTTTTTAATTTTGTTGGGGAGTTAACGGTTTATGGTACAATTGTTGACACATGGGTACAATTTCTCATCTCCCCATGACAGGTCTGCTGAACATTTTAACCCACAACTTAGGTCCTTTTCACCATCATGTATCAAGGCCTTCTCAGTTCTTCCCTCCCCAGAGTCCTTTGCTTTGGTGCAGTACACCCAGCCTAAGTTCCACTTTGTGTTTTCCTTTCCTGTCCTTGATTCTTAAGGTTCCACCTGTGAGTAAGATTATCTACTGTTGTCCTTCTCTTTTTGGGCCTGGTAGGCTTATCTAAGGGGTTTTGAGTAGAATGGAAACACAGTGGGGAGTTTAAGACAAAGCAGTTAATATGATCTAACTTAATGTTTTTGTTGTTGCTGCCGCTGTGCTGGAGAGTGCCATATGCAAGGTAACTAGCTATGGATTCTTTTTGTGCAGTTGGAATAAGAATTTCTGTATTTGAGAACTAGAAAGAGTGAGTTTATTGGAAAGATAGCAAAGGGCTGTCCCCTAGAATGGGTTAGTGATTTTCACAATTGACAGGTGGGTTTAAATCGGGTGGCTTAAGCCTGGCATTGAAATAGTTGAATTCCTTTAAACCCTCTTCTCCAGTTATCACATTAACATATGCATGTCAATTGAAGTGTGAAAGTCTACTTTTGAGGATGGGGATGTTTTAGGTCTTCTGCTTCCACAGGGGCTTGTTTTCTTTTGGTTTTTGCTTGCAAATGTAGTCAATTATCCTTTTGTGGTTAGAGAAAAACAGGATCTTTATCAGATGCAGTAGTCTAAGCTAGAGATGTCAGTGGCTATATGAGGATAGTGGGAAGTGGTTGAATTCTAGATACAGCTTGAGCATGATAGAGTTTACTGACAGACTGGCAAATATGAGGTGTATGAAGAATGAAGGCAAACCTGGGAGGTGGTGCAGTGGATAGGCATTGGATTCTCAAGCATGAGCTCCTGACTTTGATCCATGCCATCAGGGGTGCCAGAGTGATCCACCTCCTCCTCCCTCTCCCTCTCAATCTTCCTTCTTCTCTCTCTGTATCTTTCTTTCTCTCTCTCAAGCATGCATGTGTTAAGGATAACACTGCGGTTTTGTGTCTGTGTGTGTGTGTTTGTTTGCCTCCAGGGTTATCATTAGGACTCAGTGCCTGCACTATGAATCCACTGCTCCTGGAGGCCATCCCCCTCCCCATTGTTGTTTTTGCTGTTGTTGTTGGACAGAACAGAGAGAAATTGGGGGGGGGGGAATAGACACCTGCAGACCTGCTTCACCTCTTTCTAAAAGTGGTTCGAACTGGAATCCTTGCACTGGTCCTTGCAGTTCTCACTATGTGTGTTTAACCTAGTGCACTATTGCCTGGCCCCCAGCACTGCTATTTTTGACCTGATCAGCTAGAACAGTGGAACCATCATCACCTGAGATGAGGCATGGTAGGAGGAAAGGATTTTAGAGATTCAAGATTTAGAGATTTAAGGGTTTAGCTTAGACATAATACTTTGGTGCATCTATTAATCCATTCAAATGATGTAAGAAAGGAAAGGCCTTTGATGGAATAAAATTTGGAAGGTATGACCTGCGTATAATATTTAAAATTATAACATTGCTCTCCTGGGGATATATCCTGAGGAACCAAAAACACCCATCCAAAATGATTTGTGTACACCTATGTTTATAGCAGCACAATTTGTAATAGTCAAAACTTGGAAGCAACCCAGGTGAACAACAACAGATGATTGTCTGATAAGTTGTGCTATATATACACAGTGGAATACTACTCAGCTATTAAAAATGGTGAATTTGCCGTCTTCACCTCATCTTGGATGGAGCTTCAAGAAATATTAAGTGAGATAAGTCAGAAACAGAAGGATGAATATGGGATGATCCCACTCATAGGCAGAAGTTGAAAAACAAGATCATAAATAAAAACACAAAGCAAAACTTGGACTCGAGTTAGTGTATTGCACCAAAGTAAAAGACTGGGGTGTGGAGGGTGGGGAAGGTTCAGGTCCTGGAACATTATGGCAGAAGGAGTATCTAATGGGGGTTGAATTGTTATGTGGAAAACTGGGAAATGTTGTGCATGTACAAACTATTGTATTTTACTGTCAACTGTAAACCATTAATCCTCCAATAAAGAAATTGAGCATTGGGAACAGACTGTTTTAAGATACCACTATACAGTGAAATATGTACAACCATTAAAAGTGATGTTTGGGCCTGGGTGGTGGTGCACCTGGTTAAGCGCACACATTACTGTGAGCAGAGACCCTGTTTTGAGCCACCTGCTCCCTACCTAAAGGGGGGACACTTCACAAATAGTGAAGCAGGTCTGCAGGTGTCTTTCTCCCTCTCTGTCTCCCCCCCCTCCCCTCATAATATATATCTCCTTCCTATCAATCAAAATAGAAAGAAAAAAAAAAGGCAAAGGAAAAAATGGGCACTGGGAGCAGTGGATTGGTAGTACCGGCATTCAGCCCAGTTGGCAATTTAAAAAAAAAAAGTGATGTTTGTAGAAAAATATTGTTCAATGATTATGAAAATATGTTAATACTTTAAGTAGAAATATGACATAAGATAGCACATAGTCTCCACTTTTTGTAGTGTATATGTACATAGAATAAAAGACTAATCTTTGCCCCCCCCCCAAAAAAAAAAAGAGCTTAGAGAATCCTTGGGCTGTCATTGACTAGAAGATTGAAAGATGAGAAATAAGCAGAGAACTCTGAGTTTGGGCAAACCAAGGAAGGAGAAAGAAAACCTAAAACAAGTTTTGGAAACAAGTGAAGACTCTTCCTATCTGCTCTTAATATATACCTTCCCCTCCAGATTCTGAGTTTATTTTCTCTTTTGCAGATTACTAAAAATTAAATACACATACTACTTTCTTGGCTGCTCCTCTTCCCATTTTTACTATGACTAAATAACAGGAAGATTTCTTTTTTTTTTCTTTCTTTTTTTTTTTTTGCTTACAACAGTAACAACCAAAAAGAAAGAGGAACTAATACTAACAACATGATTAATTTCAGATACCTGGCTTTTGAAAATTGAGAGGATAAACTGCCCTTAGTATAAGTTACCAAGTCTGTGGGAATATGCTGTGGCAAACCTGGGAATCCTATACATTCCGGCTTCTTAGAATCCCAGTTGAATTTTTCTGTTTTGTTTACCCTGGTACCACTCAAACTGATTTTTTTTTTTCAGATTGAGAAAGTGGCTCAATAGGTGAGCATGTTTTGTAGAAAATTGAGAAATTTTACACAAGTATCAACAACTATTTACTATAAGACTCTAATTCTCCCCCAACCCCAATTAAAAGGAGGAGGAGGAGAAGCTGTAAGAGGGAAAAAAAAAAAATCTAATATTCTACACGATAGCAGGGCTGAGGCAGATAGTCTCAGTAGCAAAATTGTACTCCAGAAACTAGACAGATTGCTGGTACTACTTATTGTAACAACGGTCAGTGGAAAGCTACTGTGGTTTGGGGGAAGGGACTGGTGATTGGTCAGCCGTGGCTGTCCTTAGGTTCTTGTACTTGTTTACTGTCTCAACCTCATTTTCCCCCCCATCTAACAGAATAATACAGCAGATCTTAGCAGGATTCTTTGCAAATTCTGCAATTCCTGGAACCCCACACCCTTTTTCCTGGTAAGTAGCTAATTGTCCTCTGTCTTACTCTGCTAGACTAGAACCTTTTTGGTACTATAGTTTCTCTGCCATAGTAAGGAAGAATTGTTTAGGTGAATAGACAGGTGAGACTGACAGATTGCTAGCCTGCCATTTTTATGTCCTTTGCCCAGACTTAATCAGAACTTACTTTTCATTGTTGAGGCTCACAAGGACTATCCTACACTATCCTAGTTCTCTAGGAGGTCTGGGCCCTGTGTGTCTGACTTGGTTCAGATTCTGGCCCAAGGACTGTGTAGAAGTGGGAAGTGGAAGTGGATGCCTACTGGGTTTAGCATCTAATTTTTTAGTTTCTCCTTTAGATCACAAGGAAAGATTTTACTCATTAAGGCTTTCCAAAATTGGCCTGGGCTGTGGTTCAGTGAATAGAACATTGGACATTCAAACATGAGGTCCTGAGTTCAAGCCCTGACAATACCACATATGCTAAAATGATGTGCTGGTTCTCTCTGTTTTTTTCCCACATAATATATAATCTTAAAAAACAAGCGAAAACAACAACAAAATAAGGATTTCCCCCAAAGTGAAGACAAATTGCTTAGCTATTCTTTTAAATTTCTAAGTAGAAAGGTTTACTGAGAGAAAGAAACAGCTTTTGGCCCCAGAGTAACAGGCTGGTATGGCAGGGGTTAAAGGTGGAATTTCATCTTGCCTGGACACTTATTTGCCATTTCTGATTCTGCCCCTGAAAACTTCTTTCCTCAGAGGATCTCAGCCCTTCTACACATTTACTCTGTTTTGCAGCCTCTAGTTTGTTTAAACTTGTTTCACTCAAGCAATATAAGCATCTCAGTCAAGGTAGTCGCACCAGCAGCTCTCCCAAAGCCCACTTGAATTGCTCTAAGGTGTGATTTGGAGAGACTGCTACAGTCACTTCTCTGCTTGACATCTCACATAGTTTCTTAGAATGAGGAAGCTGTGCTACAGATTTTAGGCAGTCATGAAAAGAAACATATTCTTAAAAGGTAGTTCCAGGGGCCAAGTGGTGGCACACCTGGTTGAGTGCACATGTTGCAGTGCACAAAGGACCTGGATTCAAGCCCCTAGTCCCCACCTGCAGGGGGAAAGCTTCATGAATGGTGAAGCAGGGCTGCAGGTGTCTGTCTTTCTCCCTCTCTTTTATTTTTTTATTATCTTTATTTATTTATTGGATAGTGACAGTGAGAAATCGAGAGGGAAGGGGGTGGTTGAGAGGAAGAGAGACACCTGCAACACTGCTTCACCACTCGAAGAGCTATCCCTCTGCAGGTAGGGACTGGGGGGCTCGAACCTGGGTCTTTGCACACTGTAACCTGTGCGCTCAACCAAGTGCGCCACCACCTGGTTCCTGTGTCTCTCTTCCTCTCCATGTCTCCATTCCTCTCGCTTTCTGGCTGTCTCTATAAAATAAATAAATTTAAAAAAAAATTAAAATGTAGCTCCGTCTGTTTATAGTGTTGAGTGGGCACAGAGAAGACAAACTTTTCATGGACCAGGAAGGTAGCACAGTGAATAAAGTGTTGAACTCTCAAGCACGAAGTCCTGAGTTTGATCCCTGGTATCCTGTGTGCCAGAGCACTGCTCTCCCTCCCTCTCTGTCATTAACAAATAAAGAAATCAGAGACAAGGAGAGGAAGAGAAGACACACAAATGTTTATTAAATAACCAGTAGGCAATGAGTCCTTTTTTTTCTTTTCTTTTCTTTCTTTTTTTTTTTTTTTTTGCTCTGACAAACCATATAGTATCTTGGATACATTTCACATTTTGTGTTCCATTCAGCTAAGTAAAATCCCTAGAGAATGAGAGACTCTCTGCATAACCTGTTTGACCTTGAAAATACTGAGGAATTCTTTGCCACTTAATTCTAGAGGGCTAGTGACTTTCCAGCCCAGAAAAAAAGTAGGAGTGCTCTGCCAGTTCTGTGGTGACGGAGCCCGGTCTCGCCGTCTAATGCTGTCTGTCTCATCTCATGTATAGGAGCGGGATGCTGCACTCCAACCCTGGGGACTATGCCTGGGGTCAGACAGGGCTTGATGCCATTGTAACCCAGGTGAGGAACTGCCCTGAGGGTGTCTGTCCAGTGTGTCTCATGGTTCCACACGCTTCCTGCTTTTTCTTCTGCTACTTTCTGAAATGGCTTCCTGCTTTCGCTAATGTTGAATTGGGTCTCCATTTTACCTAAAGGAAAATGGTTTATGGCTTTCACTCAGCATCCTTTTAATTTCTAGAGACTTTGTAGAAGGTACTTCACCTGCATAGGAAGAAATGACTTTTCCTATTGCATACAGCATTTGCTATTGTTAGCTCTTGTTCAGTCCTATAAGGATCTTATTAACATGTCCTTCAAAAAATGGAGGGTCTCCTCACATGTCAAAGCAAGGATTTCTGCCAGATGGAGCAAAGCAGGGGAAGGAAGCAGAGCAAAAGGTATTCCCATGCCATGTATAAGTGCTTCCACATGTTTATTTTATTTTAATTTGGCTTTTCATTTCCTTTCTGGATTGCTGAAAATAGGAAGCATGCTATTTATACCCAGGTCTTCTCATAGGTGGTAAATTGCCCACTTCTTGGTTTACCTTATGCTATTTTCCATGCTCCTAACCTTTTCTTGCTTCTGGCAGAATGAAGTTTTTGTTCTGGGTAAGTGTACCTTTTTGTTGAGCTGTGGTTTTGTTCATGACAGCACAACCCTTTTGCTGCCTCTAAAGTTTTTTTGCCCAAAAGTGGGCCTTGCTATGATGGGTCTGTCTGTAGGGTTAAAGTGATGTCACTTTGGAATTGTAAGACACTTATAAGCGTTCTGGCAGCAGAAAGGGGGAAGCCCAAGCCTCTCAGAGCCTTGCAGAAATAAGAGGAACTAACATTTCTGATATCTCTACTGTTTGTTTTTAGCTGGAGCAGCTCCTTCCCCAGGAGACTGAGATGCCTGCCACTTCTTCATTTTCTTTTTCTCTCTGTGTAGCTTTTAGGACAACTGGAAAACACAGGGCCTCCCCCAGCTGACAAGGAAAAGATCACATCTCTTCCGACAGTGACAATAACTCAGGAACAAGTTGGTAGGTTTGTCTTCATACTTGCTCTGCCATCTTCTGATCTCTGCTCAAAATCCCAGCACCTTCCTATATTAAAAATCTTGGAGTAAAGCTGTAATACTCCTAAAATTAAATTTCTCCCTGGGGATCCAGGTGTGGAGGTTCTTTCCTTAGAGCTTCAGAAAGATTCACTGAGTCTTATGGAGCAACTGCCATGTCCCTCTTCTTCTAGATGCCATTCAGGAAAGAAAATGATGCTACTTAAGTCTTGTTTTGTTTGTTTGTTTGGAGAGCTTACTGGGGGAAGTAAAACTCATAACGTGCTTGGACAGCACCGAAAAAAAAAGTTCTAAGCAGATGATACTGACTTTGGGGAAAGAGGAAGAGGGAAAAAATGGGTAGTCCAGGAGGTGGCACAATGTATAAAGCATTGGACTACCGAGAGTGAGGGCCTGAATTCAGTCCCCAGCAGCACATGTACCAGAGTGATGTTTGATTCTCTCTCCTTTCCCCCTATCTTTCTCATAACTAACTAAATAAAATATTTACAAAAAAAAGGAAAGACAGGGAATGTATTTTATATCTATTCTGAGTCAGCTGCAGTTATTAGACAGGAATATTATTTTATTTTATAAGCACAGAAGGAATTTATTGAAAGCATCTCTCCTCACAAATTCCAGTTGAAGATTAAGGAAGATTTTAAGAAAAAGTATGAATTAATGTAAAATTGTCAACATGAATGTGGTGTTTGACCTTATTAAACCTAAAATAGAATCTGATTTAGAACTTTGATACCTGGCATTCTGTGGTTCCAGGTTCAGTTCCTAGCACCACCATAAGCTAGAGCTGAGCGTGCTCTGACTTTAAAAAAAAAGCTGGTTTGGGGAGTCATGAAGTCTGACTGGATAGGAAGAGTGAGGCTTTGCTATTAAGTACCTTGAAACTAGCAGAGTAGTTAGAGATCAGTATTTTAGGAAGTAGGTTTTGTAGATACCTGAAAAAGATTATAACTAATCTTTAGGGAAGGTTAGTTAGGGTGTAGTATTTAAAATAGGTTGAGTGACTTGGAGTTAGTTCACTTAGTAGAGTAGACATGGGTTTGAGCCCCATCGCACCAGAAGAAACTTCATGAATGCTAGAGCTATACTGTGGTGTCTTTTCTCCTCTGTCCCTTCTCAGTCCCTAACCTCCCCTTAACAGAAAGAATTCTCTGGGAGCAGTGGAATTGCAAATGCATGAGGCCCCAAAGGACTACCCTCCTCCCACCCCCCAAAAAATGGTCTGAAAAGAAGAAGTAGAAATAGAGGTTTTTTTTAAAAAAAATACTTATTTATTCCCTTTTGTTGTAGTCGTTATTGGATAGGACAGAGAGAAACAGAGTGGGGGAAGACAGAGTGGGAGAGAAAGATGCTTGTGAAGTGATTCCCATGCAAATGGGGGAGCCAGGGGTTCGAACCGGGATCCTTAAGCTGGTCCTTGCACTTCACACCACCTGTGCTTAACCCGCTAAGCTACCGCCCGACTCCCTGGAAATAGAGTCTTTAAAAGGCTGTTTCATCATCAGATGATAGTGACCGTGTTAACAGAATGGAAAAGGGTAGCTATAGAAAATCACTTAGGCTTTTTTTTTTTTTTTTGCCTCCAGGGTTATTGCTGGAGCTTGATGCCTGCACTTGAATCCACTGCTCCTGGAGGCTGTTTTTTCCCTTTTGCTGCCCTTGTTGTTTATCATTGTTGTTGTTATCATTATTGTCGTTGCTGTCGTTGTTGGATAGGACAGAGAAATTGAGAGAGGAGGGGAAGACAGAGAGGGGGCAAGAAAGATAGACACACCTGCAGACCTGCCTTACTGCTTGTGAATCGACCTCCCTGCAGGTGGGGAGCCGGGGGATCAAACTGGGAACCTTGTGCTGGTCCTTGTGCCAAATCTGTGCCATGTGCACTTAATTCACTGTGTACTGCCCAGTCCCCCAAAATCACTTAGAAAAAAGGTATCTCTAGTATAAGGAGCTAAGGGAAAAGTATTGAAGCCAGAGGTGATTCTAAGACTGTATAACTTTGTAACTACAGTGGAGGTGTTGATATTATCAGAGTTTCTGAGGCCCCTGGTTTGGGCTGGAAGGTGATGTCATGCTTTTATTTATTTATTTATTTTTATTCTCTTTTGTTGCCCTTGTTTTATTGTTGTAGTTATTATTGTTGTTATTAATGTTGTCATTGTTGGATAGGACAGAAAGAAATGGAGAGGGGAGGGGAAAACAGAGAGGGAGGGTGAGAGAAAGATGGACATCTGCAGACCTGCTTCACTGCCTGTGAAGTGACTCCCCTGCCAAGTGGGGAGCCGGGGGCTCAAACTGGGATTCTTACACCGGTCCTTGTGCTTTGCGCCACCTGCGATTAACCCATTGCACTATTGCCCGACTCCCCATGCTTTTATTTTTTAATGCACCGATTTTGGGAAGTTCCAACTGAGAATCCAAGTGACAATGAGCTACATAGAGATGCCTAAAGCTGGTCTTTTCGGAAATTTAGCTAGTCTAGGAGATTTGGGAGGCTGAAGACCTGGAGTCAGGGATACTACCTCGGAAGCTGTTGTTGGGATGGCATAAAAAAGAAAAGCTGAGGGGACCAGGCAGTGTGGCACACTAGGTTAAGAACACATAGTATGGGAGTGGGGGGGGGGGATAGTGTAGCGGGTTAAGCGCAGGTGGCACAAAGCTCAAGGACCGACTCAAGGATCCCGGTTCGAGCCCCCGGCTCCCCACCTGCAGGGGAGTTGCTTCACAGGTGGTGAAGCAGGTCTGCAGGTGTCTTATCGTTCTCTGCCCTTCTCTGTCTTCCCCATCTCTCTCCATTTCTTTCTGTCCTAACAATGACATAAATAATAACAACAATAACTACAACAATAATAAAAAACAACAAGGGCAACAAAGGGAAAATAAATATAAAAAATTTTTTTTAAAAAAAAGCACATAGTACAGAGTGCAAGGACCTGCACAGGCGGGTCACTTCACAGGCGGTGAAGCAGGTCTATAGTGTCTGTCTTTCTCTCTTCCTCTCTCTCTTCCCCTGCCCTCTCAGTTTCTCTCTGTCCTATCCAATGGGGGTGGGGGGGGGTGGAGGGGTCTGGACTCCAGGAAGCCCAAAAAAAAAGCTGAACTTCGTGCAAAGGTGGTGTGGGAGAAGGAGTGATTTGTTAAATCCTGCTCCAAATACCTTGAGTACTGGGGCATGTTGGATATCCCAGCTACTGGAGAGACTAGCTGGTATTAGTAGGTTTGGAGAAATCAGCCTGATATTCCTAGAGAAGAGGACTTCCTATCTGCTCTTGGAGCTCAAAGCACCCTGGGGCTTTGCAGTTCAGCAGCACCACCTCTTGGTACAACTTTGTTTTGGTTTTTTGCTTCCAGGATTATTGCTGAGGTTCCGTACCTGCACTACGATCTTATGCTCCTGGTGCTATTTTTTCCATTGTCACTGCTATTGTTATTGTTGTTACTGCTGTTATTATTGTTGGATAGAACTGAGAGAAATTGAGAGAGGAGGGGAAGACTGGCAGGGGGCAGAGAAAGATAGCTGCAGACCTGCTTCACCGCCTATGAAATGCTGACATCCCATACCCCCAACCCCCAGGTGGGCAGCCGGGGGCTCAAACCAGGATCCTTGCTCTGGTCCTTGTGCTTCATACTCTGCGCTTAACCCTGTGTGCTACCACCCAGCCCCCTATAACTTTTAATCAACAAGTTGGAGAGGGCTTTAGGGCAAAGTTATACAAGATGTTTCATGTAGGAAACAATAGGGTAAAAGTGAGCTGGGGACTGCTAAAATTACTGAGGTGAGTCCTTTGGTTGTGGTGAATAAGCTGCCTATGCTTCCTAAGTGTAAACTGCCCAGAGGTTATCATATATCTGTAAGATGCTTGACCTGCTTATGAGGGGAAATATGCTGACACTTACCTTGGGAAAATATGGAAATGTATGCTCATGATGATAATAAGCCTATAAATCAATATTCCCTGAATAAAGTGATACTGAATGGGGAAGGGGGTCTGGGGGGATGGAGGCGCTTTACTTAGTAGGTCATCTAATAAGCCCCTGCTTGTTTCTTCGAACCCTTCACCTTGAAAAGGAGACCATGTTACATAGTTCCTGTCTAGGCCTTATTGGGTTAGGCCCTGTTCCTCATGCTTCCTTTTCCTAGTTCTGTTGACAGTCACCTCTACCCCTTGTGAAATTGGCTTGTGTTTCCTAAATGCTTCACCTTGGGTTATAAGAGATACTAGGATAGTTTTGGCTTCTTTCTTTATACCTGTTTTGTTTTAAAAGCCTTTTCTCCTCCAACAGATACGGGTTTAGAGTGTCCAGTTTGCAAAGAAGACTATACAGTTAAAGAGGAAGTCCGGCAGTTACCCTGTAACCATTTCTTCCATAGCAGTTGCATTGTGCCCTGGTTAGAACTGGTGAGTAATGAAGACTGTCCCGTGTGATGGAGCATCTGTGCTGGTCACATCTTTGGGGGTGGGGGATGATTCAGCGTCAGAGTCTATTAATGCTGAACAGATCTGAATTGAGTCTCCAGCTAATTCCTAGTAGCATTGTGGCTGGGTTTGTTTGTTTGCTGTTTTTTGTTTTAGGTTACATGTATGTAGTTGGAATTTCTTTGTTCTGGAGTTAGCATACAACAGTCACTGTGGCCCACCTTCTGTTTTGTCTGTGAAGTTTCATTAGAACATGGCTACACTCATTTGTTTCTGTTGGATTGTTGGTAAGGTCGTGACACATTTTTGCATAGAAAAATATGTCATGAATTTTCTGACTACCCAATAAATTGTCTGTGACTACTTCAGCAGAATGGAATAGCTGTGACACAAGTGACATAGTCTGCAAAACCTAAAGTATTTGCTACTTTTCCCTTTATAGAAAGTTTTTGCATCAAAGCAAAGGAGTCTGAGGAAGAAGGAAAGAGGAGTGGGTAGAAAGTTTGTTGACCCTGGCTTTATATTATAAACTAAACTATTAAGTTGCTGGCTTAGAATTCTGTCAGCTCATTCTCCACTACCCCACACCCACCCCTGCCCCCTTCTTTTCTTTCCCACCAGGAATGTTGTTAGGGCTCTGTGCCTGCAGATAACTGCACTGTTTCAGCTTCCTCCCTCCCTCCCTACTGTCCTTCCTTGTTTCCTGCCCACCCCTCCTTTCTTTTCCCCTGATAGAGACAAAGAAAAATGGGGGGGGGGGGCACTTGCCTGCACTGCTCCTCTGCCCTTCTATCTCCCCCCACACACATGGAAACTGGGAGCTTGAACCCTAGTGCCTGGTAGTGCACGTGCTCCACCAGGTACGCTGCCACCTTTCCTCTCAGTTCTTTTTAAAGTTCTGTTTGGGAGATATCTTGGGAATGTTATTTTGGAATCTAGTGTACACTTGGTGAGAATACAGGTCCTTTAGATTATCCCTGCCTGCCAGTTCTCAGGATTTCTCCAGTGTTTATAACAACCAGTTTAACCGGGCTATTTACATAAATGCTATCTTTCTGTTGCAGCACGACACGTGTCCTGTATGTAGGAAGAGCTTAAATGGGGAGGACTCTACTCGGCAAACCCAGAGCTCTGAGGCCTCTGCAAGCAGCAGATTTAGCAGTGACAGCCAGCTACATGACCGATGGACTTTCTGAAGTTTAAAGACCACATCTGAGCCAGGGCTGTAGTAGACTGCTTATCACAGCCTCAAATTGTATTAAAAAATAATAACTATAGGTGGTTTAGGAATTGCATAAGAAATCCCAACTCACCATATTACTGCAATGAGTGTTTTTCTTCTCTAAATTTAAAGTTAGTATCTACAGATGGAATTGTATCTACAACCAGATGCCTCTTATTCCTGAATTCAGAGTGATAATTTTTTTAAGTGTGAAACAATTATGTGGCTTTCCCTTCCAACCAGAATAGAATCAGTTCCTTAAAAATCTATAGCTAGGGCCCTGCTGTTTTTCATGTTACCTTGTGATGGGTGTTTTCACCTCCTTCTCCAATCTCTACCCTACTATTAGTGTATTCTGCACTGAATACAGTGGAATCAGAGTCCCTAGGTCCTGCTGATACAAAGTCCTATTTTAATTGCACAAAAGCATTCCCCCTTTGCCACATCAACCATGGAATGAGGCCATATCAATTCAGGAATCTGAGACTAGTCATTTTGTTTTGTCTTGAATGCTGTCAGAGAAAAATCAAAGAAAGACTAAATTGGAAAGAAGAAAGTGGCTTATGTTTGTTTGGGTTTTTTTCCCCACTTTTACAGACTACTTCACAAAATTTAGTTTCCCCAGGAGCCAGCATGATGTGTCTTAGGAGTCTAATGTTGGCAGGAATCACTTTGGTTCCTTTTGGGGAATGAGTTAGGTTGCATACAGGGCAGATGTTTGAAATCCTTGGCTCTGTTTTTTTTTTTTTTTTTTAAATGCCTCCTCAACTTATTGTTTATTGTCTATTGTCCAAGGGACAAGAGTAATTTCCCACATTATAGTAATTTCCTACACTGAAAGAATTATTTTATTATTGATTATACAGCCACTTCACTATATTTAGTAAATTATTTAGTCTTCAGGAATTGGATTTTACATGGTGTCATAATGATTTTTAAGCCCTGTTTCTATCTCACATTCTATTCTGTTTAGTTCTGATTATACTTGGAGTCAAATGGATTATTGTGATCATGCTGAAAATGTATTCTAGGAGAGGTAGGCTTTCCTTTTTTTTTTTTTTTAAGTCCAAGTGTTCAGTGCATACTTGCATGCTCTTTTGAGCACTTCAATGTTCAAAACTGAAAGTTTATGATCAAGAATGCTGTTATGCTATTGTAACTTGAAAATCTTGAGAGGAGGTGATGGGAGGATGCTTAACTACTGTTGGTGCACCAGGCAGGCTGATGGGTACCATTTGTGTGGTTCACATCACTCCATAGTTTGGAATGATTACAGCAAGAAGGCTACTCTTCAAAGAGTCTCTCTTTCTTGGGTAGAAATCTTTGTTGACTTGTTTTGCACTGATTTTAGGGCTGGGAGAAGAGGGTTAGATGTATCTTTGTAATATGCTAAAAAAGAATGGAGTGAAGGGAAGAGGTGGGAGAGGGGCTTCCTGAATTAATAGCTTATCTTGAAAAGTTGTGACTAGAAGGTATAATTCAGGTTGAGCCTCGAGGGAATAAAATGTGTTTTCTCATTTATTTGCTTCTCATGTCTGCAAAGATCTGTTCCTTTGGAGAATATGAACTCTTTACGATAGCTGTTGAAATATAACCCCCAAATATGTATTGGTTACTTATTGTCTACTACTTGGAGGGAGGGAAGCTAATGTGAAACTGGTGCATGTTGCAGTTTTCAAGTATTTATTCTCTCAGAAAAGTCATGAGAGCCTGGAATTTTTTGTCTGCCCATTAGTATCTTGAGATGCCAGGACAGTTTTTTCTTTTCTTTTTTTAACCACCAAAGTTATTGCTAGAGCTTGGTGCCTGCGCAGTGACTCTACCTCTCCTGGTGATCTTTTGTCCTTTCCTTTCCTTTTCCTCTTCCTCTTCCTTTTCTGAAAGAGATGTGGCGGGGGGTGGGGGGGGTTGGTTGGAATAGAGAGAGAGAGAGAGACTGACTAAAGCCTCCTCCACCACTGGTGAAACTGCCCCGCTGTAGGTAGGGGCTGAGAGTTTGAACCCTGACTCTTGAGCTTGGTAATATGTATGCTCTACTGGATGTACCACTATCCAACCCTGGACTTTTTTTTTTTTTTTTTTTTTTTTTTTTTTACAACTAGAAGTAGAAGGATCTGAGTGGTTTCATGAAAGGATGGAAGCAAAGTGCTAGATAGGGACTTACGTTTTCAATACAGAGGATAACTAGTAAATTACCTAAATTTTTCTTTACTGTTTTTTTTTTTTTCCCTCTTGTTTTGCTTTATGTTCTGATGCAGGACTTCAGGCTCATTTTGCTGTTTTCCTTGGCTATTCCCATTTAATGACTGTTGTGGTTTATTTTGTTTTTTTCCCCTGGGATAGGAAGCATTGTGGACTTTAAGGTTAACTTAGGTGAAAAAGTGTCAGGATTCTCCAGAGGAACCAAATCTCCCTCTCCGTGTGTGTGTGTGTGTGTGTGCGTGTGCGTGTGCGTGTGCGTGCGCGCGCGCGCACGTGTGTCTGGTTTATTAACTATCACTTGTGGAAGCTAAGAAACCCCAAGATCTGCAGTCAGCCAACCAGAACAACCAATCATACACATCTGATCTAAAACTGGAAAATGTAACACCTCAGAGAAACAGTGTTTCCACTTGAGTCCAAAGAAAGAAAAAGACCAGTGTCCCAACTTAAACATTCAAACAAAATAGTTCCCCTTCCTTGCTTGTAAAAGTGTCACCCTTTTTGTTCAACTGATTGGACAAGGTCTATCTGTTAGGGAGATGATCTACTTCACTCAAGTCTATGGATTCAGATGTTAAACATATCAAAGAAAAAGTCAGAACTCATCCAGAATAATATTTTACTAAATATTTGTATATTCCAAGGTCCTATCAAGTTGACACATGAAATGTACCGTTACCAGGAGGAAAAATAGAATGATAGACATAGAGTAATTCTCAACTCACTTGAGTTTTGCCAAGTAAACTTTTATCTCTCTGAGAAACGTCTGCCTTGGTGAATTCTAGAGTTAAGTAGTGGAAGAGATATATATATGATATGGACTAATTTGCTGTGTGTATCATAACCTGTTCTTCCCTTTAAGCCTGGAAGTCTGAGACATCTCCTGCTCTGAGGGGAAAACAAAACAAAACATTGAAGAGTCATTGATAACAACACAGCTGGGGTTGAGTTTATTTCTAGGAATGTCTTGCTCTTAACTACTTCAGACAATTTAAATATGGTGCCCAAAGCAGAGTGCCACATAACCCAGACTGTTCAGCTGTTTGCTTCTTTACAGCTGGAGGGCTTTGTAAACTCAGGATTCTTTCACTCCTTATCAGGTGAAAGAATGGGAGATTCAGCTTTTCCTGATTGTTGAAATGAAGACAAAACAACTGAATTTTTACGTCTTGAGCCTTTAGACTTGAAACCATTAGCTTCATATTAAATGGTCTGCCCTTTGAGCTGAATAGATTGTTCTTATTTGTGAATATCTTGTCTTCTGTATCTTCCTCCTGTCCTTTTTAGTTTGAAGTGAGAGAAAGCTATTTTGTTAAGAAAGGTTTACTAAAAACTGGCCAGACTTAAAGGTGGAAGGGTTATATAGGGTAGCTCTTATCACCAAGTGTTTATTGGTTCTCTGACAACTTCCAGATGGGCTTTTTTTTCCCCCTTAAATCTTGACAGTCAACTTTTCCTTTCTTTAAAGATATATTTATTTTAGGAGAACAAGAGATCTGCCAACCAGAGCATCAGTCTAGCCTGTGCAGTACTTCATTTCCATTTAAGCCACTTTAATTCATTTGATCGGTTAGTTCTCACTGACAGAACAGAGCAATTAGAAGCTGAGGTTTAGGTTGGGGCTATAGCATAATGGTTATGCAAAGAGACTTTTATGCTTGAGGCTCTTAAGTCCCAGGTTCAATCCCCCACATCGCCATAAGCCAGAGCTGAGCAGTGCTCTGGTTAAAAAAAAAAAAAAAAAAAGTTGAGGTTTAAAATAAGAGAAAGGGGAATTACCTCAGTGTGCCTAGGGAGGTGGTACCGCAGGTAGAGTGCAGGACTTATATGTATGTGTAAGGCCCTGGCTTTGGCCCCTGTGTTTCACTACTTGTGCTGGAATGGAGCTCTGGCTTCTCTCTGCCTCTCACACACACATTAAATATGCCCATACATCTTTAAATAAGAATCAGTCCAGCAAGAGAGAATGTGGAAATGATTTCCTTAGCTGGTGATAAATTTTAGTTATTAACACTTCTCCTATAACAGTTGAGGAAGTACTAGTTAGACCTCTTGAGCATTTCTCTAGTGCAACAATTGGTTCTCAGGTTGGACGAATTTTGGGGAAGAATCCGTCTTTACACTGAGATAAAGTAAGTGTTGAGAGCTTCAGTCTAATTCTCCTTTGTGCTTGCTTCAGGCCCTGTATTTACATAGTTTCCTGTTATGGGGCACTGCCTTAGACAGGCGTCATGTTACAGGGTGTGTTGGAAAACGATAAAAAGCTTATCAGCTGTGGATAAAATGGACTTTGAAGAGATATTTATCATCTCTTGCTTCTGTATTATAATTACTTTAACTCAAATATTGTTTTAAAATTATTCCCTTGATTAATTATTGACACCAAATTGATAACCCACGTGCTTCATTTTCTTTCTCCCTGGTGTCCAAGGGCTGGTTTCTTAAGGAAGATAAGCTGATTATGTCAGTCTTAACCAAAATTAATTAGGAGGGAATCGTCCACACCTATTTAAACAATAAGAGCTTCTAGGGCTTTCAGAAGTAAAAGGCACCTCAGAGTTGGTTGTCAGAACTGACTCTGGTGGTCTAATGATATCTTCGAAGCAAGATAGATTATAAGAGGAGAAGGTGCTAATGAAGAGATAATCAGTTGAAGGTGGGGAGATAGAGTACTATTCCCAAGAATAAATAGATACGATACTATACTATTCCCAAGAATAAAACAGTGCAGATTGGGGAGGTTGTAGGGCTAGTGGGAGAGAGCGTTTTCACTAAGAGTTACCAAAATGGATCTCACATAAGTTGTAGTGCAGGGGCTTTGGTTTGGGGGAAGAGTTTATAGGGTTCACACCACGAAGTGGCTGCTCTGTTTGGGGGCAAAAGGGGTTTTTAGTTTGCAGTAGTGTCAGCACCTCAGCACTCAAGCAGGGAGCGATAGGTTTGTAAAGGTTTAGAGTGGAATGTAGGGAAGAACAGCACTATATCTGGAGGTGTTTTCCAGGATCAAATTGGAGCCATAGGGTATCATGATACATTGATCTCGTATCTGCCAGTCAAGTGGAATTAAAGCATTGAGCTCTCAAGCATGGTGTCCTGAGTTCCTTCCCTTGAAGTTACAACAGAGTGATGCTTTGGTTCACTTTCTCTAGTAAGTCAATAAATCTTTTTTAAAAAAAATTTATGCATATAAACTTTTTTTTTTTACACTTAGATGGGACCCATACAAATGTAGAACATATATTGCCTTTCCTCTTTCAACTTGACACATCTGAGAATCATGGGGTATACATTAGTGGTTATTTACCTCTTGTAATGTGTTATCTTTAAAGTTCAGAAATTATTAGACTTCCTAATGAGCCAAAATTTTAATATATTTTGATGGAAAAAAAGAGAAACACTATGATTTCAGTAATACATTATATAATCAGTTTGTCTTTATTAATCACACCAGAATCAACCACCAGCTGAATTATATAGTTCTACTTAGTTGTAAAATATATATCACTTAGAAAAACAATACTTATACAAGATTCCTTATAGTAAGCTTATAACCATACCAGGTTCAAAAACCCATATGTAGGGGGCCAAGTAGTGGTGCTCCTGGTTGAATGCATACATTGCCATGCATAAGGATCCAGGCTCAGACTCCCAGCCCCCAACTACAGGGGGCAAACTTCACAAGTGGGAAAGGAGTGTTGCAGGTGTTTCTCTGTCTCCCCTCTCAGTTTCTCTCCTACCCCCCCCAAAAAAAAAAAAAAAAGTCCATCGGTCATCTCCTCATCTATTTTGGGGTTATGATAGATGATAAAAAAACTACCTACCAATGCATAAATTTATAGGATTGCTTGAAATCAGTGGCATCAATTCCTTTTGAAAGAATATTCTAGTTTCTGTTTAACAAGTTTTATTTTGTTTTTAACATAGAGAAACCATAACATCAAAGCTTGCTTCGATGTGGGGGCTGAGTCAAGCAGCACACTATCCAAATGAGCTATTTTGCCAGCCCTGTTTAATAAAAGTTGAGATGAGCAGAATAAATTCTTTAGAAGTAGGACCTTTGATATATGTTTATATTGTTTAGCCATTATGTGTCCTTTCTGAAAATTTCAGTATGTGAACTATAATTAGAACAGTGGAGGAAATCTTTTCTGTAGTTGGACGTCACTTCATAAGACATCAACGATGGTACAAGTTGAGAAGTTTCAGGAAAAATTTTTAAATAGTAAAAAGTGAAAGACATCCCACATGAAATTTAAGCCTCAAAAAATTAAAACTACCATATATAAAATAGAAAAAAATTAGTGAGTTTGATGTAGTGGAGAAAACTCTGGATTCACATGACTGACTAGGTGTAAAGTCTAAAATCTCAATCCTCTAAACAATCCTGTAGAGATGAAAGACTGTATGTAGGGCAACATTTCTTTTTTTTTCTTTTTCTGTTTCCAGGATTATCACTGGGGCTTGGCGCCTGCACTATGAATCCACTGCTCCTGGAGGACATTTTTTCCCATTTTGTTGTCCTTGTTATTGTTGCCGGATAGGATAGAGAAATGGAGAGAGGACGGGAAGACAGAGTGGGAGAGAAAGACACCTACAGACCTGCTTCACTGCTTGTGAACCGTCCCTCCTGCAGGTGGGGAGCCGGGGGCTCGAATCAGAATCCTTGCTTGGTGCTTGCGCTTTGCGCCATGTGCATTTAACCACTGTGCTACCGCCCTACCCCCGGGCAACATTACCCAGAAGTAAACAAATAGCATCTCAAAACTTCATTTGCCTGGGGAAACAGCTGATTGATTACAGAGGCAGAATTGGAATCAAGGTCTTTTGATTCCATGCCTGGTGACTTTTTGTTCGTTTTGTTTGCCTTCCATAAGACACAAAATTCAGAACTAACAGTGTGAGATTTAAGACTATCACTAATAAGGGGCTTGCCCATCTCTCTGAGCTTTGTCTCTCTCACTTGGCAGGTCCTAGTCACCTGTCACAGTTTTTGATAACTTGACATTGAGCTCCAGCTAAGCTATTCCTCCTACAAGAAAAATTTTGCCCCCTTTGTCTCTGCTCAATGATGACAAGAGGTTATCTGTCCAAGAGGAATGACGAGAAGGTTGATGCAGTTAGGAGAAAAGACTGCTTATTAAAACTGCATTGGACAATTTATTTGCAGAGGTTGATGATACTTTAGTTGAAGGTGGACAGGTAGGACCTGTGGTGCTCCTGGTCAGCACAAATCTTCCTCTCTCAGTGCCGTTGATGCAAACATCTCTTTGTTTTCCTCATTTCCACGCCAGGCCAGTCACTGCATGTAGCTTTCTCTTATAATCTTCCCTTTTGCTATTTGTTTCCTGTCTCCTCTTCATAGTGTCAAATAAAAACTTCTTCCAAAGAAATCGGTGTTCTTGTTTTGTTTGATTTGTTTATTTTACGGGGCAGGGGAGAGGAACAGTAGTCTGGAGGACAGAATACACATATTTTGCCAATGATTGAGCAAAGGCACTAAGCCAGCCCCTTTTGTGATGACTTACTTGTATTTACTTATAACCAGGAGGTCAGAAAGGCAGGTTTCCTCTGACGGTGAGGAGAGGTGTTCAAGAAGTACATTGATCTGTTCTGCCATACATGCCCCAGATTCTTGGCATATTTAGCTTCTCTTGTGGCCTATTGTTTTTCTCAAGTATGTATATGTGATGTCAAAGATGCCGAGCTTAAAAGAGGTTTATCTTGCTATAACCTCCCCCCCCCTAAAATTCTTCAGGCTGCAGGTTTACAAAGCTGTAGAAAGAAAAAGGAAAGTTTACATTACTGCCAGAGAACTTAGTATAGTGACTTAATCTTACTAGCCCATGGGTGTGTGTTATGTTTTCATCACTAGCATTGCATTTATGATCTTTATCTCTCCTTGAAGAAGGTAAGACAAATGAAGAAAAAAATAGATGCCACTTCACAAGTGCAAAGTAAGTTTCCCATATATGGCACTAAATAGTGTGCCAGGAAACACATGGCCGTTAATTGAGCCAAGGAGCTTATGAAGCTACAGGAAACACTCTCCTCCTTTTCTTCATGAACAAGCCAAACTTGCCTTATGGGATCCTTGAGCTCAAGAAGATGTGAACTTTTTTTGTTTGTTTTTAAATATTTGTTGGATAGTGACAAGAGGGAAGGGTGTGATAGGGAGAGAGACAGAGAAACACCTGCAGCCCTGCTTCACCACTTGTGAAGCTTTCCCCCTGCAGGTGGGGACCGGGGGCTTGAACCTGGGTCCTTGTGCACTGTAACATGTGCGCTCAACCAGGTGCGCCACCACCTGGCCCCAGATGTGAACTTTTGTTGGGGGAGGAGGGTAAAGAAAAGGCATGAACCAGGAGTTAAGCGCACATGGCGCAAAGTGCAAGGACCAGCGTAAGTGTCCCCGTTAGAGCCCCTGGCTCCCTGCCTGCAGGAGGGTCGCTTCACAAGTGGTGAAGCAGGTCTGCAGTTGTCTTTCTCTCCCCCTCTGTATCTCCCCCTCCATTTTTCTCTGTCCTATCCAACAACGATGACAACAATCTTAACTACAACAAGGGCAACAAAAGGGAATAAATAAATAAGAAAGAAAAGGAATGAACCATCATTCTTTACCTGACTAGAATGAGGGAAAAGAATTGAGATTTCTTTTGTTGCATGATTTGGATCTCGAAGGAAACAAGTAGTAGTAGTCATAGCTAGACTCCATTTCCTTTTCTCTTTAGTCTTATTTATTATTTTTTTTACATTTTATTTATTAATGAGAAAGATAGGAAGAGAAGAGAAAGAACCAGACATCGCTCGCTCTGACACATGTGCTGCCGAGGATTGAACTCAGGACCTCATGCTTGAGAGTCCCAACGCTTTATCCACTGCACCACCTCCCAGACCGCTAGTCTTATTCTTTCTGAAGAAACCTAATTGTTTCTCCAACAGAGTAACCTAATTTGAGGGTGTTTAGATTCAATAAAGAATTATGGAGGGGGCTGGGCGGTGGTGCAGCAGGTTAAGCGCACATAGCGCAAAGTGCAAGGACCGACCTAAGGATCCTGGTTCAAGCCCCAGGCTCCCCACCTGTAGGGGGGTTGCTTCACAAGTGGTGAAGCAGGGCTGCAAGTGTCCATCTTTCTCTCCCCCTCTGTCTTCCCCTCCTCTCTCGATTTCTGTCTGTTCTATCCAACAACAATGACAGCAATAACAACAATGATAAACAACATGGGCAACAAAAGGGAAAAAAGCCTCCAGGAGCAGTGGATTCATAGTGCAGGCACCCAAGTCCCAGTGATAACCCTGGAGGCAATAAATAAATAAATAATAAAAAAATTAAAAAAGAGTTATGGGGTGGAGGGTAGATAGCATAATGGTTATACAAAGAGACTCTCATGCCTGAGGCTCAAAGTCCCAGGTTCAATTCCCTATATCACCATAAGCCAGAGTTAAGCAGTGCTCTCATAAAAAAATATATATATATGTCTAGGGTTACCATAGGAGGTAACCCTATGCAAGGACCTGGGTTCAAACCCCCAGCTACTACCTGCAAGGGGGAAGCTTCATGAGTGATGCAGCTATGCTGCAGATATCTTCTTCCCTCTCAACAACTTTCTGTTCTATCAAATAGAAGAAAAAAGTAAAAATAATTTTTAAAAAACAATTATACCTAAAGAGAAAGGAAGGACATTTGGAAGTAGTAATAAGTGTAGGCATGACTTAGGAAGCGAAGGCTAGACAGAAGTGAATAAGAATGGAAAACAAATAGATGTAGATATATAGTAAACTAATAATCTGTGACCTTGGGAGAACCAATATAGTTTCTGTTGGAGGGGGATAGAGACACAGAATTCTGGTGGTGGGAATGGTGTGGAATTACACCCCTATTATAGTTTTGTAAATCACTAATAAGAATTTTTAAAAGAATTATATGTAACCACTAAAGAAATAGTTCAACTGGTAGAATTTGGGATGTGCATGCTTGGGGCTCCTTCCATCCCCAGGCGTTGCACTTAGCAGAGTGGCTTACCTCTTGTGAAACTATCTTATGCAAACTAAATAGTTCTCTTTTTAAAATGAGTTATATCTTAAGCATCAGATTTATTGATTTACCAAGTTACTTTCTGAAAATTAGCCAAAATTTATATTTGGTAGGTCCTTACTAAGGACCACAAATAAGGTCTCTTGTTTTCTTTTCCTACTTTATAGTTAAGGGACTGGAATAGGGAGTACTGAGTTATCCTGTTTCTGGAAGCAGAAGACAATCCGAATAGGAAGGATGGTAAAATTTGAGAGAAGGCACTGAGGATACAGGAAGATCTGTATTAATTCCTGTGAACAGGGGCAGTATCACTACCACCTTGTGCTGACTAGGAGTCAGAGATGTGCTGGCAAGGCTTGGATGAGGTTAGAACCAACATGGAAAACCTAACAAGACTTTTTTTTTTCCTGTGAGTTCTACTCAGCTCTGGCGTATGGTGGTGCTGGGAATTGAATCTGGAACCTCCGAGCCTCCAGCATGAAAGTGTTTTGCATAACCACTATGCTATCGTCCAGGCTCAACATCGGACAATTTACACATTTTTTTTAATTTCATTTATTTATTGGGTAGAGACAAATTGAAAGGGAAACAGCTGCTTATGAAACTTCCTATATATAGGTGGGGGGACTAAGGGCTTGAACCTAGGTCATAGCATTTGATAACAACCACTAACCTTGTCCCCCCCCCCCCCCCGACAAATTCTTGAGATTAATATGAATCTACCAGGAAGTGGCACAGTGGCTGAAACATGGAAACTTTTTTTTAATACTTATTTATTCCCTTTTGTTGCCCTTGTTTTATTGTTGTAGTTATTATTGTTGTCAGATAGGGCAGAGAGAAATGGAGAGAGGGGAAGATAGAGGGGAAGAGAAAGACACCTGCAGACCTACTTCACTGCCTGTGAAGCGACTCCCTGCATGTGGGGACCCGGGGGCTCGACCTGGATCCTTACACTGATCCTTGCACTTCGCGCCAGGTACGCTTAACCTGCTGAGCTACTGCCTGACTCTCAACATGGAAACTCTTAAGCATATAGTCCTGAGTTTTGTCCCTGGCATTGCATGTGCCAGAGTGATACCCTGGTTCTCTCTCCTTTGTCTCAATTAAATACATTTTGAAAATATGTAATCTTTGTTGGGGTAAACAAGACAGATTTCCCACTTTTATATCCTGGTGGCTGTCAAAAATAGTTACTGGGAGACTTCTGGAGGCTGGGCTACGAGTAGCAGCAGATCTCTTTCTCTCCTCTCCTCTCCTGTCCTCTCCTCTTCTCTCCCGGATCAACTAGGAATACCAAAGGAGACCACCTGGGACCGAAACAAGACAGGACTAGAACGACTAAAGGAACCCACCAAATCACCGGTGAGTGGAAACGTGTGGCTGGTGACAGAGAGGAGCCTAGGGAGAGACTAAGTGGCTGGTAACAGTCTGGCAGTTTATCAGTTGAGACACCACCTCCAGTCTGTTTCACCAGCAAGGGGACAGCTGAAGGGAGGAGAGGACTCCCCTAAGACTAACCAAATGCAACTGTGAGTCTCCATTGCTATTGCCCTCAGAATCTGGAGCAGGGGCAGGGAGGCTATCCCCATCAAGATCCCAAGCACATTTTTTAGGAGAATAGAACAAATGCTACAAAAGTTTATCTGGAACCAGAATAGACCTAGAATTGCTAAACAATCTTGAGAAAAAAGAACAGAACCGGAGGCATCACACTCCCAGATCTCAAACTGTATTATAGAGCCATTGTCATCAAAACTGCTTGGTACTGGAACATGAATGGACACACTGACCAGTGGAATAGAATTGAGAGCCCAGAAGTGAGCCCCCACACCTATGGACATCTCATCTTTGACAGAGGTGCCCTGACTATTCAATGGGGAAAGCAGAGTCTCTTCAACAAATGGTGTTGGAAACAATGGGTTGAAACATGCAGAAGAATGAAACTGAACCACTGTACAAATACAAAAGTAAATTCCAAGTGGATCAAGGACTTGGATGTTAGACCACAAACTATCAGATACTTAGAGGAAAATATTGGCAGAACTCTTTTCCGCATACATTTTAAAAACATCTTCAATGAAATGAACCCAATTACAAAGAAGACTAAGGCAAGTATAAATTTATGGGACTACATCAAATTAAAAAGCTTCTTCACAGCAAAAGAAACCACTACCCAAACCAAGAGACCCCTCACAGAATGGGAGAAGATCTTTACATGCCGTAGATCAGACAAGAGTTTAATAACCAACATATATAAAGAGATTGCCAAACTCAACAAGACAATAACCCCATCCAAAAATGGGGGGAGGACATGGACAGAATATTCACCATAGAAGAGTTCCAAAGGCTGAGAAACACATGAAAAAATGCTCCAAGTCTCTGATTGTCAGAGAACTGCAAATAAAGACAACAATGAGATATCACTTTACTCCTGTGAGAATGTCCTACATCAGAAAAGGTAACAGCAGCAAATGCTGGAGAGGGTGTGGGGTCAAAGGAACCCTCCTGCACTGCTGGTGGGAATGTCAATTGGTCCAACCTCTGTGGAGAACAGTCTGGAGAACTCTCAGAAGGCTAAACATGGGCCTACCCTATGATCCTACAATTCCTCTCCTGGGGATATATATCCTAAGGAACCCAATATATCCATCCAAAAAGATCTGTGTACACATATGTTCTTGGCAGCACAATTTGTAATAGCCAAAACCTGGAAGCAACCCAGGTGTCCAACAACATGAGTGGCTGAGTAAGTTGTGGTATATATACACAGTGGAATACTACTCAGCTGTACAAAATGGTGACTCCACCATTTTCAGCCGATCTTGGATGGACCTTGAAAAATTCATTTTAAGTGAAATGAGTCAGAAACAAAAGGATGAATATGGGATGATCTCACTCTCAGACCGAAGTTGAAAAACAGATCAGAAAAAAAAAAAAAAAAAAAAAAAACACAAGTAGAACCTGAAATGGAATTGGCTTATCACACCAAAGTAAAAGACTCTGGGGTGGGTGGGTGGGGAGAATACAGGTCCAAGAAGGATGACAGAGGACCTAGTGGGGGTTGTATTGTTATATGGGAAACTGGGGAATGTTATGCATGTAGAAACTATTGTATTTACTGTTGAATGTGAAACATTAATTCCCCAATAAAGAAATTAAAAAAAAAAGTTACTGACTTTAGAAAAGCTTAAATATAAAAAGGAACTAAGAGGGGCTGGCTGGTAGCACAGCGAATTAACTGTACATGATGCGAAGTGCAAGGGCCAGCATATGGATCACATTTTGAGCCCCTGGTTACCCCCAGGGTGGGTCACTTCACAAGCAGTGAAGCAGGTCTGCATGGGTCTATCCCCCTCTCTATTTTCCCCTCCTCTCTCAATTTCTCTTTGTCCTATCCAACAATAATAATAACAAAAGGGAAGAAGTGGCTTCCAGGAGCAGTGGATTCATAGTGCAGGCACTTAGCCCCAGCAATAACCCTAGAGGCAAGAAAAAAAAAAGGAATGAAGAGGGCCTAGGACAGGCAGGCAAAAACCTGCCTCAGTTACTGACTTTGCAAAAACACAATCACCTAACTTTCAGTCGTGCTGGTATCTCACAGGGAAAGCCTTGATTCATAATGACAAAGACACAGAGGATCCGCCTACAGGTGTTTAATATGCTCAGTCCTTTGCTAAGGGGCTTCATTGTCCAAAACCCTCCTCCATACCAAGTCTGTCTTATGCCCTGTTCATCTTCACGTAATGGCCAAAATCTGCTGCCTAAACTTGTAGTCCTGATTCATCAGCAAAGGCAGCTGTGTTTATTTGCTTCTCCCACAAGCTATCTTTCCCAATCAGCTAGCTAGCCTCCCTCTTACCCAGTGGAAAAGTCTGATTCATTCATCTTCCCCTAGTCAGGATGAAATCTTGAGAGGCCATTTTTGCCCTTCCCTGGCCTGATGCTTTCCCCTGGACAGCCAGATCTTGAAGAACATGTCTCTCTCTCTCTCTCTCACTCTGGGCTTCCTTTCTTCCCTTCTGGAGTCTGTAGTCAAGATATCAAAGGTATAGCACTCTCCCAGCTTAGAATGCTCATGCCTCTTGAACATACCTTGAAGAGCCAGCAGACAGGTAGTCAATACCACCCAGACTGTGTCTCGCAGGAAGCCTGAAGCACTTTTAGTGTGACTGAACGTGGGGTGTCCTGTTTCTTGCAGTCCTGTCAATGTGTAGTTCCCTGTCTCTGGGTTAAAAGAGAAATAATTAGCACCTTCTTTTGCATCATCTCAGTTCATCTTTTTTTATATGGTCTCCAAGGATACCTCATGCCATAATTTATTGCCCAAATAAGTTTTTTTTTTTTAAAGCATTGTGGGTGATGATGTACTTAAGCAGTAAATATAGAATCTACTGTGTGGGGTGGGGGTAGATAGCATAGTGGTTATGCAAAGACACTCTCATACCTGAGACTCCAAAGTCCCAGGTTCAACCCCCTGCACCACCATAGCCAGAGCTGGACAGTGCTCTGGTAAAAAAACAAAAAATCAAAACAAACAAACAACAACAACAAAACCCTGCTGTGTGCACAGTAGGAAGGCAATAGCCCTAAAGCCTTGCCAGAGATGGGTAAAATAGCTTAGTTACCTTAGACTTGGGTATCCCAAATCCTTTTTTTTCTTACTTTTAAAATTTATTTTGATAGGACAGAGAGGAATTGAGGAGCAAGAGGGAGCTAGGGAGGGAAACTTTCAGCGCCGTTTTTTTCACGAAACTTTCATTCTGCAGGGGAGGGGCCTGGGAGTTTAAACCTGGGTCCTTGTGCATGGTAATGTGCAATTAACTAGGTGCATAAATGCTTGCCCCATCGTCAAATCTTATTTAAGAACCATCTTCTGGAATGGATCAAGTAGTTTAAGTTAGATTTATATCTTGAGATGGGGTGGCAGTGGTTTACCCGTAAAGTATGCACATTACCATGTGGTGTAGGAGCTGGCTTTGAGCCCCTGGTCCTCACCTATGGGGGAAGCTTCATGAACAATGGAGCGGTACTTCAGGTCGCTCGCTACCTCCTCCCCCCCATGTTTCTATTAGAAAAGAAAGACAGAAAAAGGAAAAAAAAAAAAGATACCATTAAGTCATTGTGCAAGTATGAAACCCAAGTGATAACCTTGGTAGAATTTGGAATATATCTGGATTTTCCAAACCACTTTATTGAGGAAAAGTTGATTTACAGGGTTTCTGTCTCAGGGATACAGTTCCACGTTTCCTCAAGATGGCTGTCACCCTCCACCCAGTTATCCCCCTCCTCTAACATAGATCCAGATTTTTATTCATCATTTAGTAACTGAGTTTACATACACAAATTACCTGTGAACCTGAGTTACCACATAGCAAGAATAATACTAGTTCAAAATGCTATGAAGATTAAATGAAATAATCATCATAATTTTTTTTTTTGCCTCCAGAGTTATTGCTGGGGCTCGGCGCCTGCACTATGAATCCACTGCTCCTGGAGGCCATTTTCCCCCCTTTTGTTATTGTAGCCTTGTTGTGGTTATTATTGTTGTTGTTGATGTTGTTTGTTGTTGGATAGTACAGAGAGAAATGGAAAGAGGAGGGGAAGACAGGGAGAAAGAAAGAGAGACACCTGCAGACCTGCTTCACCCACCGCCTGTGAAGCGACTCCCCTGCAGGTGGGGAGCTGGGGGTTCAAACTGGGATCCTTATGCTGGTCCTTGCGCTTTGTGCCACGTGCACTTAACCGGTCGCGCTACTGCCTGACCCCCAGTCATCAATATTAATCAGCACCCTGACTGACACACAGTAGGTATCCAGTTAACAGGAGACATTGTTTATTAATATTATGTTAGTTGCTTGGCCTAATTAGCTTTACTTTCCAAGAGGAGCCTGATTTCCATATTTAGTGAGCTGACCCTAATATTTAATGAGAACTTGTTTGAACATGGAAAAGGTATTCTATCTTGGGTTCCATCACAAGTAGAAGTGCTTTGGGTGTACTAGGAGAGCCAGATTATATAAGAAAGTGTTCTGTTCTCCAAGGCATAGCTTTGCATCTGGGACTCTGCATATATTTGTTAGATGAATGAAAAGGGAGCTTCCACTAGTGAAACAGAGTGTTCACATAAAAGGATAAAATGCTACAGAGACCCACTGTCTGCTGCTAGGCATGTAAATGAGAAAGTTATATGGACTGAGGCTGGAGTGGCTGTTAGGCTGTGCCATGGTTGGAATGGGGCAGGGGCGTGTGTGACATGCTGGAGATTGCAGACAAGAGACTTAGCTACCCCAGAGAGACTGAGAGAAAGTGCTTTGGGTCTGAGAGATCTGGTTTCTTACTCCAGAAACTCAAAAGAGGGCCAGCTAAACTTCCTGCTTTATCAAGCCCCTCTCCCCCCTTCATCCCCTTGAATCTGGTAATTTGAGCTTATTTCTGTTTCTAATAGCTGAATAAATGCTCTGTAAAACAATTACCCATTTTGTGATCCTGGAGGTGGTGCAGTGGATGGAATATTGGACTCAAAGTCTGAGTTCTGCATTCAGCCCCTAGCATTGCATGTGTTAGAGTGATGTTCCAGACTGTCCTCTCTCTCTTTCTCCCTCTCCCTCTCCCTCCCTCTGCCTCTCCGTGTCTCTCTCTCTCACACACACACACACTGATGAGTGAAAAAAATCTTCAAAATTGGGGAGATAGCATAGTGGTTATGAAAAAAGGTTTTCATACCTGAGTCTCTGAGTTCCCAGGTTTAGTCCATGGCACCACCATAAGCCAAAGCTGAACAGTGCTCTGGTTAAAAAAAGGGGGGGTGTGTGGTAGCGCACCGGGTTAAACACAGGTGGTGCAAAGCACAAGGACCAGCGTAAGGATCCCGGTTCCAGCCCCCAGCTCCCCACCTGCAAGGGAGTCACTTCACAGGCAGTGAAGCAGGCCTGCAGGTGTCTATCTTTCTCTCAACCTCTCTGTCTTCCCCTCCTCTCTCATTTCTCTCTGTCCTATCCAACAACGACAACATCAATAACAACAACAATATAATAACTACTACAATAAAACAACAAGGGCAACAAAAGGGAATAAATAAATTAATTAAAAAAACATTTAAAAATCCATTTCAATTTAAATCTATGTCTCTGATGGCCCAGAAGGTGGTGCAGTGGGTATTACATTTTCCAGAGTGGTGCTCTGGGTTGCTCTCTTTCATCAATAAATCTTTTTTTTTAATTGTTGTAGTTATTATTGTTGTCGTCATTGTTAGATAGGACAAAGAGAAATGGAGAGAGAAGGGGAAGACAGAGGGGGAGAGAAAGGTAGACACTGCAGACCTGTTTCACTGCTTGTGAAGCGACTCCACTGCAGGTCATTGTGCTTTGCGCCACATGCGCTTAACCCGCTGCTTAACCCATTTTGCTACTGCCCGACTCCCTTTCATCAATAAATCTTTAAAAAAAAAAAATTCTGTAGGGTACCAAAGTAAAAACCCAGTGGTGAGGGGTAGACATGTAGCTTCCTGGGCCAGTGGGGGGTGGGAGTGGGCGGGAGGGATGGGTCACAGTCCTTTGATGGTGGGAATGGTGTTTATGTACACTCCTAGCAAAATGTAGACATATAAATCAGTATGAGAGGGGGAAATCAATTGTATGTCTCAAAGTTTCTCAAAAGACAAACTGAATCTTTTTAATATATAGGCTATGTATTTGATATGCGGACTCTCTCAAAAGCCTAGACCAAGTAGATTAGAAGCATCCAATAGCACAGCTATATACAAGATACTGGGTACTGTACAGCAAACCATAACAAAGGGACTTTTCAAAGTTAACCCAATTACCAAATAATGTGATGATAACATTAACTATCGATTGTCTTTTTGAACCCTAAGACAGCAGGAACCTCACATCTTCACTATAGAGCCCCTACTTCCCCCAGCCCTGGAACCCTTGGATAGGGCCCACTTTCCCGTATGCATCTCCCAATCCAAACCAAATAATATTGCATCCGCCGATCACAACCTAACCAAAGCAACGATTGCCACCTCAACATGCTTCACCTCAGACTGTATCCAGAGACTTCACGTGTGGAATGACAACCCTTCAGCTTCATTACTCGGGTGAGACCTTTCCTTTTATAGTACACTCTAATTTCATCTCAGGTAGTTCACTTTCTAACAAAGTCCCATAACCTAGATATACACCAGTTTCTGTGAGAGAGAGCTTATGTGCACACGTATCCATAAACTACTGCAAAATACATACCTGAAAGCAGAAGTACACTAGAGTTTGCAGTGAGTACCTCCCTAACACTTCCTCTCCACTATTCCAAGCTTGGGATCCATGACTACTCAACAAATTGTTTGGCTTCATATGTTAACTCTCTTTTCAATCACCAGGTTCCAGATGCCACCAGGATGCTGGCTAGGCTTCCCTGGATTGAAGACCCCACCAATGTGTCCTGGAGCTCAGCTTCCCCAGAGACACACCTTACTAGGGAAAGAGAGAGGCAGACTGGGGGTATGGACCGACCAGTCAACGCCCATGTTCAGCGGGGAAGCAATTACAGAAGCCAGACCTTCTACCTTCTGCAACCCTCAACGACCCTGGGTCCATGCTCCCAGAGGGCTAGAGAATGGGAAAGCTACCATGGGAGGGGGTGGGTTATGAGAATTGTGTGGAGTTGTACCCCTCCTACCTTATGTTTTTGTTCACTAATCCTTTCTTAAATAAAAAATTTAAAAAAAAATTCTGAATTGGGACTTAGACATCTAGACCAGTTTTTATTAGCACTTGTCAGTGAGTGACATTTGGACAAATTACCTTACCTCCGTATGACTTAATCACAAAAACAGAATCTTTTAAAATTAAGGAGAGGGGCTGGGCAGTGGCACACTTGTCAGGTCTCCAGTCCCCACCTGCAGGGGGTAAGCTTCACATTTGGTGCAGCAATTTCTCTCTTTCCCTATCTCCCACTCCCTTCTCAATTTCTTTATGTCTCTTTCCAAAATAAATAAATAAATAAATAAATAAATAAATAAATGATAGAGAATTAAAATTCAGGACAAAAAGAGATTCCTTTCATATCCATGGTTTGCAGGATGACAGCATTTGCCAATGGCAGTGATGGGAAATGTTTTGAGGAATGGGAAGAACTCTTTTCCAAAGTGGCTAACTCTCCAGGTCCCGAAATAATCTCTTCTGTCTCTAGCTGCCAGTCCTGTGTTCTGTCTCACCTACTCGCATAAAGGACCTCAGGGGGCTCACCTGTCACTGAAATGGAAAACATCCAGCCTTGAAGGTGGATATCTGGCTCCTTGCTTCTTGCAGCACACTGGTAGGTCCCACTGTCTGTTGGCATTACTTGGTTTATGGTGAACACCAGCTGAGATGATACTTCACCGTCGCCATCTGCCCTAGGCTTCCGTTTTGGTCTCATTTGCTGCAGGCTGGTCTCCGGGGAGCAGTCCAAGGATCTGTTCTTGCACAAAAACACAACAAGCCCTTCTGCCTCTTCTATCTTATGCTTCACAGTGCAGATGAGCCTTAGATGATTTCCTTCCTTGGAAACTGAGTTGAAGATCTGCATGCATGCTGGGATTGGCAGGAGAGAATTGTCCACGGAAGGCCAGACACACACAGTGAAGTTAGTTTATTCCTATTTCAGTGTTGAGGAGGCAGAGATGGGGCTGTGCTCTATATGCATTGAATACAACACCCTCAAAAGCTCAATCAGTAGGCTATATCCATATTTGAGAACCACCTGCAGTTTAGTTACCCCTTGATTCAGTTAATGGACTAGCAGGCTAGCTCGTCTGGAGAGTGCGCCTGCACTGTCATGTGCATGATGCAGTTTCAGGCCCTACTGCCTTGTGGGAAGCTTTGGTGCTATGGTAGCTTTTCCTTTCTCCTTTCTTTCTTTTCTTTTATTATTCTATTAAATTATTATTATTATTATTATTATTATTTTTCCTCCAGGGTTATTTCTCGGGCTTAGTGCCTACACCACAAATCCACTGCTCCTGGAGGCTATTTTCCCCCCTTTTGTTGCCCTTGTTATTTTATCATTGTTGTGGTTATTATTATTGTTGTTGTATTGATATCTTTGTTGTTTTTGGATAGGACAGAGAGAAATGGAGAGAGATGGGGAAGTCAGAAAGGGGGAGAGAAAGATAGACACCTGCAGATCTGCTTCACTGCTTGTGAAACGACTCCCCTGCTGGTGGGAAGCTGGGGGCTTGAACCTGGATCCTTGTATTGGTCCTTGTGCTTTACGCCATGTGCGCTTAACCCGTTGCGCTAGTGTTCGACCTCCATTATTATTATTTTTTACACCAGAGCACTGCTCACTTCTAGCTTATGGTGGTGCAGGGGATTGAAGCTGGGAATTTGGAACCTCAAGCATGAGAGTCTCTTTGCATAACCATTATGCTATCTCTCCCACCTCTTTTTTTAAAAAAATTATGTTTATTGATTTATTGGATAGAGACAGCCAGAAATTGAGAGGGATGGGGGTGATGGGGAGTGGGAGACAGAGAGACACCTGCAGCACTGCTTCACCACTTGCAAAGCTTCCCCCACTCCCTGCAGATGGGGACCAGGGGCTTGAACCTGGGCCCTTGCTCATCGTAATGTGCACTCAGTGAGGTGCACCACCGCCCAACTCCCTCTTCCTCTTATTTTCTACTCGAAAAAAAACCCAAAAAACTACTTTGGAGCAATAAAGCTCCACTGTTGATAAAACAAAACAAAACAAAACAAAACAAACAAACCCAGAAATGCTTTATGTTTTATTTATATTTACTAACTGGAATTTCCAATAGAGCCTTATGTGTGTTTCTTTTTTCTTGAATTAAATAATTAATTTATTTTCTCTTCTGTTGCCCTTTTTTTTTTTTTTAAATTGTTGTTGTTGTTATTGATGTCATCATTGTTGGATAGGACAGAGAGAAATGGAGAGAGGAAGGGAAGACAGAGAGGGGGAGAGAAGATAGACACCTGCAGACCTGCTTCACTGCTTGTGAAGTGACCCCCCTGAAGGTGGGGAGCCGGGGCTCGAACCAGGATCATTATGCAGGTCCTTGCGCTTTGCACCACGTGCACTTAACCCGCTTCGCTACCGCCCGACCCCCTTAAATGTGTTTCTATACATACAGTCCGTAGAATGGTCCTGGAGACAGGTGTTACTGTCCCCATTTATAAATGAATAAACTGAGACAAAGTGACTGGCTGAACTACTAGACTATATACCAATACTGCAGACTCTGAGTCTCCAATCCAAGTGCCATAAACCTACAGCATCGGAGTCGGGTGCAAAGCGCAGGGACCGGCATAAGGATCCCAGGTCCAGCCTCCCAGCTCCCCACCTGCAGGGGAGTCGCTTCACAGGCGCTGAAGCAGGTCTGCAGGTGTCTGTCTTTCTCTCCCCCTCTCTGTCTTCCCCTCCTCTCTCCATTTCTCTCTGTCCTATCCAACAGCGACGACATCAATAACAACAATAAAACAAGAGCAACAAAAGGGAATAAATAAATATTTCAAAGAAATTAAAAATAAACCTACAGTATCTAGCCTGGAGGGACCTCAAGTTAAGTGCCCGATTTCTGGGTTCTTTGCAATACACAGTAGAAATAGGCTGCTTAACGGGGGAGGTCAGTAGTATTAGTCCTAATAACAGAAAGAAACTTATTTATTTTTATTAGTGTTAAGAAGAATGGATCTCTGTGGCCTGGGGGGTGGCACACTAGATAAGTTGTTAGACTCTCCAGCAGGAGGTCCAGAGTTCAGTCATTGGGGTTGCATGTGCTGCAGTGATGCTCTGTCGCCCCCCCCCCACCATTAATGAATAAATCAGAAGAAGAGAGAGGAGGAAAAGGAGGGCAAGAAGAAGACATTTTCTTCTTCACAAGAAAAGAATGATGGAGTTCATTTTCCCCCACAAATCTAGCTTTCTAGACTGTCTTTGCTCAAGGGTCTAGGAAGAAAGTGACCTCACCTCCGAAGCGGATATTCACAGTCGCCAGCAGAATGACTAGGGCAAGGTAGCCTCTGCCATGTGCCATCTGCATCCTGCACGTTGCCAGCACTCCCAGAAACTTGAAGCTAATGTTGGCTCTGCTGATCGATGTCTGTGGCCTTCCTTTTCTGAAAGCACAGGGGATATCTATAAAGGGTCTTTCAGGACTCTGGGACCATCTTCCTGTTCCCATCACTAGTCTGGCTTGGCTGGGGGGTTATGGAGGTGGCAGAAGGCCTGACCACAAGAGTCCAGCTGGCTGGGAATCAAGACTGCAAATCAAGATGCATTACAAAGGAGAAGAGAGGAGAGGGGAGGGGAGGGTAAGAGAGGGGAGGGGAGGAGAGGGGAAGGGAGGAAAGAAGAGGAGAGGAGAGGGGAAAAAAGGAGAGGAGAGAAAGAAGGAGAGGAGAAAAAGAAGACATAGGGAGACACTGAAGGCTCTGTTTTCAGATCCCCCCTCCAAGTTCTGTTGCATGATTGGGTCAAAATATATAAGCAAATTTGACCCCTGGTATCACTTGTGCCAGAGTGATTATATGGTGCTCTCTCCTTTCATAAATCAATGAATTTTTTTTTGTATAGGACAGAGAGAAATGGAGGGAGGAGGGGAAGACAAAGAGGGGGAGAGAAAGATAGACACCTGCAGACCTGCTTCACCGCTTGTGACGCGACCCCCTGCAGGTGGGGAGACAGGGGTTCAAACCGGGATCCTTACGCCAGTCCTTGCTCTTTGCGTCACCTGCGCTTAACCCTCTACACTACCACCCAACTCCCATCAATGAATATTTTTAAAGGGTGTCAGGGGAAGTAGGATTCTGACCCTCAAGTTATGGGAGGTTTTTTTTTTTTTCTTTGACTTTTCATTTCCTCTGTCTTCTTAGCCATCAGCAGTGCAGCTGTAACACAAAGACTGTGGTAAGAAAGATAAGATCAGGGTGGGGGTATACCATAATAGTATGCAAAGAGACTTTCATGCCTGAGGCTCTCAAGTCCCAAATTCAATCCCCCACACCGCCATAAACCAGAGCTGAGTAATGACCTAGCCTGGAGAAGGAGCACCCTATGTGTTGCAGGCCAGCCAGGTGAGCAGGCGCCACTGGTTTGCACTCTGGTCGCTAGAGGGCGCTGCCTTGCAGAAGAAGCAGGATATGTATGACCTTTGGGGGTGTTCCAGGGCTGGAGTTAGACACTGAAAAAGCCCAGACCAGCAATGAAAGTGTGTCTGAGACTTGGGGCCTGGGGCCCAACTTCTAACCTGCTTCTCTGTCGCTGGAGGGGGTTGAGGGAGGGCTGTTTGGGGACATTGTGGCAGGGGTCTTGTCCATAATGCATTCGGTTCACAAGCATGAGACTCTGGGTTCAGTCCCAGGTATTGCATGTGCCAGAGTAATACTCATTCTTTCTTTCTAATAATTAATGACTTATATTTATTCTGGTACATGCTTTGCTGGGGATCAAACTTCGGACGTCTGGGTTCCTGAACCTGGAACCTCTGGACTCTCAGGGAGTAGGATCACAGCCTAGAGTCTCCTAATTTTTTTTTTTTTTTTTTTTTTTACCAGAACACTGCTCAGCTCTGGCTTATGGTGGTTTGGGGGATTGAACCTGGGACTTGAGAGCCTCAGGCATGAAAGTCTGTTTGCATAACCATTATGCTATACCCCCACCCTCCTGATTTTTCAAATGGGGTTGGGATTTAAATCCAAACTTTGTTTTAGCTCCTCATGCCACTAAGTTTTCTTATTTCAGAGTCCCCTTACAAGCTCCCTGGTGAAGATGTTGGGGTAATGAGATGCCAAGGGGAGCTGTGCCCAGGTTTTCTATGGATGGTAGCTGCTGGGGACAGCATTTTTAGGAAAAGGGTCCTTTCTCTCTGCCAGATCTAAGCCTCCATCTTAGGAAGAGGAAGAAAGTTGACAGTAAGCCTCCCACAAACACTGAGAAGGGTGCTTTTCTGGGAAAGGCAGGTCTGCACCGATTGTCATAAGTCCTGTGTCTTTATTTTTTCCTTCAGGGTTATCACTGGGATTCGGTGCCTGCACTATGAATCCACTGCTCCTGAAGGCTACTTTTTCCCTTTTTGTTGTTGTTATTATTGTTGTTGTTAGATAGGACAGACAGAAGTTGTGAGAGGAGGGGAAGACAGAGAGGGAGAAAGACAGATATCTGCAGACCTGCTTCACTGCTTGCGAAGCAACCCCCCACCCCCGCAGGTGGGAGCCGGGGGCTCGAGCCAGTATCCTTATGCCTGTTCTTGCGCTTCGCACCACATGCGCTTATGCTATGCTAGCACCAGGTCCCCAGCCCTGTGTCTTTAAACTAGCACCAGGTTTATAGGTGAACAGAAGTTAGGGCCAGGCCTGGAGCACTCCTCTGCTTTCTCAGGCTTCTGGTAATGAGTCCCCTCAACATAGGGGGTGGGGTGGGGCTTCTCAGCCCGCACATTGCACATACCATGGATGATTTAGGTTGGTTGCTGAGGCCTGTGGAACCCTTTCTCAGAGTAACATTTAAAAACTCTTTCAAAATTGTTGTCTAAAAGAATGTGTTAGAGAGCAGTATATGTACCTTTTTTAGTGCAGGAGAACAAGCCCAGAGTTTCACACATGTGAGCACTACCTCAGCTCAACTGAGGGATAAGCCTTTGCTATCCATTCCCATGGTGCAGAATAGAAGAAAGCCACAGAATAGAAGAAAGCCACTGGAGACTTTAGAGCACTTTAGAGCAGAATCCAGGTTGGTCAGGTCCCAGGTCCAGGCTCTCAGTGGCATTTCCCTCCTTGCACACAGTGTGACTCTTCCATGTGTGACCTTCCCTGGGGTAGAGTCAGCACAGGGCTGGGTGCTAGTGAAGAGCCAGTATAGTCAGCTAACACCAGATATACCTGTCCTCCTAGGTTCCTGGGGGTCAGGGACACCCCCTTCTAGGAGCAGAGTCTCCAGGAGCCTCACCGCAAACACTTTTGGCCCAGTTCCCTCCCTGCTCCCTGACCCATCCCCAAGGGGTCTCTTTACCTCAGCTCTGAGCTTCTCACCACTGCAGCCGTCCCTGGGCTCTGGATAAAGTGCTGCAAGTGTACCCAGCCTTCAGCGTGTTCTCTGGTCTGTTCAAAGGCCACTTCCTGCCGCTGCTGGAGCTTTCACTTCACAAGTCTGTGTGGCCCTTAGAAAACCACAGTGGGGCCTTTATTTAGCAGTTAGGGGTCTGCCCAGTTCCCTCCCTCCTCCACCCATGCTGTGAAGTTTTCCTTCCCCCTCTCCTCTCCTCTCTCTCCTCACCTCCTCCTCCCCTTCCTCCTTCTCTTTTGCTTGGCCCCTCCTTGGTGTTAGAAATAGACATGTGAGAAGGCCTTTGTAGTTATTTTCTTCACCTTGTAGCAAAAATTTTTCACTTGATAGTCTATAACAAGTGTAAGACATAACACAGTAGTGAGAAGATACAAGGACAGAGTGTGGCTTCAAGTAGAAGGAGCCACATCACACCGTGAAGAAAAATCTTGTTGCCTTGGCATGCGTATGACCCAAGTCCAACCTCTAATGTACTAAAGGAAGCTTCAGTGCTGTGTTCTCTCTCTGTCTCTCTGTTTCTTTTTTTCTTAAGTGATAACAGGATTAAGCGCACGTGGTGCAAAGCTCAAAGACCAGCGTAAGGATCCCAGTTCGAGTCCCCGGCTCCCCACCTGCAGGGGAGTTGCTTCACAGGTAGTGAAGCAGGTCTGCTAGTGTCTTTCTCTCTCCCTCTCTGTCTTCCCCTCCTCTCTCCATTTCTCTCTGTCCTACCTAACAACGACAACATCAATAACAACAACAATCAAAAAGGGCAACAAAAGGGAAAATAAATAAATAAATATTTTTAAAAAGGTTAAGAGCTTTTACCAAACCACCCCTAAAAAATAATAATAGCAAACAAGTCTTGATTAGGTGTAGGACAGAAAACAGAGCTACTCCAGGTTGAAGAGAAGAAAGGCTATCAGGAGAGTTTGGGGGTGGGGGCTGGGAGGAGGTGTCTTGTGACTGTGCCCCTGTAGAGCACATGTCCTGCTGTACTCTGAGTTCAAGTCCCAGCCCCACATAGGAGCATCACAGACTGTACCAGGGCAGCTCCATGGATGGTGGAATAACGTTGTGGTAATTTTCCTCTTTTTATATATCTCTCCCTCTCTCTCTCTCTCTCAAAAAGATAAAAGAATGACAAAATTCAGGCTCAGGCAAAAACTAGTAAAGTCATTGGCCCCTTGAAATATATCTAAAATAGACCTACTAGCTTTTTCCAAAACAGACACCCCAAATCTTCATCTGCAATATTCTTGCCTTTAGAAGCATGATTAGTCAACAATTTGTTCTGCCTTATATCTTAACTCTTTTTCAGCCGCCAGGTTTCAGATGCTACCATGACACCACACGGACTTCCCTGGGCAGACGACCCCACCAATGTGTCCTGGAGCTCCACCTCCCCAGAGCCTTACCCCGCTAGGGAAAGAGAGAAACAGGCTGGGAGTATACCTGTCAATGCCCATGTTTAGTGGGGAAACAATTACAGAAGCCAGACCTTTCACTTTCTGCACCCCATAATGATCCTGGGTCCATACTCCCAGAGAGATAGAGAATAGGAAAAATATCAGGGGAGGGGATTGAATACAGAGTTCTGGTGGTGGGAATTGCACCCCTCTTATTCTAAGGTCTTGTCAGTATTTCCATTTTATATATAAAAATTTAAAAAAAGAATGAATGACAAAATTGGGCTGAGTCGGCTACTCAATGGTGGCAACACACATATCCAACACACACAGACACACACACACAGCTTTAGGTTCATTTCCCAGCACTGAGGGGGGTAGGTGGGAAAGAAAAAAGAGAGGAAGAAAGAAAAGAAGAAAGAGAGAAAGTGAGAGGATTGGAGGACAGAAGAGAAGAGATGTTAAGATGGTCCAGTATGCTAGAGGGAGAGAGTGGATGACAGACCCTGTTTTCCCATATCTGAGGACCTCACCTATGTCCATTCTGTTCTGTTCCTGTTAATTGGGGAGACTGTAGTGATTATCCCTAAATTCTAGGACTGTGTGCTTTGGTGGAAAGAGAAATCAGGGAGTTGGGCAGTAGCACAACAGGTTAAGCGCAGGTGGCGCCAAGTGCGAGGATCCTGGTTCTAGCCCCTGGCTCTCCACCTACAGGGGAGTCGCTTCACAGGCGGTGAAGCAGGTGTGCAGGTGTCTGTCTTTCTCTCCCCCTCTCTGTCTTCCTCTTCTCTCTCCATTTTTCTCTGTCCTATCCAACAACAGTGACATCAATAACAACAACAATAAAACAACAAGGGCAACAAAAGGGAATGAATAAATATTTTAAAAGTAATAAAAATATACTAAAAAAAAAAAAAAGAAAGAGAAATCCACTGGGATTTAGAACCACGAGTTCAAACTTCTGTAAGATTAGTCAGGCCCTGTGCCAGAGGGGACTCAGCACAGCAAGAATGTTCTGGAACAAGTATCTGTCACCTTGACAACTTGTGCCAGGTTACCCAGAGCTTAAGAGGTATCGAAAGATGTGGGACTATGGACATTTTTTTTTTTCATGATAAACCTGTAATCTCTTTCATCTTTGTGTGACCAGGGATTCCTGTCACCGTTATACTCAGTGGTCCTTAACATAGTCCACCCTGCAAGCAGCTGCATTGCATTTGTCCTAAAATGTCGCCTGTCCTTTCCTCCAGAGGCTACTGATCTCCAAAGAAAGTTGCTCATGCTCGCTACTATTTCCCCTTTCTAGGCTAAACTCACCCAGCTTTCCTAACTCTTTGTTACAGCACAGTTCCAGCATTTCCTTTGTCCTGTCACTTGCCTCTGAACATAGAGTGCCAAGTCTCCTGGTCCCAGCCTCAGCCTTGTCAGTCCCATTTTGTGAAATCACTCCAGCTTTTGTGACTCATTTCTGTATCTCACCGGACCACCACAGGATGTCATGCATCGAGGAGGCCAGGGCCCAGGTCTGCTTGCAGAGAGGAAATGCTGTGACGCTGGCCCATCCTCCCTTCGAGCACCCCTGGGTGCATTCACATGTGACTCTCACTGGGTGCTCATTTGCTGGGTGTTGGCAAAGGAGAGAGAGACTGGCTATCCTTTCTCTCTCTTGTCTTCTTGTGTCAGGGTCTTCATTTCAACCCAGGGTGCTGTGAAGAAGTGTGTGGGAGGCTGACCGAAACTAGTGATGGACTGCCCGTCTTTGTCTTCACCACAGCTCCTCTGAACGCTTAGCCCAGTGTCTCCTCTAAAGAAAGGAGGCAGTGTGTGTGTGTGTATGTGTGTGTGTGTGGTGGGTACTGACCCTCTGAGTACAGTGAGCTGTTTTCTAGGCAGCTAAGCCTCAGGGCCCAGAGGGTGTTGACAGCAAAATTATATAAGCCATTCAGTCCCCACCCCCTGTCAGTCACATCTGCCTGGCCTCTTGCCTGGAGTCCTTGTCATCTCAAAATGAGGAGGGAGAATAGGTTATTTTACTGTGGAAATGGGCGTGGGGGATGGGAGGAGTAACTTTAAGGGTTGAGTATCAAGATGACAGACACAGACTGAGGAGTGTACCCCTCAACCTCAAGTCTGATTTCCAGTCTTCTGTGACTGTTGACCTCAATTTTGTCTAATACTATTATTATTATTTTAGCAAAACACTACTATGTCTGGCTTATTGCTGGTGATTGAACCAGTATCCTCAGAGGCTTAGGTATGAAAGTTGTTGCATAACCATTATGCTATTTCCTCAGCCCCTCAAGTTCTGTCTTTATCAACACAAGACAGAAAAAAATCTGTTTGTCACTGTGGTGTCCTGGAGGCTCTGTCACTGAAGACACACACTCCGATAGTCAGACCTCTTGCTGAGGGAAGGTTGGGTGCTGAGGCTGATAGCTCAGCTCTGGCTGCCACACTAGTTGGGGCAGGGTCATCTGAGTTCCTCTAGCACAGACACCAACTGTTGGCAGAAGTGGTTGCTGGCCCTGGCTCAGTCTGTGATCTGGGCTGTCCACCCCCACCCCACCCCACTCCCCACCCCATTTCCACAAAGCCACTGTGCTGTATAAATAGAGAGGAGACTCCTCCCCCACCTCAGGGCCACAGGTCTCTTGGAGTCTGAAGTCACACTGCACATAGCCCTAAAGTCTGACTCCTTGAACCCTGAGCTGCCCCACAAGCAGGGGGTGCGAGGCCAGACTTAGTGCCCAGAGTCTCTCTCAGGCTTCTGCCAGGCCCAGTTCTTGATCAGAGTTGCTGAGGAAACCAGCTTCTCAGACTTGGTGAGGGTATACTTCCCATGCCTAGCAAAGGCACCAACATTCGTGGGTCGTCCTGAATCCTAACACTTTGAGTCAGGGACTCCATAGTGTTCTCTCCAGGAGCATTCCACTGTGGTTGAGGGGACAGGAAAGGACACTATTTGATGAGGACTAGCACTGTAGGCTCTTGTGTAACTGGCAGCACCTGCCCTCTCCCCCCACCCAGGTTGCCCTCAGGCAAATAATAAAAGGTCATCTTTCTTCCAACTTGGGTTTCTCTATATCTTATATCTCTATATCTTGGGGGGGAGAGAGAGAGAGAGAGAGGCCCTCTGAGGTGAGCTGTCACTCTGATCCCTGTTTCTTTTTCTCAAAAAGTATTTATTTATGAGTTAACCTGAGCATTACTTTAGTACATGCAATACTAGGGATTGAACTCAGGACTTCATGCTTGAGTGGCCCACACTCTTTCCACTACACTACCTCCTGTATTGTCACCTAGCTATTTTCTGTAAAAGTTATTTTGTGGGGGAGTCGGGCAGTAGCACAGCTCGACACAGGACTATATATATATAACACAGGACTATATATAAAGTGCAAGGACCGCTGTAAGGATCCCGGTTCGAGACCCCATCTCCCCACCTGCAGGGGAGTCACTTCACAGGTGGTGAAGAAGCTCTGCAGGTGTCTGCCTTTCTCTCCCCTCTCTGTCTTCCCCTCCTCTCTCCATTTCTCTCTGTCCTATCCAATGACGACATTAATAACAACAACAACAAAACAACAAGGGCAACAAAAGGGAATAAATAAATAATTTTTTTAAAAGTCATTTTGTGGGATGGGGAAACACCATAATGGTCATGCAAAAGACTTTCCTGTTAGCATCTTCAAGGTCCCAAGCTCAATCCCCCAGCACCACTAGAAGCCAGAGCTGAGCATAGCTCTGATCCTTTCTCTGTGTGTCTAACTCTCTCATTTAAATAAAATTAATTAATACTATTTTTAAAAAGTTAATTTGTTTTATTGTTTTAATGAGACAGATACCAAGAGTGACCAGACAGAGAAGAGAGCACTGTCTGATAATATGGGCAGCCTGGGATCAACACCAGAGCGTCATGCATGCAAGACTTGTGCTCCCTGATCCCTGCTCTTCAGTTTTTCTTTTGGTGGAAAAAGAAACAACAACCTGTATTTGGGGGGTGGGGATAGATAGAATATAGATTATGCAAAGAGACTCTCATGCCTGAGGCTTCAAAGTGCCAGGTTCAACCCCCCACACCACCATGAGCCAGAGGGGAGCAGTGCTCTGGTAAAAGAAAGAAAGAAAGAAAGAAAGAAAGAAAGAAAGAAAGAAAGAAAGAGAAAAAACACCTGTGTATTTGGCCCCTTGGTGAGGAAAAGGACAAGGAGGGAGGGAGTGACTGCTTGAGTGTCTTTGCAGCCAGCTTGCTTTGTTAATGATTCACAGTTTTGGGGGGGGGGTCCTCAGGCTTCCCCTGAATTTCTGGAAAAAAAACAAAAACCAGTGGGGTCACGACACACGTGGCAGCCAGAGTCAGCTTAGAGGGTCTGTCACCTTGCCTTGCTGGGAGGCACTTATCTCTGTCCTGCATCTGGACCCTGGCCTGATAAAGGGTACATAGACACCAGGGCTCCTTCTTCGGGTGGTGGGTGGAGGCGCTCAAAGGCGAGGCTGCCATAAACATTGACTTGGGACAGGGACAGAAAGTCACTGGAGCTTAAAATGCCAGGCTCTGAGTAAGTTAATGAGCTGCTAACAAGACAAGGGGACACCAGAATAGTCAGATCTGAAGCTGGAGTAAAAGCTCACGGCTGTCAGGGATGGATCTCAAATGTGGACGTTAGAGCCAAGTGGACTCTATAGGAGGGGGAAAGAAAACAGAGAGGCCTTAGCCAGGGCTCTACCATTCTCTCTGGATGAAATTAACAAAGTCATTTCATCTCTCTGAGAATTTATTTCATAGAGAGAAAAAAAGAGAGAGAAAATAAAGAAAGGAAGGAAGAAAGAAAGAAAGAAAACATAAAATCAAAGTGGTGGGTAGTCTAGGAAGGGGTATAGTGACTAGGATGTTAAACTGACAAGCTTGAGGTCCTGAATTTGACCTCTAGCATTATCTGTGCCAGTGATTCTCTGGTTCTCTCTCTTCTTATTATGTTAAATAAATCAAAATATATATTTTAATATTTATTTGTTTATTCCCTTTTGTCACCCTTGTTGTTTTATTGATGTTGTTATTGTTGGATAGGACAGAGAGAAATGGAGAGAGGAGGGGAAGACAGAGAGGGGGAGAGAAAGACACCTGCAGACCTGCTTCACTGCCTGTGAAGCGACTCCCCTGCAGGTGGGGAGCCAGGGGCTCAAACTGGGATCCTTATGCCGGTCCTTGCACTTTGCACCACAGGCGCTTAACCTGCTGCACTAGTGCCTGACTCCCATAAATGAATATTTTTAAATCAGGTGTACAGTTCAATAACAGCAATACAAACAACTTGATTAAGAAATGAGGGGGTCGGGCGGTGGCGCAGTGGGTTAAGCGCATGTGGCGCAAAGCGCAGGGACCGGCGTAAGGATCCCGGTTCGAGCCCCCGCTCCCCACCTGCAGGGGAGTCGCTTCACAGGCGGTGAAGCAGGTCTGCAGGTGTCTCTCTTTCTCTCCCGCTCTCTGTCTTCCCCTCCTCTCTCCATTTCTCTCTGTCCTATCCAACAACGAATTGTGTCAACAAGGGCAATAATAATAACCACAACGAAGCTACAACAAGGGCAACAAAAGGGGAAAAAAAAAATGGCCTCCAGGAGCGGTGGATTCATGGTGCAAGCACCGAGCCCAGCAATAACCCTGGAGGAGGAAAAAAAAAAAAAAGAAATGAGTGGGGGGGGAGTCGGGCTTAAGCGCAGGTGGCGCAAAGCACAAGGACCGGCATAAGGATCCCGGTTCGAACCCCGGCTCCCCACCTGCAGGGGAGTCGCTTCACAGGCGGTGAAGCAGGTCTGCAGGTGTCTATCTTTCTCTCCTCCTCTCTGTCTTCCCCTCCTCTCTCCATTTCTCTCTGTCCTATCCAACGACGACAACAACAATAATAATAACTACAACAATAAAACAACAAGGGCAACAAAAGGGAATAAATAAATATAAAAAAATACAAAAAAAAAAAGAAATGAGTGGGGGGGTAGGAGGGGTAATGCACCTGGTAGAGTGAACACATTATAGTGTTCAAGGACCCGGGTTCAAATTTTCAGTTCCTACCTACAGCAAGGGATTCACAAACAAGTGGTGAAGCAGTGCTGCAGGTGTCTCTACCTCCCCCTTCCATCTCAATTTCTCTCTATCTCTATCCAAAATAAATTTTAAAAAACGAAGGAAGGTGAGAGAGAGAGAGAGAGAGAGAAGAAGAGATGAGCAAGGAGCAGTAAAACAGCTCACTTGGATAGAGTGTTGCTTGCTTTGCCATGTATTCAACCCAGGGTTGCGGCCAGCCCCTTCTGTATTGAAGGAAGCTTTGATGTTGTGGTCTCTCTTACTACCTCTGTGACTCTCACCCTCTATTTACTAAGAAAAGAGGGGGAAAAAAGACTTGAATAAGCATTACACCAACAAAGTTAGATAAAAAAGGGACTTCCAAAATAGCTCACTTGGCTAGTGTGTTGCTTTGCCAAGAGTACAACCCAGGTTTGAGCTGAGTCCCTATCTCAATGAAGGAAGTGTCAGTGCTATAGTCTTTTTTACTCCCCCCCATTTTATTTATTTATTCATGAAGAAGATAGGCAGAGAGAAAGAACCAGGTATCACTCTGGTACATGTGCTGCTAGTGATTGAACTTGGGACCTCATGCTTGAAAGACCTGTGCTTTATCCACTGTGCCACCTCCTGGACCACTGCTATCTCTCTTTATCCAAGTTAAAAACAAACAAACAAAAAAACCCTCTCACAAAACCACAACAAAACAAAACATGAAAAGACATCAGCATCATTAAAACCACAATGAGACGCTCCCTCACACCCACTGGGATGACTATTATAAAAGAAACAGAAAGGTATTTGTGAGGATGTGGGAGAATTGGGACACTTCTGCACTGCTGCTATAAATGTAAAATGATGCAGCATTTGCAGAAAACAGCATCTCAGCTCCTCAAAAAATTCTTTTTATTGTTTAATATGGAGGGAGATTGGGCAGTGGTACACCCAGAGCACATACATTGCCATGCCTGAGGAACCAGCTTCAGGCAAGCACCAGGTCCCCACCTGCTTGAGGTAAAACCTCACAAGTAGGGAGCAGTGCTACAGGTGTCTCTCTTTCCCTCACAATTTCCCTCCTCAATTTCTCTTTGTCCTATAAAATAAATAACTAAATAAGATACCTTTCTTAACCTTATTGGCTTGCAAGTATAGTGCACATACAGGAAAGGAGGTAAAACTAAAATTCCTGTTTAATCACAAGCACTTGTGTAACTACTGCCTAGCTCAAGAGTTAAAATTGCAGAGTTGGGAAGATAGCACCAGTGGTAGCACATAGGAATTTCATTCAAGACATCCCAGGTTCAAACCCCAGCACCACTAACAGTCAGAGCTGAGAAGTGCACTGGTCAAATAGACAAACCAACAATAATAATCAAGAGTTAAAATCTTGCCAGCACACCAGAATTCAGGATAGTGTGTTACCACCTAGGCAGATAGTATCCGAAGATCAGCCTAGTGCTTGGACAATATATAAATGTAATACCCAAATGAAAATAAGTGAACTATAGCTACACACAGCAGTATGATGACTCTTACAAATATCACACTGCTTGAGCTACACCAGACCCTGTGGCCTGGGAGGTGGTGCAGCAGATAAGGCGTTGGACTCTTAGGCCCGAGGTGCTGAATTCGATCCCTAGTATCATATGTGCTATAGTGATGCTTTGGTTCTCTCCTTCTCCTCCCCTCTCTTATTAACACTTAATAAGAATTTTTGAAAGAAGAAATTTTTATTACAAAGAACAAAAGAAATACACCAGATCCAAAAGAAATATTGGAATAATGTACTGCAAATGTCAAGTGTTTTCCTCTGTTGTCACAATCAATTGTTTCTCTTTTTTTTGTACAGATAGATATGTTTTGGAGTTTTCTTTCTTGGAGAATTAATATTTTACATTCAACAGTAAATACAATAGTTTGTGCATGCACAACATTCCCCAGTTTCCCATATAACAATACAACCCCCACTAGGTCCTCTGTCATCCTTCTTGGACCTGTATTCTCCCCACCCACCTACCCCAGAGTCTTTTACTTTGGTGCAATACGCCAATTCCATTTCAGGTTCTACTTGTGTTTTTTTTTTTTTCTTTCTGATCTTATTTTTCAACTTCTGCCTGAGAGTGAGATCATCCCATATTTATCCATCTGTTTCTGACTTATTTCACTTAACATGAATTTTTCAAGGTCCACCCAAGATGGGCTGAAAACGGTGAAGTCACCATTTTCAATAGCTGAGTAGTATTCCATTGTGTATATATACCACAACCTGCTCAGCCACTCATCTGTTATTGGACACCTGGGTTGCTTCCAGGTTTTGGCTATTACAAATTGTGCTGCCAAGAACATATGTGTACACAGATCTTTTTGGATGGATGTGTTGGGTTCCTTAGGATATTATCCCCAGGAGAGGAATTGTAGGATCATAGGGTAGGCCCATGTCTAGCCTTCTGAGAGTTCTCCAGACTGTTCTCCACAGAGGTTGGACCAATTGACATTCCCACCAGCAGTGCAGGAGGGTTCCTTTGATCCCACACCCTCTCCAGCATTTGCTGCTGTTACCTTTTCTGATGTAGGACATTCTCACAGGAATAAAGTGATATCTCATTGTTGTCTTTATTTGCATTTCTCTGACAATCAGAGACTTGGAGCATTTTTTCATGTGTTTCTCGTCCTTTTGGATCTCTTCTGTGGTGAATATTCTGTCCATGTCCTCCCCCCATTTTTGGATGGGGTTATTTGTTGTCTTGTTGTTGAGTCTGGCAAGCTCTTTATATATGTTGGTTATTAAACTCTTATCTGATGTATGGCATGTAAAGATCTTCTCCCATTCTGTGAGGGGTCTCTTGGCTTGGGTAGTGGTTTCTTTTGCTGTGAAGAAGCTTTTTAATTTGATGTAGTCCCATAAATTTATACTTGCCTTAGTCTTGTTTGTAATTGGGTTCATTTCATTGAAGATGTTTTTAAAATGTATGCGTAAAAGAGTTCTGCCAATATTTTCCTCTAAGTATCTGATAGTTTGTGGTCTAACATCCAAGTCCTTGATCCACTTGGAATTTACTTTTGTATTTGTACAGTGGTTCAGTTTCATTCTTCTGCATGTTTCAACCCATTGTTTCCAACACCATTTGTTGAAGAGACTCTGCTTTCCCCATTGAATAGTCAGGGCACCTCTGTCAAAGATTAGATGTCCATAGGTGTGGGGGCTCACTACTGGGCTCTCAATTCTATTCCACTGGTCAGTGTGTCCATTCATGTTCCAGTACCAAGCAGTTTTGATGACAATGGACCTATAATACAATTTGAGATCTGGGAGTGTGATGCCTCCGGTTCTGTTCTTTTTCTCAAGATTGTTTTGGCAATTCTAGGTCTTTTCTGGTTCCAGATAATGTTTTGGAGTTTTCTAGACTATTTCATTTCATATCTAGTGGAATAACTCTCCCTCAATTTTATTTTGAGACTATTCCTGTCAAGTACCGTAAAAAAAATGAACAACACATATAGCAAGAAGTTTGATAGGAAATAAAGTCATTCTGAAGAAGACGTATCTTTGCAGTTCTGAGATTTCTATCCATGAACTGGCATAATCTTTACCTACTTAAATTTTTTTTGTGTGTGCGTGGTCTGGGAGGTGGCACAGTATTGGACTGTCAAGCATGAGATCCTGAGTTTAATCCCCAGCAGCTCATGTACCAGAGTGATGTCTGGTTTTTTCTCTCCTCTTATCTTTCTAGTAAGTAAATAAATGTTTGTTTGTTTGTTTGTTTCCCTCATTGATGTTATGGAGTTTTATACAAGTATGCCATGTTGATCCTTTCTTTAAAAACATTTTATTGGTCTGGTGAGACAGCATAATGGTTATGTAAAGAGACTCTTATGCCTGAGGCTCCAAAGTCCCAGGTTCAATCCCCAGCACCATCATCAGTGAGACAGACTATGACCCACATCAGACAGACTATGACCCACATAGTCAACGACTGCCACCTCTCCAGATTCAAAGGAGGTCTTGAAACTTTACATCAGGCTCAACCTGATGCTGTTGACTGGCTATGGAAGAAGGGCAAACGCTAGAAGAATCATAAGCGAGAGGTGAGCAGTGCTCTGGTAGCTCTCCCTATGTATCTTTCTCTCTGTGTCTCTCTTTCATTAAAATAAATACATAAAATATTTAAAGAAACAACACAACCCCTTTGTGGACCCCCATAGGACCTTGCCCTCAACTTGGATCAACAATGGTAGAGAATGTTCCATCCTCCAAAGGGAGGATGGATGATATACTCTGCTACACCTGAGGAAGATGGATCCTGATATTGGGGCAGCTTGGAATGTTCCTACTTATGACCACAGAATGTGAGCTCAGATCTACAGGGATGCAGAGGTCACATAGGCTCCTAAGCTGAATACGGGCCCCAGTTCACATCAAATCGATGGGGTTTACAATCAACAATATTTATACACCTTTCCCATATTTGGGAGCTACTCTCTTCCCTGATCCAGCTTTCTGGTCCTTCTGCCAGCCATGACATCATCTTCCCAGACAATAACTTGAATCCACCTGCATATCAGATTTCAGGCTCAGACAAAAACAAAACAAAACAAAAACAAACAAATGAAAAAACACTAGTATAGCCACAGGCCCTTTGGAATATAACTAAAATATGCCTACTAGCTATCTACAAAACAGAGACCCCACCCCCCCAACTCTTCACTTGCACTATTCCAGCCTTTAGGTCCATGATTGGTCAACAATTTGTTTGGCTTTGTATGTTGGCTCTCTTTTCAACCACCAGGTTCCATATGCTAGCAGGATGCCGACCAGACTTCCCTGAACAGACAACCCCACCAATGTGTCCTGGAGCTCTGCTTCCCCAGAACCCTTCCCCAATAGGGAAAGAGAGAGGCAGGCTGGGAGTATGGATCGACCTGTAAATGCCCATGTTCAGCAGGGAAGCAATTACAGAAGCCAGACTTTCCATCTTCTGTATCCCACAATGACTTTGGGTCCATACTCCCAGACGGTTAAAGAATAGGAAAGCTATCAGGGGAGGGGATGGGATACAGAATTCTGGTGGTGGGAATTTTGTGGAGTTGTACCCCTCTTATCCTATCATTTAGTCAATGTTTCCTTTCTGTACATAAAAAATTAAAAAAATATTTAAAGAAAACATTTTACTTTATTTTTATTTTTTTGGATAGAGAAATAGCTGATTTGGACAGTACGTTGCTTTGCCATGTGCAAGGCCCAAGGACTCCCACTGCACGGACGGAAGCTTTCCACTTAGCACCTCATGCTTGTGGGTTCTTTACCTTATCTACTGTGCTACTTCCTGGACCATACTTCAGAAGTTTTAAGGGTACATTTTCCTGGCTTAACTTCCCCTAAATTTAAAATAAAGATATTATTTCTATGCAATTTAATTCCCCTATTTTAGGTGCATAGTTCAGTGGATTTCCATAATTATAGACAATTTCACAGCCACTTTCACACACAGGATGCAAAAAAATTCCATTACTGTTGGGATTTTTTAAAAATGTAACTTAAAAAAAGATTTTTTTATTATTTATGAGAAATATGAGAAGAGATAACCATAATATCAATCTGACACATGCAATGCCAGGAATCAATCTGGACCTCATGCTTGAGAGTCCAGTACTTTATCCACTGTGCCACCTCCTGAGACACATCTTGATATATATATATACATATATACACACACACACACACACACATTTCTTTCTTTCTTTCTTTCTTTCTTTCTTTCTTTCTTTCTTTCTTTCTTTTTACCTTATTGAGAGACCTGGGGATTGGGGTGGAAAAATGGATAAAGTGTTGAACTCTCATCACAACCCAATCAATGCAACGAGTGCCACCTCAGCATGCTTCACTTCAGACTGTGTCCAGAGACTTCAGGTGTGGAATGACAACCCTTCAGCTTCATTACTCAGGTGAGACTGTTCTTTTCGTAGTATTCTCTAATTCCATTCCAGGTGGTTCACTTCCTAACAAAGTCCCAAAACCTTGATATAGACCAGGTCCCCTGAGATAGAGCATATGTTCACACATATCCATAAACTAGGGCAAAATATATACCTGAAAGCAAAATTACACAATAGTCTGCAGTGAGTACCCCCCAAACACTTCATCTGCACTATTCCAGCTATTAGGTCTATAATTGTTCAACAGTTGTTTGGCTTTGTATGTTATCTCTCTTTTCAGTCACCAGGTTCCAGATGCTAGCATGATGCCGACCAGACTTCCCTGGACAGACGAACCCACCAGTGTGTCCTGGATCTCCGCTGCCCCAGAGACCCACCCTACTAGGTAAAGAGAAAGGCAGGCTGGGAGTCTGGATCAACCAGTCAATGCCCATGTTCAGCGGGGAAGCAATTACAGAAGCCAGACCTTCCACCTTCTGTAACCCACAATGACCTTGGGTGCATACTCCCACAGGGATAGAGAATAGGAAAGCTATCAGGGGAGGGGATGGGATATAGAGATCTGGTGGTGGGAATTGTGTGGAGTTGTACCCCTCCTATTCTATGGTTTTGTTAATGTTTCCTTTTTAAAATAAATAAATAAATAAAAAATTTTTAAAAAAGTGTTGAACTCTCAAGCATGAGGTCCTGAATTCAATTCCTGGCATCATATGTGCCAGAATGATGCTCTATTTACTTTCTCATTAATAAATATTTTAAAATTAATTAGTTAATTGATTGATTTTGCTGTCAAGGTTCTCTTTGGGACTTCATGAGTGTATGGTTCACAGTGAACTGTTTCATTCCTTCCATTCCTTCCTTCTCTCTGTCTCTTAGAAAGGAGAGACACTACAGCACTGCTACACCACAGTGAAGCTTTCCCCTTGAATAGTATTCCCAATGTGGTGGGAGTGGTAGTAGAAGGGGATCTGATCCTGAGTCCCCAACATGGCAAAGTGTGCACTCTACAAGGTGAGTCATCTCTTCTGGCCCTTTGGGCCCTTGACTTTTAGAGGGAAACTGACAAATCATTTTGGGGTCCACAGAAATCTTGGAGTGGTAGCACAAGCAAGCTGTCTTAAGGAATGAGAAGCATTTCCTGATCCCTGAGGGGGCAAGAAGCTTGGGGTGTAGAGTGGAGCCTGGGGATTTAGGGCAAGCAGACACGGGAGAGCCTATGATCCAGTGTCAACAAGAGATGTCTAAAGACAGAGAAGAAACAGCTGCTTACAGGTGGTGAAGGAAGGCAGACTCCTGTCCCAGAGCACACTGGGGTTGTGGGGGTGAGGGTTGTATGGCTCCACCTCTCCTCTGTCTTCAGCCACTCTGGAAACCACTGAGCAGCCCCAAGGGCACAGCCTCCAGGTGGAGGTGTCCCGAGCAGCAGGTGTGTGTCAGCTCCCAGCAAATGCTCTCAGGTTAAAGGGATGAGCCTTTGTTGGGGGTCCACAGAAGACAATGACCCTTCCAGAGTGGGTGGTGAGGGTGAGGTCGCCTGTTCCAGGTTCACTTTGCCTCACAGCCTGGAGCGTATCTCCTCCGTGTGGGCTGAGGGGCCAGGCCAGCTGGCTGGGGCAGGGGGCGGGGCACTGCTGATAGGGATCAACCTGCTCCTGGGGCCCTGGCACCCGCCCCACCCCACTGGGCTCACCCTACAGGCTCTCAGTATATGCAAGGGGATAGTTGTCTATGGGAATAGAAACAGCACTCTCAGGTGAGTGAGAAGGGGGTGAGGGGGGAGGGGAGAAAAGATGAGAGAGGAGATGAATGAGAGAGAGGAAGAGTGAGGAGAGGAAAGAAGAGAGGAAGTAGAGGAGAGAGCAGCGAGAGAGGGAGAGAAGAGAGAGGAGTGGAGATAGAAGAGAGTAGAGAAAAATGGACAAGAGAAAAAGGAGAGAGGGTAAATGAGAGAAGAGAGTGGGGGAGAAGAGAGGAGAGGAAGGAGAGAGAGGAAAGAGGTGAAAGAGAGAAGGGAGAGAGCAGGAGAGAAGGGAATACAGGTGGGGAGGACTGGAGCCTGAGGTAAGAAGCTGGGACTCTACTGGCCGATCCCCCAGCATCTGGGCAGGAAGGATGGGACAATGGCTTCTCTGATCCCCGCTGGTCTGCTGAGTGCAGGGATGCGCCCCTGGCCCAAGGCTCTCAATGCTTCTCTGCAGAAGGGGTCTGAGCCAGGAGCCACCCGGGAATGGGAATGGCCTCTCCCGTACTCTTCCCCTCCTCCCCTCCCTGGGGGACTGGCGAGCCCGCATTCCCGCAGCGGGGTGTGGGAGGGGAGGCGGGGGCACGGACAGGCCGCTGGCTTTCCTGGGTTACTCGGCTCAGGGTCCAACCAGCAGGCAGGAGACAGGCCAGAGGTCACTGTAACACAGACCGCACATCCCTGTTAAATACATCAGCTTTTAATCAGTCCTTGTTCAAAGTCCAGCGAGTTCGGAGACCAGAACTCAACAGCAGAGAGAGTTCCTGAGCGAGTGAGCAGCCCGTGGCTCTCTGCCTCCAGACCAGGTAAGAGCGGGCTCTGAGTCCCACAGCCAAGCAGCTTTCTGCTTCTTTCTCCCCTGCATGGAGGCTGACCTGGCCGGGCAGAGGCTCGCAGAGGCCGGCCCCTCTGTGTGGGGGCGAGGAGTTGCCCCCTCTCTGCTAGTGATGCTCCTGGTTCCCAGAAGAATCCCGCAGAAGGCTCAAAGAGAGTCCCCAAAGGGAGCAAAACAAGAGCCCCTCTTCCTGCTGGGGAACTAGAATCTCCCTACTAGACCAGGGCTTTTGAGCATTAGAGGTTTGCTTCTGTAATCAGCCCTACAAAGATTTGATCCAGCTTACCTTCCCACTGGGTAATGAAATGGGTATCTATATACTATTCACCACTGTTTAAAAAATATTTATTTGATAGGACAGAGAGAAATTGAGAGGGAAGGGGGAGATAGAGGAGAGATAAAGGGACTTACTTCACTGCTTGTGGACTGGAGGCTTGAACCTGGGTCCTTGTGCATGGTAATGTGCGCACTTAACTGGGTGCACCACCACCTAGCAGCTCTTTTCATCACTTTCTAGCACTAAGCACTGAAGAGAAACCAGTGGATTTCTACAGTGGCTGCAAATTATTATTATTTTCACCAGATCACTGGTCAGCTTTGGTTTATGGTGGTGCTGGGTATTGAATCTGGGACCACCTGATGCCTCAGACATGAGAAGCTGTTGCATTAAACTCTGTGCAGTCTCTTTGAGCCCCAAGCTGGCTGGACTTTAAGGCAAAGGTCTTCAGGTTCTATTCTTCAGAGTTAATTCTTTGGATCTTTGTGAATGTGTGAAAATTCTTGTTTTTCCCACACTTCCCCAGATGATTCTGGTGAAAGGACAGCTTTGGGAGGCTGCTTGTTTCCTAAGCAGAGCTGTTAAGGAGGATTAAATGTGGCTTGTATCTAAGGGCTCCCCAGCTCAGTTGTCCCCACAGACACTCCTCTTGCATTGCTGTCCCCTCAGCCCTCTCAGCTCTGTCTCAGAATGTCACAGGGCTTGTTTCAGCTGTTGTTGTCTAGTAACCTGGAGTCACATGCCCTTTCCACACAGCAAATAGCTCAGGGACTTTGAGTTCATGTGTTATGACTAAGTAAATCACTCTTATCTTCTGCTCTCTCTGTATCCTTTCCACCACAAACTACTAGACAGCTAGTGATGATGTCCTGTGTCCCCTTGCTCAGCACCATCTCCTCCTCCAGAGGAAACAGAGTGCAGACAGCCCAAGTTTGGCCAGTCCTTAGTGCCAGGCCTTCTGACAGAGAAGTCAGTTAGCCAGCTGGGCCTCCATTTCTTCTATCACAATATCTCATCTTCCTCCAAGACTGGACTTAATTATAAATAACAGGTGTTTGAGCATAAATACAAACTTGTTTACATTTCAGATGTGGGTATCCAATGGTTCTGTGGAACTAAAGGGAGAAAACAGCCTTGAGGTCACTGGGAGAACTTGTTCCAGGCTTTTAATCTCACCGAGTCTCTGTTTACTCATCTGTAAACATTGGGTTGAGATTAGATGATTGTGAATGTCCTTTTCAGATGCTGGAACCTTGAAGCTAGCTCCTTCTTGTTATTTGGTTATAAATTAAAATGTTACTTACCCAGCAAGGAGACTATTATTATTTTTTTAAAAGAATTTATTTATTTTATTTATTTATTTAAGAGAAAGATAGGAGGAGAGAGAGAAAGAACCAGACATCACTCTTGTACATGTGCTGCCGGGGATTGAACTTGGGACCTCATGCTAGAGAATCCAATGCTTTAGCCACTGTGCCACCTCCTGGACCACTTATTTTTTATTTATTATTATTTTTTAATTTAAAAAAATTATATTTATTTATTGGATACAGATAGTCAGAAATCGAGAAGAAGAGGGAGACAGAGAGGGAAAGAGACAGGAAGACACCTGCAACCCTGCTTCACCACTCGCAAAGCTTTTCCCCTGAAGGTGGGGTCTGGGGGCTCGAACCTGGGTCCTTGCACATTGCAACATGCGCACTCAACCAGGTGCGCCACCACTTGGCCCCTATTTTTATTTTTCAAAGTATTTATTTATTCCCTTTTGTTGCCCTTGTTGTTTTATTGTTGTAATTATTACTGTTGTCATCGTTGTTGGATAGGACAGAGAGAAATGGAGAGAGGAGGGGAAGACAGAGAGGGGGAGAGAAAGATAGACACCTGCAGACCTGCTTCACTGCCTGTGAAGTGACTCCCCTGCAAGTGGAGAGCCAGGGCCTCGAACTGGGATCCTTACACCGGTCCTTGTGCTTTGCTACCTGCACTTAACCCAGTACTCTTCTGCCCAACTCCCAATTATTATTATTATTATTATTATTATTGCTCTGGACCAAAATTTTTAGGTAGAGATAGAAATAGACAGTGGGAGAAAGGAAAAGACATGACAGCACCAAAGCGTCTCTCAGTGCACTGGGAGCTGGGCTTGAACCTGGGTCGTGTGCATGGCAAAGCAGTTACCCTTCCAGGTGAGCTATCTTGCTGGGGAAGGATTTTTTTTTAATTTTGCCAGAGAGAAATCGAGAGAGGAGGAGGAGAGAAAGACACCTGCAGACCTGCTTCACCGCTTGTGAAGTGACCCCGCTTCAGGTGGGGAGCCGGGGACTCCAACCTGGGTCCTTATGCCAGTTCTTGTGCTTTGTGCCATGTGTGTGTAACCCACTGTGCTACCACCCAACTCTCGGATTTTTTTTTAATTAGTTCTCCTTCCTTTTAGCTCACCACTGCCTCTCATCATTTGCAGCCTTGATTGTTAGTATCCTGTTACTTTTTAGTTATCATTTTGCCAAATGTTTGGCTTCAAGAGAGCAAGGATCTTGGCCTTTGTGTAAGCAGCTGTAATCCCACTCTTAGGACAGAGCCTGGCTGAGGCATCTGGCTGAAGGGCAGTTAGTGGGGCTGGCCAGGAGCTGCAGGAAATGAATGTTCTGGCAATTTGCCCAAAGAAGAGCAGGCTGAGGGAGTCTTGGTTGCCTCTAAGGTCCCGGGCCAGATCCTGAGGGAATGAGTGTCTTTGGTCACCTCTTGATTAGAAGACTTACATGTTTGTTGCACAACAGTGTGTTAATACAAACAAAATTTGACCTATCTTCCTTGGTCTATCCCTCCTTCCTTCCTTCCTTCCTTCCTTCCTTCCTTCCTTCCTTCCTTCCTTCTCTTCCTCCTCCTTCTTCTCTTTCCCCTCCTTCTCCTCCTTCTCTTTTTGTCACCACTGGTCTCCAGGCCAACTTTTTTTAGATAGAAAGTCAGATAGAGAGAAAGAAAGACATCATAGCATCAGAGCTTCCTTCAATGTGGTGGGGGCCAGGCTCAAACCTAGGCTGTGTGTATGACAAAACAGCACTATCCAAGTAAACTATTTTGCTGGGCCTCCTTGATACTTCCTTTTTTAAAAAATTTATTTATTCCCTTTTGTTGCCCTTGTTGGCTTATGGTTGTAGTTATTATTGTTGTTGTTGATGTCGTTCGTTGTTGGATAGGACAGAGAGAAATGGAGAGAGGAGGGGAAGATAGAGAGGGGGAGAGAAAGATAGACACCTGCAGACCTGCTTCACCGCCTGTGAAGTGACTCCCCTGCAGGTGGGGAGCCGGGGGCTTGAACCGGGATCCTTATGCTGGTCCTGTGCTTTGCACCACCTGTGCTTAACCCATTGCGCTACTGCCCGACTCCCCCCTTGATACTTCTTATGGGACTGCCCAGACTTTATTCATCTGTTAGGTGTGAGCTGGAAAGACAACATAATGGTAATGCAAAATAACTTTTATGCCTGAGGCTTTTGAGTTCACAGGTTCAATCCCCCACAACATGATAAACAAGAGCTGAGCAGTGTTATGGTAAAATAAATAAATAAATAAATAAATAAATAAATAAATATCTGTCAGGTGTGTATCAGTCAGAGTCTTGGTACCAGAACTGGAAATTTGCATTCCAGAGGGCTTTAAAAAAAAAATCTCTAAAATCTACTTTTAGTATGTACTTTATTCTCTTTCCAAATAATTGTATGGAGAAAATTTACAAGATTGTTGCTATCACAATGATACAGTTTCGTATCACCCCAGGAAAGGTATCAGCAAGCCTCTCTAATCCTTTCCTGCCTCTCCCCCTTGAGTCCCTGGATCTGCTGAACTGAACCATAGATTTTCTTTTTTTCCTTCCCAGAGTACTGCTCAGCTCTGGCTTTATGGTGCTAGTTGGGACTGAGCCCAGCACCTTGGAGCTTCAGGCATGAAAGTTGTTTTACATAACCACAATGCTGTCTGCCAGCTTCTGGACCCCAGATCACACATGTTTCACCCTGAGTGGACGCATTCTTACTCTCTTCTCCAAGCCTGTTTCCTTGCTGCTCAGATGGGCACAGGAGGATCTGGGTCCTGTTGTCATGAGGCGGGGATGGGGGTGCACTCAGTACCCACTGCTTTAGGTGCCCTGGGCTCTGCAGGTAGCTTAGGAATGGTTTGACCCCAGGGAAGGAAGGGTCCTAGACTGTGGCCAGGAGCTCTGGTCAAGAGAAAGATAACCCCAGCCTGTTGGATGGCAGTGGGGTGAGGGGTTGCTCTTGGGCTGGGGTGACTCCCAGTGTCTAGTAAGGCTCCCAGGTTCATATCATATGAATGCTAAGACACCCTGGCAGTCAGTAGGTAGGCTGAGTTCAAGGCTCTTCGTGTCTAGTGTGATCCACTTCTTCCCTCTGGCATACATCCATTCTCTGAGATTTGGAGTCATCCATCCTCACTCCCACCCCCCATTCCTGGACCTCACTGCCCTGCTCTTTTTTGCTGTGTGTGTGTGTGTATGTGTGTGTGTGTGTGTGTGTGTGTGTGTTTTCTTCTTCTGTTAGATCTAACTACTCAAAGCCATGAATAGATCCTCCCTTTCATGGTAGCGAGCCTTGGCTCAAACTGAGTTTGAGTCCAGTCTCTACTACTCATCTAAATGGTACAGGAGGTGGGAGGAAGGGTAGGGAGGTCAGGGTGAGCACTTTGGGGTGCGGGTGCAGGTAGGTGTATACACATATCAAGCTGTAGCCCCACTATGTGCATAATATTGTAAGGCAGTAAAATGACATTAAAACAAAGGGAGCCCCCCAAAGCAAACAAAGAGGAATCAATTTAATCTTTAGCCTTTAAATTTTTTAATGGTTAAATGAGAGCCCATAGATGGTACCAGGCTGGTACTTGGAGCCTAGTAGTAACTCAATGAATTCATAATACAGGGCATAATGGTTCTGCAAAAGACTTCCTTGCTGGAGGTTTCAAGGCTCCAGGTTCAATCCCCAGCACTGACATAAACCACAGCTAAGTGGTGCTCTGATAAAAAAAAAAAAAAAAACGGGGGGGGGGGAATGTCAGGTGGTACCGCAACGGGTTAAGTGCATATGGTGCAAAGCACAAGAACTGGCACAAGGATCCCAGTTCAAGCTCCTGGTTCCCCACTTGCAAGGGTGTCACTTCACAGGTGGTTAAGCAGGTCTGCAGGTGTCTTTCTCTCCTCCTCTCTATCTTCCCCTCCCTTCTTCATTTCTCTCTGTCCTACCTGTCCTACCCAACAACAAAAACATCATAAACAACAACAATAATAATAACCACAACAACATTAAACAACAATGGCAACAAAATGGAAAAAAATAGCCTCCGGGAACAGTGGATTCGTGATGCAGGCACTGAACCCCAGCAATAACCCTGGAGGCCAAAAAAAAGAAAAAAAAGAAAAAAATTTGTTCTGATATATATATATTAATACCTGTAGACGTGCTTCATCGCTTGTGAAACGACCCCACTGCAGGCAGGGAGCCGAGGTCTTGAACCAGGATCCTTATGCCATGTGCTCTTAACTCACTGTGCAACCGCCCAGCTGGAAAAAAAAAATTTGTATGACAATGACAAAACTGTTTCATTCACTAGTCCAGAACTCAGTGCCATTGTTCAGAACTTACACTGACAACTGTCCCCACTGTGCACAGGAGGCAGGAGTGTCTATTCTAGGTTGAACCCTTTTCTCTGCGGTACTAAGCATGTCTGGATTATGTGAAGACTTGAGGTCCGGAGAGTGAAGGGACGTCTTCAGAGGCGGGTGTTTCATAAAGGATTTGTGTATGATCTAACATTTGAGGTGACTTGTAAACTGTTATTAACTAATGAATAATAATAATAAAAGTTTTGAACCAAGCCTGGAAAGTGGGTGGGTCTTGAATTCATTCACTTGGAAAAACTATTTGCTCAGGACAGGCTTTAATAAGCAAGGGGAGCAGGCAGGCATTCCTGGGCAGCCCGCATTGGGGTCAAAGGGCAGGCTGGGTGTGGGTGACCACTGAGGAGCACAAGGGACAAGGCAGGGCTGACCCTTGAAGCCTGACTCGGGTGTCTAGGCTTTTGATTCTTTTAATTTATTTTTTAATTTTAAAAGTTTATTTATTAACAAGAGAGCTAGAGCACTAGTCTGGTTTATGTAGAGTCAGGAATCAAACTCAGGACCTCTTGCTCAAAAGCACTATACTCTACCACAGTTCTACTTCCTGGGTTGCTGGACTTTAATTAATTGATTAATTAATCAACCAATCAAGTAATTAGTAGAACAGGGATCTTGCATGCGTGGTTTTCCCACCCCGCGGATCTTATATGTGTGTGATTTTTAGCACTCTATACAGTTGTTTTCAGGAAGAGAGAGACTGAGAAAGGGGATGATACTAGAGCTTCCTCTGGTGACAGAAAGCATCCCACTTGATGTTGGGGTTTGATCCTGGACCACACGCATGGTAATGCAGGTCCCCTTCCCACCCAATGAGCTGCCCCTCAGAACCCTTTCATGGAAGGGTGGGGGGGGGGGCTGGGTGGTAGCACACCATTAAGCACACACTAGCAAAGCACAAGGATTGGCACAAGGATCCTGGTTGGAACCCCTGGCTCTCCACCTGCAGGTGGGTCACCTCAGAATCGGTAAATCAGGTCTGTAAGTGTCCATATTCTTCTTCCCCTCCTCTCTCAATTTCTCTGTCCTATGCAACAACAACAATAACAATGGGAAACAAAAAGATGGCCACCAGGAGCAGTGGAATTGTAGTGCAGGCACTGAACACCAGCAATAACCCTGGAGGCAAAAAACGAAACAAAACAAACAAAAAGAAAAACCTTTGTTAGTGTTTTATACTGACATGCATGGTGGAAGCAAGATGGGGGAGTTTGTTTCAAGGCAGTGACTGGCAGGTCCTTAAAGGAGGATGACTTCAGTGCTTAAGGGAAAAATGGAGGAACTAAAACAAGTTAGGAGGGTCTGTAAAAGCAAGATGTCAATTTGTGGGGAGGCTCTTTGTTCTATGCACCTCAGGCAGGCTTAGCTGTTCTCTGGCACCAGTTTGTCACCAACATTTCTGTTTCCACATGATACCTATTCCATCTCTCTCCCTGAAGAAAGAAGTCTGAGATAAGCAAGTGAAGTGCTCAAGACCTTGGACTCCAGTCTGGAGTCCCACCATATAGGACAAAGTACTGTGCACGGCTGCTGGTGCTGGACAGATGGTATTTAGAACCAGAAGGCCCAGTGAGTTCCCAGATCAGCAGATTCCATTCCTATCACCTTATCACCTCTGAGGAATCTGGATACATTTTGTTCCTGACTGATCCCACCACTTCATTTTCAGGGGACTGTATTCCATGGACTATCCATACTGGAAGTCCATTACTGGCTAAGATCAGCAACTTTTCTATAGAAAGGTTATAGTTAACAAAATCATATTTGTCAAAGTATATGGGATTAAGGATGCATTGACCAGCATTACCTTTTACTCTAGCCACCTGTCAACATCATTTCAGATACAGTAAGGTGTTTTTTTTTTTAATATTTATTTACTTATTGTACAGAAGCAGAGAGAACTTAAGAGGGCAGGAAGGATACAGAAGAGAGAAATAGACACCCACAGCACTGCTTCACTGCTCATGAAGCTTTCCCCTGCAGGTGGTGATTGGGAGCTTAAACCTGGTTTCTTATACATGAAACATGTGCTAGGGGGCCGGATGGTGGTGGTGCACCTGATTGAGTGCACATGTTACAATGTGCAAGGACCTGGGTTTGAGCCCCCCATCCCTACCTGCAAGGGAAAAGCTTCACAAGTAGTGAAATAGGGTTGCAGGAGTCTCTCTGTCTCTCTCTCTCTCTATCTCCTACCCCCTCTTGATTTATGTCTCTATCCAGTAAACAAGTATATATATAGAACATGTGCTCAACTGGATGCACCACTACCTGTCCTTTCAATAAGATTTATTTTATGTTTTTGGAAGAACTAGCATATGCCAAGGTCCTGAGGCATGTTTTGAAAGAAGGCAGATACAGCTGTCCATGGGCAGGGAGCCCCCAATCAGGCTGAGGACTATAAGGAATTCTTGGTTTATCTATAGTTGCTGACTTAACACCACCCATCCTAGCAACTGAATTTTTCCAACAAAAATTTGGTGAAATTTATGTGTTTGTTTTGTTTTCCTGATGTGCAAAAGTTGGAGGAGCAGCATTCCTTCCAAGGGCATGATGTGCAGATATTCTGGGTCAAGCTTCCAGGGAATGTTCCTTTTTCCTTGCTGAAGTTCAAAGTGTCTTCCAGACCAGCATAAAGTCCCTTGAAAAACAAATAAGATTCAGGTCTAATGTTACCCGAGAGCCACTGCACTCTCCCACCTTTTTTTTTTTTTAATTTTATTCCTTTTTTGTTGCCCTTGTTTTATTGTTGTAGTTATTGTTGTTGTTGTTATTGATGTCATTGTTGTTGAATAGGACAGAGAGAAATGGAGAGAGGAGGGGAAGACAGAGGGGGGAAAGATAGACACCTGCAGACCTACTTCATGCTTGTGAAGCAATTCCCCTACAGGTGGGGATCTGGGGCTCGAACCGGGATCCTTATGCCGGTCCTTGTGCTTTGCGCCATGTGCGCTTAACCCGCTGTGCTACCGCCCGATTCCCCTCTCCCACCTTTTGCATCTCTGACAATAATTTACAGCTATCAATACATCCTAGGTTAGAAATCAGATATCCCAGGAGTCGGTGGTAGCACAGCGTGTTAAGTGCAGGTGGTGCAAAGTGCAAGGACCGGTGTAAGGATCCGGTTCGAGGCCCTGGCTCCCCACCTGCAGGGGAATTGCTTCACAAGCGTGAAGCAGGTCTACAGGTGTCTTTCTCTCCCCCTCTTTGTCTTCCCCTCCTCTCTTCATTTTTCTCTGTCCTATCTAACAACAAAGACATCAATAACAACAATAATAGCTACAACAATAAAACAACAAGGGCAACAAAAGGGAATAAATAAGTAAATAAATATTTTAAAAATCTTAAAAAAAGAAATAAATCAGATATCCTTTTACTGTCACATTTACTTTAATTTAACACTGTTCACATGCTGTCTTTAAGTTTCTGTTGGTCTGCTTTTTCATGATTCCAGGTGTTGGTGACATAACCATGTATGTTTGTGTGTGTTCATGTGTGTGTGTGCATGTGAGTGCATACATGTGTGGTGGGGGAGAGGTAATTTTCTTTGTTATCTGATCCTTACTACATTTTTGATTCTTTTTTAAAGACTTTTTTTCCTTTTTTCCCCTTTATGTTGCCCTTATCGTCATTGTTGTTGTTATTGCTGTTGTTGTTGTTGGATAGGACAGAGAGAAATGGAGAGAGGAGGGCAAGACAGAGAGGGGGAGAGAAAGATAGACACCTGCAGACCTGCTTCACCACCTGTGAAGAAACTCCCCTGAGGGTGGGGAGCTGGGGGCTCGAACTGGGATCCTTACGCTGATCCTTGTGCTTCGTGTCACGTGCGCTTAACCCACTGCGCTACCGCCCGACTCCCACATTTTTGACTCTTAACCAAAAGATAAGATGGTGGTGGGTTCAGAGTATTCGTGACTAACAATCACAGACAACTGATTTTTGGAGTCACCTTGCTCTAGCTTGGACCTTAAGAGAGGGGCAAAGGGGTAGTGCAGTGGTTTGAGCACACATGGTGTGAAGTGCAAAGACCAGCACAAGGATCCCGGTTCGAGCCCCTGGCTCCCAACCTGCAGGGGCATCGCTTCACAAGTGGTCTGCTGGTGTCTTTCTCTCCCCCTCTCTGTCTTCCCCTCCTCTCTCAATTTCTCTGTCCTATCCAACAATGGCAACAATAACAATAACAACAACAACAACAGGGGCAACAAAATGGGAAAAATGGCCTCCAGGAGCAATGGACTTGTAGTGCAGGCACCGAGTCCCAGCAATAACCCTGGAGGAAAACAAGCACTTTTTATTTATATTTTTTTATTGGATAGAGACAGAAAGAACTTGAAGGGGGAAGGGGAGGTAGAGAGGGAAAGAGAGAGATACCTGTAGCACTGCTTCACTGCTTTTCCTCTATAGGTGGGGACTGTGGGCTTGAAGCTGGGTTCTGTGCACTGTCATATGTGCACTCAGCCATGTGCATCACAGCCCAGCCCTCTTCAGCTATTTCTTTCCTGTGAAAAATAACAGTGATGTCAGCTCTTCTCTGGCCCCATCCACAGTCCTGCCACGCTCGTTATTGTCATGCTTTCTTCTAAAATCCACACTGATTTCTGAAATGTCCTTATTTACTTTTCTGACCCTGAGCGTATTATCCTCTTTCCCAGTGGCAATCAGCTTATCCTTTTTGAAGAATGCAAGGTCTAAGGTAGGATTAATCATTAAGATTGATTAGAAAAAGATTTCTTTGGCCCTCATCCCAAGCCTTTTCTGTTCACCAGCCAGCACTTTGTTCTATTTCCCACGGACAAGCAACCGTGCTGCCAAGAATTGACTTTTTCTCCCAGAGCTCAGAAATGGTTACAGCCTTCTTTGGGTTGCAGCATTTTGTTTGTTTGTTTGTTTTTTCCAGATAGAGACAGAGATGGAGAGGGGGAGTGAGATGGAGAGGAGGGAGAGCGGGGCCACAGCACTAAAGCTTCCTTCAGTACAGTGGGGGCCAGACTTAAGCCTGGGTCATGTACATGGCAAAGCAGCACACTATCCAAGTGAGCCGTTTTGCTGGCTCCATTTCCGGTAGTTTATTCTAGCTGTTTGACTGGGGCATAAAGCCTGTTGCAGATGCATCAAACTCCAGCTTCAGTTGACTATCTTTATGACATGATAGAAACCCAAAGACTTCCACTAGTTAATTCTCTATGTGGATTTTCTCAGGACATAGCAAATGGAGTTGGGGATCAGAGAAACAGGAAAGGTGGTTCCTAGTTGAGCCCTGTGATCCAGGGTCCCAGGTGCCCTCATTATGAAGCAGTGACACTGTCTTGCTAAAACGACTAATCACACTAGGCTGTGGACTGGACACACCCAGAAGCAGGGCAGGACCACAGCCCAGACCCTTGACTCCTAGTGAGTCAACTGTCAGCGAGACTGTAAAGCAAACAGGATCCAGGAGGCCCATGGAAGGCCAGGCTCTTGTGACTTTAATTAACTTTCTCCATTCCTACAGCTGGCAGTGTTAATTCCATATGTTTGGTACGGTACTACCCTTCAATTGATGGCACCAACACTGATGCTCTAATGAATTGTGGGGCAAGCCTGGAAGCAGGAGACAGGGGCGGGGGTGCTCAGAGCAGTAGCTGTTTCTCCATCAGCATTGCTGCTAGAAACATTTTTGCAGTTCTTTCTTTTTAATGAATTAATGAATTAATTTTGGCTAGAGAAACAGAGAGAAGTTGAGAGGGGAAGGAGAGCTAGAGAGGGAGAGAAAGGGGCCAGGTGGTGGTGCACCTGGTTAAGTTTATGCTCTGACTTGTTGCTGAAGAAGTGTGAGAAGAGGAAGGAGGGGTTTGCAGAGCTCAGCCTTTTGTGCTTGGGCCTGTGGCTCCCATCAGCCACGTTGGTTGCTATTTCTGTTCTGTGGGAGGGACTGGAGACACTGGAAGGTGTCATCTCTCCATGACAGGGTATAAAAGCCTAACCTGTTAGGTTTCATACTTTTTCTGTCCCCTTTCCTGTGGGCAGAGCCAGCAATGGAGGGACAGGCAGAGAGGTGGGTAGACCTCAGAAAATCCTTTCTCTCCTGACAGCTCTACTCTGCTCTGACTAGAACCTCAGGGTCTGAAAAACCACTTTTTGTTGCATTTTCAAGTATCAACCAGCTCCAAGACTGGCTTTCTCTCTCTCTCTCTCTTCCTTTCTTTTTTTCCCCTTCATTCCTTTCTCTTCCTTTTATTTTGTTTGAGATCTTCCTTGTTCTGTCCTATATTACTTAACTTTGACTAATCTTTTAGGTCTTAGAAACGTCACTCCAAGGAGGTGGTGCAAGTGGTAAAGCACACACGTTACCATGCATGAGGACTGGGCTCACGGCCCCTCGTCCTCACCTGAAGAGAGGGAAGCTTCGTGAGTGGTAGAGCAGGATGCAGGTCTCTCTCTCTTTCTCTCACCCAACTCCTGTCATAATAATGAGTAATTTTTAATGAAAAAAAATCATTCTTCTAGGGATTCATTCTGTTTTTTTTTTTAAATTAATTAAACAAAGATGTACTTATCTGTTGGGAGTAGAATGGAACTCCTTCCCAGCATATATGGTCTCAGGGATCAAACTCTGGGTTTCATGCATATGAATTTTGCACTAACTCACTGAACTGCCTTCCAGGCCACCAGAATGTCATTATTAGTTCTTTCCAACTCATCACTCCTAAGACTGCTATATTGTCCCTTGTATATCAGTCCCCACATATGATTGTGAATATAATATTCTCCCTGATATATATGACAAAGTCATGGATTTGTTTTCTCCACGACTAATATTCAATGCCTAGAACTTGGAAACCTCTTCAAATATTTGAACAAAAGTGGGCTGGTATTTTGTTAGAAAATTTAGATCATATGTTTAGACTTGAGTTCTTTAGGACAGGGAACCATGACAAATTTGGGTTACTTTATTGGAATAGAATCATCTATGTCTCTGCTGTGTATATGGCTTAAAAATCAAGTAAAAACATAGGGTCCGGATGGTGGTGCGTCTGTTAGAGCTCACATGTTACAATGCACAAGGACCCAGGTTCAAGTCCCCAGACCCCATCTATAGGGGGGAAACTTCATAAGCACTGAAACAATGCGGCAGGTATATCTTTCTTATTCCCTCTCTCCCTTTTCCTCACCTCTCAATTTCTCTCTATCTTTATCCAATATATTAAAAATAAAAGCCTAACTAAAAACTTCGTTCTTGGGGACATTAGCAAGTCCTGGAAAAAGAGAGTGTTTTCCTGCACCACATTCCAATTCTCTATACAAACAATCTGTATTTGATAGGATTCGAAGAACAGAATTACAGGATATGGGGGAGGGAATGGGAGAGTTCTCATTTCAACTAGATTTTCTTCTCTGTCGATTGATTCATTTGTCCTTCATCACAGAAATGGCTTCCACTTTCAACCCTCGAGAATGTAACCTGTCTAAGCAAGAAGGGCAGAGTTATGGCTTTTTCCTGAGAATTGAGAAGGACACAGATGGCCACCTGGTCCGGCTAGTTGAGAAGGGTAGCCCCGCTGAGAAGGGTGGCCTCCAGGATGGAGACAGAGTTCTGAGGATCAACGGTGTCTTTGTGGACAAGGAAGAGCATATGAAGGTGAGTGTGACATTTGATCTCCCAGGTTCTCTCTAGTCCTTGTATTTCTGATAATAGTCTTTGGGGTCAGTAGAGCTTTTTCTTTTTGTTGTCATTGGTACTTCAGTGCTTTTTTCATCTGCTATTTTCAGATGAAAAGAAAGACAGACACAGAGTGAAAGAGATCATGGCACTGAAGTTTCCTCTAACACCGTGGGGGATGGGCTGAGTCTGGGATGGTATGCATGGCAAAGCAGTATACTATCCAAATGTGCTATTTTGCCAGCCCAGTAGAACTTTCTTGACTGCCACTGGCTGTATTATTATTATTATTTTTTGCACCAACCATTTGGGTTTTCCAGAGTTGACTAAGAACTGGGAAAATTATTCTTAGATGTGCATAATGCCAGGTCTAATATGTGTTGTATGTTGTTTGTTGTAAGCCTAGAACCATGGTATGCAATTCCATGTTCTTTTTGTTAATTCTCCTTGGATACCACCAGGTGCATGTAACCATTTCACAGATGAGGAATTAGAGGTTCACTAGTGTTCAGTGAGTGAACATATGAAATTCTGATTGTAGCATACTTCTGGGTACTCTTTTCACTTCACCATGCTGTGTCCACAGACCCAGGAGGACCTGCTGTGTCCTAGTTTTTATCTCTAGAAAGGACCAGTCCTCAGAAGAGACCTCTGAACTGGGGCTGGGTCATATTCTGATTGCAACAGAGTCAGAAGCCCAGGCTAGCCTGACCCTGGGTCTAGGGAGGACTTGAGTAGAAATGGCTGGGGTACTACCTGCTGACTATGTGGGTGATGAGGACCAGCTACTAGAATCTCCAGAGTCAGGTCATGACGCTGATGCCATTTAGCAGAGTTGTTGATTAAAGTGATCTCTTTCAGGTTTTCATGCCTGAGGCTCCAAGGTCTCAGGTTCATTCCCCAGCACAACCACAAGCCAGAGCTGAGCACTGCTCTGTTCTCTCTCTCTCTCTCTCTCCACTTCATATATATATTTTAAAAAATTAAAATAAAAATGATATTTTTCTTCCTTTCTCCTAGGTTGCAGACCTGGTCAGAAAGAGCGGGAATTCGGTGACTTTACTAGTTCTGGATGGTGATTCCTATGAGAATGCCATAAAAAAGCAGGTAGACTTGGAAGAGTTGGGCCAAAGTCAAAAGGAGTCCAGTTTGAATGAGAAGAAGCCACCCCCTGTGATGAACGGGGCCGTGCAGACGTGGACCCAGCCGCGGCTCTGCTACCTGGTGAAGGAGGGCAGTAGCTATGGCTTCTCTCTGAAAACTGTCCAGGGTAAGTGCAAGGGTGGGGCTTGGACAGCCAGTTTTCCAGAAAAAATATGCTGTTACTGGCTCATAGCTTTCTTGACTAACCTTTCTGTTGCTACAGGTTTCCAGCAGCAGCTTCTCTCCCCCTAAACCCACACCCTTGCCTTGCACAGCGGAGCAATGAGGGATCAGGACTGTAGAGAGCTGCCGAAGAGTAGGAGTGATGGTGTGAACAGGGTGGGAAAGAGACATTGGACCTCCTGCTCTCAGTTCTTGTTAGGCTGGAGCTTTGAGGCCAAAGGGTTAGAGGACTGATTTGTTGTTGTTGTTGTTTTTGTTCTTTTTTCTCTAGCTTCCTCAGGGTGAGAGAGGATGGGGAGGAAAGGGGGATTGAGAGGCCAAAATAATAATAATAAATAAGGTTCTTATGGTAGGTACTTTGGGGGTGTAAATGACATCCCTTGTCTTCTTCCAGAGTTGCCATGTCTTATTTATCCAACAAGTTCTTGAAACACTCTGCATTGAGTCAGACAGTGTGGACATTGAGGGCAATGTGGATACCCCATGTTCTTATGACATTTACATGGTGTCCTGCTCTGACCTAGCCCAAGTTGTCCTGAGGGGTGCCCCTGACTTCCAGCCACTGTCCAGATGCAGTGCCTTGAAAAACCTTGCCCACTGGGAAGCACTGGAAGTTGTTTCTGGAATTTCAGAGGTGTAGGCTGACCATGGTCTTATAATGGTTTCTCTGGGGTCTAGGATAGAACCACAGGAGCTGTGTTAGTTCTTTGGCTCCACCTCTAATCTAACACTCCTCTCCAAATTCCTGTATGAGAGGCATTGGTATGTGTGTGTGTGTGTGTGTGTGTGTGTGTGTGTGTGTGTGTGCTGTCAAACAACAAAAAACAAACTAACAGTAAGTACCAGGTTGTCGCCACGCCTTATCTAAGCTACAACAAGAGGTGCAGACCACCCATGTGAGGCAGTTCTCAAGTGGTGTGTGTGGTCAAGGGAAACCTGGTGGTTCTTGCAAGTCCACTAATAGCAAAATGGTAACAGGAAACCAGATTCCATTCATTTGGCCCATTTGCTCATGCACATATAATTTAGATTGGCTTTTTAAAGAAAATGGCTTTCTCTATCTTCCTTCCCTCCCTCCCCCCTTCCCCTCCCTTCCTTCTTTCCCTTTTTTCTTTTTGTTTTGTTGTGTTGTGCTTGTTTTTTTTTTTATTTTTTTACCAGACTTAGCTCTGGCTATGGTGGTCTTGGGGATTGAACTGGAGACTCAAGCAGAGAGTCTTTTTGCATAACTTTGAGCTATCTCCTCCTCCCAGAAAAAGTTTTTTTTCATAATAAATATATAACAAGGCAGTAGGAGAAAAATTGTGCTTAAGGAAGTGATCACTTTATTGCCATTCCTTATAAAGGATTTATTATGAGGTGATCCTTTGCCTACATTGAAGTATTCGTGTCTTGAAGTAATGGGCAGTATTTCTTTTAAGAAGCGCCTAAATCGCACCTCTTCTGACTGACTGACTGACTGTATGTGTGTGTGTGTTTCCCCTTTCCTCTGATGCCTCTGCCCTCTTTTGTCTGCATCAGCGGGATTTGTTGGCTCCATGAACAAGTAGTGGTCAATAGCAGCACTAACTTGAAGGCGATGGAGTGGGTATGCCTTCTTAGTCTGCAAATGCAAAGAAAGGGTGTCTGACAGACACAGTGACACAGCTTGGGCCTGGTTTTGGGTTCAAGATGCCTCTGCCACCTGAGATTCCTTTCTTGCATCTGCTTGGCTTCAGAGATTCTATTCAGGGGCCCAGGAGATGGAACAGTAAATAATGCACTGGACTTAGAAGCATGAGAACCTGAGTTCGATCCATGGTATCAGATGTGCCAGAGTGATGCTCAGGTTCTCACTCTTTTCCCTGGCCTTTCATAAACAAACAAACAAACAAGTGACTAAATTTAAAATAAAGGAATAAATTACACTTAAAGAACAACAAACCAACTGAGCAATCGCTGCCTTTGGGCTAGAGGCAATAATTACAATACCGGGTCAGATGCCAGAGTCTAGAGCTGGAAGTTCAAGTTTCCCATTAGTGGGAATGTGGGAATGTGATGGACTTCTAATGCTTCTTTATCCTCTGCTCATGTTCAGGTAAAAAAGGGGTGTACATGACAGATATTACACCGCAGGGTGTGGCTATGAAAGCTGGTGTCCTGGATGACGATCATGTGATTGAAGTAAATGGAGAGAATGTAGAAGACGCCAGCCATGAGCAAGTGGTTGAAAAGGTATGAAGTCTGAGATGGGGAACTTTTTCTGCCTGATCTTTTACTCCACTCTTCACTGGAAATGATGAGAAGGCAGGAGTAGTTACAGTAGTCGTAGTAGCTGTTGTTGTTGTTGTTGTTCATGAGGGGAAGAATATAATGATGGGAAGTTGTGCATTTGTACTAAGAGTAAAAACCTAGTGTGGACTAAGTAGTGTTCACATAGGCTTATAGAACAGAGACTTCACTGCTCCAGTCTAACTTTTTTTTTTTTAAAGGCAATTATGGCAGTGAAATTGGGCTCTTTCAGACACTTTTAAGGCCCAGCCTTCACTTCTTTCTTTTCTTTTCTTTTAAAAAAATATTTATTTCCTTTCGTTGCACTTTTTTTATTGCTATAGTTATTATTGTTGTTGTTATTGATGTCGTCATTGTTAGATAGGACCGAGAGAAATGGAGAGAGGAGGGGAAGACAGAGAGGGGTAGAGAAAGATAGACACCTGCAGACCTGCTTCACCGCCTGTGAAGAGACTCCCCTGCAGGTGGGGAGCCGGGGACTCGAACCAGTCTAACTTTTTTAGATGGAGGGAGACAGAGGGAAAGAGGGAAAAATACCACAGCATAGAAACTTTCTCCAGGGAAGTGGGGATCAGGCTTGAACCTGGGTTGCATGTATGACAAAGTATCCAGGTATGCTATCTTGCTGGCACAATGTACATGCCATCTTGAAGAAAAGTGCTCTAAAGAGTCATAATTTTATCTTTGGGATTTTACTTATATCTCACTTTGCACCCTAAGTTAGTTGACTTAATTTCATTGTTGAGCCAATATTATCAATATTTTTGAATACAAGCTGGACAGTGACCAATATGGTGAGTATAGAACTATACATAGGAAGTATGTATCTATACATACTATACATAGGAAGTTCTCAAAGATCTGTCACCCCCAAATCTTACGTCTCAGCATAATTTCATGATATATGTAAATCACCCTGAAGTCTTCCTGTGAAGTCATATGGAACCTTGAAAACTGACCAACCTTATTTCTTGATAAAAAGATAATTTTTTAATTAAAAAATATTTATTCCCTTTTTGTGTCCTTGTTGTTTCATTGTTGTATAGTATTGATGTCATCATTATTGGATAGGAGAGAAACCGAGAGGGGGGGGAAGACAGAGAGGGGGAGAGAAAGATAGAAATGCAGGTTCATCTGCATTCACCGCCTGTGAAGCAACTCCCCTACAGGTGGGAGCTGGGGGCTCGAACTGGGATCCTTAAGTTCGTCATTGCGCTTTGTGCCATGTGTGCTTAACTCACTTCGCTACTGCCCAACTCCCAATAAAAAAACCTTTTAAAAATATTTATTATGTATTGGATAGAGACAGAAATCAAAAGGGAATGGAGGACAGAGTGAAGGAGAGACACCTGCAACACTGTCTCACCATTTGTGAAGCTTTTCTCCTGTAGATGGAGACTGGGGTGGGGTTTGAACTTGGGTCCTTAGGCATTGTAACATGTGTACTCAACCAGGTGCACCACCCTGATAGAAAGATCCTTCTCAGGGGCGGGGAGATAGCATAATGGTTATGCAAACAGACTTTCATGCCTGAGGCTCCTAAGTCCCAGGTTCAATCCCCTGCACCACCATAAACCAGAACTGAGCAGTGCTCTGGTGTTTCTGTGTCTTTCTCTGCATCTCTCTCGAAAATAAAATAAATAAATAAAATATTAAAAAAAAAAAGAACGATCTTTCTCCCGCCCCCCCCCCCCAACACTGCTCAGCTCTGGTTTATGTTGCAGGGGATTGAATTTGGGACTTTTAAGCCTCAGGCATGAGAGTCTTTTGGCATAATCATTATGCTAGCTCCCCTGCCCAAAAGATCTTTTTTTTTTAAGACTTTATTTATTTATTAATGAGAAAGATAGGAGGAGAGAGAGAGAAAGAACCAGACATCACTCTGGTACATGTACTGCCGGGGATTGAACTCAGGATCTCATGCTTGAGAGTCTAGTGCTTTAGTCATTGTTCCACCTCCTGGACCACCCAAAAGATCTTTTAAGGTTGACTTGCTTTTCTAAACTCTATCCAACCTTCACTGACATGCCTTCCTAGGCTTTCAGATGATTCCAAACCTCACTTGGGCTCAGTTGGCATTTGTGTGGGGGATGTACTACATTACAGGGAGAGACAACTACAGAAGTTGAGGTAGACAAGTACTAACTAAATGGTGGGATGCAGAACAACTTCAATTCAGGCTTCACACCCATGTTCTTCTGGCTGGTCTAGAGACACTGTGGTTCTATTCAGAAAGGGGCTTGTTTCTCAGCAATGTCCTTGGAGGGTGGTGTTGACCCCCAGCCCCACCTTGTGTGTGCTGTTGCAGGTGAAGAAGTCAGGGAGCCGAATCATGTTCCTGCTGGTGGACAAAGACACTGAGAAGCGCAACAGTGAGCAGAAGATACAATTTAAAAGAGAAACAGCTAGTTTGAAGTTGCTGCCCCATCAGCCCCGGATTGTGGCGATGAAGAAGGGAAGCAATGGCTATGGTTTCTACTTGCGGGCAGGCCCTGAACAGAAGGGTAAGATATCAAAAAGCAGGAAACTTGATAGTGTAACTACACAATTTGTCATCGCACTCTGACTCCGGAGCTCCATGAAGCCCCTGGATTCCCATGAGATGCAGGAGAGGGGGAGACGTGAACTAGAAGGTATGGCTGACTCAGTCTCTGTTCCACATGGGTACCTAGTGAAAGGCATCCCCAGTTTTCACAGCAGAATGGTTCAGTAGAACTTGAGATCTGGGCAAAGATCTGCCAGTAAAGTTGACTTCTGGGAGGAAATTTTGTTCTCATTTTTTTCTTTTTTTGAATTTTAATTATCTTGATTTATTTATTGGATAGAGACAGCCAGAAAGCAAGAAGGAAGGGGGAAATAGAGAGAGACAGAGAAAGAGAGACACCTGCAACATTGCTTCACCACTTGCAAATCTTTCCCCATGCAGGTGGGAGCTGGGGGCTCAAACCTGGGTCCCTGTACATTGTAACATGTACACTCAACCAGGTGAGCCACCACCCACCTCAACCCCCTTTTTTTTAAAACCAGAGCACTGATCAGCTCTGGCTTATTGTGGTGAGGGGGACTGAACCTGGGAATTTGGAGCCTTGGGCATGAGAGTATCTTTGTTTCTCTCTCTCTCTCTCTTTTTTGTCTCCAGGGCTCAGTGCCTGCACTATGAATCCACTGCTCCTGGAAGCCATTTCCCCCCTTTTGTTGCCCTTGTTGTTTATCATTGTTGTTATTGCTGTCACTGTTGTTGGACAGAACAGACAGAAATTGAGAAAGGAGGGAAGACAGAGGAAATTGAGAAAGGAGGGAAGACAGAGGGGGGAGAGAAAGATATGACACCTGCAGACCTGCTTTACCGCCTGTGAAGTGACCCCCCTGCAGGTAGGGAGCCAGGGGTTCAAACTGGGATCCTTACATTGGTTCTTGTGCTTTGCAGCATGTGCACTTAACCTGCTATGCTAATGCCTGAGAGTATCTTTGCATAACCATTATGCTATCTACCACCACCCTTTGGGTGGAAAAAAAACCCTCTCATCTGTAGCATCTTTTTCTTTTTCTCTCTTTTAAAAATTATTTCTTTATTGGGGAATTAATGTTTTACATTCAACAGTAAATACAATAGTTTGTACATGCATAACATTCCCCAGTTTCCCATTTAACAATACAACCCCCACTATGTCATTTATCATCTTTCATGGACCTGTATTCTCACCACCCACCCACCCACCCCAGAGTCTTTTACTTTGGTGCAATACGCCAAATTCCATTTCATTTCAGGTTCTACTTGTGTTTTCTTTTCTGATCTTGTTTTTCAACTTCTGCCTGAGAGTGAGATAATCCCATATTCATCCTTCTGTTTCTGACTTATTTCACTCAACATGATTTTTTCAAGGTCCATCCAAGATCAGCTGAAAACGGTGAAATCACCATTTTTTACAGCTGAGTAGTATTCCATTGTGTATATATACCACAACTTGCTCAGCCACTCATCTGTTGTTGGACACCTGGGTTGCTTCCAGGTTTTGGCTATTACAAATTGTGCTGCCAAGAACATATGTGTACACAGATCTTTTTGGATGGATGTGTTATGTTCCTTAGGATATATACCCAGGAGAGGAATTGCAGGATCATAGGGTAGGTCCATTTCTAGCCTTCTGAGAGTTCTCCAGACTGTTCTCCACAGAGGTTGGACCAATTGACATTCTCACCAGCAGTGCAGGAGGGTTCCTTTGACCCCACACCCTCTCCAACATTTGCTGCTGTTACCTTTTCTGATGTAGGACATTCTCACAGGAGTAAAGTGATATCTCATTGTTGTCTTTATTTGCATTTCTATGACAATCAGAGACTTGGAGCATTTTTTCATGTGTTTCTCGTCCTTTTGGATCTCTTCTGTGGTGAATATTCTGTCCATGTCCTCCCCCCATTTTTGGATGGGGTTATTTGTTGTCTTGTTGTTGAGTCTGGCAAACTCTTTATATATGTTGGTTATTAAACTCTTATCTGATGTATGGCATGTAAAGATCTTCTCCCATTCTGTGAGGGGTCTCTTGGCTTGGGTAGTGGTTTCTTTTGCTGTGAAGAAGCTTTTTAATTTGATGTAGTCCCATAAATTTATACTTGCCTTAGTCTTGTTTGTAATTGGGTTCATTTCATTGAAGATGTTTTTAAAATGTATGCGGAAACGAGTTCTGCCAATATTTTCCTCTAAGTATTTGATAGTTTGTGGTCTAACATCCAAGTCCTTGATCCACTTGGAATTTACTTTTGTATTTGTACAGTGGTTCAGTTTCATTCTTCTGCATGTTTCAACCCATTGTTTCCAACACCATTTGTTGAAGAGACTCTGCTTTCCCCATTGAATAGTCTAAGCACCTTTGTCAAAGATTAGATGTCCATAGGTGTGGGGCCTCATTTCTCGGCTCTCAATTCTATTCCACTGGTCAGTGTGTCTATTCATGTTCCAGTACCAAGCAGTTTTGATGACAATGGCCCTATAATACAGTTTGAGATCTGGGAGTGTGATGCCTCCGGTTCTGTTCTTTTTTCTCAAGATTGTTTTGGCAATTCTAGGTCTTTTCTGGCTTTGGATAAACATTTGTAGCATTTTTTCTATTCTCCTAAAAAATGTGCTTGGGATCTTGATGGGGATAGCATTAAATTTGTAGATGGCTCTGGGTAATATATTCATTTTGATGATGTTAATTCTTCCAACCCATGAACATGGAATATCTTTCCACTTCTTTTTTTTTTTATTTTTATTTTTTAATTTTTTTTATTAACAAAACCATAGGGTAGGAGGGGTACACACAATTCCCACCGCCCAATCTCCATATCCCACCCCCTCCCCCGATAGCTTTCCCATTCTCTATCCCTCTGGGAGCATGGACCCAGGGTCATTGAGGGTTGCAGAAGGTAGAAGGTCTGGCTTCTGTAATTGCTTCCTCGCTGAACATGGGCGTTGACTGGTCGGTCCATACTCCCAGTCTGCCTCTCTCTTTCCCTAGTAGGATGGGTCTCTGGGGAAGCTGAGCTCCAGGACACATTGGTGGGGTCTTCAATCCAGGGAAGTCTGGCCGGCATCCTGATGACACCTGGAACCTGGTGACTGAAAAGAGAGTTAACATACAAAGCCAAACAAATTGTTGAGCAATCATGGACCCAAAGCTTGGAAAAGTGGAGAGGAAGTATTAGGGAGGTACTCACTGCAAACTCTAGTATACTTCTGCTTTCTTACTTTGGTGCCATACTCCAAACTCAGTCAATTTCTGCTTTGCGTTTCTACTTCTTTTTTTTTTTTTTTTTACATGCATAACATTCCTCAGATTCCCATTTAGCAATACAACCCCCACTATTTCATTCATCATTTTTCATGGACCTGTATTCTCCCCACCCACCCACCCACCCCAGAGTCTTTTACTTTGGTGTAATACTCCAATTCCATTTCAGGTTCGACTTGTGTTTTCTTTTCTAATCTTGTTTTTCAACTTCTGCCTGAGAGTGAGATCATCCCATATTCATCCTTCTGTTTCTGACTTATTTCACTCAACATGATTTTTTCAAGGTCCATCCAAGATCGGCTGAAAACGGTGAAGTCACCATTTTTTACAGCTGAGTAGTATTCCATTGTGTATATATACCACAACTTGCTCAGCCACTCATCTGTTGTTGGACACCTGGGTTGCTTCCAGGTTTTGGATATTACAAATTGTGCTGCCAAGAACATATGTGTACACAGATCTTTTTGGATGGATGTGTTGGGTTCCTTAGGATATATCCGCAGGAGGGGAATTGCAGGGTCATAGGGTAGGTCCATTTCTAGCCTTCTGAGAGTTCTCCAGACTGTTCTCCACAGAGGTTGGACCAATTGACATTCCCACCAGCAGTGCAGGAGGGTTCCTTTGACCCCACACTCTCTCCAGCATTTGCTGCTGTTACCTTTTCTGATGTGTGACATTCTCACAGGAGTGAAGTGATATCTCATTGTTGTCTTTATTTGCATTTCTCTGACAATCAGAGACTTGGAGCATTTTTTCATGTGTTTCTCGTCCTTTTGGATCTCTTCTGTGGTGAATATTCTGTCCAATTCCTCTCCCCATTTTTGGATGGGGTTATTTGTTGTCTTGTTGTTGAGTCTGGTAAGCTCTTTATATATGTTGGTTATTAAACTCTTATCTGATGTATGGCATGTAAAGATCTTCTCCCATTCTGTGAGGGGTCTCTTGATTTGGGTAGTGGTTTCTTTTGCTGTGAAGAAGCTTTTTAATTTGATGTAGTCCCATAGGTTTATACTTGCCTTAGTCTTCCTTGTAATTGGATTCGTTTCATTGAAAATGTCTTTAAAATTTATGCAGAAAAAAGTTCTTCCAATATTTTCCTCTAAGTATCTGATAGTTTGTGGTCTAACATCCAAGTCCTTGATCCACTTGGAATTTACTTTTGTATTTGGTGAAATACAGTGATTCAGCTTCATTCTTCTGCATGTTTCAACCCATTGTTTCCAACACCATTTGTTGAAGAGACTCTGCTTTCCCCATGTAATAGTCTGGGCCCCTTTGTCAAAGATTAGATGTCCATAGGTGTGGGGCCTCATTTCTGGGCTCTCAATTCTATTCCACTGGTCAGTGTGTCTGTTCATGTTCCAGTACCAAGCAGTTTTGATGACAATGGCCCTATAAAATAGTTTGAGATCTGGCAGTGTGATGCCTCCGGTTCTGTTCTTTTTTCTCAAGATTGTTTTGGCAATTCTAGGTCTTTTCTGGTTCCAGATAAACATTTGTAGCATTTGTTCTATTCTCCTAAAAAATGTGCTTGGGACCTTGATGAGGATAGCATTAAATTTGTAGATGGCTCTGGATAATATATTCATTTTGATGATGTTAATTCTTCCAACCCATGAGCATGGAATATCTTTCCACTTCTTTGTGTCTTTTTCAATTTCTTTGAGTAGTGACTCATAATTTTCGGTATACAAGTCTTTCACTTCCTTGGTTAGATTTACTCCTAGATATTTTATTGTTTTTGTTGCTATAGTAAAAGGAACTGATTTCTGGATTTCAATTTCTTCTAACTTAGTGTTTGCATAGAGGAATGCCACTGACTTTTGAATGTTAATTTTATAGCCTGACACATTACTGTATTGCCTGATGATTTCCAAAAGTTTCTTGCTAGATTCCTTAGGTTTTTCCATGTATACTATCATGTCATCTGCAAATAAGGAGAGTTTGATTTCTTCTTTTCCAATCTGTATGCCTTTAATTCCTTGCTCCTGCCTGATTGCTATGGCAAGAACTTCCAACACTATGTTGAATAGTAATGGTGATAGTGGGCAGCCCTGTCTAGTACCTGATATGAGTGGAAATGCTTCCAGTTTTTCACCATTGAGTATGATGTTGGCTGTAGGTTTGCTATATATAGACTCCACTATCTTCAGGAATTTTCCATCTATTCCCATTTTTTGTAGTGTTTTGATCATAAAGGGATGTTGTATTTTGTCAAAGGCTTTCTCTGCATCTATTGATATGACCATGTGGTTTTTGGTCTTGCTTTTGTTGATGTAGTGGATCACATTGTTTGATTTACGAATATTAAACCAACCTTGCATGCCTGGGATAAAGCCCACTTGGTCATGATGAACAATCTTTTTGATATACTGCTGTATCCGGTTGGCTAGAATTTTGTTCAATATTTTCTCATCTATGTTCATCAGAGATATTGGTCTGTAGTTTTCTTTTTTGGTTGTGTCCCTGTCTGCTTTTGGTATCAGGGTGATGTTGGCTTCATAGAAGCTGGCAGGGAGTATTCCAGTGTCTTCAGTCTTCTGGAAGACTTTTAAAAGTAGAGGTATTAGTTCTTCTTTGAAGGTTTTGTAGAATTCATTTGTAAAACCATCTGGTTCAGGACTTTTATTTTGGGGGAGATTTTTGATAACTGTTTCAATTTCATTAGCTGTGATGGGCCTGTTCATGTTATCCACTTCCTCTTTACTTAGTTTTGGAAATTGGTAGGTATCTTCCAGGTTCTCTAGCTTGGTGGCATATAGTTGTTCATAGAAGGCTCACATGATATGTTGAATTTCTGCGGCGTTTGTTGTGATATCTCCTCTTTCATTTACTATCCGATTTATTTGGATCTTATCCCTTTTTTGTTTTGTGAGTCTGGCTAAAGGTTTGTCAATTTTGTTTACTCTTTCGAAGAACAAACATTTACTTTCGTTGATCTTTTGTATGGTTTTCCTATTCTCAATGTTATTTATTTCTGCCCTAATTTTAGTGATTTTCGTTGCTTTAGGGTTCCTTTGTTGTTCTTCTTCTAGGTCTTTAAGATGTGCAATCAGGCTGTTTATTTGTGCTTTTTCTTATTTCCTAATGTGTGCTTGTATAGCTATGAACTTCCCTCTTAGGACTGCTTTTGCTGTGTCCCAAATATTTTGATAGCTTGTGTCTTCATTTTCATTGAACTCTCAAAACATTTTGATTTCTTCCTTGATTTCCTCTTTGACCCAGAAGTTGTTAAGAAGTGTACTGTTGAGCTTCCACATTTTGGGACTGTTACTAATCTTTTGTTGATTGTTAAGTGTTGGTTTAATTCCACTGTGGGCTGAGAAGATGCTTGGGATGATTTCAATGCTTTTGAATTGGCTGATGCAGTCTTTGTGGCCTAACATAGTCTATCCTTGAGAATGACCCATGTGGATTTGAGTAAAATGTGTATTCCAGTTTCTTGGGATGAAGGACTCTGAAAATGTCCAATAGTTCTAGTTTATCTATCTCTTCATTTAGCTCCCTTATGTCTTTATTGATTTTCTGCCTGGATGATCTGTCAAGTTGAGAGAGTGGGGTGTTGAAGTCCCCTACTATGATTGTGTTACTGTTAATATATTGCTGTAGCTCTTTCAGTAGAAGTTTGATGTATTTAGATGGCTTCTCATTGGGTGCATAGATATTAATAATTGTTAAGTCCTCTTGATTGACTGATCCTCTGAGCATTAAGTAGTGTCCATTCCTATCTTTTTTAATCTTACCTATTTTAAAGTCTATCATGTCAGATATGAGAATAGCTGTTCCTGCCCTTTTTTGTGGGCTATTGGCTTGTATGATAGTTTTCCATCCTTTCACTTTAAGTCTGTGTTTGTCTTGTTGAGTTAGGTGGGTTTCCTGTAGACAGCATATTGTTGGATTGTGTTTTCTGATCCATCTTCCTACTCTGTGTCTTTTAATAGGTAAATTCAGGCCATTGACATTTATTGATATCAAAGATTGAAAATATTTTAACACCATTCTTGTAGAGTTTTAGAGTGTTTTGATATATGGCCTATTTGTGGTGGTCTGATTGTTTATCGGAGACCTTTCAGAACTTCTTTCAGGGCAGGCTTGATGATGCTTGCTTCCTTCAACTGTTGCTTGTCTGAGAAGGTTTTGATGCCTTCCTCTAGTCTGAATGACAGTCTAGCAGGATATAGTATTCTTGGCTGAAAGCCTTTCTCATTGAGCACTCGATAGATATCTTGCCATTCTCTTCTGGCCTGTAGTGTTTGTATGGAGAAGTCTGCTGCTAATCTTATGGGTTTTCCTTTGTAGGTGACTCTTTGTTTTTCTCTTGCAGCCTTGAGGATCCTTTCTTTATCCTTTTTCCTTTCCATTCTAAGTATGACATGTCTTGGTGTCTTTAGGTCTGGGTTAATTCTGTTTGGGACCCTCTGGGCTTCTTGAATCTTTATGTCTTTGGTGTTGTCTAGACTAGAGATATTTTCAGCTATTATGGCCTGGAGAATGCTTTCTTCCTCTCCTTCTCTTTCTTCCTCTGGTAAGCCAATAATGCGTATATTGTTTCTTTTGAAGTCATCCCATAGGACTCTGTTGTTGTTTTCAGCATCTCTTAATCTCTTTTTGAGATCTCTTACTTCTTTTTTAGTTGTCTCTAATTCATCCTCAATCTTGCTAATTCTGTCTTCAGCCTCATAGATTCTATTCTCTCTGCCCTCTACTGCTTTCTGGAGTTCATCTATTTTGTTGCCCTGCTCTGATACTGTTTTAGCTTGTTCAGCTAGATGCCTTCTTAGCTCAGCGATTTCAGCTTTCAGCTCTCTAATAACCATGAGATAATTAGAATTTTCTTCCATATTCTCATTTGTTGTTCCTGCATTTCTGATTACAATTTTTTCAAATTCTTTACTCATTCCTGTTATTATTTCCTTAGCTAATGTTTGGATGTTGAACTTGTTGTTTTGTGCTTCACCCTCTGGAGGACTTTTAGTTGGACTCTTGTCCTGGTTCGAGTCTCCAATATTTTTTCTTGTTGTTTTAACCATTTTATATATTATGTTATGAGTTCCCTTTATCAGTACTTTTCAAATTATTGATCACTATTGCCTGGATTGACTTGTGTCTAAGTAATTTAATTAAAGGGTTTACCGTGGTGGAAGTTAACAGTTTTTTCAATCCCTGAGTTGGAGCTCAGTGGTGTAAAAGCTTCTTTTTTTTTTTTTCTTCCCTGTAGGCTATGGGAGCCTGAGGGCTTTTAAAATGTCAATAGGCTTCTTAGCTTAATCACTGACTCCTGACCAAGAGATAAAGCAGGGTGTGGCAGAGATAATCCAGTGGTTATGCAAAGAGACTTTCACAGCCCCTCAGCTATGCCACCGAGGTATAGGTCTTCTCCTGAGTTTCCCGGTTAGATCTTTGTCCCCTGGTGTCCCTCCCTGTTGCTGCTCCAGATTCTGAGGGTAGTAGCAATGGAGACTCAGAGTTACACTTGGTGAGTCTCTGGGGAGTCCTCTCCTCCCTTAAGCTGTCCCCTTGGTGGTGGAGCAGACTGGAGGTGGTGTCTCAACTGATAAACTGCTGAACTGTTAGCAGTCACTTAATCTCTCCTTAGGCTCCTCTCTCCTCTCTGTCACCAGCCACACGTGTTTGTACTCACCGGTGATTTACTGGGTTCCTGTGGTCATTCTAGTCCTGTCTTGTTTCAGTCCCGGGTGGTCTCCTTTGGTATTCCTAGTTGATCCGGGAGACTGTAGCATCTTTTTCTTCTTCTCCTTCTCTTCCATGAAATAATTACACCATGTTTAACCTTGAGCCATTCACATGATCTCAGCTTGCACATTTGAAAAGTCTGATGCAGAGTTGGCTTTTGTGATCTGGTGCGGCCAGCTCTAGCTAGCCACCAGATATGAAGCAGAGTTGTGAATTAGCATCTGTAACTCCAAAAGAACTAGGACTCTTTCTGAGTCCTTGAAACTCAAAAACAAAGACCTCCTAGGGAGGGTACATACATGGAAGCATTTATGTTCTGGCTATGCGAATTGTTTTCTACTTATCATATATGCTTACATTGATTCATCAACTATGAATTTGGTTCATCGTATGTAAAATCACTGTTAGGGTCTTTGAATCTACCAAGTGAATCAGAAAGGCATTCTTTAGTCAAGAATCCTTGTGTTTAATGAAGGAGGTGAGATCTATGTGTCCCTAACTTAAAGCTGATGGCTAACAAGTACCTTTAACATAGGCAAAATGAAAGTATTATGGGAATTCAAGGTGGGAGTAAACTTTACTCACTGAAATGGTACTAGAAGACCTCATGTCTAGGAGGCGGCGCAGTGGATAAAGCACTAGACTGAAGCCCAAGGTACTGAGTTCCATCCCCAATAGCACATGTACCAGAGTAATGTCTGGTTCTTTTTCTCTTTTCTATCTTTCTCATTAGTAAATAAAATCTTTTTTTTTTTAAAGACCTTATAGTAGAAGTGGCAGTAGTAGAAGTGGCTCTTAAGCTTAGACTCTGCATTATGAACAGAAATTGGACAGGGAGATAGCATAGTGTTTATGCAAAGAAGTTTCATACCTGAGGCTTTGAGGTCCCAGGTTCAATCCCATATAACACTATAAGCCAGAACTAAGCAGTGCTCTGGAAAAAAAAAAAAAGGAAAGAAAGGAACCAAACAAGTTATGAATCATGTAAACAGAGTGGTTAATTAACAGCCCATTCATAGCACAGAAAACCAAGTCTCAAGACCTTCAGTACCAGGTTGAGGCATTCAAACATGAGTCTATATATTTGATGGAGAGCTAAAAGATTTTTGAGTCGTGTAAGAAAAAAGAATCAAACCTATAGTGTCATGAAGGGTTCAAAGATCTCAATTACTCCTAGTAAGTCTGTAAAAAGAATTGCTAAATGTGAGAGCTTGGAGGCACAATAAATGTTGTGAAATCAGAAAGTTAGCTCTGCTTCATCAGGTATCAAGCTCAGGTCTGCTTAGTCCCAAGGCCCATGCTCATGCTGTTCACTGGATATGACAAGACCAGACATTGTTTCATGATTAGCCTGAAGGTAGATCTCTATTAGGGAAGGGAAGGATTAGAGATAGGGAGAGTAGCTGGGCAGGTGCTCTAGATGTTTGTGTAGAAGTCTAGGCAGGAACTAATATGAACTGCATTTAGGGTAGAGAAAGGGAGACCACTTCCTTCTTCAGTAGGAAACAGGTTAAACATCAAGGCAGCATGGAAGGACTTAACGAAAGATTAGCTATGGGGAGCCGATGCTGTGAAGAATCAGCTAACTGTGAGCACAGGGAGTGAACTTACTAGCAGGTGACCAAAAGAAGGGGCTCTGGGAGCAGGGAGGAGATGAGCAGAGATGACTTATGGGTTGAGTATGTTACATTGGAGGGATCTATTATGGGGTCGCTGACTGGAGATGCTGACAGCTATCTGGGAATGTGTAAATGGAGCATGAGGGGGAGGCTGGGCGGTGGTGCAGAGGATTAAGCGCACATGGCACGAAGCAGGGAGGTCACTTCACAAGTAGTGAAGCAGGTCTGCAGATGTCTATCTTTCTCTCCCCCTCTCTGTCTTCCCCTCCTCTCTCGATTTCTCTCCGTCCTATCCAAAACAATGACAGCAATAATAATAACAATAACAATGATAAACAACAAGGGCAACAAAAGAAAAAAAATAACCTCCAGGAGCAGTGAATTCATAGCACAGGCACTGAGTCCCAGCAATAACCCTGGAGGCAAAAAAAAAAAAATCTGTGGTCTGGGAGGTGGTGCAGTGGATAAAGCATTGGATTCTCAACTGTGAGGTCATGAGTTCGATCCCCAGCAGCACATGTACCAGAGTGATGTCTGGTTCTTTCTCTCCTCCTATCTCTCTCATGAGTAAATAAATAAATAAATTCTTTATAAAAAAAATCTAAAAAAAAAAAAAGGATGAATATGGGATGATCTCACTCTCAGGCAGAAGTTGAAAAACAAGACCAGAAGAGAAAACACAAATAGAACCTGAAATGGAATTGGCGTATGGCACCCAAGTAAAAGACTCTGGGGTGGGTGGGTGGGGAGAATACAGGTCCATGAAGGATGATAAATGACATAGTGGGGGTTGTATTGTTAAATGGGAAACTGGGGAATGTTATGCATGTACAAACTATTGTATTTACTGTTGAATATAAAACATTAATTCCCCAATAAAGAAATAAATTTAAAAAAAAGGAAAGAGAAAAAAAATCTAAAAAAAGAAAGCATGAGGGACATAAGTAAATAAATCAGAGGATGGAAGCTGAAGACACATCCTTCAGGCATATGTACAAAGCAAACCCATAATCAAAGATAGTTCATTGCTTGTGAAATGCCTGCCTCGGTGGCCTAGTGTCTGAAGTTCTTGGTTTTGTTCTTCCTCCTCCTTTCTAATAGCTGAGCTGTTACATGAGGGTTTGTCAAGAATGGATGTTAGATATTTTAGTAGCATGATTCTGTGATGATCCTCTTCATGTGAATGGCTGGGTCTGTGTCTGGAGTGAGTCCTGAGTAGGGATGAGGCTGGATCAGGTGGTTACAGGCTTCCTGGGAGGACGGGGTGGGGGGGCATGGTCAGATTTTTGAGTTGGCTTCATCAGCATCTTGAACTCCAGCAGAAGCCCCACAGTGTGTTAAAGTTTGTTTTTTTGATAATTATGTTATTATTAATTTTTTTGTGGGGGGGAGTAGGTCAAATCATAAAGGACATAGATCCTGGAAGTCCAGCAGAGGAGGCTGACTTGAAGAACAACGATCTGGTAGTTGCTGTCAATGGTCAATGTGTGGAATCCCTCGATCATGACAGTGTGGTGGAGATGATTAGAAAGGGAGGAGAGGAGACTTCACTGTTGGTGGTAGACAAAGAGACGGACAACATCTATAAACTGGTAAGTGATGCAAGGCCACATATTCAGGAAGTCACCACCTGACCTTGAATAGGCAAGGGGAAGAAGGAATAGCTTCACAAATCTGAGAGATTAATTAATAACCATGCAAGGTAATATATGTTTACTTATTGTGAGAGTCATTTTACAATGTATATGCAATATATATGCAGTATATATCTCAATAAAATTGGAAAATATTATATAAAGCAAACCTAAGAAAATTAAAGGAGAAGGCTGGGGAGATAGCATAGCAAAAGATTTTCATGCCTGAGGTTCTGAGATCCCAGATTCAGTCACCAGCACTGTCATAAACCAGAGAGGAGCAGTGTTCTGATCTCTGTCGCTCATTAAAATAAAGAAACTGAAGGAAGAAATAGACACTTCTATACCAATAGTTGGAGACTTCCACACCCCATTCTCAATAATGAGTTGAATAAGACAGAAGATAGGGACCTGAACAGCACAATAAACCAACTAGATCAAAGGAGTCAGACATAGCACAGTGGGTTAAGTGCACATTGGCACAAAGCACAAGGACCGGCATAAGGACCCTGGTTCAAGCCCCTGGCTCCCCACCTGCAGGGGAATCACTTCACAGGCAGTGAAGCAGGTCTGCATGTGTCTGTCTTTCTTTCCCCTTTTCTGTCTTCCCCTCCTCTCTCCATTTCTCTCTGTCCTATCCAACAACAACAGCAATAACAACAATAAACAATAAGGGCAACAAAAGGGAAAATAAATAAATATAAAAAAAAACAACTAGATTGAACAGATCCAACAGAATACATATTACTCTCAAGTGCACATGGAGTACCCAGGATAAGCCAATTTCCTATCACAATGGCCAAAAGGAGGAATCAACCCAAGTGTCTACTGATAGGTGAATGGATTGCTGAAAGGTAAATTTATGTTGTAATAAGTTTTCACATTATCTCTACATAAACAGTCTGAAAGACATGACAAGGAGCAGACTTCTCTTTGAAGTGTTCTAGACAGGACAGGAAGCTACAGGGAGCTAGCTTTTGGCTCAAGGGTAGTGAAACCTGCACAGACAGGAAAGGCCATTTCCATTGTGGTGAGGCCTCAGCTGGTAGTAAAGGTCAAGTAGAAGGCAGGTCAGTGCTCCAGCTGATGTCAAGGGGATTCTGGCATCAATCCTTCCCCACTCCCCCTAATCCTATGAATGAGTGAGCAAAAATTTTACTTTTTTTTGACTGAAATAAGATAAAAACCTGCTCTAAAAACGGTGCCTGTTCTCATGCTTTTCCCTCAGCCAAATTCCATATGTGTGTAGGGGGATAGCTGGACCTTTCAGATCTGTCAGTAAATAGAATGACTAAACCCATTTCTGACGCACACTACACCTCCAAATGTTTCAGTGCAGAATGAATTCAGGACTCATTGTTTAACTGTACTTGGCCTCAAAGTCATCAGGTATTATCAGATATAGTTGATTTGCTTGTCTGGGGAGGTATTGCTGTTAGAGGTATTCCTGCATGGCATGAGTCACTTTCATAATACTTTCTCATGTCTTTAAAGAGAAGTAAATGTGGAGCTTTTATGAGCATATCAATGAAAGTCTGAAGTTAGTTCAGACAGTGCTTAGTCGGTGCTACTCTTGTTTAGAAAGGAAGATGTGGTCTTGTGGTAAGGTAGTTGATAACAATCTAACTTTAGCTGGGCTGTTGCACAGTATAATTTGGGGGCAGATCACACTTATTTTCAACTGGTTGTTTCTACTCACTGCCAAACAAATGCCATGGACACTTGTTAGTATCAACATACTTGCTGGTCAAGGATCTAACTGAACCCTCATAACTATAAGGCACTCTCAGTGAAGTTATTGTTTCCATTAGTGATTTAACATTGATTTTACATTTTAACATTGATTAGTGATTTAACAGTGATTTTTGCAAAATCATCAGATTTTAGGTGCATTTTCATAGCCACACAAAATGCGTGCAAGTCATCACACCTCTCACTAAGGCTCTATTCTTAATTCTATTAAAAAAAAGAACAGGTGTATTTCCTGGCCTGTGCAACTTCTACATTTAAGCCTACTATTGTGTTCTTCACACGGGTGTTCTGGGAGTTGAAATGGACTAGGAGTACTTAGAGATGGCAAACAGTTTGGCACAACAGAACCCAGAACTAGAGGGGGAGCAGAAGTAGCAAGGGACTAGAATTGACTTTTGTAACCTCATGTGATCACTTCTACCTGTCTCCCCTCCCCAGTGAATTAATGTGTATATGGGTTGGTCACATCTTCATTTATTGATAAAAATAACTTTCACTTTTTCTCAAGGAAGCATTTCACTTTCTAATTTGTTTAAGGAACTCTGACAACCGTCTTACTAAAGGAAAAGAGACAGATGAACTTCTAGAGATTTGAGAGAGAACACCAGAGTATTACCCTAGTACATGCAATGCTGGGGATCAAACTGTCAACTTTGCTTTTAGGTTCAAAGCTTTAGCCATTGTGTCACACCCCGGGCCACAAATGAGCTTACTTCTGCATGAGATACTGGACAAGTCACTAAATATATATAATCTCTTAACAGGGAAGTTACTATGTGTGTTTGACTTGCTATTACAGAGTCTGAAGAAACTAACAATTTTGTTGCTTATATTTGAATCCTTGCACAACATTCTATTATGTTTATGTGCCCTTTTTTACATGCTTATATATGTTACTCCATAGTCAAGTTTAGCCTTCCTTTTTTTGGGTTGATATGGTAGTGAAATTTTACAGCCCACAATTAAAATACATCTAGAAAGAGTGGAATGTGTATGATCTTGTAAATTAAAATGTATTTAATAAAGTCTAGCTTACTCATACTTATGACTTCCCTCTCCTTTTATTTTCAAAAGGCTCGTTTTTCTCCATTTCTCTATTATCAAAGTCAAGAACTGCCAAATGGTTCTGTCAAGGAGGCTCCAGCTCTTATTCCTGCTCCCCTGGAGGCCTCAAGTCCAGACACTACAGAGGAAGTAGGCGATCATAAGCCTAAACTCTGCAGGCTGGTAAAAGGTGAAAATGGCTACGGCTTTCACTTAAATGCAATCCGGGGTCAGCCAGGCTCATTCGTCAAAGAGGTATGGTAATTTGGTTCCAGCTACCCAATGAACACAGTCCCACTTAGGAAAGTTTCAGTCTCTCCCATCCATTGACGGATTAGTAAGAACGCTACCCCTCAGATGATGCTGAGGCTCTTGCTTGGGTTCATAATGTGGATCTGGGTATTGACATCCCTTAAGATAGTTATAATAGTTATATAGTAAATTCTTTTCTTTTAATTATTATTGTTGTTTTTATTGTTCACCATTGCTGTTTTTGGTTTACTATTATTATTGTTGTTATTGCTGTTGCTGTTGTTGGATAGGACAGAGAGAAATCGAGAGAAGAGGGGAAGTCAGAGGGAGAGAGAAAGATAGACACCTGCAGACCTGCTTCACTGCTTGTGAAGCAACCCCCATGCAGTTGGGGAGCCGGGTGCTCGAACTGGGATCCTTGCACCAGTCCTTGAGCTTCGCGCTATGTGCGCTTAACCCACTGTGCTACCGCCCGGCCCCCTATATAGTAAATTCTTTTCTTAAAATTTTTTTAATATTTATTTATTTTCCCTTGCTTTTTATTGTTATTGTAGTTATTATTGTTATTGATGTCATCGTTGTTATCTAGGACAGAGAGAAATGGAGAGAGGAGGGGAAGACAGAGAGGGGAAGAGAAAGACAGACACCTGCAGACCTGCTTTACCACCTGTGAAGTGACTCCCCAGCAGGTGGGAAGCCTGGGGCTCGAACCGGGATCCTTATGCTGGTCCTTGTGCTTTACGCTACCTGCGCTTAACCTGCTGCGCTACCTCCCGACTCCCTATATAGTAAATTCTAAGCTGGTGTCCTTTTATATCTGTTCTAATACCGGTAAGTCAAATATTGAATTGACATGATTCTGACTATCAATTCTGACTTGGAGGGATACCTGGTTGCTTCTGAGCATGTAGCATCATGTCCCTACCCCACAGGGACCAGCAGTGAGGAGACTTTCCCAACAGCTCTCTAGTTGGGGGAAGAACAAGGGGGGACCAAGGGGCCAGGAGGTGGTGCAGCTGGCTGACTGCACATCACGCTACCATGTGCAAAGACCCAGGCTCAAACCTTCAGTCCCCATCTGCAGGAGGAAAATTCCTGGGCAGTGAAGTATGGCTGGAGGTATCTCTCTTCCTCTCTCCCCCTCTTCTCTCTCTTTTTTAAAACAATCACTAATTTAAAAAATATTTTATTTATTTATTATCAGATAGAAACAGAGATACATTCAGAGGGGAGAGGAGATAGAGACAAAGAGACACCTGAAGGTGGGAACCAGGGTCCTTGTGCACTGTAATGTCTCCGCTCAACCAGGTGTGCCACCACCTGGCCCCTCTCTCCCTCCTCTCAATGTCTGTACTCAATAGTTGTCCTATCAAGAGAAAAGGGGGGAGAGAGAGAGAGAGAGAGAGAGAGAGAGCGAGAGAGAGAGACACACACGGAAATATGGAGAAAAGAAATGGCCACTTGGATTGGTAGATTTGTAGTGTAGGCACTGAACTCCAGCAATAACCCAGGTGGCAATTAAAAAAAAAAAAAGAGAGGGAGTAGAGGAACCTCATGAACTCTGCTGTACAATACAGAAGTTGTAGCTGTCATAAGCGGAAGGGCCACTCTAACACCTCTCTTAACTTTTGTACCTCAAAGAGAAAGATATCACACAACTCAAAATAAATCCTCAGGGGAGTTGGACGGTACTGCAGTGGGTTAAGTGCACATGGCGCGAAGCGCAAGGACTGGTGTAAGGATCCCGGTTCAAGCCCTCGGCTCCCCACCTGCAGGGGAGTAGCTTCACAGACGGTGAAGCAGGTCTGCAGGTGTCTTTCTCTCCCCCTCTCTCCATTTCTCTCTGTCCTATCCAACAATGACATCAGTAACAACAACAATAAGACCTACAACAATAATACAAGGACAACAAAAGGGAGTAAATATTAAAAAAAAAAAGTGCTCTGGTATCTTCCTTTCTGTGTCTGTCTCTAAAAAATAAAATAAAAAAAATAAATAAAGAATAAATCCTCAGACTCCACACCTCTGCAGGGAAACTAGTCTGACATCCTCTTGTCTGTGCTTGGAAGTCACAACTTGGAACCTGTGTTCACAGGTACAGAAGGGTGGTCCTGCCGACCTGGCGGGGCTGGAGGATGAAGACACTGTCATTGAAGTGAATGGGGCAAACATGCAGGATGAGCCCTATGAGAAGGTGGTGGACAGAATCCAGAGCAGCGGAAAGACTGTCACACTCTTAGTCTGTGGAAAGAAGACCTATGATTATTTCCAGGCTAAGAAAATCCCTATTGTTTCCTCCATGGCTGATCCACTGCCTGCATCCCCTGATTCCAAAGAGGGAGCCCCAGGAATGTCAGATTATGACTCCCATGTGACAAAGCCACGAGTGAGTGGAGAGACGTTTCTTTTAGTAATCTTACTACACCATACTTAAGGGGGGGGAGCATACTCAAGAGTATGATAATGTCCTTAATAAGTGCACTGCACATCAACAATGATCACAGACCCCTAAAATGAGGTAACTAGCAAATCAAGGCATAGGGGGCTAGAGCAATAGGTCTGTTTTTCATAGCACTGAGTTGACAGCAACTTTCTAGAGCTGATAAATCAAGAAGGAAAAGATCAAAATTTTAATGGGGCCCACCAGAGTAAACTGAACCAGACTATTAGGCAGAAATACTGGTTCTACCATTTATCTCACTGGGTAAATAGATTGAGTCTCTATCTCACTTTCCCCATTATAAAATAGGTATAAAATGTAAAATTGCTACTAGAACTATATTAACTAAGGTTACTAGTGTGTCAGATAGTGTGTTTCATGATAAGCAAGAAAATGGGAGTAGAGGTACTCTTGTGTTTTAGGTAAATTAATATACTTTTACTAATAGGGAAGAATAAGCATTATTTTTTATATATTTAGACTAGAAAAAATTCCTTGGTCTCAGTCTTATTCTTTGTCCAATTTCTTTTCATAAATGAACTTGAGGCTAAAAGGTAAATGACTTACTCAACTTCATAAAGAAAATGAATGAAAAGTCAAAACTCAAAAGGTTTTATATTATTTTTTCTATTACCTTAGTTTAATTTGACTAATAACATAAGTGACAGGTTTATATATATATTTTCTTTCTTCCTTTTGACTAGTGCATTACTCAGCTCTTACTACTGGTGATGCTGAGGATCTGACCTGAGCCTCTCACATGCAAGTCCTGTGTGCTGCCACTGACAGGTGTCCCCGCTCCTCCAACACTGTACTCTTGGGTGGTGCCAGAGTCTCACACATGTGATACCACCACTTGATTTTTTTTTTCATTCATCGTATTTTAGAGAGAGAGAGAGAGGATACTATAGCACTGCTCCACCATCCCTGGTGCCTTGGTGCTCTCAATATGGTCCTGGGGACTCCAAACTGGGGTAAGGCATACACCTTACCAGGTGAGCTGTCTCTTGGCACCCCTCAAATACTGATTTCTAACAAATACACATTTTTAATCTGTTCCGGTTGCTATGACAAAATACCGTAGGCCAGGTAGTTTATAAACAACTATTTATTTATTCCACATGGTTCTGGAGGCTGTGTAATTCAAGGTCATGGTGCGGATTTATCTGGCGTCTTGTGAAGGCTCTCTTCCTGTGTGCAGATTAGCTTCTTTGCTGTGTCCTCATTTAGTGGAATGGGCTAGTGAGCTTTTTGGAAGGGCACTAATCTTCATCATGAAGACTCCATCCTCAACCTCACTTCCTAAAGTATGAACCTTCTAATATTATCGCTTTAGGGACTAGGATTTCATTCCATGAATTCTGGGAAGATACAAATACTCAGACCACAGCACACAGAACAGCCACTCACCTTGTACTCTGAACAACTTAACAAAGGCAGTATACCCGGTGTCTCTGAAAATTCTGTATTTCTATGGAAAGTCAATGATAGTTTTATAGAAAAGGAATATATAAAAATTAAGAAAATTTGCTGAAGTATCAAGTAGCAAGCTGGAACTAAGTCCAGTGTAGACTTCATGTCACCTGGCTGCCAGTGAGGACTCTACTGGCCAACTTAAGGCAACTCTAGAAACAGGTCATCCGTTTCCTGATGTTCACACTCTACCACTTTGTTTTCTTTTGCACAGGCCAATAGTACAGCCTCTCACTCTTCTTCCAGTTCTGAAGATACAGAGATGTGATGAGAAGAAGTAACAGCTTTGGCTGTCTCTGGATGTTTAACAGGAATCCTTTCTCAAGGAATGATTTGCCACCCGCTTACTATCTCTGTCAGAAGAGAAGTCCTCTGGAAAGCAGTTCATCACATGCAGTTGCTTGCCTGAGGGGTGACTACAGATGGATTATTTATGGTCAACTTAGGAAAAGCTAAGGTCTTTCTTAAGGAGCCAGATTTTCATGTGATCTCATTTGAGCTTCAACTCAACTATCTTTCTCTGTATAGTGAATGGTATCTTTGACTTCTACAGGCTCCCCGAGCACTGAAGATAATTAATAAATCTGTACATGAGTTGTTAAATAAAGTCTCTAAGAATCATGCTTTTGTAAGAATGTGGTTGCTGGGTGGGGGAGATAGCATGATTGTTACACAGGAAGACTCTCATGTCTGAAGCTCCGATGCCCCAGGTCCAGTCCCCTGCACTGAAATAAGTCAGAGCTGAGCAGTGCTCTGGTAAAAAACAAACAACCCACAATTTCCCTGTTAGCAGATATAATTTAATGTACTTTTGGTAAACTTTTTAATGCTTTAACATCTTTATTTTTGTAGATGAAGAAACTGAGTTCCAGGAAAGGAAAATGACTTATGCACTTATTCAGTGCACAAGAAAGGGGAGGGGGATCACCACTGAGCTAGAACTAGTTACTCAGAGAAGGAAAGATGCCATAGTACTGCTCCACCACGTGTAAAGTTTCCCCTCTACAAGGGACTTCCCCATGTGGTTCCTGGGACTCAAATCCCACCCCTGGCACATATTTTTAAAATATGCACATTACTGGGTGAGCTACCTTGTGGACCTAGAAGTACTGGCTCTTAAATAGTACTGAAAAAAATTCAAGAAAAATAACATACTCTATGAAGTCTCTATATAGAATCAATTTTAGTCAATACCCTCTTTCCCAGAAAAAGAACAGGCAAATAATGCTTGGTTATTTTAATTGGGTAAAGGGCAGGGAGGATGTGTGGGGTACCAATTCACTTTTGATCATACAAGCATACCAGACTATGCTTGATAAAATGAACCTAAGACCCAAGTGTTACACCCTCTGATTTTAAGACAGTCAGTATTGAGGGAAAGTCATCTGTCCTCTATGTTTGGTTTGGTTACCTTAGGTTTCATTTTCATTTTATTTTATTTCATATTTATTTTTTTAAATATTTATTTATTTATTCCCTTTTGCTGTCCTTGTTGTTTTGTTGTTGTAGTTATTATTGATGTCATTGTTGTTGGATAGGACAGAGAGAAATGGAGACAGGAGCAGAAGACAGAGAGGGGAGAGAAAGACAGACACTTACAGACCAGCTTCACCACCTGTGAAGTAACTCCCCTGCAGGTGGGGAACCGGGGGCTTGAACCGGGGTCCTTATGCCGTTCCTTGCACTTTGTGCCACCTGCACTTAACCCACTGTGCTACCACCCGACTCCCTTTTATTTTATTTTTACCGAGTACTACTCAGCTCTGGCTTATGGTGGTGCTGAGGGTTGAACCTTGGACTTTAGAGCCTCAGGCGTGAATGTCTTCTGCATAAGCATTATGCTATCTCCCTGGCCTCTTCTTAGGTTTCTCTTACGCCATTGTTTCAGTGTATTTTCCTTCTAGTCTCGTGGGTCTTTTCCAACTCCTCTCCCTCACTCTGTAGCAGTCTTAAAACTCACATATGAAGTTCGATTGAATACTAGCTTGAGTTACTTCATTTTCTCATGTTCCAGCTGATGCTAATCTTAACTACAGTATCACCAGAGGAAGAAAGCCTACACTGGAGGTAGAGTATGCTACCACAGCACTTTGCTTGTTTAAAAATTATAGGTCCTGGTCCCTTCCATTTTTTTCTTTCATATCCAAATTATGACACCGCTGGTCTGTAAAAGTCTATAATAGGCATGAGTTCAAGGTGTCATATGCTTCTCTGGTGCCTGTTTGTGAGCTAAATAGAGGAAGAGTATGCTTGAAAGAGCGCTGACTAGGAAGATCACATCAAACCAACGATGGTAGAAATTGAACTGCAGTTCTCCAAGGACCTCAGTAATTATGGTGCGGTATTCCAGAGGCATGCTCATTCGGATCAGCAGCACAGAAGAGACAAAGTACATGCCCTGCAAATCAAACGCCAAAAGTTACTTTCAAAAACTTAACAAGAGGGGAAACTGGAGCATCATTCTGGCATATGCAATGCAAGGATCAAAGTTGGGACCTCATGCATGAAAGGCCTGGCTTCTACTGCCTCCACGGCCACTGGAAGCTAGTGTGAATGTAATGAGGGATCAAAGGCAATTGTTAAAGCATTTCAAAGTTCAAAACACAGTTCTGGCATTTAAAAAAATATTTATTTATTTATTCTCTTTTGTTGCCATTGTTTTATTATTGTAGTTATTATTGGGCTTTGCGCCACCTACAGTTCTGGCATTTTACAAGTGTAAACAGAAAGCTGTAAGCTCATCAAACTTACCATTATCTGTGCTAATAGCAGGACAATGACATTGGAGGACTTACTGCTGGAGATGGCATAAAAGAACTGTTGAGAAAGGGGAGAGAGAGGAGTTTATGCAGCACTGATTCCTGTGTTGACATCAGTAAGCAGCATGATTAACAACTGAAAGTGTTTCTTCTATGTCGTAATCTTGCACAGAACAATTTACAGGATTAAGTCTATCAAGTAGACTGCTGAAAAAAGGTTATACTTTTCCCATACAGGTAGCTGGTAGTTCATTTTTTTTTTTTTTTAAATTTATGAGAGTGTATCAAGAGACCAGAATACCACTCTGGCACATGTGATGCTGGGGATAGAACTCAGGGCCTTAGGCAAGCAAGTCCTATGTACTAAGCCAATTCCTCTGACCCTGCCATAGTAGTGAGTTTATTTTATTTTATTTTACTTTATTATTATTTTCCCCTTTTGTTGCCCTTGTTGTTTATCACTGTTGTTATTATTATTGTTGTCATTGCTGTCATTGTTGTTGGATAAGACAGAGAGAAATGGAGGGCGGAGAGGAGACAGAGATGGGGAGAGAAAGACATCTGCAGACCTGCTTCACCACTTGTGAAGTTATTCACCTGCAGGTGGGGAGCTGGGGGCTCGAACAGGGATCCTTACACCAGTCCTTGTGTTTCACACCATGTATGTTTAACCCGCTGAGCTAATGCCCGGACCCCAGTAGTGAGTTTTAAATATTACATTGTAACACACACGAAGATTACTATCACTACAAAAATTTACAGAATCTGTGAAATATATGACTTTAACAACACTATGAAATAGAACAGATTATTCAAGACCTAAATTATTAACTAGGCTCTGAGCTGCTTCCAAAGTAATGCTAGATGTCTAGATTTTCATCCTAAACCCATTTACACTCAAAGGACGCTTGGGTTTTGAAATCCCCTACTTTTTTTTTTTTTTTAACCTTTTTTACTTTTTTCACCCCCACAATCATTCTCTATGGATCAGAAGACACCTTCATATTCTAATTCTTCAACTTCTACATCCTCCTTACAAGTGACTCTAGTAACCTTAACTACTTACTCATTCATTCCAAATATTTACAGAAAATTTGTCAAGTGTCAAGTTCTATTCTGGAGATTGGCGATGTAAAGAAAATTGATTCTCATCTTGTCCTATCACCTTTGGTAAGTGAGTGTATTTATCTGATTGGTGCACGGTATATATACATACATACTATGCATTGTTTAGTCACACTTTTAATAAAAAATATTTATTTTCATGGGTGTAGGAGTGAGAGGGACCAGATCACTGCTCAGCTCTGGCATATAGTGCTGTCGGGGACTGAACCTGGGGCCTCAAGCATGCAAGTCTGGTGTGTTACTGCTGTTCTACCTCCCTGGTCCTCTGCATTAGTTTAACTTTTAAAAAGTTATATTATTTATTATTTATTCACTTATTTTAGTCTTCAGGGTTTCACTACTCCAAATCAACTTTTCAATTATAGGGAACAACACCATAGGGAACAACACCATAGCACTGTTGACTACTATTTAAGATCTTACAAGGCAGGAATCTTAAAATACATAAAATATTTCAGATGCCACATGTGATTAATAAGTACTTTTTAATTTTATGACACAACATACCTTAGTGAGAGTGATCAGTAGTCCTCTAATGGATGTCACAATGATTATTCCAACCAGAATGAAGGAAATATGCTGGGACCAGAACTTTACCTGCCACCATATAGGAAGAAAATATGTTTGTTCAGGATAGTATGAAAACTAACAAAATGCACTCTGACTACTAATGTGATTATGAGAGGGAAGTTTATACAGCTCTATGTGATTTTTTTAAAATAATTTTTTAAATGTTTATTTATTCCCTTTTCTTGTCGTTGTTTTATTGTTGTAGTTATTGTTGTTATTGATATCGTTGTTGTTGGATAGAACAGAGAGAAATGGAGAAAGGAGGGGAAGACAGAGAGGGGGAGAGAAAGACAGACACCTGCAGACCTGCTTCACTGCTTGTGAAGCGACTCCCCTGCAGGTGGGGAGTCGGGTGCTCGAACCGGGATCTTTATGTCAGTCTCTGTGCTTTGTGCCACCTGCACTCTATGTGACTTTTAAAGCATTTTTAGGAAGGTGCAGAGAGAGACTGTAGGATTTTAATGTGTGAGATTCTAAGTTCAAGCCCAAGGATTGCATATACCAGGTGATGCTCTGGTCCTTTTTCTCTCCATCTTCTAAAGTAAGCAAGCAAGCAAACAAAAGACAATAAAATTACTGAAAAACTTTTTTTTAGGTATGGGGGAGGTGCTGGGACTTGAACCTGGGCTGCACCCACAGCAAGGCACATACCCTATCTAGTGAATTATCTCTCTACTGCTCAAACATCTCCTAATTAGGAAAGTTAAGTTTTTTTCTTTTCTTTTCTTTTTTCCCTCCAGGGTTATTGCTGGCCTCGGTGCCTACACTATGAATCTACTCCTCCTGGAGGCCACCCTCTCCCTTTTGATGCCCTTGTTATTTATTGTTGTTGTTGCTGGATAGGACAGAGAGAAATCGAGAGAGGAGGGGAAGACAGAGAGGAGGAGAGAAAGACAGACCTCTGCAGATCTGCTTCACCACCTATGAAGCAACTCCCCTGCAAGTGGGGAGACGAAGGCTTGAACTGGGTTCCTTACGCCCGCCGTTCTTTGTGTTTTGTGCCATGTGCACTCAACATGCTGCACTACTGCCTGGCCTCCAAGTTAAGTTTTAAGAACAGAAAACAGGAATGGCTGTGAAATGAGAATAATAAATCAATAAGCAAAGAGCTAATGACACTATTTCAAATGCGGTAAGTATAAAACATGAATTAAAAAGGAAATAGTATCTTATTGTTACTATTTATTTAGTTTAGTTTTCAGGGTTTCATTACTCCAACTTTTCAAATATAGAGAGATAGGAAAAGGGCGGGGGTAGAAAGCATAATGGTTATGCAATGTGACTCTCATGCCTGAGGATCCAAAGTCCCAGGTTCACCCCTCCACACACACACCACCATAAACCAGAGCTGAACAGTGCTCTGGTTAAAAATAAATAAATAAATAAATAAATAAATAAGAGCTAGGGAAAGATACACTAAGATACATGACACTAAGGCATCTTCTCAGTGTGGTGGAGGCCAGGCTTGAACCTGGGCTAAACACATGACAAAGCAGGCATCCTCCCAGATGAGCTATTTCTAGCCCTAGCAGCTTTATTATTATTATTATTATTATTATTATTATTGCTACCAGAGAATTGCTCAGCTCTAATGGTATCAGGGACCTTGATGCCTCATGTATGAAAGCTGTTTGCTATCTCCCTGGCTCAGTGTGATTATTTTGAATATTTATGAATGATAGGCCTCTGATCAAAACGTGAAGGACTTTTTTCTTTTTATAACAAAATCTGGGCCAGGGAGATAGCATAATATTATGCAAAAGACTCTCATTCCTGAGGCTATGAAGTCCCAGGTTCAAAATACTCCACATAATCCTAAATCAGACCTAACTGGTACTCTGGTCAGCAGAAAAAAAGAAAAAGGAAAGAAAGGAAAGAAGAGAAAGGAAAGGAAAAGAAAGGAAGAGAAGGGAAGGAGAGAAGGAAAAGAAAAGGAGCCAGGTAGGAGTGCAGCTGGTTGAGTGCTCCTGTTACAGTGCGCAAGGGCTCAGGTTCAAGCCCCTAGTCCCCACCTGCACCGGGAAAGCACTGCAAGTGGTGAAGCAGGTCTGCAGGTTTTTTCTCTTTCTCCCTCTGTATCCCCCTACTTTCTTGGTTTCTGACTGTCTCTATCCAATGAGTAAAAGTAATTTAAAAAGAAAGGGGAGAAGAAGGAAAGAAAGAAAGAGGAAAGAAATTCTAAGTGAAACAGCTCATCTGCTTTACTATGTGTGCCACCCAGGCTTTGGCCCAGCCCCCACCACACTGAAGGAAGCTTTAGTGCTGAACCTTCTTTAACGGTCTCTTTGCCTTTCTTCTCCTGTCTCTATTTATAAAAAACAGAGAGACAAACAAACAAAAAACAATGAGCATTCTTAACAGGTGGTCTAGGACACAGCTGATCTTCATTTAAATAACAAAACACTGGGAGTCGGCGGTGGCACAGAGGGTTAAGTGCCAAGCAGAAGGACTGGTGGGCGGAAGGATCCCGGTTGGAGCCCCCAGCTCCCCACCTGCAAGGGAGTTGCTTCACAAGCGGTGAAGGAGGTCTACAGGTGTCTGTCTTTCTCTCCTCCACTCTGTCTTCCCCTCCTCTCTCCATTTCTCTCTGTCCTAACAACGACAACATCAATAACAACAAAAATAATAACTACAACAACAATGAAAAACAAGGGCAGCAAAAGAGAAAATTAATCATAATAAAATAACATAACACCATCTTCTCATTGTGGATTGCTTGCTTCATAGTGGAGGTAGCTACAGGCCCGTGTGCTTGTTTCACATCTGAAAAGCCTGTGAGGGGGAGCTGCTTTTACTGACATCTAAAAGGTGGTATTCGGAATTATGAAATATGGAGCATGCAGATTAATTACAGATGGAAAATAGACATACACAGCAACTAAACAGCCTCAGGAAGTATTGATAAAGAATGTTTCTGGGAGTTGAGTGGTAGCGCAGCCGGTTAAGCACAGGTGGCGCAAAACACAAGGACCGGCATCCCAGTTTGAGCCCCCGGCTCCCCACCTGTAGGGGAGTCGCTTCACAAATGGTGAAGCAGGTCTGCAGGTGTCTATCTTACTCTCTCCCTCTGTGTTTTCCCCATCTCTCTCCATTTCTCTCTGTCCTATTCAACAATGACGACATCAATAACAACAATAATAAAATCAACAAGGGCAACAAAAGGAAAGTAAAAAAAAAAAGAATGTTTCTGGGGCTGGGTGGTTGAGCGTACATGTTAAAATGCACAAGGACCTGGGTTTGAGCCCTTAGTTCCCACATGCAGGGTGAAAGTTTTGTGTGTGGTGAAGCAGTGTTGCAGGTGTCTGTCTGTCTCTCTCTCCCAATCCCTTCCCTCTCAATTTCTGGCTGTCTCTATCCAATAAGTAAATAAAGATAATAAAAAAATAAAAAAGAGGGAAACACACTGGCAACAGTAATGCCTTATACTTACTAATATAATTTATATAGCACCTATGGAAAGATATGTTCCTTCATGTGAAAAGGATAAACTAAGGATCTATGGTTAGAAAGGGAATAAAATAAAATAAAATCAATCCAAAACAAGAACAACAAAAACCCATGCTGTCATGCTTTGAACATCACTGCATGGGCTGGAGCACAGTTTGTTCTGGTTCAACTTTCTGCTCTCCAGCTACCAGGAGCATGTGTGACTGAGATAGATGGTATGAGGCAGTGTACAGTCTATGGTTTGAAGCATAGCACAGTAAATCGCCCCACAGGGGCTAAGAATACAACATCAGTCATTTTATCAAAGTACTAGTCAGACAGACTCACTGGCTACATATACATATCTGGAAAACACTATCTGCCTCACAAATAAAGACATTATCAAGTAGGAAGGAAGATGGTAAGAGAAAAAAAAAAAAAAAGGACAGGTTATAGTTGCCATCTTTAGCTCAAAGTTCATATTTGACAGATAATTTTTTTCTTACAGCAGAAGTCACTTTAGTTCTCCCAGGGCTGCTAACTGGTAATTTTCCATCAGAGGAATCAAAGGTAGAGTGTATATTTGAAGATCTCATCAAATGCTACATGGAAACATCTGGATATTTGGTAGGGAGAAACTGGTGAGTGGTACTGGCTACAGAGAAACAGGGAGCACTGTAAAATAATCGGTATCCTGACAAAAATAAGCACCAGTCACTACTCATAGTTTTATTCTCTTTACACACTTACCATATAACTGCAAGATATACTGAGAGTGCCAAGAATACAAAGAAGAATCAAGTACCTACAGTAAGGAATTAGAATTTTAACAAGTGTAATCTGTGTTGGAAAAGGCAGGAAAAAAACAACAAACTAGGATTTTGATACATGGCTCTTACATCAAATTGGATTCCCAGGTAATTGACAGTGATCTCAATGCCCCTTGTAACAGGATCAGTTTTCCCAACTCGGTCAAAAACGATATTGATGGTTGCCTGCAGTGATATACATATTTACATTAGATCATTTTCATAACTGATATCTCAAAAGTGATTCAAAATCATGAGTTAACCACCATAACATGTTTTTACAGGTGGATGTTCCTAAAAATTCAATTCTACTCTTTTTTTAACTTTATTTTTTTATTTGGTAAGATAGAAATTGAGAGGGAAGGGGGAGAAAGAGGGAGAGTGTGAGGGAAGGTGAGAGACACATGGAACACTGCTTCATTGCTCAAGCTTTTCCCCTGCAGGTGGGGTTCGGGGCTTGAACCTGGGTCTTTGCACATGGTAATATATGTACTTAACTAGATACACCACTACCCTGTCATTTAATTACCCTGCAATTATACTTTTTTTTTAAAATTGTCATCTTTATTTATTGGATAGAGACAGCCAGAAATCAACAAGGAAGGGGGTGACAGAGGGAGAAAGACAGAGAGACACCTGCAGACCTGCTTCACCACTTTCCCCCTATAGGTGGGAACCCAGGGCTTGAACCTGGGTCCTTGTGAACTGTAATATGTGTGCTCAACCAGGTGTGTCACCACCTGGCCCCTGCAATTCTACTCTTTATTTTATTTATTTATTTTCCCTTTTGTTGCCCTTGTTGTCTTTTTATTGTTGTTGTAGTTATTGTTGTTGTAATTAATGTTGTCATTGTTAGATAGGACAGAGAGAGAGAAATGGAGAGAGGAGGGGAAGATAGAGAGGGTGAAAGAGAGACACCTGCAGAACTGCTTCACTGCCTGTGAAGGGACTCCCCTGCAGGTGGGAGGCGGGGGCTCGAACCAGGATCCTTCCTCGGGTCCTTGCGCTTTGCACCACGTGTGCTTAACCTACTGCCCTACCACCAAACTCCCTGCAATTCTACTCTTAACCCAAGTTATATATAAGGTAACTACTGTTATCCATAGAAAGACAAACAAAAGTCTTTATCTGTGTGGGAAGATAGCATAAAGAGACTTTCATGCTTAAGGCTTCAAAGTTCCAGGTTCAATCCCCTGTATCATCATGAGGTAGAGCTTAGCAGTACTCCAGTAAAAACAACAACAAAAAAGAGTCTCTGTCTGCCCCATCTCTCTTATTTTGTAAAGAGTCAGTAGGGCATATACACTAAACTTTACAGGAGCCAGAGTGACAATGTTCCAGTAATGAAATCAGAGCAAAAGAATCAACAAACTCCAGGGTCACTCTTTGTGGTTATTTTCTGAGAATTCTGAACACAATAACTAACATAACAACAACAAAAAGGAGTTACAGCTAAGAAGTGAATGAGGAGATGAAAACGGAATGGAATTATGAAAATACCCAGTGAACCCAAAAGACAGCAGAAGAAAAAGAAAAAGAAAAAAAAAAAAGAAAGACACAAGAGATGGGATAAATAGTGGCTGTTTTAGACCCAAACATACTGATAAGCACATTACATGTAAGTGGTTTGAATCTGGAGTCAGTAAACTCTGCCCCTGTAGTAGTATATGAGGTAGGGAAAGATAGTAAGTAGATAAATGAACTTGGTTGTGCTCCAATAACAACAACATTTTTTTTTCAACCAAGAAAATTGTATTTATTAAACCAAGAGTGAGCCTGGATCTGGCCTGTGGACTGCAGAGAGCTGACTCCCGGTCTAGACACATCAATTACATGGCAGAGACTGTCAGATTGGATAAAAAAATAAAAGAAAAGACCAAAACTATATGTTGCTTACAAGAAACTCTCCTGACAAACAGCTATAAATATTTAAAAAGTAAATGGAAGGGAAGACACATTATGCTAACATTAATCAAAATGTCTATTTTAATGACTGAGGAATATTCTAGAATGCCTATATTAATGTCAGAGTTGATTTTATAATAAAAAAACGTGTCAGGGGTTAGAAGGTATTAACTATGCATAATGATAAAGGATCACTTTCAACAATGATCCAACAAAGGCAATATATAAAGACAAATGTATTAAGTACTTATTAATATAACTTTAGAAAACATGAAGCAAAAATTGATAGAAGAAAAAAAAAAAGACAAACCCACAACAAAAGTTGGTGATTTTGATAGCCTTTTTCCAAGGGCAAAGACATTACAGAAGCATGAGAAGCTTCTAGAAGTAATGGAAGGACATGGTCTCTAGCTTGACTGTAGTGCTGCTTGTTACACAGGTGTTATACATATGCTCCAAATCCCCAAGTAGTAGACTTCAAATATGTGCAGTTTAATGGATGGCAACTAAACTTTAGTAACACTAGGGGATGATATGCTCTCCTGGAAGGCAGAACCTCAAGAAAAATCTTTAAGTAGCTTTGCTGAGCACACTATATTTATTCATGCTTCCCCACAGAATACATTAATATATATTTTAAAATACTTATGTATTCCCTTTTGTTGCCCTTGTTTTATTGTTGTAGTTATTATTGATGTCATTGTTGTTGGATAGGACAGAGAGAAATGGAGAGAGGAGGGGAAGACAGAGAGGGGGAGAGAAAGAGAGACACCTGCAGACCTGCTTCACCGCCTGTGAAGCGACTCCCTTGCAGATGGGGAGCCGGAGGCTCGAACTGGGATCCTTAAGCCAGTCCTTGCGCTTTGTGCCACTTGCGCCTAACCCGCCTGACTCCCAATAAATTAATATTTAAAAACACCAACTTCAATAAGTATTGACATTAATGTGTAATATTAGATACATTAAGTCTAGATTCTCCCACTCATCTACATTGATCAAAGTTAAGTAACAAGCTGGCAAAGTTTGCTATTCATTGTGAAAACACAGCTCCAGCAGAGAAAAAAATTAGAAACTAGAAGCCACAGTAGAAAGAGAAATCAGGTCTTTTTTTTTTAGTCACATTGAAATCCACTACTACTCATAGTTAAGCTGATGAATAATGCCATAAAATGTACATAAAGAATAAAACATTAGCCATAGTCACAAAAGAATAAAAGCTATAATCACAGAAGATGCATTTACTTATAGAAATAGAGTTTAGAATTCACTTTGGACATTTTTTAGTTGTAAAGATTATTTAAAAAACAACAACATGTGGTTTCTGTTCTAAGCTGAAAATAGAAGTTGAGGTTAAGAAAAGCCATATTCTTATGTAAGGTAATTCAGAAAGCACAGTGTAAAATAAGACATTTTTACATATTCATTCTATATACTTCATAGTCGTGAGGCCTTGCTAGTGATTTCTGACAGAGGGAAATGTAATCTTCTCTTTCTAAAACTGGGGTTTAGTGACAGGAAAGATCACATCCTCTGATGGCTCAATGAATATGAAATTTAGTTCAATTACTCAATCAAATCCACTTTCTTCTCTCTGCCAATACCAGGGAAAGCCACCTAAACTATGTCAGTTAAATTAATATACTAGGGGCCAGGCAGTGGCACACCTGGTTAAGTACACATATTATACTGCACAAGGACCCAGGTTCAAGCCCGTTCCCCACCTGCAGGGGGAAAGCTTCATGAGTGGTGAAGTAGGGTTACAGGTGTCTGTCTCTAACTTTATATCTCCTCCTCCCTTCTCAATTTCTCTCCCTATCCAATAATAAATAAATAAAAATTTAAAAATAAAATTAATATACTTACCATAAAAATCTTCCAAACACAGTAAATTGAGAAAAAGTAACCTAGAAAATTAAAATATTTTCCCTTGAAAGTTTTGGAGTATTCTATTCTCTCCTGAGGGAAAACAAACACAAATCCTCGTTAGTTTAAAAAAATATAAATTTATATCCAATGAAAATATGTGTCAGTAATGTACCGGTTCTCTCCCCCTCACTAATAAATCCATCTCAAACAAACAAATCAGCCACTGGGGGAATAGGGTAACTCACTGGGTAGGGTGCCTGCTGGGCCATGTACCTGGCTTAGATTATAGCCCTGGAAAAATATGGAACTGCCCCTAGACCTCAAATAAATCCCTCTCTCCATTGTTACTGGTCATCTCTATCAGGAACAACAAAATAGACCCCTTTGTGGGCCCCCCATAGGACTTTGCTCTCATAGGACTTTGCTCTCAACTTGGATCAACAATGGTAGAGAATGTTCCATCCTCCGAAGGGAGGATAGACAACATACTCTATCTACACCTGAGGAAGATGGGTCGATATTGGGGCAGCTTGGAATGTTCCTACTCATGACCACAGAATGTGAGCTCAGATCTACAGGGATGCAGAGGTCACAAAGGCTCCTAAGCTGAATATGGGCCCCAAAACAAATCAAATCAATGGAGTTTACAGTCAACAATATTTATACCCCTTTCCCATATTAGGGAGCTACTCTCTTCCCTGATGCAGCTTTCTGGTCCTTTTCCCAGCCATGACATCATCTCCCCAGACAATAACTTGGATCCACCTGTATATCAGATTTCAGGCTCAGGGAAAAAAGAAAAACAAACAAACAAACAAACAAAAAAACCCAAAACCAAAAAAAACTAGTATAGCCACAGGCCCTTTGGAATATAACTAAAATATACCTACTAGCTATCTACAACATGGAGGATCCAACACTTCATCTGCATTATTCCAGCCTTTAGGTCCATGATTGTTTAACAATTTGTTTGGCTTTGTATGCTAACTCTCTTTTCAGCCACCAGGCTCCAGATGCTAGCAGGATGCCGACCAGACTTCCCTGGACAGACAACCCCACCAATGTGTCCTGGAGCTGTGCTTCCCCAGAGCTCCACCCTACTAGGGAAAGAGAGAGACAGGCTGGGAGTATGGATCGAGCTGTCAATGCCCACGTTTAGCGAGGAAGCAATTACAGAAGCCAGACCTTCCACCTTCTGCATCCCACAATGACCTTGGGTCTATAATCCCAGAGGGATAAAGAATGGGAAAGCTATCAGGGGAGGGGGTGGGATACAGAGTTGGTGGTGGGAATTGTGTGGAGTTGTACCCCTCTTATCCTATGGTTTTGTCAATGTTTCCTTTTTATAAATGAAAAAAGAAAAAGAAAAATATAGAACTGCTATGACAACCATGGTGCAGTGGTGTTTCTCCTTTCTCTTGAGGTAAATAGAATGAAAAAGTTGGCCTGGGAGTTGTGACATTGAGCTTGTACAAGGTCCTGGTTCTATAAAAAAGAAAGAAAGAAAGAAAGAAAACCAAGATGGCAGATGGCAATAACATCAAAATAATAATAAAAGTTGGGCTGAGGAGACAGTATAGTAGTTTTGCAAAAAGACTTTCATGCCTGAGGCTTTGAGAGGTCCCAGGTTCAATCCCCAGCACTACCATGAGCCAAGCTGAGCAGTTCTCTGGTCTCTGTCTGTATCTCTCTCTCATTAAGACAAAATAAATAAGAAAAAAAAAAGGAATTGGAAACATATAATAATTATTTGGGGCAAAGGAGCTGGGGCACTGCTCTGGGCTACTTTTTATTCACAAAGAGAAACAAAGAGAGAAAAAAGAGGAGGAGAGATATCAGAGCACTGGAGCTTCCTTCAGCATGATAGCGCTTCCCATCCAGTGCCCACCTCAAACCTGGGCTGCATGCATAGCAAAGCAAACCCTACCTGGTAAGCTATATCTCTGGTTTGGACAACATTTACTGAATGTTTACTTTAAGCCAAAATCAGGATCAAACACCTTACATGAATCATCTATTTAGTACTTTAATGTTCTTACTAACTCTTATGAGATACATTGATAATAAATTGATAAATTATCTTAATTTTACAAATGAGAAAACAGAGGCTCTGGGAGGTTACAGACCTCGACAAAGATGACAAAGCTCATGCTGGGTTTAGGCCCACTTGTCTCTGAATGGACACTACCTTCTGTCTATATGGCTGCCTCTGTGAGTTCATCCTCAAAAACAAAGCAATGAAACCATAACAAGAGTTTTGATACTGATTTATGGGCATAAATAGAAAAATACTTGCAGCTAGGTCACTTCTTGATCTGATGCCTTAAAAAGAGTTGGTTTGGGAGTCAGGTGGTAGCATAGTGGGTTAAGCGCACGTGGCGCAAAGCTCAAGGACCAGCGGAAGGATCCTGGTTCAAGCCCCCGGCTCCCCACCTGCAGGGGAGTCGCTTCACAGGCGGTGAAGCAGGTCTGCAGGTGTCTGTCTGTCTCTCTCCCTCTCTGTCTTCCCCTCCTCTCTCCATTTCTCTCTGTCCTATCCAACAATGATGACATCAAGAACAACAATAATAACTACAACAATAAAACAACTAGGGCAACAAAAGGGAAAATAAATTAAAAAAAAAACACAAAAAAAGAGTTGGTTTAATTTGATAGGACAGAAAGAAATTAAGACTGCAGATAGAGGAGAGAGAAACTTCACTGCTTGCTTGTGAAGTTTCCTTCCTGCAGGTGGGGGCTGGGGGCTTGAACTCAGGTCCTTGAGCATTGTGTGTGCTTAACCAGATATACCACTGCCTGCACCCATGCTGCCTTTTAAAACAAGAGTAGACCATAATAGTTAGGTGTCTACTTCTCTCACACTATTTAACTTGTCAGGGAATAAAGAGATGGTGAAAGCCTCTTCTGACGATTCCATCCATTTCTATCACTGAGGGTGTTCTGGGAAGGGTTTGCTGGAGGCAGGAGCAGAGTCATGAAGAGTGCACACTCCTCGCCCCTAATGCATTGGTGGATATGAAGCCACGGCATCTCTTATGCTGCATGGTCAAAAAAAGGAAATTCTAAATCTATTTAGTTTGTTCTTTCTTCACACATATTGGTAAAAGCCATGCTTTCTTTTCCTTTACTCTGTACCTTGCTAGCGTATAGATCAACTGTTTCCAGAAAAAGCTGTCTGCTTAGTTCTTCCAAAGCATCCACTTCCTGTTGAATTAGAGTAAGATCTGGCAGAAAATGAGCATCAAGGTTTAAATCACAGGGAGGTTTCAAAAATAGTGATGGAGAAAGCAAATGTTTTCTGTTTCTCAACTGCAGATCCTAGGAAATGCCTGTATTTTCAATTTTCTTTTTCATAGCCAGCCATACCAATCCAGAGCCATTTTCCCAACCTCTGATACAGGAGTATAAAACTGTCTCCACCTAGTGTCCCTACAAACACCCTACTGCTCAGTTTCTTACTAGTTCAAGTGACTCAGATCAGAGTTATATTAAGTCAAATTTTTCTTCAAAATCTGAAATGGGCAGTCTGGGAGGTGGTGCAGTGGATAAAGTGTTGGACTCTCAAGCATGAGGTCCTTAGCTCAATCCTTGGCACTGCATATGTCAGAGTGATGTTCTGGTTCTCACCCCTTCATGAATAAATAAATCTTAAAAAAACAGAACAAAACAGAAAACAAACCCCCGAATGGTTAGAAAATGCTGCAAGACAGCAAAGATTTCTACTATACTGTTTTGAATAAATAAAATATTAGGAAAAGAAACTAATATTTATTGAGTTCTAATACAGGTTGGGATTTACAGGTATTATTTTCATTAGTTCCTTAAAAATTTTTTTTATTATCTTCCATTATTTATTGGATAGAGACAGCCAGAAATTGAGAGGGAGGGGAGAAACAGAGAGGGAGACAGAGACAACTGCAGCCCTGATTTGCCACTTGTAATGTGATGTTTTTTTTTTAATACTTTTAAGTTTTTAAAAAAATTTTTTTTCCCAAAGATATTTATTATTTATTATTCAACGACTGCCACCTCTCCAGATTCAAAGGAGGTCTTGAAACTTTACATCAGGCTCAACCTGACGCTGTTGACTGGCTACAGAAGAAGAGCAAACGCTAGAAGAAGAATTGGAATGAGACAGAGAGAAATGGAGAGGAGAGGGGGAGGCAGAAAGGGAGAGAGACAGAGAGACACCTGTAGTCCTGCTTCACTACTTGTGAAGCTTTCCCCCTGCAGGTGGGGACCAGGGGCTTGAACCCAGGTTCTTGCGCACTGTAATGTGAGCACTTAACCAGGTGCGCCACTGCCTGGCCCCTCGCCACTTGTGAAGCTTTCCCCATAGAGGAGACTGGGAGCTCAAACCTGGGTTCTTACGCACTGTAACCTGTGCAGTCAACCAGGTGCGCCACCACCCAGCCAGCCCCTCGTTAGTTCTTTATAGATACTGTCTTCTACTATCCTCACAGCCATCCCTGATGTGTTATTATCCAATTTGCACATGAGGAAAATGAAGCCCAGAGAGTTCAGTAGCTTGTTCAGAGTCACACAGATACTAGGTCTGGATGCAGATTCAGATCTGTCTGACTTCGAAGTCAGCTCTTTCCATTATGCTATGCTACTTTCAAAGAACACAGTGAGGTTGCTATTTTCTTCATTTAGGAATCCAGGGCTCAGAGAAGCTAAATAATCCTGATGCTCTCAGAGACTCTCAATAAAACAGTCTAACCTAACCTTTGGCTTTCATGGAATTCTAAGTCATATTAGTAAAGATCTTCCCTTCTAAAAATCCAAAATGGTTAGCTTTAACCCAAATCTTCACTTCTTTCTGAGATTTTTTTTTCCTACCAACAATTTAGTTTATGCTCTTTAGAATATCACTCAGCAACAGCTGCCATCAGCCGGTACGATCTAAATGACCATGCTAGTCAGACATCTACTTTTCCCCTAATTAAGCAACCGGAGAGAGGCTGTACTCTGTAGCTCATCATTTTATCCCTAAGCACTCTTCCTGGAATGGGAGACGTGAAATAAATATTTTTTAATTAAATGAATCCCAGTTCATCTTTTTAATTATTTTTATTTTAAAAAGTATTTTATTTGATAGAGACAGACAGAAATTTATAGGGGGAGAGAAGATAGAGAGGGAGAGAGACAGAGAGAGACACCTGCAGTCCTGCTTCAACACTCATGAAGCTTTTTACCCTACAGGTGGGGACCAGGGGCTTGAATCTGGGTCCTTGTGCACTGTAGTTTGTGTGTGTAACCAGGCGCGCCATCACCTGGCCTCCTTAGTTTATTCTTTTATTCCCTCTTCTACAGTCACCCTACCTTTCTTTTTATATAATTCTTATCTGTATCCAACACTAAAAGGATATGTCAAATTTCATAGCAAGAATAGATTACATCCCTTTCATCTAAGTGAAGTTGCAGGGAGCTCAAATTTACTCAGTCCAGAAAAGAAATCAGGACTATGCCATCTTTTCCCTGGTTCCCAGAGTTCTGAATTAATAGCTTGGGAGTCAGTCACAAGGATATTTGGCTACTCAATTTGAGAATTAGTTTGATGTTGTAACTAGTTGGTCATCAACCCAATCTCCTTGACTCTTTAAACGAGAGACACTTGAGATGCAGAGTTGCTTAAAATTTGTTTAGAAATAGTTTGCTTTTGAAATGGACACTTACTATCCATTTACAAACCACTATGGAGTCATGTTTGTGGTGCTTTTGCAGACTTGAGAAAGGTAATAATGTATGGAAAGAACTAAGGAGACCACGGTACCAGTCTTATCTTGGCCACAAACCACTGTATGACACAACCGCTCTGGGTTTATTTTCTCACCTGCTAAATGGAAAGACTGACTTTTTATGACCCTTTCAATCCAAAGATAGCGATTTATGGTCTTCCATGGGTGCTGGAAACACGAGTGTATTTTATGCACTTCCTAGCCCAGGCTAGCTAGACACTGATGTAGTCAGGTGCCTTTAAAAAGACTGTTCTAATATCATTCCCCTTCTGTTCTTGGTTCAGAAATCAGAAAAAGGATCCAGCAGAGTGACAAAGGATACTTTCACTTCCTGGTGCTGAAGCTGTAACACTCTTTATCATTCCCCAGAATCCTGATGGCTTGTTATGCACTTCCCCTTTCTGGAACATAGTTCTTCGTGTCATTGCCATCCTGAAATGGGAGAAAATATGAAACCTTCACAAGGAAAGTGAACACTCAAGAGTCTGGTCTTATTTACTTTCTAGCTCAGGGAAAGATGTAAATCATTAAGTCCCATTTTTCCACTACTTATAACAGAGGGGGAAATGTACATTTTTTAGAAGCAATGTGGCCTAGGTGAAAGAACAGAGAATCTGGAGTAGGTGATAGATTTATAAATTGGTTCTGCTACTCAGAAGCTTTAACACTTTTTATTTCCTTATCTCTGGAAGGTTATGAAGACCAATTGAATAATAAAGAACTCACGTCTCTGGAGGTGGGAATGGTGCAAAGCTGTACCCGTTATAACTTGTAATTTTGTAAATCAATATTAAATCACTAATTAAAAAAGAACCCATGTTTTCAACTATCAAGCATTATATAGATTATTAACAATTACAATTAGCATTTAAGAATAAAGTAAAGTAATAGCTAACAAATCTAGTTCAAGGATCAGGCATAGGGTAGGAACTCAATAATTATTCTTTTTTTCCTTTTCAAAAGTGGACAAAAGAATAAACAAACCAAAACCTGCAAAACTATACCAGCCTGGCATCTTCTAATACAATCTCTTCCCACTGAGTAAACCCATTATTATATAGTGGATACTACGTATGTGTGCTGTGTATAGTGGATTCTCTCCCCCTCCCTATATATTTATATCTGAAAAACATGCACTTGGCTGAGGTTTGTTGGCAGTTTGCAAGAGGCTGAAAAATGTCTATAATGGCTTACATAGAATGATCTTCTCTGTACCAGTGTCTATCCATTCTGAGGGGGAAGCCAGAAACTTTAAAAAAAAAAAAAAGGTTAAAGGTACTGTTTTGAGATAACTGTAGATTCACATGTGGTTGTAGAAAAATACAGAGACCCCTAGATACTCTTTATCTAACATTCTCCAACGGAAACATCTGGTAAACTTACAGTACAGTATCACAACCAGGGGGCTGAAGTGTCAAGATACAGATGATTTCCATCATTACAAGGACCCCTCAAACTGCTCTTGCACAGCTCACTTCCTTCCCACCGCCAACCTCTTAACCTGGCAACTACCAAATTGCTTTCCATTTCCATTTAGTCATTTCACACATGCAATAGAAATAGTAGCAGACCTTTGTGGACTGTATTTTGCCCCCGTCCATGCAGCATGGAGATGCATGCAAGTTAGTGCATCTCTTGTTGGTCATTCTTTTTCATTGATGAGTATTGCATAGCACTTTTTTTTTTTTGTTAAATTTTTTTTATTTATAAAAAGGAAACACTGACAAAACCATAGTATAAGAGGGGTACAGCTTTGCACAGTTCCCACCACCAGACCTCCATATACCATCCCCTCCCATGATAGCTTTTCTATTCTTTAACCCTCTGGGAGTTGCATAGTGCTTTTAACCATGGTATGCTTGTTCAACATTAAAGCTATCTGGGTTATTTACATTTTTGGCTACTTTAAACAAAACTGCTCTGGTTCTTTAAGCTTCTTGGATTTGTAAATTAATGTTTTCTGCCAAACTAGGATGTTTTGGACTTTTGTTTCTTTAACTACTTTTTACTTCCTTTTCTCTCTTTTAGGATTCCCACTGTAAGTATGTTAGACTCCTTATTGTCTCATGCTGAGAATTATTCATTTTACTTTATTATTTTTATTATTTATATTGAATAATTCTTACCAACCTATCTTCAAGTGCCATCATTTGAGATTCTTCTGCCATCTCAATTCTGCTAAGCCTGCCTAGTAACATTTTTATTTTACTTACTGTAGTTTCAGTTTTTAATTTCCTCATAAAAGTATAATTTCTAGGGACCCAGAAGATGACACAGCAGATAAAGTACCTACTTTAACATCCATGAAATCCTGGATTTGAGCCTTGGCACCATATGTGAACGCCATAGACAACACCAAGGGCATTCCACGGATGGAGGATATTTGTCCCTCTCTATAAAATGTAAAATAAAATAAAAATATGGGCTGGAGAGGCAATTTAGCCATATTGCACATGTGGACGAGGCCCTGGGATCATTCTTCGGCAATTCATAAACAAACAAACAAACAAACAAACAAACAAAAAACCGTGTGTGTGTGTGTGTGTGTGTGTGTGTGTGTGTGTATCTCATATATGATTTCCATTAATCTTTTGGGATTTCTTATCGGATTACTATTTAATATCAAGCATCTGTTTACTTCTTTGAATGTATTTAAATAGCAGGGTTTTTTTTTTTCCCCATTTCATTTAAATCTGTTATCTTGGCACAGTAGGGGTTAGAATACTTTTTATCTTGTATGTCTAGTAAGTTCTGATTGCAAATCTTATTTAGATATTGTGTTGAAATGACTTTAGGATTTGTTTCCTTTTCTTGAGGTCTGCTATTCTAGTAAGCACACCTTAAATCACCTTGGTTTAGACTGAAATCTGCAAATGAAGTAACTAAGACAGCCTAGTACTGGCTCAAGATCACTTAATAATTTTATGGTAAAGTGATGGTTTAGTTAAAGTTCTTTTTATTTTGCCTCCAGGGTTATTGCTGGGGCTCAGTGCCTGTACCACAAATCCTCCACTCCTGGAGGCTCCCCCCCCCCTTTCTGCCCTTGTTGTTTTATCATTGTTGTGATTATTATTGTTGTTGTTATTGCTGTTGTTGGATAGGACAGACAGAAATGGCGAGAGGACGGGAAGACAGAGAGGGAGAGAGAAAGACAGACACCTGCAGACCTGCTTCACTGCTCCTGAAGTGACCCCCCTGCAGGTGGGGAGCTGGGGGCTTGAACTGGGATCCTTACGCCATTCCTTGTGCTTAGTGCCATGTGCACTTAATCTGCCGCACTACTGCCTGACTCCCTAGTTAAAGTTCTTTTCATTATACCAGGCAGTAGCTGCATAGCTGCATTTCAATCTTCCATTAAACCACTTGTATTATTTGTATTATTATTATTTGTACTAGTATTCTTTGTGAATAAAAACTATATTTTAGCTATATCATGTATTAGCAAAACAAAAGCTTTAATATCTAAGTCAATGAGAAAAACAACAAATAAAAACAAAACCAATGGGTTCTTTACTTTTCTCAACATGAAAAAAGCTGAAAGGCTTTGATCACTAAACCAGCATGTCCATACAACCTGAACTAGGTTTTTGCTGAATGCTTTCCAAATACAATAAAACTCAGTTTCTAGTCTGTGTTCTCAGTAAGAAGACCGTGTGCCTCTTTTTTGTCCTCCCATTTTCAACCAGTAACTTTCCTGTAGCTGACAGGTGCTAGTTTTCTTATATCTTACCTCACTATGGTCCTCTACTATTAAGATCAAGATTATGCTTTTCTATTTTAATCGGAGCACTGCTCAATTCTGGCTTAATGTGGGGGACTGAAGCTGGGGCTTTGGATCCTCAAGTATAAAAGTCTTTTTGCAAACATACTAAGATATCCCCCCCTCCAACTGTTAAATCCAAATATGGCTTTCTGCTCAATACTGCTCCCCAACTCTGAATGTTCATGAACAGTTTTTCTGTATTTTGGTAAATAGCAAAGGCACTATGAGTCCCAAGACTCTCTTAGTGTTGCCAGGTTATGCATCTATCTGTCCTATTAGTTCAACGAGGTAAAGGACTACAGTAATTAAACCACCTTGGGAGGCTGACTCCTTTGATGACCACTCAAATAGGCAGTACAACTACAAGTCACCCCAGATTCTGACTGCATAAGGTGCGTTGGGATAGTTGTATAGAGTCAATTCCTAACCATAAGAAGTAATGATATGGCTTAGAAATGCATATCTACATTTAACACAGGTGATGACTTTATATCTATCTCTTGATATAAGTGAAAGAAATATAGTAAGAGAGGGGAATTAAGCGCAGTGGGTTAAGCGCACGTGGCAAGGACCAGCATACGGATCCCGGTTTGAGCCCCCGGCTCCCCACCTGCAGGGGGTGGCTTCACAGGCGGTGAAGCAGGTGTCTTTCTCTCCCCCTCTCTGTCTACCCCTCCTCTGTCCAGTTCTCTTTATCCTATCCAACAATTATGACATCAATAACAACAATAATAAAAAAAAGAAATATAGTAAGAGAATAATCTGGAGAAACAAAATAACATTATTCCTATGTATCCTTCAATATCAATTTTGATCACTATTATATTAAAAAACTGTACTCTTATTAATTCATGTAAAATAAACTATATGAATCAATGTATACAAAATATATGTAAGTAAATAAATACCTATATATCAATATATGTATTTACTTCTAATTCCCTATAAAGACATATATTTAGGAGGAGGGCTAGAGAGATAGCATACTGGTTATGAAAAAGACTTTCATATCTGAGGCACCAAATGTCCTAGATTCAATCCCCAGCACCACAAGCTAGAGCTGAGCAGAGCTCTGGTTAAAAAATAACATAGGGAGCCAGGCGGTGGTGCAGTGGGTTAAGCGCACATGGCACGAAGTGCAAGGGCTGGTGTAAAGATCCAGATTCAAGCCCCCAGCTCCCCACCTGCAGAGGAGTCGCTTCACAGGCGGTGAAGCAGGTCTGCAGGTGTCTATCTTTCTCTCCCCCTCTCTGTCTTCCCCTCCTCCATTTCTCTCTGTCCCATCCAACAACAATGACAGCAATAACAATAATAACTACAACAATGACGAGATAAACAAGGGCAACAAAAGGGGAAAAAATAAAAATTAAAAAAAAATACAAAAAGGGAATCGGGCAGTAGCATAGTGGGTTAAGTGCATGTGGCGCAAAGTGCAAGGACTGGCCTAAGAATCCTGGTTCAAGCCCCCGACTCCCCACCTGCAGGGGTGTTGCTTCATAGGCAGTGAAGCAGGTCTGCAGGTGTCTATCTTTCTCTCCCCCTCTCTGTCTTCCCCTCCTCTCTCCTATCTAAAAACAACAATAAGAAATAGATATATAAATGGAGATAAGTAATCTGTTGGTGAATCTGGACCTTTTCATCATTCTAATGTCTATTGCTATCTTTTAAAAAAAATATATTTTATTTATTTTTAATGAGACACACCAGCGCACTGCTCAACTCTGGCTTGTTTTTAAATAAGGGTTTATTATTTCATGAGACAGAGTTTCACATGGAAGAGAAAGAGAGTGAGAGGGAAGTCAGAGCTCCACTCCAACGCTTGTGGTATTATACAGGTTTGGGATCCGCAGATATGAGGACAGTGCTCTTGCTAGCTAAGCTATTCCCCGATTGCTATTGTTAACTTTACCCCCGACCCTTACCCCCCATTTTATTTGGAGGTCAATGGCTTACAGTACAGTTGTCTACACTTGGGCTCCATTTCCCAACATCATGGGTGTTTGCAACACACTCCTACCCCCAACCTGGGACCCCAACTCCCCCTGCCCCCAAGACCTCTTTTTTGCTCCTTCTTGAGTTCCTTGCTTTGGTGCAGTACCCCTAGTCCAAGTTTCACTCTGTGTTCTCCCTTTCTGACTCTTGTCTCCTGAGTTTCACCTATGTGTACAGTCAACTGGCTTTCCTCCCTCTCTTCCTGACTCACCCCACCCAACACTTCCTTCAGGTTCCCAGCAAGGTGAAGCAAAGATAGGGAGTTTAGTTTCTGGTGTAGTATTTGGCCTTTTGAAAGCTTGTTTGGAGGTTCTAGGAGAGACGTGCAGCTACTCATATAACCTCAACCAAAGGCCAGTCTGTAGGTTGTCCTCTTTGACCAAGTGTGCACCTTTGGGAGGGACATACATGGAGCAGTGAGGGAGGAAGGGGACACCTGCCTAGCCAGCCAGATCAGCCAAATCAACCCAGATGATCAATGGGGTGACAGATGTTGCAGCCAGATCAACCTCACATACACATTTGCCCTTTTGATATTTGGCCTTGATTCACCTGCATTGTTTAATCACTTTGTCCATTTTGTCTCTACTCTTCCAATGTCTTTGCTTCTGTTGCTATTGTTTCTTTCCAACTCTATTTTATGTATGCTAAGGAAGGAACTCATTATGACTTGGAGTTTGTTTGCTTCTTTTCTTGTAGGACTCCTCTCAGTAATTCTTGCAAGGTAGGGCTGGTGATGGTGAATTCTTTCAGTTTCTGTATGTTTGGGAAGGTTTTTAATTTCTCCTCTATACTTGAAAGGTAGTTTGGCAGAACAGAGTATTAATGGCTGGTAATCTTTGTCTTTTAGTATAGTGACTATTCCATTCCACTATTTTCTTGCTTCTAGTGTTTGTGATGAGAAATCTGGAGATAGTTTGATGGTTCTGCCTTTGTATGTACAATTCTTCCCCCCACCCCCAGTGGACTGCGTTAGCTTTTCTTTGTTTTTAAGTAGTTTTACTATAATATGTCATGTCTGTTATGAGTTATAAGCCCTGGATATTTTTTTGGTTTCCTCTATGCTTATATGCTTATATTTTCAGCATTTCCCAGATGTGGAAAGTTTTCCTCTATGACTTCTCTGAATATAATCTCTGCTTTTCTCTATGTCTCTTTACCTTCAGGAATTCCAATGATTCTTTTGTTACTATTTCTGATGGAGTCTGCTATTTCACCAAGAATTGCTTCATTTCTCATGAGTTTTTTCTCCAACAGCCTCAACGCTCAGATAGTGTGGTGGTCTTCTCTTCTAGCCCTACTACTATGTGCTCTAACTGTATTATTATAAAGCCTCTAATATAAGTCCCAACTCCCTCAAGAGTCTTCTTGATTTTGTGAATTTCCATTTGAAGTTTTCTTTGTGAATTTTGTAGTTATTTGATGAAATGTTCAAGATCATGAATTTGTATTTGTATGTTATGGTTGGAGCCTTGAATTGCTTTCACAATAGGTTTTCTGAACTCAAACTCTGACAATTGGTCCAAATCTTTCTGTGCTTACATAATGTGCCTAGATTCTGCCAGCAGGTGATGTTGTGTCTGTTTTAAAAAAAATTTTTTTTTTTAATGTCCTTTAGAAGGGGTATCTTTTGTCTTCACTCGTGTAGGTTTAGGCAGTGAGTTTTTGTTGCCTTGTTTCAGACTTTTTTCTGAACTCTGGCAGCTCACTTCCACCATTTGAGCAGGGGACACAGCTTTTTATTCAGAGTGTCCTGCTTTTCTCCACTTTCTTGGGCCATGCCCTGTGGCTCAAAAGTGTGTCCGGTTCCCAGTGTCTGCTTCTGGCTCAAACTGTCTTTGTAGAGTTTCCCCACTCTCCCTACCCACAAAGTGCACCCTATGGTTTCAAGATTTTCTTTAAACTTTGAGGTTGCTGTTGTTTTCGCTGGGCTGGCTTCACGGGCGGGTAACAGACGACCAGGGACTCATGGTTGAGCTGTAGGCAGTATCTCTTTATTCATGCAGGATGCAGCGCAATCTATACCAAGCTAAGCTAAACTAAACTAAAACGAACAATGTTGTCTTTATATATACTTCCCAAGTAGGGTGTGAACAGGATGTGACATAGAGAGGGTGGAGAGAAAAGTGACTGGTGAAAATCAGAGTGTGACAAAGAGAGGGGGCAGAGCAAAAACATATCATGAACCAGTGGGGATTGAACCAATGCCCTGCAGTGGTTATGTAAATAGAATACAGTAGTTATGTAAACAGAATACAGTGTTAAGCAGGGGGGATTTAAACCAAATGAAACAGAAGGGGTTTTTAGAAGCATACCAACAGGTTGCAATGCTATAACATTCTGTTTTATTTTTCATTGCTTTATCTGGTTGTTTCTGACTATAATTTTTTCAGTTGTTGCTACTCCATGGCCACGGCTATTGTTAACTCTTTTTTTTTTTAATATTTATTTTATTTATTTATTCCCTTTTGGTGCCCTTGTTGTTTTATTGTTGTAGTTATTATTGCTGTTGTCGTTGTTGGATAGGACAGAGAGACATGGAGAGAGGAGGGGAAGACAGAGAGGGGGAGAGAAAGATAGACACCTGCAGACCTGCTTCACCACCTGTGAAGCGACTCCCCTGCAGGTGGGGAGCCGGGGTTCAAACTGGGATCCTTATGCCGGTCCTTGTGCTTTGCGCCACCTGCGCTTAACCCGCTGCGCTACAGCCTGACTCCCTATTGTTAACTCTTTTTTTTTTTTTTAAAGGGATAAATATTTTTAATATTTATTTTATTTATTCCCTTTTGTTGCCCTTGTTGTTTTTTATTGTTGTAGTTATTATTGTTGTTGGATAGGACAGAGAGAAATGGAGAGAGGAGGGGAAGACAGAGAGAGAGGGGGAGAGAAAGATAGACACCTGCAGACCTGCTTCACCGCCTGTGAAGCGACTCCCCTGCAGGTGGGGAGCTGGGGTTTGAACCAGGATCCTTATGCCAATCCTAATGCTTTGCGCCACCCGCGCTTAACCCGCTGCGCTACAGCCTGACTCCCTATTGTTAACTCTTAACTAAGGTTGCTTTGATTTGATTATGAGTCTTACTATAGATATGTGTTTTAAAAAAACATGCAATGCAAGAACATCTTATGCAATTTAAAATTTCGCAGATACTGTTTTTATGTAGGTAAAAATAACTTTAACATAGCAGTAGACCAATAACCTTCATGATAAAGGCAGTAAATGGATTAACTTCATGAAGAGTTGTTCCTCATTTAATCTCTGGCATCTAGTCCAGTGCCTGACATAAGTCAGACTGTCTGTAATTATTAGGTGAATGAATTATATAAAAGGATAAATGAAGGCAAAGCATTAAAATCAAATGATTGTCCTGCAGATTACTGATAAACAAGATCAATAGTTTTTCTTAGCTGGGACACTGTAGGTTTTTTTTTTTTTTTTTTTTAAGGTACTAATATCTTACCTTTTCTTTTTGCTTATAATCATATCAATGGTTTGTAGCAGTCGCCGTTCCAAGGCTAGAATATCTGTGTCAGTCACATTCCTACAACAAGCACAAACTATTAATAATACTTACAAAGAAACCTCAATTGTTACCTAGTAGTTCAAGGACTTGCCTTTTTTCTAGACAATGTTAAAATGATTATAGCAAGCAAAAAAAATTGGTATTTATGTCATTTTTTAAATTTATTTATTTATTTATTTTTTATGGCTGACACTTTGAGATTTTAGGGCAGGGGCAGGGAAAGCTAAGACTCTTGTATAGTCTTTTAGTTTTCACCCAGTTGACATTTTGGATGCATGTGTAAGCACATTTTTACCTTGGCAATGTCTTTCACTGTTCCAGTTTTAGAAGGAACTGATTCAGTTCCTACTGGGGTTTAGTTTCTACTGGGGTTATTTCACACTATTCACTAAACATGTGACTTTCAAATGAGGGGGTGAAGGTTCAGAAGCTAGCTCATGAGCCCACCTTTCATTGTGTGTGGCCCCAGTTCAGTCCCTAGCACCCAACATGGCCCTGGAGGAATCTTTGGTGCTATGGTAACTCCTCCTTCCACCTCATCTATCTGAACAAAAAAAGTTTGTCCCAGAGTAAGAAATTGTGTTATGTGTGGGACCTTGGCAACACACATATGCATAAGCACATGTGCCCCCTCCACACACACAAAGAGGTTAGCAAGATAAACAGGGTCAGGTTATAATTTTCATTTAAAAAATTGATGACTATCACTCAACAATTTGTTTGGCTTTGTATGTTAACTCTCTTTTCAGCCACCAGGTGCCAGATGCCATCAGGATGCCGGCCAGGCTTCCCTAGACTGAAGACCCCACCAATGTGTCCTGGAGCTCTGCTTCCCCAGAGACCCACCCTACTAGGGAAAGAGAGAGGCAGACTGGGAGTATGACTGACCAGTCAACGCCCATGTTCAGCGGGGAAGCAATTACAGAAGCAGACCTTCCACCTTCTGCAACCCACAACGACCCTGGGTCCATGCTCCCAGAGGGCTAGAGAATGGGAAAGCTATCAGGGGAGGGGATGGGATATAGAGATTGAGTGGTGGGAATTGTGTGGAGCTGTACCCCTCCTACCCTATGGAGTTGTTAATTTATCCTTTCTTAAATAAATAAATAAATAAATTGATGACTATAGGAAAAATAGGGCAAGTAATATAAATGGTAAAACTTATTTAGCAAGTTTACTAAGTCAATACCTATAATGACAGAAAAGTAAAAGACAGCATCATTGATGTATTGGGTTACTGGAAAAGTCATGACTCATTTCTTGTATTGAAATACATAGAAAAATACGTCATGACTTTTCTGACAGCCCAATAATATTCAATGGCAGATCAAACATATGCATTCAAAATTAATGGGGGAAAAAGGAGAGAGAGGACTTTTTATTACCTGAGGAAGTAAGACATGTATGTGTATGGGCAGTTGACAGCACCAAATCCAGAAAGCAGAGCCATGAGAGTCACCCCAATCACACCTACCCGGCTGATGAGCTGTTCTATGGACAAGATCCCTGAAAACAGCGAAACACATTAATGCTAGTTTTCCATCTGCATTGCAAAGGGGACATTCCTGAAAACATCAACATAACTTATACAAGTAAAACTTCAGTTACCAATATGTGTTATAACTATAGACAAGTTTGCTGGCTTTCTTCTCATTTTACAGGCTTCCTGAACTATCACCAATACTGAGAAATGTTAATTGTCAAATAATGATAACAGTAGTTATAAAAAATGATATACTCAAGGTGGCATGAACTCACCACAAAGGTAGAAGAGTTAGAACAAAAGCTTCAACTTTCTAAAGTCTTGCAAAATTTTTTTTCTTTTTGAAAAGTATATCTACTAGGAAAGTGTAACTGGCAGGCAACACTTTGCACTACAATTACCTACAATATATGCATTTCCCATCATGTCATAAGAGCTATAGTTTAATTCTTACTTATTTTTGCCACTATAAACATATATATTCCTAATAAATGGGCTAGGTTTACAGATCTATGAGTAACTCAAAGGCAAAAACATGATTTAGATCGTCTGTTCTAGTCTATGCATTCTTACTATCTAAGAATGCTGAACATCAGCTTAGTAGTTAAAATAAAAGCTGCTGTTCATGTATTTAGAATAAATGAGAGAAAGCAATGCTGGAAAAAGTACAGGATCACAGAAAAATAAAAACTGGCTTTAATTTGTTTTCTTTATTTTTGATTTCTAGGCTAGAATCCACTTGAAGCCATCAGGTCCTATGGTCTACTGCCAGGCTGCCATTCAGGAATTCTGTTAGTGCTAAAGCCCCCAAATTCAAATTCAGGTCCTTTATAGCTTATTTTCACTAAGGTGGCCCTGTAAACTCCCAATTCTGGATCAAGCTCATAGCTTGACATCCCTATGCCCATGTTTGTAGTGTCTAAAGTTGTTAGAACGCATACTGATTTTGGTGTTAGCATGGAGTCATGCTTTCCAGTCTTACTAGGGTTCACAGCCCTACTGGAAAATATTTTTCTCTCCAGGACCTTGCCCTTCCTGTAGAGAGGCTGGGTCAACCTACTATGCCACTTGATAAAGACTGGTCCTGAAATGAGCGTAGCCCATGCCTACTCTATCGCCTTTCTTCAGTCTTCCTTTGTTGTTTCTTCTCCCTTCAGTTTCAAGTCTCTTACCGATGAAGTCTGTCCTTGAGTAACCTCTAGTTGTTTATCATCTCTATTTCTCCTTTACCAGCCAAATCTTGAAAATAAGCTTGAAATAAGCTTACACTTCTTTCTCACCTCCATTCTCTCCCCTCCCTCCCCCTTCTATTTTCTCTTAGAGGGCCAAATGACTTAGACATTTGTGCTCAGACATAAAACAAACTGCTCTTTTCCTGGCATACAAAGGAAAGACTAAAAGTGAAAACATGGAAGACCTTGCATAATATGCTAGGAGTTTAAGTGTTTTGGATAGGTTGGTGTTTCATAACTTTTGGCCTTTTTTAAATGTTATTTTTTATTTACTTTATTTTTTATCAGAACTCTGCTCAGCCCTAGCTTATGGTGGTTCTAGGGATTGACCATGGGGCCTTTGGTTCCTCAGGCAAGAAAAGCTTTTGGCATAGCCGTTAAGCTATCCTAGCCCACGCTATTTGAAATGTCAAAATAAGTGCATTTGATTTTAAATATTTTAAATAGATAATTATCTGTGATGCTGTATATTTTTTATACACACACACACACACACACACACACACACACACACACACACACACACACACAACTGTACATTTTCCTGGCCCTTCGGCAGGGAAAACTTCTCTTCCCCTAGAACTCCCACCGTCTGCATCCCAAAAAGAACACTGGTACATACTCTCAGAGGGCTAAATCATAGGGGAAGTCAACGAGAGAGCTCTGTACCCCCATCCCACCAGGACCCGAAGCATTTGTCACCAGCAATCTTGTTTTTTATACCATTAATGAAAGGGAAGCGAATCTAGAAAATACCAGAGGAAGCCAGGTACTGTTTCTCTTATCTGAGAGAAAAGAGAAAAAAGAAAGACATCTGGAAGTAGTAATAAGTGTAAGGGTGACTTAGAACGGAAGTGAAGGCAGAACCATTAAAAAAATGGGGAGAAGGGGCCAGGCTGTGGCACACCAGGTTAAGCACATATAGTACAATGCTCAAGGACACACACAAGGATCCCGGTTTGAGCCCCCAGCTCCCCACATGCACGGGGTGGGGGGGGGTGTCACTTCATAAGTGGTGAAGCAGGTCTGCAAGTGTCTTTCTCTCTCCCTCTGTCTTCCCCATCTCTCTCCATTTCTCTCTGACCTATACAACAACAACAGCAGCAGCAAAGACAACAATAGAAAAAAGATGGAATCACAGCACAGGCACCAAGCTGCAGTAAAAACCTGGAGGCAAAAAAAAAAAAAAAGATATATAAAGAATCAGCCCTTATCAGGAACAATACAACAGACCCCTCTGTGGGCCCCCATAGTACCTTGCCCTCAACGTGGACCAACAACTGTAGAGAATGTTCCATCCTTCGAAGGGAGGCTGGGCAACATACTCTTATTTTCCACCTGAGGAAGATGGGTCCTGAAATTGGGGCAGCTTGGAACGTTCCTACTCATGATCACAGAATGTGAGCTCAGATCTACAGGGATGCAGAGGCTACATAGGCTCCTAAGCTGAATATGGGCCCCAGATCAAATCGATGGAGTTTATAGTCAACAATATTTATGCACCTTTCCAATATTTGGGAGCTACTCTCTTCCCTGATCCAGCTTTCTAGCCCTTTTTCCAGCTATGACATCATCTCCCCTGACAATAACTTGGATCCACCTGCATATCAAATGTCAGGTTCAGGAAAAAAACAAATAAACAAGAAACTAGTATAGTTGTGGGCTCTTTAGAATGTAACTAAAATAGGCCTACTGGCTATCTACAAAACAGAGACCACCCAAATCTTCATCTGCACTATTCCAGCCTTTAGGTTCATGATTAGTCAACAATTTGTTTGGCTTTATATGTTAACTCTTCTTTCAGCCACCAGGTTCCAGATGCTACCATGATGCCAACCAGACTTTCCAGGGCAGACAACCCCACCAATGTGTCCTGGAGGGCCCCTCCCCAAAGCCCTGCCCCACTAGCTAGGGAAAGAGAGAGACAGGCTGGGAATATGGATTGACCTGTCAATGCCCATGTTCAAGTGGGGAAGCAATTACAGAAGCCAGACCTTCCACCTTCTGCATCCCATAATGACCCTGGGTCCATACTCCCAGAGGGATAAATAATAGAAACACTATCAGGGGAGGGAGTGGGATATGGAGTTCTGGTGGTGGGAACTGTGTGAAGTTGGACCCCTCTTATCCTACGGTATTGTCAATATTTCCGTTTTATAAATTAAAATTAAAAAAAAAAAAGAATTAGCCCTCATCGTCGGTGACCTTGGGAGAACTACTGCAGTTTCCAATTAAGGGGATGAGGACACAGAACTCTGGTGGTAGGAACCATATGGAATTATACCCCTATTATCTTTCTATTTTGTAAATCAATACTAAATCACTAATAAACTTTTTTCTCTTCCCCAAATCTCTGCTATATGCAATGAGTAAACAGAAAAAGCTGTGTTTAAAATATGTCAGATTCTAGATAGTGGTTCATTCAACATTCCTTTTGATGCCTTTCTAGTATGGTGTCTTGTTTATATGGAGTCTAAAAGTCAAAAACTCATTCTCAGATTTCCAAGAAGCTAAGGCTTAATGTTACCTAGGTTGCATCAAATTCACATGAGCACATGAGACTTCATTCAGAAGTAATTAATATGAGAGTGGAGACAGCAGTTGGGAAGGAGCAGCTGGGGCAGAGGGTTTAATGTCTGGTCCTTGATCACAGATCCTGAGCAGCAGAAGTGCTTCAGGCATTCCCCTGCTCCCACCCTTAGGTTGAATCCTGATATAGTTGGGTATTTCTCCATCACTCTGTGGCATTTAAGCTTGATATCCTGCTTTCCCAGAAATTCTATAAAATCTCTTATGTCTTGCTCAATCATCTTCTGCTTTAAAGTGATCAGAATAGATTATTTTCTCCACTAAGAATCCTGATAACTATAACAGATAGTGAAATAAATAGATGTGCATTTCTTTTAAAGCCATAGTATATTTAGTATAGATGGACTATTACAGTTAGATTAGATGACAGTACACAGAGCTCCTTTATAGATAGATTCATAGACATAATCTTCAAGTAGCTCTAGAACTTGCTAGTAGAGGAAATTTTGTTTACTGATTTTAGCACAGAAGTTAGGGGTATGTCTTAATTTTGTATTTGAAAGGAATTTTGTGTGAGGAGAGACTGATTCATATATATATATATATATGTATATATATATATATATTTTAAGAATTTATTTATGTATTCATAAGAAAGACAGGAGGAGAGAAAGAACCAGCCATCACTCTGGTACATGTGCTGCCAGGGATGGAACTCGGGACCTCGTGCTTGAGAGTCTAGTGCCTTAGTCACTGCGCCACCTCCTGGACCACATGATTCACATATATAATGAGTGTTTTATGTCATCACTTTTCCCCAAGATACATACATTCTTTAAAGATAAGCTATCATCACTTAAGTGTCGGTCATTAATCTTTGGGTCATAGACAATTTGGAAAGCTTGTGACGTCTCACCTCCAAATAGGCACACAAATATACCTCCACTACTATGCATATATTATTGGGAAATTTAAGGTAAGTACACTTCTTTCTCTCTCTTTTTTTGCCTCCAGGGTTATCACTTGTGAAGCTTCCACCATGCAGGTGGGGAGTGGAGTGGGGACTTGAACCTGTATCCTTGTGTAGGTCCTTGTACTTTGTACTATGTGTGTTTAACTGGGTGTATCAACGCCTGGTCCCCTATTTTTCTCTACTGCTTACTTTGTTGAAGTTTATTCACTACAAAAGGTCAAAAAACTACTACTCTAAAACAACAGACATCTGTTCCCAAACCAGCATTTTACTTTTCCTAGGATGAGAAGAAAATTCAGTTCAAAACCAAACTTAAAAAAAAAAAAGTTATTTATTTTTGGATAAGGACAATGAGCAATTGTGAGTGAATGGGGAGAGAGTGGGAAGGAGGAAGGGAGGGAAGGAGAAAGAGAGAGATACCTGTAGTACTTCCTTACAGCTCATGAAGCTTTCCCAGCAGGAGGGGACTGGGGCTTGAACCTGTATCCTTATGTATTATGGTCTATGTGTGCAACCAGGTGTGACACCACCCAGCCTCTCAAAACCAAACTTTTAAAAAGGAAAAACAATGTTTGTTTGGCCTTGTATGTTAACTCTCTTTTCAGCCACCAGGTTCCAGATGCTAGCAGGATGCGGACCAGACTTCCCTGGACAGACAACCCCACCAATGTGTCCTGGAGCTTTGCTTCCCCAGAACCCCACCACACTAGGGAAAGAGAGAGGTAGGCTGGGAGTACGGATCAACCTGTCAACGCCCATGTTCAGCGGGGAAACAATTACAGAAGCCAGACCTTCCACCTTCTGCATCCCACAATGACCTTGGGTCCACACTCCCAGAGGGGTAAAGAACTGGAAAGCTATCAGGGGAGGGGATGGGATACGGAGCTCTGGTGGTGGCAATGGTGTCGAGTTATACCCCTTTTATTCTATGGTTTTGTCAATATTTCCTTTTTATAAATAAATAAATAAATAAATGAAAAAAAAAACAACTTGTTATATTTTCTACAATCAGAAGTTTTATTTAAAAAAATATATATATATTTGCAAAATTAGAAAATTATAAACAAGCCTTCCCTCCACTGTACCACACATATACTCACCATATATATTTGCAAAATTAGAAAATTATAAACAAGCCTTCCCTCCACTGTACCACACATATACTCACCATGTTTTGGACTGAGAATAGGGAATGGATCTCCTAGCTTCCAGAAGAAATACATGAAGGTTAACCATAAGAGACACGAAAAAAGCAGTCGCTGTTTATGCACTAAGAAAGAAGAGATGAGATAGTAAGGATACCTAGATACACACTGAAGAGCTTGTACTTAAAGATATGGGATCCTGCTAAGTACTACTTCACTAGCTCCTTGGTTTGGTAACTAGCTGACAGGACAACATTATATTTATTTATTTTGCCTCCTGGGTTATTGCCGGGGCTCTGTGCCTGCACCATGGGTCCACTGCTCCTGGAGACCATTTTTTCCCCTTTTTGTTGCCCTTGTTGTTTTCTCATTGTTGTGGTCATTATTATTGTTGTTGTTGTTGTTGGATAGGACAGAGAGAAATGGAGAGAGGAGGGGAAGACAGAGGGGGAAAGAAAGATAGGCACCTGCAGACCTGCTTTACCGCCTGTGAAGCGACTCCCCTGCAGGTGGGGAGCTGGGGGCTTGAACCAGGATCCTTATGCTGGTACTTGTGCTTTGCGCCATGTGCGCTTCACCCGCTGCTCTACTGCCCAACTCCCCAGGACAATATTATTTTTAGAGAAAGCATCCTTACCACCTTAAGTGAAATGTAGCCAAAATTAAGACATGGGTTAAGTTCAAGAAGATGTGACAATAGAAACAGGAATAAAGCTGTGGCAGGACAAATAACCTGTTCACCCACTAAATATTCATTTTATGCTAATCGCTTTAGGATGCTCTGAGTGAGGAGTCACTGAACAACAGCAGCTGCTGAAAATAATAGAGAAATAAAGCTTTCCACCACTTGTATTGCTGAGAATACTTATTTCAATTTATGTGTTGACACTAGAGGGTAAAATACTCACATAGTCGGATGTTGCTTACAATAAAATATCCAATATAAAAAGGCACCAAGAAGACTAGGATCAGCAGAATTACACACAGGTTCATTTTCCAGTGAAAGTAACGGGAGCTGAAAAGAAAATGTCAAAGATATCATTAGGAGGGGTTCACTATCTTCAGCCTTCCAAAGGATCTCTTGCTCTTCGAACTCAATACTAAATATATCTCATTCCATTAGTAAACTAGGCTGTTCCAATCTAGCAGTTACAGAGACCAAGTATTTTAAATAGGGCCAAATGTTAGTATGAAAAAAACTGACATATCTTAGCCTATATAAGCCCAACCCCCCTGTCCCCAGACACCCAAAGAATACTGCTAAAATATGACTTGCTTATACTTTCTAAGATAAACTAAGAAATACATGTCCAAGTAATGAGTGATATATATATATATATGATTTTTCCCCCCAGTTCTGGGGGGGTCCTCACATACGCATAGTTCTCCTGGGTCAACCTCCCTCCCCACCCCTACTCTTTTTATTTCAGACAGAGAGAAGAGACAAAGAGAGGGGGAAAACAGCCTTAGCACTGCTATACTATATGTGGATTTTCCCCATATATGAGTTATCTCCTAACCCTCTATATTAACTATAAATGAGTTAAAAGCTGGAGAACATCACCCATTGAAACAAACCATTTTGACTCTAGAATCGCCTGAACTAGAAGTCTGAGAGAGAGCTCACTGAGTAGGTACACATCTTTTCATGTATGCAGTGCAGGCTTGAGCCCTGGTACTATGAGGGAGGTGTTATGGCACTGGGAGAAGTGCTGTTGTCTCCCAACCCTCTGACTCCCCTCCCATATGTCCCCATATTAATGAACAAGCAGCCTGGGAGTGGTGAAATCACACATGTATTAGGTGTCAGTTCTGGGAAATAGAATAATCTGAACCAAAGTCCTTTTTATCGCTACTTACAACGGGGTCAGCATAATGGACTGACAGCCAGTTAAATATTAAGTGAAATTTTATTGGCACACAGCTACATCTATCTGTTTGCATATTGCCAATGGCTGCTTCTGTCCTGCAACAGAGGAGCTGAATAGGTGTGATAGCAATGGTATGGCCTATAGAGCTTAAAATATTCACTAACTCGTCCTTTACAGGAAAAGAAAAAAGTTTGCTCTCATTTCTGCTTACATAGCAGCAAGATTCACAGTTTGAGAAAATAAAGTTTAACATTAGCATGTAATACTTGCCTACTCTTACAGATCTGTCTTCAGCTCATTTAAAAAGTTGGGATTATATATATATATATATTTTAATTTGCTTTTCCCTCCTTTTTGTTGCCCTTGTTGTTTTATTGTTGTTGTTGTTATTATTGTTGTTATTGATGTCATCATTGTTGGATAGGACAGAGAGAAATGGAGAGAGGAAGGGAAGACAGAGAGGGGGAGAGAAAGATAGACACCTGCAGACCTGCTTCACCACCTGTGAAGCGACTCCCCTGCAGGTGGGGAGCTGGGGGCTCAAATTGGGATCCTTACACCGGTCCTTGTGCTTCGTGTTATGTGCGCTTAACCCATTGCTCTACCACTCGACATATATATATAGTTTTAACTATGTTTATTTATTGGATAGAGATAGCCAGAAATCAAGAGGGTGGGGGGAGATAGAGAGGAAGAGACAGAGAGACACCTGCAGCACTGCTTCACCACTCTCAAAGCTTTCCCCCTACAGGTGGGCACACTGGGGGGGGGGGAGGATTGAACCCAGATCCTTGTGCACTGTAATATGTGCACTCAGTCAGATGCACTACTGCCCAACCCTCCAAAGTTAGGATTATTAAAGAAGTTTAAAATTTGAGAGGCAGATTCCTCCTTTACTATAAGTTCCTATTTCATCTATCAAGAGACCTTAATTTCCAACTTTGATTATCTAAAGAGAAATATGTGAATATAATGTCTCTAAAAGTCTAAAGGTGTCAGAGGTTTCCATATGGCTTATCCCAGTATTAATTCCTGACTACAGGATCAGGAAATTTTTTTTTTTAATTTCTTTATTGGGGGATTAATGCTTTAGAGTCGACAGTAAATACAATAGTTTGTACATGCGTAACACTTCTCAGTTTTCCACACAATAATACAACCCCCACTAGGGCCTCTGCCACCTTGTTCCAGGACCTGAACTCTTCTCCCCACCCACCCCAGAGTCTTTTACTTTGGTGCAATACATTAACCAGGGTTAGGAATTTTACTTAATAGTATTTCCCCCCATGTAGTGACAAAACAATCACAACAAAAGCCCAGTAGAATAGTTGTTGATATACTCTACGAACAAATATTGACCCCCCTACAAAAAACCCTCAAGTTTTCCATTTAACAAAAATGAATATTTTGGAATACAGCCCCAGTGGGTGGTATAGTGGGAAAAGCATTGGATTTGTAGGCATGAGGTCCTAAGTTTGATCCCTGGCACTGCAGAGTGATGCTTTGGTATTCTCTAACTCTTGTTAATAAACAATAAAATAAATATTTTTTTTAAAAAAAATTTATATTTATTTATTTATTTTCCCTTTTGTTGCCCTTGTTTTTCATTGTTGTTGTAGTTATTATTGTTGTTATTGGTATCGTCGTTGTTAGATAGGACAGAGAGAAATAGAGAGAGGAGGGGAAGACAGAAAAGGGGAGAGAAAGACAGACACCTGCAGACCTGCTTCACCACCTGTGAAGTCACTCCCCTGCAGGTGGGAAGCTGGGGGCTCGAACTGGGATCCTTCCGCCAGTCCTTGCGCTTTGCAACACCTGTGCTTAACCTGTTGCGCTACCTTTTTTTTATTTATTTATTTTTAACCAGAGGACTGCTCAGCTCTGGCTTATGGTGGTGCAGGGGACTGAATCTGGGACTTGACGGAGCCTCAGGCATGAGAGTCTGTTTGCATAACCATTATGCTATCTACCCCCACCCTAATAAAATAAATCTTAACAAATATTTTGGAAAGGTATTTAACAAGCCTGTTACTTGGACAGGGATTGCTTTTGTTAAAAATACTTTAAAGAACACTCTAAGTTCAATCAGACTTAATAACACCTATGAAAACAACAAAGGTAATGAAGAATTTGGAGTTCAGAGCAGCAGCTAGATGGCTCTTTTTTCCTTTTAATATTTATTTATTTATTTTCCCTTTTGCTGCCCTTGTTTTTTTATGATTGTTGTTGTTATTGATGTCGCTGTTGGATAGGACAGAGAGAAATGGAGAGAGGAGGGGAAGACAGAGAGAGGGAGAGAAAGATAGACACCTGCAGACCTGCTTCACCGCTTGTGAAGCGACTCCCCTGCAGGTAGGGAGCCGGGGGCTTGAACTGGGATCCTTATGCTGGTCCTTGCGCTTTGCGCCACCTGCACTTAACCTGCTGCACTACCGCCTGACTCCCTAGCTGGCTCTTTTAAGGCAAACATTTCTCAATCAATAGAACAACTTGAAGGATTCAAAGAACAGCTGAGAAAAAGAAAACTTCTAGGAGTGAAGCCTGGGACGAAGGTATTCATAACCTTTTTCTCACTGTACCTAAGAGGGAGTGGTCAGACTTTTGCCCTCAATACTTGTCAAACCAATTACTAAGTGTCTGGGATTCAAATTTGCTGTGATAACATCTACTAAGACTGAATTAATCACATGGTGAAATTTTTTAGTTATGTGGTCCAAGTAAGTCTTCAAGGGAAGAACTAACAGTACCCTTACTTACCTGCTATTCAGTACTCCTAAGATTTCAAAGATGATGAGTTCAAACATGGTGCAAGAAAATGCGAATGTCACAGAGAAGATTACCTGCACAACATACTGACGCACCTGTTAAAAACAAAATAAGAGTCTAAAAGTCATATTCTTGCTTGAAATATTGAATTGCAATCTTCTGGTTAAACCTAGAGAAATTTCAGGTCACTGAAAAGAAGGCATAACAGTAATTTATGTGAAGCTATAGATGAGAGCAGGTAGGATGCCAGGCTATGGCACACTTGGTAAGCCCATACATTACCATGCGCAAGGATCTGGGCTTGAGCACCCATTCCCCACCGATGGGGGGGAAGCTTCACGAGAGGTGAAGCAGTGCTGCAGGTATCTTTCTCCTTCTTTATCTCCCTTTGCCCTCTCAGTGCCTCTCTGTCCTTTCAGAAAAACAAAACAAAAAAAAAAAAAAAACAAAAAAAAAAAAGAAAGAAAGAAAAAAGAAAGAATGGAAGAAAGAGAAAAGGTAGTGCTTTTAATCATGGACCACTATCACCATCCTTTTGTGGAAGGAGAGTTTAAGCCACAAAGATGGTGAAGTGATGAGTTAAGAACCAGCACTTAGGGAAGCCAGGTGGTTGTTCATCTGGTTGACTGCACATGTTTCAAAATATACCAAGGACCTGAGTTCCAGCCACCAGTCCCCTCCTGCGTGGGGAAGTTTCATGAGCGGCAAAGTTGTGCTGCAGGTCTTTCTCTCCCCTCACCCCATATTCTCCTCCCCTCCTAATTTCTCTGTCTCTAGCCAATAAACAACAACAACAAAAGAAGCTCCATTACCTCACTTTTTTGTTTTCGTTTTTTTATATTTTATTTATTATCGAATAGAGACAGAGAGAAATTGAGAGAGGAGGGGGAGATAGTGAGGGGGAGAGACAGAGAGACACCTGCAGCCCTGCTTCACCACTACTTTCCCCCTGCAGGTGGGGTACCTCACTTTTTTTTTTAAGTATCACTTAAAGGTCTTAATGCATATTGACAAACAACAACACAAACATATATGGACCAGTGCTAAAAGTGTTTCTCAACACTCTAATAGGACTGTCTGTCTGTCTGTCTATTTATCTACCTATCTATATTTGTCCATTTTTTCTATGGTCCTGCCTTCTCTTCCTTTTTAAGTCATGCCTATACCTCTTACAACTTCCAAGTGTCCTTCCACTTTTTTCCTCTTCTCTCAGTGTCCTGATGGAACTAGGGATCAGAGCCCTCTGGTCAGCTTCCCCTAACATTTCTCTCCTTCTGGGAATATCGGCCAAAATTATTTTTTTTTAAAAATATTTATTTATTTATTAATTATTAATGAGAGGGATAGGAGGAAAGAGAAAGGACCAGACATCACTCTGGTACATGTGCTGCCGGGGACTGAACTCAGGACCCCATGCTTGAGAGTCCAACCCTTTATCCACTGTGCCACTTCCTGAACCACATGGACAAAAATTCTTTATGGGGTGAAGAAGGTGGGTGTTCTGGCTTCTGTAATTGCTTCTCCACTGGACATGGACATTGGCAGGTCATCCATACACACCAGCCTGTTTCTATCTTCCCCTAGTGATAGTGAGGATCAGGGACACATTGGTGAGGTCATTATAAATTAAATTATTCCAAAGAATAGCGATTTACTACTGATGTGTATACTGATAAGACTAAGGCATGACATTTCTTACTGTGGCTTCTGGACTATATTATACATGACTCACCCCCCCCCCCCCATCAACCTAATCATATTCTCCAATTTGTGAATTATATAGTAATCATTTAGCAAAAACGTCCTATCTTGTAAATGAATGTGATCTATCTTCCTTCTTTCCTTTCTTTCTTCTATTTACTTTATTTATTTTTAACTGAATACTGCTCAGCTCTGGTTTATGATGGTGCAGGTGTTTAAACCTGGGACTTTGGAGCCTCAGGCATGTGACTCTCTTTTGCATAACCACTATGCTATCTCCCCCCGCCCCAGCATGATCTTTCTTTAATGGAGGCATACTCTTCTTGCCCTATTAAAACAATCTAAATTCTTACAGTATTAGTATAACCCAAGTGATATCCTTACCTCATAGTCTTTGAATAGTTGGCGCATAAAGAAAAGCCATCCAAATCCAAAGAAAAGTATCTGGAGGAGAAAGAAGACAATGTCAATATACACTATTTTGAGCAATGTCTTCTACAGAAATTTTATGATAGTCTGCTAACTAGACAACTCATTTCCGAGGACAGAGATGAGATATGACCAGAAAGGTGGCCCAACAGTAGAGAATAGGACTTGCATGTGCAATAATAACCCAGTTTGGTGCACTGGTCCTCTCTCTTAAAATAAATACATAAATAGATCTTTAGTGGTCCGATGGTGGTGCACAGGGTTGACTGCACATGCTACAAGTGTGCGAGGACCTGGGCTCAAATCCCTGGTCCCCACTTGCAGGGAGGAAGCTTCATGAGTGGTGAAGCAGTGTTGCAGGTCTCTCTTTCTCTCTCCCCCTTCTCCCCTCTCAATTTCTTTCTGCCTCTATCCTAAAGCAAAATAAAGACAGAAAAAAAAAAAAAAAACACCTTTATAAAGTTGAGATCCACTTGTTAAGTCCTCAACAATGGAAACAGATGTTGAAATAACCTTCAAGTTCTGAAACTATGTTTTAAGTTAGTGTACAATTAAACTTACATATATGTCCTGTAATATTTTGATAAGCATTTTAGAAGTAGAAAAGTTAGTGAGTCAGTGAAACTCGGTTCTTACAAATGATCCCCATTTGCAGGTACTTTGTTTTTTTAAAAAAGAGACAGAACTCCATAGGAAGTTCTTACTATTTCAGAAAATATTAAGAAAGATATATTTTAAATATATTTTTCCTTCATGGAGCTTTTTCTATTAAGCCACATAAAGTTGTTTCTGTCTTAATGTAAAGCCAAGAAAATTCTGAATTTTAGTCAGTTTTGCCTCAAGCTGGCATCAAAGAGAGAAGCACATGACATCTGTCCAGTGTTCTGTAGCTGGTTTATTTCTCATGGGTAAATAGAACTTTCTCTATATACACACTCTAATACAATTCCTCTTCTTTTTAAAATTTTTTTAAAAATATTTATTTTCCCTTTTGTTGCCCTTGTTGTTTAACATTGTTGTGGTTATTGATGTCATTGTTGTTGGACAGGACAGAGAGAAATGGAGAGAAGAGGGGAAGACAGAGAAGGGGAGAGAAAGACAGATACCTGCAGACCTGCTTCACCGCTTGTGAAGTGACTCCCCTGCAGGTGGGGAGCCGGGGGCTCACAATTCCTCTTCTTAAACTGAATAGGAACTTTACCTAAGAATAAAATTTGTGAGACTGGAAGACAGCTCATCAAGGAACTTTACCATGTGGGAGGACCAAGGTTTGAGCCCCCAATCACAACATGGGAAGTACAGGGGAAGCTTCATGAATGATGGTGCAGTAGTGTCTCTCCTTCTCTCTGTCTCTCACCCTCTATCTGGGGGAAGAAAAGGGTCCAGTGGGAGTGGTGGAATGCATAGGTGCAAAACTTCAAAGAAACCCTGATGACAAATAAATAAATAAATAGCTCTATCTAAAATTAAACAAATCTTTATCAGTAACTTCCCACTGACTTTAGGGGAAAGAATAAAGTCTTGAGGGTGGCTTAGCAGATTCCTCCAGCCTGCTGTCATGTCCCTCTTACCAAAGAACTTCTGTTACCAGCCGTGTGGAACTGTCTTTGGTTCTTCAAATAGAACATTTCCTCGTTCATATCAAAACCTCTATGGACATTGTCTGACCTTGTCTGCCTAGGGACCTACCTACAGATCTGAACTATTACTCTTCTAGAAAGTCTTCTCTGATCTCCAAGTGGAGATAAGTTGTTCTTTCTATAAAATCCCAATCTCCTCTAAACTTGCCTTATCAAAGACTCACCACAAAGTTTTTGTAATGTCTAATTTACACACAAACTGTTAAGATGTTAGACTGTGTGCTCTGTGAGGACAAGGATCACATTTTCTCTGCTCATTTCTTTAGCTCTAGGACCCAGCATAATGTTTGTCATAGAGCAGTCTCTTCACAAATATTTAATGAGTGGATGGATCGTCTACAGAGAAGGGTGTCTTGCTCTTCAGGAACCAAACCCCCCAACATTTAGGTCATAACTTCTATGTGCAGTCAGGTTAAGTTCTGGGGGTAAATGATGAAATGACATGGTCACCATTCTCAAGGAATTCAAACTGAAGCAGGTAGCAAAGACAACAAATAAATACAGCAAGCATGCAAAGACAGATTTGTTTGAAGTGAAATCTGAAATTAGAGGTTATGTGTCAGAGCCAGGCAACATGTCTCAGGAAACATGTTGGTGTAATTACTTACTATGCCCAGAATAAAGTGCAGATCTTCACTTTGATTTACAACATTCCTGGCTCTTGACTCTCACCATTTCCTCCTTCTAGCTTTATATTCTTATCCATGTCATGTTCTCACCACCCCCCTCCACTTCCATACAGTCTCTTCTTTCTGGGTCTTTTTTCTCATATCCTACTTCTTTCTGCTTCCCAGCTCTTATTCAACCTTCAGCCCTCAACATGCATCTCCAAGAAGCCCCAACCAAGTCCAGTGGAACTTGGAGTCCAGTCCAAGCTGGACTCACTGTCCCTAAACATATTATCTTTTACATATTTCTCTTAGAGCAACACTGTTATGTTGTTTTGTAATGCTTTTTTAATGCCATAGGTTATAAGACTTCTGAGAGCAGTGTCTATAGTCTCTTCACCATCCTATCTCTATGGCCCATGGTGGAAGGGGTCTTTTACAGACAGCTGTTGAATAGATATTCTGTTAATGACTATCTCTCTCGCTCTCTCTCTCTTTTTTTTTTTTTTTGCCTCCAGGGCTATTGCTGTGGCTTGGTTCTCCACTGCTCCTGGAGACCATTTTCCCATTTTCTTGCCCTTGTTGTAGTTGTTATTGTTGTTATAGCTGTTGTTGTTGTTGGATAGAACAGAGAGAAATCGAGAGAGGAAGGGAAGACAGAGAGGAGAGAAAGATAGACACCTGCAGACCTGCTTCACTGCTTGCGAAGCGACCCTCTGCAGGTGGGGAGCTGGAGGCTCGAACCGGGATCCTTACGCCTGTCCTTGTATTTTGTGCCATGTGTGCTTAACCTGATGCGCTACTCCCAATGACTATCTTTTTAAATACGTAACCAATTTTCAACATATAGAAATAACATTTTAAAAGCAACTATTATTTAATTCATGCTTTGAGCCTGGTATAGTCATAAGACTTATCAAGTTCAATGTACACGTCAAGTCCCAAGGTCAAGATTACTTTGAACATTTTTTAAATTGTATACTATACTGCCTTTTAATATTTGTAAGATATTTTAAAATTATTTTTATATTAGTACTATATTATTTTTGTCTTGGATTTAATGAGTTCTCCAGTTATTATTTTTTTCATGTTACTTGTGTAAAGTCTGATTAAGCTTTTAAAAAATATTTACTTATTTATTTATTACCTTTTGTTGCCCGTTCTTTTATTGTTGTAGTTTATTATTGTTTTTGTTATTGATGTTGTCGTTGTTAGATAGAGAGAAATGGAGAGAGGAGGGGAATACAGAGAGGGGGAGAGAAAGATAGATACCTGCAGACCTGCTTCACCACCTGTGAAGCGACCCTCCCCCCCCGCAGGTGGGGAGCCAGGGCCTTGAGCCAGGATCCTTACACCAGTCCTTGAGCTTTGCACCACCTGCACTTAACTTGCTGCGCTACCGCCCAACTCCCTAAGCTTTTTTGTCAATGTGAGTCTATAGTGAAATATTAATGCTACGCCATCTCTTTTTTTCCTTCTATTCCCTGTCCCTACATATGAACTTAATCATTTTTGTTTGTTTCCTTTGCCTTATCTAAAGTCCCATTTTAGAGTGATATTTGATGATGTCCTTAAGGGTATCTGTGTGTGTGTGTGTGTGTGTGTGTGTGTGTGTATGTGTGTAATTATTCATTTTCACCATATACACCATTCCTGGTCCTAAATGTCCACCTTCAGTCATTACTTCATCTAAACATGGTCCCTGAACTCTCAACTGAAATGTGTCTATTAGCAATGACTTGCAATAACCAAAAGTTCTCCTAGGTAGAATAGGAATATTTTTTCATAATCTCTTTTCTATTTAACCTGGATTTGTAGATCCAGGTCATTTTCTCATACTCTTTGTCTCTTTACCTATATGCAAAATTCCACATCTGTATTACTGTTATAGTTAGTCTGCTATTAATTCCAGAGTCTGAAGATCACTCTGTAACATCCTGCCACTCTGAAGATTGCAAACGCGGTGTGTGGGCACCCAAGGCGCAGGGAATCATTCTTCTATGTGGCTTTAATCAGCTACTTATTTGGCACAGGCGGCGCCATGCAAGCTGCTTGACACAGTACCAGCTTCACAGGAAGTTCAGAACAGCTGGACTCTCCAGGCCAAACTGAAGCCATCTTGCCTTTTGCCATGTATAGGGCTTGGGATTCAGCAATGTGTGGTCTTAATAATTTTACCTATGGCCAGGCTCAGAGCCTGATCAATAACAAAAATAATGACAAAACCTGCACTGCACTCTGTAAAATTGATCATAATGGAACAAGCAATATCAGTAATGCAGATTTTTTCAGGAGACTCCTAGAGGAAGAATTATTTCCCTCTTTATCTACACCACTTCCTTTATTATTCCTCCTAAAATACAGGGAAAGATTGGCACTTCCCACAGTGGAGGGGCCACCTTACATCACATAATTAATTAATGGAAAGTTATGGTACCTGCCTAGATACAATGGGCCTTTCAATCTGCCACCCACCACTATGCTTCCACTTCCTTATACAAGAATAGTACATATGAACCTAGGTCACATAGTGAGCACACAAGAAAGATGAATTCCATTTAGGGAGCTTAACTTTATGAAGAGGCTAGCCAGGTCAGCACCACCTTGATGCCTTCTCAGTAAGGAACAAAACTCCTTGATCAAACAATGGAACAGATTTTATGAAAAATGGGCTGCTCAATTTAAGGCCCCTAGAAACATAACAAGCTTGAACTTTCTATGAACTACGGCTTCTGATGCATAGTGGCAAGAGAATGGCATAAACATAGAGGTAGAATATTAATCAACAGGACATTTGCCCAGCACACAGGTACAAGAATAACAAAAGACACAGAAACTGTGATGTGATTTCTAGGGAGAAAAGTGCCCCTGGAATGTGAATGTTCCACAAAGCAGGAGGTGTTCCCTACCTGTGCTGTTCTTACTTGGAGATTTTTGTTTTAATAATCAAAGCCTTGGTGATTTATGTATTAGTGACCAAAATCTTGGTGATTTTTGTTTTAATGATCTAAGCCTTCTGAGACTATAAAAATAAAGTTCTGCTTGACTATGACAGAGACGTCTGCTTGCGCTTGATTCAGCATCAACTCACTCGTTTCTCATTCTTCCTCATTCCACGCTGAAGCCCCTCCTCTCTCAAGGACCCCTGAGACTTGCCAAGGCTGCCCCCCAACACTCATTTATTCCTTCTCATAATTTCCAAGTCTTAACACTTTCCTCAAAGCCCCCTTTTCCTCACAGTATCTCTTATCTGTAGCAACTGCCAAAATGTGTAATCTCCAGCACCTTTTTTCTTTATTTTTAAAATTGCTACCATAGTTATCACTGGGGCACCAATTGGTGTTGGTGCAAATTCACTGCTCCTGGCGGGCACTTTTTCCTTTTACAGATTTTATTTCAAACAAATCTTTTAATTCATATGAAATGGGAAATAAGAGGGAAGATATTTTTTTCCAGGTAAAAACACCTTTCCAGATGGTTGCTTTTTATTTTAAATAAAAGGACTCTACCATGTGTCTGTAACTGATCTGGAGGGTAAGGATTACAGGAAAGAACAAGAAAGAGCATTCTGGACCTCATGGACTTTACAGCTAAGAAGCAAATAAATGAACAACAGTGATGATGCTAAGAAGAAAAGGAGGGATTATCTAAAAGGTGGCTGGAATGGAAGGCTACTTTAACTGGGGCCAAGTATCAGGTAAAGCCTAACTCAAGTAATGAGTCATCAAAACTTCATCAAAATTTCCTTCAGTGTACAGGCTGAGCTCAAACTTGAGTCTTAACACATGGCAAAGCAACACACTACCTAAACGAGCAATTTACCAGACTTGAAGTGATATTTTTACTGACACTTTATTTAAGTAGTACCATAAATATCTGGGCACAGAGCATTCCAAACACAGAATTCCTTGGATCCTTAGTTCTTCATTTTTTAAAAAAATATTTTACTTATTTCTTTTTCTTTTTTGTTGCCCTTGTTTTTATCATTGTTGTGGTTATCATTATTGTTGTTATTGATGTTGTTGCCGGATAGGACAGAGAGAAATGGAGAAAGGAGAAGACAGATGGGGAGCGAAAATAGACACCTGCAGACCTGCTTCATCACTTGTGGGGTGCTGGGGGCTCCAACTAGATCCTTACACCGGCCCTTGTGCTTCGTGCCATGTGCGCTCAAACCGGGATTCTTATACCGGTCCTCGAGTTTCGTGCCATGTGCGCTTAATCCGCTGTGCTACAGCCCGACCCCACTTAGTTCCCCATTTGTAAAGAGCAGCAGTGAGGATGAAATTTAATGATGCATGTGAAAGTTAAAGCATCTGGACAGCAAAGCATAGAGATTAGAAAGCCACTTTCTGGGTTTAACTTAACTATATCTTAGAGCTAGAATGTAATGTCAACTCTTCAGTGACATTTTAATTTTTATTCTGAGTGAAAAAAAAATCCTGGGGCCAGGCGGTGGCACATCCAGTTACACACACACACACACTACAGTGCCCAAGGACCTGTGTTCAAGCCTTCGTCCCACCTGCAAGGGTAAAGCTTCACAAGTGGTAAAGCAGTGCTGCAGGTATTTCTCTCACTCCATCTCCCCCTCTCAATTTCTCTCTGTCTCTATCTAATAATAAATAAAATAAAGTAGTCCCTAAGCATTGACTTTTTTTTTTTTTTTGACATTTTTTTTGTTGAGCTGGGGTTATAAATAACTTGAACTGCCACCAAGGTCAACAGTAAACCTGATCAAAATTTTAAGTAATAAAAATAATCACATGTCTACATTTCTGTACAGCAACACATCTGAATATTATACACTCAATAAGAGCAATTAAGAAAACTGCATAAATGATGATAAATTAAAAAAAAAAAAAAAGGAGAGTGGCTTATCCTTTCATGTCTGAGGGTCTGAGGCTGCAGGTTCAATCTTCCAAACCACCCTAAGCCAGAGCTGAGTAGTGCTCTGGAAAAATAAATAAATAAATAAACAAATCATATTAGTGTGCTCCTCCCTTCATACTTAAAAAATTTTTAAATCTTTATTTATTGGATAGAGACAGCCAGAAATCAAGAGGGAAGGGGATAATAGTGAGGGAGAGAGTCAGAGAGACACCTGCAGCCCTGCTTCACCACTCGCAAAGCTTTCCCCCTGCAGGTAGCCCTTCATACTTTCTAAACGCTATGACATAAGGTTTCAAGAGACAAGACAACGCATTACACAGGAGTGCTCTTTAGTTTACTTTTAGTCCCTAAAAGGAAATGTTTCTGTTGTCATCTGAAAAAAAAAAAAAGAAAAAGAATTTAAATTGCAAGCAAATGGGGAAAGAGAGATCAATACTTAGTGCTAGTTTCTAATGTTATAATGTTAATAGTTGTCCAAAAATACTTATTAAGTTCTTGTACTTGGAGGGGAGATACAACGATGAACCGGATTGGATCTCAAAAGAATTCATAAATACATAAACGGTATCTGTGCGAAATATGAAGATAATGTAAGTACCACCACGAGTGGCATGATGAAAGCAAAAGATTCTATATGGAAGAGTTAGTGCCTTATTTATGTTGCTTTGCACTTGTGAGTTTTATATGACGGTGGCTACAAGTGTATTGACCAAAAAAAAAAGAAAGAATGAAAGTAGGCCATTCCGGCAAACGGAGAATACTCCAAAATCCGATAAACATGGGAGCAGCAAACAGGATCAAGGATGAGACGTTCGTTTACGATCGAAACCTATTTGTGAAGATCTCTGAAGTGACAGCCACCAAAGGCTCCACACCAGGATCCAGGATTTGAGAGCTAACTAGCAAAGCGCCCACGTGTCTCCGGGAGCCCGTCCTGATTGGCCTGCAGAGCGCGCGGCGCCCGGAACCGCAACTCCAGCCGGAGCCCTGGGCTCGGGCGGCGGGTCTCGGGGCTCCGCCGCGCTCGGCGGCCGCTGCCTTCCCGCGGGCGGGGCGGCCTACCCAGGCCCTTCCCAAAGCGGCCGAGAGCTCACAGGCTCGGAGGAAGGGAAGTGGTCTGGACATTCGCCTCGGGGCGGCGAGCGCCGAGGAAGCGGCTGCATCCAAGCCACATCCGCCCCGAGCTTCGGTGTTCGGCCGCGGCGAGCGGGGAGCGCTGGCCCCAGCGGACAATTCGGGAAAGGGAGTCTGTCAGGAGTCCCGGGGCGGGAGGCAGTGGCTCACCTGGGAGGTGATCATGATGCTGGAGTCAATTAAGAAACTCATGGCGAAGGGTGAGAAGGGCTCGCGCCTCCACTTGCAGAACCCCGAGGTCACCGCACGCTTGGGCCATTGGTCCGCTCACACTTGCGGCCTTCGCCCTGGGGCCGCGGCCGAGAGCCGGGCGCCACTTCCCGACGCCATCAAGCTGCGCCCCACTCAGCCAATCAGCAGCTCTTTGCAGTGCTTCCCGCCTCCGGTTGGGAGTGGGCGGGGCGGACGCCGCTGCTCTGGGGGCGGGGCTCTACTTGAAGCTGTCTTGGGATAACTAGCTTAAACTTCCAAACAGGTGTAATGCAAGGTAACATTTTTATTTTTGAGGCGGGCGTGACTTGATATATTTTTTCCAGCTGGCTGTTCCATTTTGGAGTGATTTCAGGCAATTGACTAGGTTAATAATGATTGTTATTAAACATGAGACCATTAGTCTGGTGTTGTGTTCTAAATGTTACACTTTATACCTGGCTCCACCAACAACTGCACAGATACAGGGAGGGGGAGAGAGAGAAAGCCTATGAGATTCTATTTAATTATTAATTTTTTTTACTTTTTTGGTTAACATCCCTTTGTAATATTTTATTTACTTATTATCATTAAATTTTTAAATATATTTGAGAGTACAGAGAGAAATTTAGAGGGGGGAAGGAGATAGAAAAGGGAGAGAAAAAGAGACACCTGCAGCATTGCTTCATCACTTGTAAAGCTTTCCCCTGCCAGTAGGGACTGGGGTCTTGAACAGCAGTCTTTGTACACTGTAATGTGTGCACTCAACCAGGTATGCCACTGCCTGACCCCTTTATTATCATTTTTATTTTTCAAACAGAACACTGCTTTATTCTGGTTTATAGTAGTGTCAGGGGTTGAACCTTAGGTTTCTAGGACTCCAGGCATGACCACTATGCTACCTCCCTGGACTGTTTTTTTATTATTTTTTTAAGATTTATTTATTTATTTGTAAGAGAGAACCAGAGCATCGCTCTGGCACATGCAATGCTGGAGATTGAACTTAGTACCTCAAGCTTAGGAATTCAGTGCTTTATCTACTTCCCACACAAGTGGCAAATGACATGTTAGCAAAAATTGCTAACAATGTGTCAGCAGCAACAAAATCATGCCAAATATGATGGAAAAAAAATCTATCTGTGCTTGATACCCATCAGAACACACCCGGACTATCACACTTCATGTACCACTCTTTTAAGAGGCACAGGGACTGGTCAGGGAGATAGCATGATGGTTATGCAAAAGACTCATATGTGAGGCTCATAGTCCCAGGTTCAATACCTAGCACCACCATAAACCAATATTTAAAATCAAAAGGCACATTTGTATCTTGGAGCATGCTTATAGACAAACCACCCAGTGAAATAAAATACTAATAAAAAGAAGGAAGAAGACTCAATTGTCTATATAAAAGAATAGATGGAATTGTGACTCCAAGTGACTGGGACACAATTGGGGGTCAAATGAAGATAGAGTTAATTAAAAAACAAGGAATATTTCTTCAAGAGTCTGGAGATGAGTTATTTTAGGAAATGCCTTCCTCCTCTAGTTAGAGCTGCATAAATGTAAACCCAACCACTATTTTTCCATCCAATGCTCACTTTTTCTTGTAGGTATTGTTATTGTTATTGATGTCGTCGTTGTTGGATAGGACAGAAAGAAATGGAGAGAGGAGGGGAAGACAGAAAGATAAGACACCTCCAGACCTGCTTCACAGATTGTGAAGTGACTCCCCCTGCAGGTGGGGAGCGGGAGACTCAAACCCGGCATCCTTACGCCAGTCCTTGTGCTTTGCGCCACCTACGCTTAACCTGCAGCACCACCCCACCCAACTTCCTCCAATGCTTACTTCATGGTCTTTTTTTTTTTTCTTTCCCCTCCAGGGTTATTGTTGGGGTTCGGTGCCTGCACTACAGATCCCCTGCTTCTGGTGACCATTTTTTTCTTTTCTTTTTCTTTTTCTTTTTTTTTGTTGTTGAAATCTTAATGCACTGATGAGGGCTTCTCCCTTCCCTCTGGGGCTTTCTTGAATCCTGGGTCCACAGCATCTTGTCATGTCAGAAACTGGTTCTAGCTGAGGGCACTTGTGAGGAATTGGCATGCAGCACCTGAGTATTCAGATAACTGCAATCTAAATGACAAAGGATTACAGATTTTTATACACAAGGGAAGGTGTCACTCTGCCTTAGAATTGTGCTCTGCCTTGCTAAGCAGCCTAAGCTACCTACCCAATGGACACACTGATTCAGAATGGCAGGGAGCAATGGAGGCTGTCCTACTAAGGGAGAGGCTTACATCAGAGAATCTTGTGTTCCTAGTTCCATCAAGTTGGGCATATTATATTGCTTTATTGAGTTATTTATTTAGTTAATTTTGTCAGAGCACTGCTCAGCCCTGGCTTATAGTGATGCTGGAGATTATACCCAGGCTACTGGAATGTTAGGCATGTGAGTCTGCTCACATTACCATTATGCAATCTCCACAGTTCACTTTAAAAAAAAAAAAAAGATTTGTTTTTAGTTAAAGAAAGAGAATAAGGGAGAGAGACCAGAATGTCTGAATCCAGACCTCACACATGCAAGGAATACACTCTAGTCCTTGGGTTCAGTCTCCAGCTGTAAGGGGTGCATATTGTTACCTTGTGAAACGATCTGGACTTCTCCAGGCTGAGGTTGGAGTCTCTTGCCCCCCTGGTATGAGTAGAGCAGGAAACCCTTCTTAAATCCCCATCACTTCCTTCACAGTGCTCACCCCTTCTCTGGAGGACTAACAATGGGGACATGTCCTCATTATAGAGATGTTTCTGTCTGTAACACTGGGATGACTTGCCACCTTGACTTTGTTAGAATGATCACAAAGGAGCAAGTTACTTGTATATTCTAAAGTTTGGGGAAAAAAGCAATGGGAGAGGTGGAAATTAATAATATTTCATTATATAATGATTATACCTTGGTTTATTTAACTGATTTTTTCTTTTCTTTTTTAATCGCTGAGGTTTGGTGCCTGCACTATGAATACACTACTCCTGTGGCCATTTTTTTTTATTTTATTGGATAGGACAGAAAAATTGACAGAGTAAGAGGAAAGAGAAAGATAGACACCTGCAGACCTGCTTCACTGCTTGTGAAGTGTCCCCATGTAGGTGGGGAGCTGGGGGCTTGAACCTAGATACTTGCATGGGTCCTTGTACTTCATATTATGTGCGCTTAACCTGGTGTGCCACAATCTGCCCCCCTTTTTTTTTTTTTTTTTTAGAATTTATTTATTTATTCATGAGAAAGATAGGAGAAGAGAAAGAACCAGACATCACTGGTACATGTGCTGCCGGGGATCGAACTCAGGACCTCTTGGTTGAGAATCCAATACTTTATCCACTGCGCCACCTCCTGGACCACAACCTGGCCCCTTTTAACTTTTTCTTTCTTTCTTTCTTTCTTTCTTTTTTTTTTTTTTTGCTGAAATAAGATAATGCTGTTCTGTAGAAATTGACTCACCAGACAAACTTACTAGGCCCTGGCATTTTCCTGGGCTGGGGCAGTCACAGTGACCCTACACATCTGAAGACACACAACCAAGTCCTTGTCAGTTAGTTGGCTCCCGTGATGGCTCGGTGGGCCTGTGAACTTGTAAAGAGTCTTTTCTGAAACTTAGTATGTTATGGTGAAGTATGGATCCACTATGACATTTGCTTCCTTTGTTGGTAACTTAATGAACAGACTTTTACTCCAAATTGGCAGTAGAAGGACTGACTCCACACTGGGAAGTGTTACAGGAATTGAGAGGGTTTTCTTTTTTTGTCCTTGCTCTAACTTCTTTTTTCCTTTAGAGCTGTTATTAATTCCAATAGCAGGCTCTGGGGTGTGTTTGTGTGGGGGGTCCTTTTCTAGATCCACTGTACAAAACTACTATAAATCTGTGTCCCCGTTGAATTTAAGGTGTATCATTTAGTAATCAATTTGTGCTAAGTGACAGTAATTATGTCACACGGAATAATCTTTATGATGGTGATGAGAGCTAATTCTTGCCAAGTGCTTACTTTGTGCCAAACACACTAACTCATTAGCTCCCTAACTTTGGCTCTGACTTGCCTCCATCTGGCAGGTGCCACTACTCTCTTACTTTCTAGAAACATCTTATGCACGCCAGGACTCCTTGGACTTCTGGTTCAAGTGAATGAGACTCAGAGAGAAAGAAATTTCCTTCTTTTCTCTCTTTCTCTCTCTATCTCTGACTTTATTATCTTATCTCATTTTTTTGGATAGAGACAGAAAGAAACTGAGAGGGACTGGGGAGGTAGAAAGGAAGAGAGAGAGATTGAGATCTGTGGTACTGCTTCCTCACCTGTGAAGTTTCACTCCCTTCAGGTGAGGAGTGGAGGATTGAACCCAGGCCCTTGCACACTGTAATGTACCAACACCCAACCAATTGTACCAAACACACAACCCTTTTACCTAGTTTCTCTCTTTTCTTTTTCTACTTTCCTTCTTTTTAAAAGATCGATTTTATTTATTACATATGAGAGAAACTCACATGAGGCAGAAAGGAGGGGAAGAGAGAAGCCAGAGCACAATTCTGGCATATGCAGTGCTACAAATAGAACCAGGAACCTCAGGCACGAAAGTCTACTGCTCTTCCGGTTGAATCACTACCCCACTGCTTGTTTTGGGCACTAGAACTCCACATATGCTTTATTCCACTGCCCCTGCTGTACTCCTTTTTAAAAATTAACTTTTAAAAAGTATATCTTAATTATTTATTTATTGGCTAGAGACAGAGAAATTGAGAGTAAAGGTGGATGTAGAGAGGGAGGGTGGTGGGGAGGAGGCACCGGAAGCACTGCTTCCTCACTTGTGAACCTTTTCCCTTAGTAGGTGGGGAGTGAGGGCTCAAACTCTGGTACTTGAACATTGTAACATGTGTGCTCAGTCAGGTGTACCACCGCCTGCCCCCACCCCTGACGCATTTTTAAAGAAAAGTTCAGATGGAGAGCAAAAGAGAAAGAGTGAAAGAGAACAATGGGAGGGAAGATGCCCCTGGTATCATGCATGACATTCCCATGTGGTGCCAAGGCTTAGAATCTGGCCTTGAACATGACAAGTATATAGCTAGCTAGCTCTCTCTCTCTCTCTCTCTCTCTCTCTTTTTATTTTTGCCTCCAGGGTTATTGCTGGGGCTCGGTGCCTGCAACATGAATCCACTGCTCCTGGAGGCTATTTTTTTTTCCTTTTTTTAAAAATTGTTGTAGTGGTTATTATTGTTGTTATCATTGATGTTATTGTTGTTGGATAGGACAGAGAGAAATGGAGAGAGGAGGGGAAGACAGAGGGGGGAGAGAAAGATAAACGCCTGCAGACCTGCTTTACCATTCGTGAAGCGACCTCCCTGCAGGTGGGGAGGCGGGGGCTCGAACCGGGATCCTTATGCCGGTCCTTGTGCTTTGTGCCATGTGCGCTTAACCCACTGCGCTACTGCCTGACCCCCAGTATATAGCTGTCTCTTACATGAGCGATCTCTTGGTCCCCTATACCTAATTTTTTAACCTAGAATTTTTATTCTTTTTTATGCTTCAGTGCCCAGTCACATTATTTAGTTGTGATGTAGTAGTTGCAAGAAGGGAAAATCCTCCTCTCTGTTTTGTTATCACTTTTAAGCACACACTTTGCTTTATGAATTGTATTTATACTCAAAGGAGTTTCCTATCCCATCCCATCAGCTAATCTTGTCATCAAACTCTGCTAACTGGGTGGGGTAGTTACTTTTACAAGGAGAACTTCTGGCAGATTTGGATAAAATATTATTTCATTTATCATTTTATGTCTCACTGACTTTTTTTCCAAGTAGAAAGAGACAGAAGGAAAGGGAGAGAGGGAAGAGAAAGGCGCTATAGCACTGAAGTGTCCTCCAGTGCTGTGGGGGCTGGGCTGGAACCTGGATTGTGTACATGGTAAAGCAGGCACCATCTCAGGTGATTATCTTACCACCTCCAGTGATTTTTAAAAATATATTAATTAATTAGAGAGAGAGAACAAACCAAAGCATCACTCTGACTTGCAATGCTGGGGTGGGGGGAGGGGACAGAAAACATCTCCTCATTCTTAAGAGTCAGATGCTTTAGGCACTCACCACCTCCCAGTCTACATGTGAGTTCTTTGTAATTTTCTTTAACTTTTTATATATTGGGTACAGACAGCCAGAAATCGAGAGGGACGGGGCAAGATAGAGAGGAAAAGAGACAGACACCTGCAGCACTGCTTCACCTTTTGCAAACCTTCCCTCCCCCCCTCCACAGGTGGGGACTGGAGGCTCGAACCTGGGTCCTTTTGCATTGCAACACATGTGCTCAGCCAGGTGTACCACCACCTGGTTCCCCATGTGGGTTCTTATTAAAACTCCATTTGTTTCTTCTAGTATGCACAGTGCCTCCTGGGGGGGGGGTGGCATTGTCAGTTCACTCAATCTGACTTATGAAGGAGGAGCAGAATTTATTAGCCCCAGCAACCTAGAGGAATTTGTCATATGGGACAGGTAAGTGACATCTTGGAATCGGCAGAGTCAATAAGGGAAAGTTCACACTTCTGATTGAAATTTTTCAAAAAAAAATTTTTTTATTGAAGTAACAGTAGTTTATAACATGATATAGGTCTCAGGTTTATAATATTATAAGTCAACATTTGTTTCTACTGTAATCTGCTCCCCACTAGAAGTTTAGTTACTATCATTCACCATAAATTGACCTCTTTAATCTGACTGCCCCCACCACCCCTCTTCTGGTAACTTGCAGTACTATTTTGTTTTATAGTTTAAGAATTTGTTCTGATTTTATCTGTTCATTGGCTTTATTTCTTTGGGCATCATGGGGGAAAAATAGGATCCCCAGATCATGCTGACCTTCCGGAATGTGTCTGTTTCTGTGTTGGCTGCTTCATTTGGGCAGTAGGTGTCACAAGGTCAGGTTCAAATGCAGGTAGACTTTTATATAACGCCCCAGATCCTAGGTCTGACGGTCTCTGAGTCAGACTTGAATTTTCTTAACAACCCCTGATTAACTTCTCCCTTCTGGTACTTAGCTTCTCTGGTGGAGGGGTTGTAAGGGCTATCCAACAACTCACTCTTTACCTTGGAGAGAGGTGCCCATTTGCTACCCAGTGCTTCTCTATCTCTAGGTCCATGTGCCCTGATGGGCTATCCTCATTTTGGGAATGGGAGTGGGGTGGAAGTAGGATTTCAAGCCAGACCTAATGGAACCCAGGAGGGTTATTGGCTTGAGTCAGTCAACTACTTGCCTCAATACAGACACAGAGGGACCCAGCTTTACAGAGTTAGGACCCCCATGGACACACAGTTCCCTGAATGGCACCTGTCAGTGATGTGTAACAGCTTCAGGTGGGGCACAAAGGAATGGTATTTCCAGAGGTTGAAAGTATACAATATTTGCCAGTCTGTCTCCAGTCATTTCTCCAGGTCAAAGAGTCTCCTACAAAACTGATGAGGTCGGTCAAGAGAACTTGCCTCTCTAGAGTATCTACTCTACACTGAAAGCTTCTCACCAGGCAAGGCAGAGAGAAAGCACCTGCTTGCCCTTCCTCCCCATCTCCTGCTGTGGGCAGAGTCCCTCAGGGAGTGACACCTCCAGCTGGCTCTGGGGTTGGCAGCCAGCCCAATGGTCCTTATGCTGTCCCTGGAGGTAGATTGGTGGCAGATAGAAAACTGAGGTACTAGAGGTTAAAGGACCACAGTGACCAATAAAAAGCAAAAGTAGGAGAAAAAAAAAGGGATACTTTTCTCCACTGTCTGTGCTTGTTTCTTCCAAAATAGGTTTTCTCTGCCTGTGAAGAAAGACCAAGGTGGAAGATGGTGGCGTCTGTGGGGGCAGGGCACGTGCAGGTGCAAAAGCTGAAAGTGGCGGCAGGCAGGCTAAGGCACACACCATACTTATGCTTCACAGAAATGCAGAGCCCAGCAGCCTTCATCTACACTGAGACTGATGCCAGACGGCACCTGCACTTCTCAGAACAGGATACAGTCTGTCTTTTCTTTATTGCTTGGATCCTAGTTGAGATATACACTTAATTCTGATAATAAGCAGGTTATTCTTAGGTTCTGAGTTACTTTTTAAAAATATTTATTCATTCCCTTTTGTTGCCCTTGTTGTTTTATTGTTGTTATTGATGTCACTGTTGTTGGATAGTACAGAGAGAAATGAAGAGAGGAGGGGAAGACATGAAGAGGGAGAGAAAGATAGACACCTGTAGACCTGCTTCACCACTTGTGAAGCGACCCCTGCCTACAGGTGGGGAGCCGGGGACTTGAACCCGGATCCTTACGCCAGTCCTTGCACTTCTCGCCACGTGCACTTAACCCCCTGCGCTACCGCCCGACTCAGGTTCTGAGTTTCTATCTTCTTAAAATTAGGGAGGCCAGGGAGAGCACATAGTGGTTATGCAAAAGACTCTCAAATCTGAGGCTAGAGGTCCCATGTTCCATCGTGGGCACCACCATAAGGCAGAGCTTAATAAAACTCTGGTAAAAAAAAAAAAATATATACGTAATAGGGGCCAGGTGGTGGCTTATCTGGTAGAGTGCAAATTGCAAGGATATGGGTTCCACCTGCAGGAGGGAAGCTTCACGAGTGCTGTAGGTGTCTCCCTGTCTCTTTCCCTCTCTGTCTCTCTCTATGAAAAATAAAGGGAAAAAAAGTCTGCTGGGAACAGTGGAGTCATCTAAGCACCAAGCCCCTGTGATAACTTTGTTGGCATCATGATCATCATCCATAAAGAAAAAACAAACTAAGGGGCTGGGTGGTGGCACACCTAGTTGAGCGCACATATTACAACACACAAGGACCCAGGTTCGAGCTCCCGGTCCCCACCTGCAGGGGAAAATCTTTGCGAGTGGTGAAGCAGTGCTGCAGATGCCTCTCTGTCTCTTTCCTTCTCTATCACCCTTTCCCTCTTGATTTCTGGCTGTCTCTATCCAATAAATAAAGATAATAAAAGATTTTTTAAAAAAGAAAAAACAAACTAGATTTAGAAAAGAAAAGAAAATGAATCTTCAGGAGCAAATGTATAGGAACAACAGTGCAGCCACAGGGCTCGGTGATGCACACTTTGGTTTTCAGGTGGGGATTTTGTTACTTCCCTCACCATGTAGAAGGAGGTCAGTGTAGGATGGTGTTGACTAGAAGGGGAAGATTCAAGCAACAGCCAGAAAATTACATGTGGATAAGACAAATACATCTCTTCTATTAACTGTCTGTTGCCTTATACATTCTTTAATTTAAAGTGTGTCACTTTGGCTTAACAGGTACAATATGGTTTAAGCTCTCTTTTTAAGTTTAGATTTCCTTTTTCTGGAGGAACGATAAAAAATTCAAATCTTAGAATGAGTTTGATTTTATGATCATTTTGCTTTAGGAAATGAACTCTTCCTTCTTAAGAAGGAAGAGTTTGGGAGGACTTTTATTCTGGAAAAGCATTATCTAGAAAAAAAAAATCTTGGGGGCTGGGTGGTAATGCAGTGGGATAAACCCATGTAATGCAAAGCACAAGGACCAGGCATGTGGATCCGGGTTCAAACCCCTGGCTCCCCACCTGCATTGGGGTCACTTCATAAGGCATGTGGATCCGGGTTCAAACCCCTGGCTCCCCACCTGCATTGGGGTCACTTCATAAGCGATGAAGCACGTCCGCAGGTGTCAATCTTTCTCTCCCCTTCTCTGTCTTCCCCTCCTCTCTTGATTTCTCCTTCACTCTCAATTTGTAACTATCAAATAATAAAATAAAATAAGAAGATTTCAAATATATATATATATATATATATATATATATATATATATATATATATATATATATATATATATATTAAGAGGAAGATGATAATCAAGGCAATTAAAGGATTTGCATAATTTAGGATGGTATTCGTTGAAGAAGAGATGGATTGAAGACATTTTTTTTCTGGGTACTTCTGTTGGGTCCCTTCATGGTCTCCTATTCAGATTCCTGCCATGCAGTGTTTAGTTTTCATTCTTACTACTTTGGCCATGGCCCTATAGCCTGTCATCACATGATTTTAGCTATTGTTTCCATCTACTGGGGGAATTGATGAGCTTCAGGCAGAACTGCTCCCTGTAAAGAATGTATCCTTGTACTTGAGGATGTCTCCTCACCAAACCTGAGGTTTAAGGAGTGTTGGTTGTGGGGATAAAAAGTGAAATCCTGTTGACATCCCTCTTTTTCTCTTAAACCTCTATTTTCCTTCCAGGGGTGAAACCTGACCTGGAACTGAACTTTGGAACGCTGAGATCCTGCTACGTAGGAGATTCTAATGCCACTCTCATGCCAGAGCACTGCTTAGTTCTAGTTTATGGTGATGCTAGGGATTGAACCTGGGACCTTGGAGCCTCAGGCATGCAAGTCTTTTAGCATAATCATTACATTGTCTCTTTGATAGCCTTCCTAGCACATGCGTTGAGCTTGAACAAAGCCAGAGAGCCAATTCTCCTCAAGATAGTCCAGAGGGCAAGTATCCTGTGGCTCCAAGTTGGGCTCACTTTCAGCTTTAGTGAAAGAAAGATGGCAGACTTTAGACTGAGGATTAATACTGGAAGAGGAGAGGCAAGAACAGGACTTTTTTTTTTTTCTCCAAGGAAGAATAAAATGAGCAGACCTCAAAGCCTTTCCAGCCCACAGGGATTGGTGTTTAAGACAAAATTTTCACCAACAAAAGGGATGGACTTGCTTGAGAATCCAGAGGCTACAGAGCCCAAAAGGAAAGTCTGGTGAAAACTCTGGGCATCTCCCAGACTGCTAAGTTAAATAAAACAATCTTGGATGGTGTCATGAGGCTCAGAAGCCCCAGAAACTAGTTGAGGTCATGCATAATATGGCTGATTCTGTGGGTAAGTTGGGTCCACCAGGGTAAGCTGACTTTGTCCATTGGTGCTGCACAGGCTCAACTTGGCTTGCACACATTTTGTTTACATAGTATATTTAAATTCAAGTGCCAACTTTAAACCCATTGGCAGTTTCTCTTAAAAATTTGCATTTCCAGCTGTTCTTGAAAAATTGGACAGCCAGGCAACACTGCCTGCTAAACCCTGTCTAGAATTAGGAGTAGTTGTCCTTTGGTTTCCAGTTTTCATAGTCCTAGCCCTACCCTGTGACATTGGAACAGGCCCATGCCACCAATTGAAATTACTTGTTTTCATCCTTTGATAGACTTCTGTAGACTTTGAATCTGGGGTCCTTGATGTATAGTTGAAATTACTTGTTTGAAATTACTTGTTTTCATCCTTTGATAGACTTCTGTAGACTTTGAATCTGGGGTCCTTGATGTATAGTCAGTCACTTGCCATCACTAGGGAAGTGCTGAGGCAATATTTTTGGTTGTGTTAGCAGACTAATGAAGACTTAAGAGGCCACCATGATCCTCACTGGAACTATTCCATGGGGAGATGGGGTTGACAAAGCAGCGTTCTGGGGCTGGCAGAATAGCTCGCTTGGATAGTGCACTGCTTTGCCATGTGATTAACCCAGATCTGAGTTTGACCCCCACTGCATTGAAGGAATTCTACTTCCACTCTCTCCCTGCTTCTTTGTATCTAAAAAAAAAAAAAAAAAGAAAAAAAAAAAGAAAGGAGAAAAAGAAAAGGAGAAAGAGAAGGAAAAGGAAGGAGAAGGAGGAGGAACAAGGGGGAGGAGCAGGAGCAACACAAAAAAAGAAAGAAAAGAGAACAGGATCCCCCATGGTTGTTGAGAAAGAGGTGCAGAGCAGGAGACTGGGGACTAAGATAGGACAATGGATTTACCAGGGTACCCAGATACACTGAATACTCCTTTCCTAGTTTTCTAGCATCTCTGCTGTAATTTAGGAGCTGTTCAATCAAGGGGTGTGTATATGGAGGGAGGGGCAGAGGACTCAAACTGTGTCCCATCTTTATGTTTCACCTTGCCCTTTGTCAGTTCAGGTGTTTTCCTGTCTTTCCTTTGGTGCTATCTCATACTGTTAGATCATCTGACCTGGCCCGGCTGCTGGCCTTACTCAGCCGGCTCAGGGGTCTAGTGTCATCCCCGGTCAACTCTGGACACAGTGACGGTGCCTTCTCAGTGGGCAGCCCTGGTTTGGGGACCTTCTCTGCCTGCAGCTCTTCCTTGTTACCCTCCTTCCCCACCCCGGGCCCTTCCACTTTACCCCCCTCCAGCACAACCAAGTTCTCCTGCTCATCTGTGCTCACTCTGTCTGCTTCCTGTCTCTTCTCTCCCAGCTCAGGCTCTGCTCCCTCCTCCACAGGCTGCTCCTCCCCCTCTGCCTCCGGTGCTCCCACCTGGGCATAGGAAGGTAGTGTCTCTTGGTAAGCCCGGGGCAGGTCCCCTAGGGGTCCTGTGCCCACTTTCTCCTCAAATTGACTAAAAGGCTTGGCAGAGAGGGGACTGGGATCCACCATGCCCACTTCAGTCAGAGGGAAGTAGTGAGACACGATTTTCTCTTCTTCCAGCAGCTGGTAGCCCTTGGCCTTCTGGATGGAGGAGACAGCAATAGAGTGGAGGGACTTTTCTGGAATCTCTCCCAGTGGCTGCTCTACTGGCCTCTTGAAGGCAGACCGGATCCTCTTCAGGCCCAAGTGGCTCATCTCCATGATGTTGAGGAAAAGGGATACAGAAGCCACAGACAGCATGAAGAGGATGAAGATGGTCTTCTCTGTGGGCCGTGACACGAAGCAGTCCACCACGTTGGGGCAGGGCCACCGGCTGCAGCGGTAGAGGGGCAAGATCCGGAAACCGTAGAGGAAGTAGTGGCCCACGATGAAGCCCACCTCAAAGAGGGTCTTGAAGATGATGTGGCAGATGTAAGTCCTCAGCAGGGTCCCCTCCAGCCGGAACTTCTTGGTGCCTTTGCTGCTGCTGCTACCCTTCTTGATGCTGGCCTGGTCTGCAGCCAGCGGTAGCCTGTCGCCAGCGTCACCTGCCGACTGCTGGCACAGCTCCTCGGCCTCGCGCTCCTTGCGTTTCTCCTCCATGCGCACGTGGTGCACGGCATGGCCCACGTAGACCAGCGACGGCGTGGACACGAAGATGATCTGCAGCACCCAGAGGCGGATGTGCGAGATTGGGAAGGCCTCATCGTAGCACACGTTCTCGCAGCCTGGCTGCTGGGTGTTGCACACGAAGTCAGACTGCTCATCTCCCCACACGAACTCCGCGGCTGTGCCCAGGATGAGGATGCGGAAGATGAACAGCACCGTGAGCCACACCCGGCCGATGACCGTGGAGTGCTCATTCACCTCCTCCAAGATGTTCCCCAAGAAGCTCCAGTCACCCATTGCTCGCTCTCCTGGAGGGGGGAGAAGGCAGAAGCTCAGGGGCAGGACTGAGAGGGTATCTCCTTCTGTTAACTATTGGGGCTCCTCTCTTTTCCGAGCTGCTGAGCTAGCCAACAGGTAAACAGCATTTACTGACTCCCCTGCATGGACTAGGACTAGAACTTGAACCTGATACCATTAGCTTCCTGGGCTGTACAATGGATTTGATCATAATATGTCACAAGCAAAGGGAAAGAACAGAGGAGCTAATACGTGTATAGTTCCTTGAGCCCCACTTAAAATAAAGATTAATTATTAGCCAGAAAGAGAAACCTATAGGGACTGGGTGGTGGTGTACCTAGCTGAGTGCACACATTGTGTGCAAGGACCTGGGTTCAAGCCTTTGGTTCTCACCTGCAGAGAAGCTCACTACTGGTGAAACAGTGCTACAGGTGTTTGTTTCTCTCTCCTTTCAATTTCTCTGTCTTATTAAAATTAAAAAGTGAAAAATTATAAAAGAGGAAGCTATGCTTACACTTATTTAGATCAAAATCACAAAGGTATAGCACTGGAAAAAAGTCTCATGCATACTGATAGATACATAGATCAATGGAATAGAATTGAAAGTACAGGAATAAACCTGCATGAGCTGGGGAGTTAGCATCATGGTAATGCCCTAGGCTTCAAGGTCCCAGGCTGAATCTTGAGCACTACTATAAGCCAGAACTGAACAGTGCTCTGGTCTCTCTCACTCATGCTCTGCTTTTCTATTTGCCCCTCTTTAAAATAAATAAAAATATTTTAAAAAGAAATAAATCGACACATTTATGGGCATTTAATTATGATGAAGGAACCAAAGCAATATAGTGGAGAAAGGAAGAAATCTCTTCAACAAATGGTGTTCGGACAACTGAGCAGTCACCTGAAAAAGAATGAAACGGGACAACTCTCCAACCCCATGTTAAAGAATAAATTCATGGGGTGGGGGTCTGGTGGTGGTGCACTGGGTTAAGCGCACATAGGATGAAGTACAAGGACCTGAGCAAGGATCCCAGTTCGAGCCCTTCCATTTGCAGTGGGGTCGCTTTGCAATCAGTGAAGCAGTTCTGCAGGTATCTCTCTGTCTTTGGCTCTGACTCTAACCCCCCCTCTCAATTTTTCTCTGTCCTACCCAATTAAAAAAAAAAGGAGGGAGTTGGGCAGTACCGCAGTGGGTTAAGCACAGGTGGCACAAAGCGCAAGGATTGGCTCAAGGATCCCGGTTCGAGCCCCCGGCTCCCCACCTTCAGGGGAGTTGCTTCACAAGCGGTGAAACAGATCTGCGGGTGTCTATCTTTCTTTCCTCCTCTCTGTCTTCCCCATCTCTCTCCATTTCTCTCTGTCCTATCCAACAACAATGACATCAGTCATAACTACAACAATAAAACAACAAGGGCAACAAAAGGGAATAAATAAATAAATATTTTAAAAAAAGCTGCCAGGAGCACTGGCTTTGTAGTGCTGGCACTGAGCCCCAGTGATAACCCTGGAAGCAAAAATAAATAAATAAATAAATAAAATAAAAATGAATTCAGGGGCCTAGTGATGGCATACTCAGCACTTAAGCAATGTTGCAGATGTCTCTCTCTTTCCACCTTTTCTCTCAACTTCTTTCTGCCTCTGTTGGGGGGCGGTGCGGAGAGAGAGAGAGAGAGAGAGAGAGAGAGAGAGAGAACAGCTGCTGAGAACAGTGGATTTGTAATTAAGGTCCTGGACCTTAGTGATAATCCTAGTGTCAACTAAAAAAAAAAGGGAAAAAAATTAATTCAAGCTGCATTAAGGACCTCCATGTCAGATCTGAAATCATAACATACATAGAAACCATTTGTGAAATGTTCCATGGTATCAGTATTGGAGTTGTCTTTGGGAACTTGACCCTGACTGCCAGAGGGATGAAGGCAGAGATAAACAATAAGAACTGCATTAAACTAGACATTTTGGTACTGTAATAGAAAATATAAACTGAGTGAAAGGACAACTCACTGAATGGAAGAAGATATTTGCACATATCACACATACCCAAAGTAGTTTATGGTGAACTCTTACAACTCCGCAGATAGAAAAAGACAAACAGTCCATAGCAGTGCCGAGGACGGCCCCAATCTCCATAGGGAGGCTGAGTCAGCCTACTCTGCCACTTGAAGAAGCCTTGTCCTGAGATGAGTGCCTAGAATGTCCCCACCTCTGACCAGGAACTGTGAGTTCAGTCTGACAGGGATTCAGAAGTTATACAGGCTCCTGTGCTAGATGTGAATGGTTGTGGGTCTCGGGTCAAATCGATGTGGTAAATAATTAATTGTGTTTATATATATTCCTTCAAGTTTGGGAGCTATTCTCTGTCCTAATCCAGCTTCCTAGTTCTATTCTCAACATCTTTCCAGACAATATTTTAGTCCACCTCCATGTGAACTATGAAGGTCAAACAAAAATCATTAGTGATGGGCCCCTAAGACTTACCTAAAATAAACTTCCTAACTTCTCTCCACCTGAAAATTTCTATTCTCATCTGCTCTATTCCTACTTTTTGGTTTCTGCTTATTAGTAATTTTGTCCTGTTTTGTATATTTTTAAAAATATTTATTTATTTTCTCTTTTGTTGCCCTTGTTTTGAGAGTTCAATGAAAATGAAGACACAAGCTATCAAAATATTTGGGACACAGCTAAGGCAGTACTGAGAGGGAAGCTCATAGCCGTACAAGCACACATTAGGAAACAAGAAAAAGTACAAATAAACAGCCTGATTGCACATCTTAAAGACCTAGAAGAAGAACAAAGGAACCCTAAAGCTACCAGAAGGACAGAAATCACTTAAGTTAGGGCAGAAATCAATAACATTGAAAATAAGAAAACCATACAAAAGATCAATGAAAGTAAATGTTGGTTCTTCCAAAGAGTGAACAAAATTGACAAACCTTTAGCCAGACTCACAAAACAAAAAGGGAAAAGACCCAAAGAAATTGGATCATAAATGAAAGAGGAGATATCACAACAGACACCGCAGAAATTCAGCATCTCATGTGAGACTTCTATGAACAACTATATGCCATCAACCTAGAGAACCTGGAAGAAATGGATGATTTCATAGATACCTACGAACTTCCAAAATTAAATAAAGAGGAGCTAGATAACATGAACAGGTCCATCGCAGCTAATGAAGTTGAAACAGTTATCAAAAACCTTCCCAAGAATAAAAGTCCTGGACAAATGAATTCTATAAAGCCTTCAAAGAAGAACTAATACCTGTACTTTTAAAAGTCTTCCAGAAGATTGAAGACACTGGAATACTCCCTTTCAGCTTCTATGAAGCCAATATCACTTTGATACCAAAAGCAGAGAGGGACACAACCAAAAAAGAAAACTACAAAAAAAAAAAAAAAAGAAAAGAAAAAAGGGAAAGAAAACTACAGACCAATATCTCTGATGAACATAGATGCTAAAATATTGAACAAAATTATAGCCAACCGGATACAGCCGTATATTAAAAAGATTGTATATTATGACCAAGTGGGGTTTATCCCAGGGATGCAAGGTTGGTTTAATATACATAAATCAGTCAACGTGATCCACCACATCAATACAAACAAGACCAAAAACCACATGGTCATAACAATAGATGCAGAGAAAGTCTTTGACAAAATACAACATCCCTTTATGATCAAAACACTACAAAAAATGGAATAGATGGAAAATTCCTGAAGATAGTGGAGTGAAAAACTGGAAACATTTCCCCTCAGATCAGGTACTAGACAGGGCTGCCCACAATTGCCATTACCATTCAACACAGTGTTGGAAGTTCTTGCCATAGCAATCAGGCAGGAGCAAGGAATTAAAGGCATACAGGTTGGAAGAAAGGAAGTCAAATTCTCCCTATTTGCAGATGACATGATAGTATACATAGAAAAACCTAAGGAATCCAGCAAGAAGCTTTTGGAAATCATCAGGCAATATAGTAAGGTGTCAGGCTACAAAATTAACATTCAAAAGTCAGTGGCATTCCTCTATGCAAACACTAAGTTAGAAGAAGATGAAATCCAGAAATCAATTCCTTTTACTATAGCAATAAAAATAATAAAATATCTAGGAATAACCCTAACCAAAGAAATGAAAGACTTGTATACTGAAAATTATGAGTCACTCCTCAAGGGAATTGAAAAAGACACAAAGAAGTTGAAAGATATTCCATGTTCATGGGTAGGCAGAATTAACATCATCAAAATGAATATATTACCCAGAGCCATCTACAGATTTAATGCTATCCCCATCAAGATGCCAAGCACATTTTTTTAGGAGAATAGAACAAATGCTACAGATGTTTATCTGCAACCAGAAAAGACCTAGAATTGCCAAAATAATCTTGAGCAGAAAGAACAGAACCGGAGGCAACACACTCCTAGATCACAAGTTGTATTATAGGGCCTTTGTCATCAAAACTGCTTGGTACTGGAACATGAATAGATACACTGACCAGTGGAATAGAACTGAGATCCTGGGAGTAAGCCTCCACACATAATCTTTGACATCTAATCTTTGACAGAGGTGCCCAGACTATTAAATGGGGAAAGCAGAGTCTCTTCAACAAACGGTGTTGGATTAAATGGGTTGAAACATGCAGAAGAATGAAACTGAACCACTATATTTCACCAAATCAAGGACTTGGATGTTAGACCACAAACTATCAGATACTTAGAGGAAAATATTGGCAGAACTGTTTTCCGCATAAATTTTAAAGAAATCTTCAATGAAACGAATCCAATTACAAAAAAGACTAAGGCAAGAATAATCCTATGGGACTACTTAAATTAAAAAGCTTCTGCACAGCAAAAGAAACCACTACCCAAACCAAGAGACCCCTCACAGAATGGGAGAAGATCTTTACATGCCATATATCAGACAAGAGTTTAATAACCAAAATATATAAAGAGCTTGCCAAACTCAACAACAAGAGGGTGTGGGGTCAAAGGAACCCTTCTGCACTGCTGGTGGGAATGTCAATTGGTTCAATGTCTGTGGAGAACAGTCTGGAGAACTCTCAGAAGGTTAGAAGTGGACCTACCCTATGACCCTGCAATTCCTCTCCTGGGGATATATCCTAAGGAACCCAACACACCCATCCAAAAAGATCTGTGTACACATGTGTTCTTAGCAGCACAATTTGTAATAGCCAAAACCTGGAAGCAACCCAGGTGTCCAACAACAGATGAGTGGCTGAGCAAGTTGTGGTCTATATACACAATGGAATACTACTCAGCTATAAAAAATGGTGACTTCACCATTTTCAGCCGATTTTGGATGGACCCTGAAAAATTCATGTTAAGTGAAATAAGTCAGAAACAGAAGTATGAGTATGGGATGATCTCACTCTCAGGCTGAGGTTGAAAAACAAGATCAGAAGAGAAAACACAAGTAGAACCTGAGCTGGAATTGGCGTGTTGCACCAAAGTAATAGATTCTGAGGTGGGTGGAGGGAGAATACGGGTGCAAAATGGATGACAGAGGACCTAGTGGGGGTTGTATTGTTATATGGAAAACTCAGAAATGTTTTGCATGTACAAACTATTATATTTACTGTCAAATGTAAAACATTAATTCCCAATAAAGAAGTTAAAAAAAAAAAAAAGAAAGGGAGTCGGGCAGTAGCGCAGCAGGTTAAGTGCATGTGGCGCTAAGCAGAAAGACTGGCTTAAGGATCCCGGTTCTAACCCCTGGCTCCCCACCTGCAGGGGCGTTGCTTCACAGGCAGTGAAGCAGGTCTGCAGGTGTCTTATATTTTTATCCCTCTCTCTGTCTTCCCCTCCTCTCTCCATTTCTCTCTGTCCTATCTAACAACAATGACATCAATAACAATAATAATGTCTACAACTGTAAAAACCAAGGGCAACAAAAGGGAAAATAAATAAATACTTTTAAAAAATTTAAAAAACAAAAAGAAAAAAATCAGCAGAGCTCACTATATTATCACTATAGATCTACAAATGTAATTTAAAAAAAATTAAGGAACACCTTTGCATCATTTTGAAATAATCTGCATTGAAGCCACTTGAAATCTAGAAAAATTTTTCAGGGTTGAATTATTTATAACATAGAATAAAAAAATTAAGCCATGACTGTAATATGATTTTAGTTTAAGAGATAAGGTTTTACAATGGCAATGGCATATCTTTTTTTTAATTTTTAAAAATATTTAATTTAATTTATTTATTCCCTTTTGTTGCCCTTGTTGTTTTATTGTTGTAGTTATTATTGTTGTCGTTGTTGGATAGGACAGAGAGAAACGGAGAGAGGAGGGGAAGACAGAGAGAGGGAGAGAAAGATAAACACCTGCAGACCTGCTTCACCGCCTGTGAAGGGACTCCCCTGCAGGTGGGGAGCCAGGGGTTCGAACCGGGATCCTTATGCCGGTCCTTGTGCTTTGCGCCACCTGCGCTTAACCCACTGTGCTACAGCCCGACTCCCTGGCAATGGCATATCTTAATAAAATATAGTTATCACAAAAAAATAGATGGTGAACTTTATTTGCAATAAAATTAAAATAAAATCCCCTTCCCTCTCCCAAGGATTACCTTATAACATGCATTTTCTGGACTCCGAAAAAAAAAAAATCTTGTGTGGATAAAACCAGTGTAATTCAAGCCTCCACCTCCAGGGCTAACAATGAAAATAGCACCCTATGTTTGGATAGCCCTTACCCATTTATAAATGATACACCTCCTCATCACTCATTCCAGTTCTCATAACAGTTGTGAGCTAGGCCTGTGGCTTTCAGATGTGACCTCCACAGATTTTTACAAAAACAGTATCAAAACTGGGAGACCAACATTGAACTGCCAACCCCATTTTGCCACACAAGAACATAAAAATAAGAAACTTACTAAAGCACTAGCTATGATGACATTAAAGGGACATGCATTTTAAAGGACCTGATTTTGGAATAAGAGATAGGACTTTAAATGGAACCCATTAATCTGGGTGAAAAGTTGACTCCATTGTTTACTGTTATTGTTGCAGGCTACTGAAAAATTCAGCTTGGACTCAAATTCACAGATGGATATGACAGTGAACTAGATGGTATCTATTTATAAAGGAGAGGGGGAAGAACACCACTGTGACACATACAATGCCAGGAATCAAACTCAGGACTTCATGCTTGAGAGAGCCTAGTGTTTTGTCCACAGCACCATTTCCCAAACTATGTGTTATCAACCTGATTAGCAGATAAGGAGCCCAACTGGGAGGTAAAGTTAGCCTCCCCATGGGTTTGGGTTTGTGAAAGCAGAGTTGGGATTTGAAGGCTGGTATTTAGCATCAAGTCCAGAGTCATTTCCTGTGTGGCATAGCCTTCTGGGGACTTTGAAGAGGCAGACCAACATCCAGAGATATATGCTAACATGGTCCCCACAGGTTAGATGTCCACTTACCATGCGAATGTGGTTCTGTTCATGTTTCTAGAACAACCATTTTAGACCACAGAACTCACTCCCAGGATGAGTTTTCTAATCCTTAGTCACACCTATTTCTGTGTTCCATTAAATGCTCCGACTCTGAAAATGCTTAACATCACATTCCCCCCAAACCCGTTACTACTCTTGACCATTACTACTCTAGCAGGAGCTTAGTGAACAAGTGCAGAACTCTTTCCTAAATCTCAAACACTTGATGTAGGCACACAGTTAACCCTGAAAAATGCAAAGATCTAGAGAAGTCAGGCTAAAAAAAAAAGAATGTGGAAATGGGGATCCCTCTGCCTCCTCATCTATCGATCCTATTCGTTTGTCTTCCAAACCTCAACCAGCTCTTAGCCAATTTCAGAAATGGACTCCAAGTTGGGCCATCCTAACCCAAGATCAAATTATCAAATTCTAGTAGTTTTTCCTTTTAGGGAAGCCTGATTAGAACCCTTAGATGAGGCTGGGGAAGATCGAGGAGGGGGAGCTACATGCCATTATCACCCAAGGGAAACTTGCCAGTTGGAGTAGAGTCCCCCGGAGAAGTTTGTGTTTTCTTTCTCGGTGCTGGGCAGCAAATGGCAACTTTGATCTCTTGCCTTTGCCACCTAAAAGCCCACCTCCCACCCCCTACCCCGCCCACTGCCCTGCTGCACGACTGAGCAGATATGACTGGATGGGCCCTGATAGCTCCATTTCACTGTCCAGCAAGATTTTAAGCTCCCAGCCAGCCAGCTTTTATGAAGGGAGGGTTGTTGGGAGAAACAATAGGAGAGAGAGAATGGGAGAGCTGTGTTGGGCACTGGGCAGGGGGTGCTGATGGGGGGAAAGCTTAGCTCAGGCTTCTGCAACCTCTGAAAGTTTCTTCTAGAAGCAGACAGGCCCTCTACCCTAGGGACTCTTGTGCTATCCTTCAGAGGACATGGCTTAGAGATAATGACCCAGTGTGACCTAGTGTCTAGAGCACCTTAGGGCTGGAAAGACAGTCAGAGGTCACTCACATGTGCCCCTCTGCTCTAGGACAAACCACATCATGGTCACCTTGGAAAGAGAGTAGTCAGTCTTTTTCAAAGGACAATATTTCATCTACCATTGCAGGTTGGCTCTTGTGTCTCCTAACTTTCAGCAAAGCAATTCTCTCTTCAAAAAGGAACCATAAAGGGGCAAGGCGGTGTTGCAGTTGGTTAAGTGCACATGTTACCATGCACCAGGACACAGGTTCAAGACCCTCTGTCCTCACCTGAAATGGGGGAAGCTTCACAAGTGGTGAAGCAATGAAGGTGTATCTCTTTCTTTCTTTTTCTTTTCTTATTTTTAATGCATCTTTTTGCATTATCTTTATTTATTTATTTATTAATTTTACTAGTGACTTATTATTGATTTACAAAATTATGAAATAACATGGGTATAATTCCACACTATTCCCACTACCAAAACGTGTCAATATGCCTTCCGTTGGAAACTACAGCAGTTCTCCCAAGGTTACAGATAGAGGCTGACTATTATTTCTATAGCTGTCTATCTAGCATTTTTTCTATGGTCCTGCCTCTATTCCTTTATTTTATTTATTTTTATTTAATTTATTTATAAAATAAAAAAATAAAAAAGATTGACAAAACCATAGAATAAGAGGGGTGAAATTCCACAAATTTCCCACCACCAGAGTTCCATGTCCCACCCCCTCTATTGGAAACTTTCCTATTCTTTATCTTTCTGGGAGCATGGACCCAGGGTCATTATGAGGTGCAGAAGGTGGGAGGTCTGGTTTCTGTAATTGCTTCTCTGATGGACATGGGCATTGACAGGTTGATCCATACTCCTAGCCTGTCTCTATCTTTCCCTACTGGAGCAGGGCTCTGGAGAGGTGGGGTTCCAGGGTACACTGGTGAGGTCTGTCTGAGGGAGTCAGGTTGGCATCATAGTAGCATCTGCAACTTGGTGTTTGGAACATGTATTTCTTCACTTCCTCCATTGTTGTGGGACTCGGTTCACTAGTTCTTGTAAGGTGGGGTTGATTGTGGAAAATTCCTTTAGTTCTTGTTTATTTGAGAAAATCTTTATTTACCCCTCATATTTGAAGGGTAGTTTTGCAGGATACAATATTCATGGCTGGAATTCCCTCTCCTTTAGAACCTTGAATATGTCATTCCACTCTCATCCTGCCTCTAGAGTTCATGAAGAGAAATCTGATGAGAGTCTTATAGATCTCCCTTTGTATGTAATTTCTTTCTTTTCCCTAGTAGCCAGCAAATTTTTCTCCTTGTCATTGACTTTTGATAGTTTTACAGTAATGTGCGTTGCTATTGGTAGTTTTGTATTTATAAATCTGGGTGAGCATTCTGCCTCTTGATTGAGAATGTTCCTAAGCGAGGGAAGTTCTCAGCTAAAATTGCTCTGAAAATGGACTCTGGGCCTTTGACCTTGTCCTCTGCCTCAGATATCCATCACTCTCATATATGATATTTTGATTGGAGTCTGCAGTTTCACAGAGAGCTGCTTCAGTCTTTCTGAACCATTCCTACACCTCATCTGTGACTTGAAAGAGTGGGCTGGCTGTATCTTCTAGATTGGAGATTATTTCTTCTGAGTATGTGGATTTACTTCCTAAGCCTTCTACTTGGGCATGGATTGCAGTTAGAGTGTCTTTTACTCTCTGGAGTTCTGACTGAAGTTCTTCTTTCAAGATTAGAAGATTCATAGTGAACTCTTATAAGTTCCTCTCTCATGTATTTTAATTCCATAGTACCATGCTCTTTTAACTCTTGCTTAAATCCTTGGAGAGTCCTTATAATGAGCTCTCTGTAGTCTGTTTCTGAGAGTCTAAGTCTTTAATTCCTTGGATTTCCTCTGTTTCATTTCTGTCTGGCTGATATGGCATAGTTGGCTATTTAGTTTTGTTTCTCTGATTGTGCATTTTTGTGCTGGTTATTGATGGCCAGCAGGTGGTGTTATTGTGACTTCCAGGTTTCTCTTGTTTGTGATCTGCGAGGATAGGTGGGCTGTGGGAGGTGGTTTGCTTTGGGCTGTCTTGTGGTCACAAATTCCCTGTTTTATGTTGTGTCCTTGCCTTACATTCAGAAGGCTAACACCCCCCCCCCCCCGAGACAAAGATTGAGAGGTTTTAAGCCCCTGTCTTTTTTCTTCTGGCAGTAGAAGCAATGTTGCTTGCTGTGCTTAAAGTGAAATCACCAAAATGGAGCAGTTCAGAGTCCCCACCACCCAGAGCTCTGATTTGACTTTGCTGTTTTTCAACCCATGCCTCTTTTTGCTCCAACCACAAACAAGCACCCACCTGAGGCTGCAGAACTTTTGGCTATAGATTATGACTTCAGTTGGGTCTCTTGTATTCATTTGTTGTTTTGGGAGGGGAGGTGATTTGGTCCCAGTTATTCCATGGTCATGCCTCCTGGAAGTCCTCTCTTTCTTTTTCTTTATCCTCTTCTTCTCATTTATCAAATTAAATAAAGTTTAAAAAAATCTTAAAAAAAAGAAAAGAGCCATAAAACACTCAAGAATTCTGGCCCATTTTTCAAGGTAACACATTTTGTTACCTGGTCTTATTTGCAAGTATAAAGACTTTGAGAAACTACAGAACCAAGGGGGATTCTGCAGCTTCAGCTCAGTTTTTACTTATTTATTTATTATAGCCACTAGGGTTGTCATTGGGACTTATTTCCTACATAACTCCATTCCTGCTGGCAGGAATTTTTTTTTCTTAAAATTTTTCCCTCAAAGCAAAGAGTGAGAGACAGAAAGATACAGAAGGAAACAGGGAAATGGAGAGACACTGCAGTACTGCTCCACTGCTTGCAAAACATCCTTAACTGCAAGCACTTCCATGTGGTGACCTAGACCTAGAACCCAGGGCCCTGGAAGCAGTGGGTTTTCAGCTCAGTTTTAGATGTTAGTAACAACTGTGAACTGGGGGCTTGGCATTTTTTCTCATCAAGAGGCTCTCAGGTGAAATGCTAGTGTGATTTCATAAGGAAGGATGTTTTGGAAGCTGTGTCATGTTTGATGCTTACCTGAGGTCCACTCCCTCTCCACTGTTAGGGGCTGACTATTGTCTATATCTATATAATCTATTCATCTATATCACATTTTCCAGAACAACAGTTAAAATATTTTCCATGTGGAAACTGTAGAGCAAAGCTAGTTTGCACTGGATTGTTTTTAGGAAATCTGCAGTATATGATTACTGAATTGAAGACAACTTTAAGGATAAGCTAGAGAAAAAAATGTAAGCACTTGCTGCCCCCAATTCCTGTGCATTCTGGTGCCATGGACGTTTACATTTTTATAGTGCCAGCTTAAAGGAGAATGGTCCTAATGTGTGTAATTCTTGGACTTCATTGAATTCCATTACAGTGTTCCCTATTCATTTCTGTGGTTTGTGGTTTCCACTCAGGATCCCATAAATAAATACGCAAAACTCAAGCCTGGTGTTTTGCGAAGATCTGGTGGCTTACATTCTTTAGAACGATAGTAATTGTTGCAGCACTGACCACTGAGTTCCCTGTCTTTTATTAGTTAGTTAGACATTACATCAAAGAAATTCCAGAACAGCTTACATAAGCAAAAGGCAAAACAATTCATTAACACGGGGAGCAAAATGGAGAAGGGACATCAGCATAAGGGCTGTACCATAGATAACAAGACCATCAAGTCTTTATAGCATTTTAAGTTCTCTCCTAATACCTTTAATGGTATTAGCAGATATATATTCATAACTAATACCCCTAATTAGCAGATATATAGCTACAAAAGCTAACAACTCATGCACCTCGTCATTCACATCAGGTATCTGTAAAGCTATGGCTGAGTACTTTAGTGCTGGAGCTTTTGTGTCCATAGACACAAATTAGTGTTTGAGAAATTACAGATCATTGTCAGTCATGCAGAATAATTAGGCCAGGGATTTTGCAAACCTGAGGCAGGCACAAACCTGGTATGTGAAGATATATTTCCAGGGTATTCTTCCACATTCCTTAGCCCACAGCCTTATTTATAGAATAATTTTGATTTCTCTCTTTTTTTTTTTTACTTTATTTATTGGGGGATTAATGGTTTACAGTCAGCAGTAAAATACTGCCTGTACATGCATAACATTCCCACATAACAATACAACCCCCATTAGGTCCTCCTCTGCCATCATGTTTCAGGACTTGAGCCCTTCCCCCCACCCCCCCAGAGTCCTTTACTTTGGTGGACTACACCAACTCCAGTCCAACTTCTGCTTAGAGTTTTCCTTTCTGATCTTGTTTTCAACCTTTGTCTATGAGTGAGACATCCCATATTCATCATTTTGTTTATAAGTTATCTCACTTAACATGATATCTTTGAGCTCCATCCAAGTTGGGGTAAAGAAGGTGAATTCACCATGAACCTTCAATTTTGGAGCCTCAGGAATAAGAGTCTCTTTGCATAACCATTATGTCATCTACCCCTGTTCACATTTCTCAGTTTTCCACATAACAGTTCAACCCTAATTCTGACTGCTTTTGAATGTCTAAGTTTACCAGTCCACATGTACTGGGACAGCGCCTTCCAGGAAATTATCAGTTTAGGTAATTAATTAATTAGTTAACTTATTATTTATTAGATAGAGACAGAGAAATTAAGAGGGGAGAGGGAGATAGATAGGGAGAGAGAGAGAAACCTGGAACACTGCTTCACCATTGGTGAAACTTCTTTCCTATAGGTGGGGACTGGAGGCTTGAATCTGTGTGCATCCTTGCACATTGTAATGTGTGCTCAACCAGGTGCACCATTGTCTGGCCCTTAATTATTAATATTATCATTATTATTTTAAATATTTATTTATTCAATTTTTGTTGCCCTTTTTTATTGTTGTAGTTATTACTGATGTCATGTCGTTGGATAGGACAGAGAGAAATGGAGAGAGGAGGGGAAGACAGAGGGGGGGGAGAAAGATAGACACCTGCAGACCTGTTTCACCACCTGTGAAGTGACTCTTTTGAAGGTGGGGAGCCAGGGGCTTGAACCGGGATCCTTACACAGGTCCTTGTGCTTTACCCACTGTGCTACTGCCCAAGTCCCAATAATAATATTATTATTTTAAAACTTTATTAGTTACTTAATATTGATTTAAAAAATTATAAGATAACAGGAGTGTAATTCTATACCATTTCACCACCAGAGTTCTGTGTCCCCATTCTCTCCATCAGAAGTTATAGTGGTTCTCCCAAGGTTGCAAGTATGGGTTGACTATTATTTACATAACTGTCTATATATATATATATATATATATATATATATATATATTTGTCCATTTTTTTGTGATCCTGCCTTCTCTACCTTTCTAAGCCATATTTATACCTATTAATACTTCCTAGTGTCCTTCCTTTCTTCATTTTCTTTGGGGTTGGAGTTCAGACCCTTTTGGTCATCTTACCCTATCATTTCTCCCCCTCTGACAGTATGGACAAAAATTCTTTATGGGATGCAGAAGGTGGGACTTCTGGCTTCTGTAATTGCTTCTCCACTTGACCTGGGCATTGGGTAGGTTGATCTATATCCCCATCCTGTTTCTATCTTTTCACAGTGGGGTAGGTCTCTGGAGAGTTGAGATTCCAGGATACACTGGTAAATTCTGCCCAGGGAGTTCAGGATGGAATCATGATAGCATTTGCCACTTGATGGCTAAAAGATGATAAGATATAGAGCAAGACAAGAATGATTAGTGAACAGGAACCAAAACGTAGGAATAGAGCAGAAAATAATAGGGATTTTACAGTAGAAAGAAGTGAGCAAGTTTATTTTAGGTATGTTCCAAGGGCCCCATGGCTTTTGCAGTTTTTACTTGAGTTGGACAAAAATATTGTCTGGGAAGATGGTGTCAGAGTTAAGAATAGGGCTATAAAGTTGGATCAGGGCAGAGAATAGCCCCAAAATGTGAAGAAAATCTATGAAATTAATTGCTTACTTCATCAACCTGTCCCAGGGCCATATCTAATCATTTTAGCACAGGAGTCTAAGTAACCTTTGAGTCCCTATCAGTCTGAGCTCACAGTTCATGGACACAGCTGAGAACATTCTATACTATACTCATTTCAGGACCAGTTTTCCTAGAGTGGCAGAGTAATGATGACCCAGCCTCCCTTTGGAGAGTGAGGCAATCCCTACCATTGCTACTTTATAGGGAGGACAAATTTATGGAGAGTCGTACAAGAGGACTTATGATGATGTTCCTGATGGAAGTGCTCAGTGATGATGGAGAGAGGGATCTACTTAATTACTATTTTTTCAACCGAAGCACATCTCAGCTCTGGCTTATGGTGAAGCCAGGGACTAAACCTAGGACCTAGAGCCTTAGGCAAGAGTTTTTTGTATAACCACAATGCTGTCTCCCTGCCACACCCTCCCACCCCAATCGAATTTAATTTTGCAGATGTGGGGTCTACAATAAGCAAGCTTTTACCACTCTGGTCAGCTTTTTCATTCAAATAGAGAGAGAGAGGGAGAGACACTACAGCCCTGGATCTTTCCCTGGTGCCATAACACCCCCCCCTTGTGGTTTTAGGACTCAAACCCAGCTGCATGCATGACAAGACAACCCTATCTGGTGAGCTATCTCTTTGGCCCCCCAAGTCCTCATTTTAAACTAGTCAGTCAGTGAGGCAAGAAGTCAGAGGAAAAAGAGAAAAAACTCAACCATTCATTCATTTAAAAGTATTTTATTTATTTATTTTAGGTAGAGACAATTGAGAGGGGAGAGATAATGAGGGAGAGAGAGACACCTGCAGCACTGTTTCACTGCTCATGAAGCTTCTCTCCTCCCCTTGCAGATGGGGACTGGGGGCTTCAGCCTGGGTTCTTGAGCATTGTAATGTGTGCACTCAACCAGGTGCACCACCACCTGGCCCCGATTCTTCTTCTTCTTCTTTTTTTTTTTGTGCAGTCAGGGTCACTTTCTGAAGCTTGTGAATGCTGAGTTAATTGCAAAACCTACACTGCTTCCCTTAAGATTACCTTCTCCTACTGAGCAATTTTCAGTCTAATGTGACTGATGTATTGGGTCACCCCATCTTTTGAGATTATTCTTTGGGGCACAGCAGAAGAGCATCCACTTAAGTCTAGAAAGACAGAAAATTTCTTTTTAAAAATATTTTTATATTTACTTATTTATTCTCTTTAGTTACCCTTGTTGTTTTATTGTTGTAGTTTTTATTGTTGTTATTGATGTTGTTGGATTGGACAGAGAGAAATGGAGAGAGGAAGGGAAGACAGAGAGGGGGAGAGAAAGAGACATCTGCAGATCTGCTTCACTGCCTGAGCTGGGGGGTTGAACTGGGATCCTTACGCTGGTTCTTGCACATCGTGCCATGTGCACTTAGCCAGCTGCGCTACTGCCCGACTCCCAAAGACAGAAAATTTCAGTAGATCTCTGAGCCAATCATGAGCCCTCAGGCTTAGATTAGTCTAGCTTTCTAACTGAGCCACTTAGTTTGAGCATCTGTTGACCCTAAAGACACTACTAATATTGCCCAAATGACTGGTTGTCTGTTGTTAAGTTTCCTGTTTGCAACTGAAAAGTCCTTGAAAATATAAACACTCGTTCTCACGCCTCTTGAGGATGGTTTTGGAAGAAAGGAGGACAGCCTCATCTTAGCTGCCACTGAGAGACAAATTGCCCATCCCTACTGGGAATTGGTCAGTTTCTTATTCGGAAGGAAGCCTCCTCCAGGTGGTCCTCTGGTTTTAGTTGTCGGAAATAAATCTCTAGGGCATGAGTCACAACCACAGCCCAGTTCCTGTTGTCTATTCTGTGATCATCTAGATCAGGTGATCAGGCTCTTGACATTTTGAGCAACCTGAGGGTGGTTTTCTTTCTCCAGGATGTGCTTTGGAAGCATTGATGCTGTTATTTGGGGCCTATAGTCAGAGGGCCTTGTCTTGGGGTGGCTTTTTGTTTCTTACGTGTGGGCAGCTTGCGCTGTCTATCAGTTTTCCCCTCTGTGACACAGATATAGGAATGACTTCTTTGCCTGTTTGGTGAGAGCTGTACAATAATAATAGCACCAGTCAGTTAGGGGGTCCTTTTCCACTTACTGTGTTCACTATTCTCTATCCCCCTCTGAGAATGACTGTCTCATGTACCCTCTGTGGCGGGCTGTACTCTGTCTCCTCTGAGAGTAGCAGTCCCTTGTTCTTTCTGAAGATGGTTGTCCTCTCTAAGAATGGCTGTCTCCTCTCAGGGTGGGTGACCATCCCCTTGAGGGTGACTGTCTCCTGTTCCCTCTGAAGGTGACTATCCCCAGGTCTCAGAATCATAGATTGCTTTGTTTCAAAGTGTGTATTGACTGTACTCCCCTTGTCACAGGGAAAATGAAAAAGCTGAGAAACACCTAAAGAGATCACTGTCGTTATTTTCTCCATTTTCCAGATGAGGAAACTGAGGCTTAAGGTAGAAATGACACCCTGAGGTCATAGCTCCGCTCTGGTGTGTGCAAGGAGGGATGGGCCCCTAGAAACAGAGACCAAAGGCTATGGGTAAACTGGTCCTTTTTTGAGTGTCACAAGTTGGCCCTGACTTCAATTCAGGGTCAAGAATTTGTAGAGTTCCCAGTGACTGAGCTGAATGAAAGAAAGCAGGACTCACATACCAGTTCCTGTGAAAGGCTGACAGTACCCGTTTGGCACAGCAAGTTGGTGAATTGTATCATCAGCCAGAACACCTTCTACTGGGTGATGCCTCAAAATGAGAAAGTGTGGGGTTGAGAGCTGGTGATGAGAAGCTGGTGGCTCCACAGACCTTGTTCTCAAGGGGAGGGTTGAGCAGACTGTGAGGAAAAGGATGAAGAGTGTTGTGAGGCATGGAAGGAAGAGCAATTCCAGGTGCACAATCTCAGCAGCAAGGAGGCCAGAGCAGCTGAGATAGGTGAAGAGATGAGAGAGGGAGAGGGAGAGAGAGAGAGGGAGAGAGAGAGAGAGAGAGAGAGAGAGAGAGAGAGACCCTGCTGGCATTTGTGTTGCCTGGGATGGAATATAAAGCCTCAGTGTGTACTCTGTCTGTTGAGTTGCCCCACACTGTGTGTCTTCACCTACTGACAGCACTAAGAAAGGCTACTCCCCCCATCACCCAGCCTGCCACTTGTCCTTCCTGTTCTCATGGCACTGGCTAAGCAATCACTTTATGGACAGCACTGTGCCTGTATGTGGTGCATGTAGAGAGGGCTCTTGCACATCTGCTCAGGGAGAGAGATCAGTGGTTTTGGGAGCCCATTTGATCTGGCCTGGACACTTGGAGCCTTGATTTTGTAGAAACTGAATAGGGAAATGGGTGATGCCAAGTTTCGGGGTGAGATTGGTTCAGTGTCTCTACCAGCCAACTGCTTGGCTGTGCCTACATGGTTCTCCTTGTTTCTGCCTTGGTTTGCTTTTGTGAAAATGGGAACCTGTGTTGGCCTCAAAGAATGGAGTGATGGAATAAGACAGTGTATGTGGGCCAGGTGGTGGCACACCTGAGAGAGCACATATACTACCATGTGCAAGGACCTGGGTTCAAGTTTCTGTCCTCATCTGCAGGACAAAGTTTTGTAAGCGGTGGAATAGTGTTGTACATGTCTCTCATTCTCCCTTTGTTCTCTCTGCCTCTATAAGGAAAGAAAGGGAGAGAGAGAGAGAGAGAGAGAGAGAGAGAGAGAAATGTCTACCAGGAATGGTGGAATTGTCACACAGGCACTGCTTCCCAGTGATAGCACTAGTGGAAGGAAAAAAAATCCTTAAAAATACAGTATGTGAAGAATGGAGTCTAGCCCTTGTCACATAGTAAGTGCGAGATAAATGGTGACCGTTCTCTCACCATAATTAGGAAGAAGTTTGAATACTGTTGGAGGGAGACTGAGGGCTTTTTACTTTATCACATAAAGATTGACATTTCCTCCTTTCCTTCTTTGTGTTCTCACTCTCTCTCCCTTCTCCCTCCCTTTCCCTCTCCTCTCTCTCTCTCTCCCTTCCTCTCTCATCCTTGCTGCCAAGGTTTTTTTTTTTTTTTTTTGGCGGTGTTAGGGATTGAACCTGGGACCTCTGGAACCAAAGGCATCAAAGTCCTGTGTTCTAACACTTGAGCTGCTCCTGGCCCTGCTTGCTTTTCCCTGTATGCCCCACCTGGAAAGACTGTGTGAGCCGTGTTCTCTGTCGCCCTTCTTTGGCCACTATGATCAGGAACCGCAGATTCTTCTACAGTCCAACCATTTGGCTGAGGTTCAAGGGCTCCTACACCCTGAGGGTTGAGGCTAGGGGCCACTTTCCCTCTGGAGGGAGAGGATTTCCTACACAGATGGGTTGTCAGGACAAGGCCTGGCCTGCCATTGACAGGAATAACTCATGCGTGAGAGCAGATTGTGCCTATTCTATAGAGTGCGACCCCTGGGCCAGGGCTTCTCCTGCTAACAAAGTTATCTCTCCTGATCTGCTTAGGCAGAAGGGGGCACACTTCCTGTCCTTGTGCTGAGCATGCAGAGCAGGCAGGACCCAGGCCGGGGCTGATGTGGCTCTTAGCATGCCACCCCCACCCCAGGTCTATCGTTTTCCCATTTTAGGTTTTGGGTTCTCTTTGATTGTCTTGTCACAACTGCAGAGACTGGCTACTGGTTGTGGAAGATACGAGGGGGGTGTTCTTGTATCCCAGGTCCTTGGGAAGGTGCAAAGAAAACACCCCAGGGGAAGTGAAGGGAAAGGTAGCCACTGCAGCCTCAGATTCACTGGGGTGGGGGCTGTTATTATCCACTAGCTCAGTGCGTCTCAACCAGGTCCGCAGAGCTGCCTAATGACTCGTGTATTGTGAAATGATTGCCATGGTGAGTTCAATTAACATCCATCATTTTTATCATTTTATTGGAAGGTGGTGGTGGTTAATTGATTACAGTGTGGTTGTTGACACATGGGTATGATTTTCCCCCATAATTGGTGTCAGAACACTCTCACCCCTAGCTTAGGCCCTTCTCCACCATCATACACTAGGACCCTAATGTCCTCTTTACTCCCCCCTTATCCTCCTCTGCTTTGGTGTGATAACACCCATCATCTTTTTAAATTTTATTTTAATTTTGTTTTCCTCCAGGGTTATGGCTGGTGATCGGTGGCTGCACTATGAACCCACTGCTCCTGGAGGCTATTTTTTCCCTTTTGTTGTTGTTGTTGTCATTATTATATTGTTGTTGTTAGTATTGGACAGGACAGAGAGAAACCAAGAGAGGCGGGGAAGACAGAGGGGGAGAGAAAGACAGACACCTGCAGACCTGCTTCACCATTTGTGAAGCGACCCCCTGTCGGTGGGGAGCCTGGGCTCTAACTGGGATCCTTGCGCAGGTCCTTGTGCCTCGCACAATGTGAGCTTAATTAACCCCATGCTCTACCGTCCGCCCTCCAGATGTGTGTCATCTTTTAGAGACACACATACATAGGAAGGAAAACTATGCTTTTTCTCTCCTTGTAATTGGAACTCTCAGGATCTATTCTCGACAGTTTCACACATACCATCCAGTAGTATATAGTGATCATGTTGTATGTTACACCTTCAGTGCTTATTGGTCTTATAACTGGAAGTTTTTTCTTCATCCAATTCCCTGACTCACTAACCCTCTCTTTGCACCTCACAAATATGATTTTTTAAATGATACTTTCTTTTAACAGATGTATATGTAAATATATGTGAGTTCAACTGTACATTGTTTGCTTTATCTGACTTCTTTGGCTTAGTATTATTCCCTCAAGATCCATGTTGTAAATGATAGGATTTATTTATTTTTGATGATCAAATAATATCTCACAATATTTATATATAAATGCACACATATACTACAACTTTTTTTTTTTTAAAAAGATTTATTTATTTATGAGAGAGAATCAGAACCTCCTCCCGGGACATGTAATGCTGGAGGATCAAACTCAGTACCCATTCTTGCAAGTTCAATGTTCTACCTACTCTGCCACCTCCCAGCCACTATCACAACTTCTTATCCAGTCACCCATTATGAAAGGTAGTTCTTGTACACTGGGGGTAGAAATGTAAGTTAGTATAGCCACTGTGGAGAATAGGATGGGAATATACATATACATATCCACATCCTCTTCCTTCCTCTTCTCCTCCTCTTTCTCTCTTTTCTCTTATTCTTTTTGAATAGACACACACACACACACACACACACACACACACAGAGAGAGAGAGAGAGAGAGAGAGAGAGAGACCACACCACTGAAGCTTACTTGAATTCTGTGGAGCCAAGGCTAAAACTTACATGGCAAAGCAGCACACTGTCAGGGGGCTGGGTGGTGGCACACCTGGTTGAGTGCACGTTACAATGCTTAAGGACCCAGGTCTGAGGCCCCAGCCCCCACCTGCAGGGGGAAAGCTTTGTGAGTGTTGAAGCAGGGCTGCAGGTATTTCTCTGTCTCTCTTCTTCTCTTATCACCCCCATCCCTCTCAATTTCTGACTGTCTCTATCCAATAAATAAATAAAGATAATAAAAAAATGAAAAGTTAAAAAAAACCAGCACACAATCTGGGTGAGTTATTTCACTGGCCCTAGCTTTTCTCAATGGTGGGTATTGTAAGAGGTGTGAGGTGCTATCTTACTGTGATTGTGATGCACCTTCCCTTAACAGTTAATGAGGTAGAACATGCTTTTATATACCGTCTGGCATTCATGTATCACCTTTAGGGAAATAAAAATGTGTTCAGGCCCTTTGCCTACTCTCTCCCTCCACCCCCCACCCCCAACAGCAATTTTCTAGCAAGCCCTTTAGGCGATTCTATTGTCTACTGAAATTTAGACCAACTGCCCCAGCGATCAGAGTGCCTCCTCCTGGCCTATGTGTCCAGAGATTTTGTATTGTAGCCTGTACCCTCCCCACCCCAACATCCTACTGCACTGCCTGACATTCTGCCACCCAGATAAGACTCTAGAAACATTTCTTTGGATTCACCCAAAAAAGTCCTTGTGGTATTTGCTGCAGGTTCAGGTAGGACACCAGTCCATTCTAAATCACCATCAAAATCACCATCACACACCAGAAGAGGAGGAATAATTGTAGATTCACCGTGCATGTACCACGATGGCAGGTAGGCACTTTCATCTGGGTTTTATGGAGACTCAGTGAGGCTCAATAATTCCATCATGTTCACAGACAGGGCAGGGCCAGGAACAGAGCCAAGTGCACTGGACCCCAAAGCCTGTGTTTGCTCTGGCTGCCCGTGGTGTCGCCTGTGATTATGAGAGTCAATTCTACCGTGATGATCTCTTCAAGCATTTGGAGTCTCTGGCCTTTGAGCTAATCAGTTAACATTTGAGCTGCTAAGATATTTTTCTCTTTTAAGTTTTGAAAGCCCATGTCGCTGCAAATGTTTTCTAAATAGATGAACCCACTTTGTGTGTGTGCATGAATACACACACACACACACACACACACACACACACACACACACCCCACACCTAAAACTGCAAATTTATTCCAATAAATACTCACATGCTAAAAAAGTCAAATGATATATAAAAGCATGTAGAACAAATAGTAACGATCTTGCCTTACCCCTTCCTGTCTCTTGTTACTCATGCTCAGTAGTTTAAGTTTTCCTACAGATCTTTTTTCTGAGTATGAGAATACAAATGACATCAGCATATTCTATATTATGTGACTTGCTTTTTTCATACAATAAGTTTTGCTGTTCTTAGCAATATCTGTACTCAACCAATCTCATTCTTTGAATCTTTGCAGTGATATTCCATAACTAGAAATCCTGTAAATTTGTTACCTGTTCTCTACAGAAAGACATTTGATTTGCTTTAATTTTTTTTCTATAAGTAGAGACTCTTAAAATCCAGACATGCTTATTTTTTAAAAACTTTAATTAATTTACTTTCCAAGGTATTTTTAAAAATCGTGATTAATAGTGCTTTAATGGATAGCAAGATTAAAGGGCATAGTTTCATACTGCAGCTACCACCGTTTTGTGCCCACCCTCCCCAATGATAATCACCATAGTTCTCACAAAGTCTTAGAAACAATTTGTTTACTTTTGGATTTTATTTTATCTATTTTTTTTTCTGCGAGTTCATATGTTTTAATTCTCTAGATTCCACAGGTGAGTGAAACCATCTAGTAGCTGAGGCATACTTACTTTTGAACATATATCAGTATTTTCAGAGATTCTTTTCTCTATAGGTTATATTGATTGCTTAAAGTACAGGTGAAACTTAAAAGTTGTTATGTCCTAATAATTACTCTCCAACAAGACTGCACTCTGAATTTATGTGTGAAAAGGGGCTTTGTGACATACTCTAACCATTACTGCATATTGCCCTCCTTTATGTTTTTTTTTCCAGAAAATATCTTGCTATATACTAACAATAACATTTTTCTAGGGAGATGGAGTGATCCATCAAATGTTGACTAACTGATTTTCTTTTTCTCTGAATTACTTATTTATATCCTTTGTCCACTGGGGGTGGTGGTGGTATTTTTCCCTATTGATTTATATGCTCCTTTTAATACTCTATGGTGATTATTTCTTTCTTACATATCCTATAATTTTTCTCAAACTATTATACGTAATTTTGATTTTAGTGTATTTTGCTATAGAGGAGAGTTATAACTTTCCCTCAATTGTTAAATGATTTTTATTAGTGATTTAATAATGATTAAGAAGATTTTAAGATAATAAGGGCATAATTCCTTACAGTATTTTTTTTCATCTAATCAAATAGACCATTTAAAAGCATGTGGTTTATTGACCTTATGCCAGACTTGAAAAAAGCCTCTACATTTCATTCCCCCCTCCCAATATTTATTTATTTATTAGTTAGAGACAGAGAGAAACTGAGATAGGAAGGTGGGAGAGAGAGAGAGAGAGGGAGAGAGAGAGAGAGAGAGAGAGAGAGACCTGTAGCAATGCTTCACCACTTATGAAGCTTTCCCCCTGCAGGTGGGGACCATGGGCTTGAACCCGGGCATTTGTACATGGTAACATGTGCATTCAACAGGTGTCCCAATACATATCCCCAATTACATTTTATTTGATAACTGAAAACCAGAACAAACTTAATAGTAGGTGAATTTATTAATGGACCCAAAGAGTTGAGCCCCAGAACAACCCTCAGTTTGCTCCGAGAGAATTGGTTCTAGTTGTGGACATTCTAAAGACTGTGCCTGTGAAGGAAAGTGATTTCTTAGGAATTCTACCAAGTAGACTGCACCCAGCAACAACTTGTCTCCCTTCCTGGTGTTGTCTCTATATTGAGGCAATCAAGCAAGTTGGTTTATCTTTTATTTTCCTTTCTACACTGCCAAACCATTCTTCTGGGAGCTATGACTTAGACATCATAGAAAGACATGTTTTTCTTAACCAGAGCACTGCTCAGCTCCAGCTCATGGTGGTACCAAAAATTGAATCTGGGACCTCAGACCTCCAGGCATGAGATTTTTTTTTTTTTTTTTTTTTGCATAACCATTATGCTGTCTTGCTAGTTCTTGCTAGGGACTGGCAGTTTCTTGTAAGTTTTTGAAGACTAATGAAGATTATCTTGGGTCACTTTGTGTTCCTTCACAGAAAAAGGAGATTTGGGGGTAGAGTCTCTTCACAGAAACACACCAGCTGAGTTTTGAGTTTTGGTACACACATAAGCCCAAGAAAAATGGTTTTAGATTGATTTCTTTGACTACTAAAAGTCTCATTATGACTGGCATGACAGCTTACCTGAGAAGGTGTCTACTCTGCCTTGTGCACAGTCCAGGTTTGAGCCCAGTTTCCATAGTGCTGGGGAAAGCTTAGGTGTTGTGTTATCTTTTACTAGCTTAATCTGTCTTTTTGTCTCTATCTGAAAAAGTTGACCTGGAGCAGTGAGGTCCTGGGTATGACAAAAACTAGTCATGTCCCTTTAATTATTAACACTGAGAAAACTATTAAGAAAAAAAATTGTCATACCAGGTTCAGTTTCACTTCAGTATTTTAAGCCTGGATTTTTAGAAATAGAATTGTCATGGAAGTCATATATTTTCCTCCTAGATTTTTTTTTTCTTTACATGCCAGGGTTTTGCACCTGTGTGATTTCTCTGTTCTCCAGATGACTCTTATAAGAGAGAGGCAGAGAAGGAGAGAGAGAGGGAGAGGAAGAGGGAGAGAGGGAGGAAGGGAGGGAGGAAAGGAGGGAGAGAGGGAGGGAGGAAGGGAGAGAGAGAGAGAAAAACAGGAGAGAGAGAAACAGGAGAGAGAGAAACAGCAAAGACATCACAATATCGTGAATAGCGCTCACATATGGTGCTATGGGGCTCACACTCAGGCCCTCATGCACTGTGTGTTCTATCAGATGAGTTGTCTCCCTGTTTTCTCCTAGCCTTTTAGAGCCTTTTATAATGCCCCTTTTAATAGTAAAAGAATAGGGTGAATTTTACTTGGTGTCTCGATGCATTTGGCAATGGACTTTATACTCATCACTTTTTTCAAGGGCCTGTTTTAATTTTAAATTAGAAAGCCCAGCTTGGGTCTCACTGCCTTTTTGCTTCTTGCAGGTGTTTCTGTTGTGCTTCTTTATGCTGATTCGCTCTTGGACTCAAATATCACATGTAGGTGGAGAGAAAGAGAGGGGGTGGACGAATTTTATTGTACTTTTCTTTACAGGCATATCTTCTACCCTTTTATGGGGAAGCTCTCCTCCTCCCTTTCCTCCTCCCCTTCCTCCTCCTCTTCCTCCTTCTTCTCCTTCTTTCTTTTGCCTTTTCTCTGAGACAGAGAAAATAGCTGTGCCCTGGACCAGTTATCCTGAATTCTAAAACAGTCCCCTTCTCCTACTTTATCACTTGGTTTCTTTCTTACTCTCTTTTATAATTTATTTATTTATTCATTAATTTTTAATACACACACAACACACACACACACACACACACACACACACCCTAGAGTATTGCTCAGTTCAGGTTTGTGGTGGTGCTGGGTATTGAACCTGGGTGTTCAGAGCCTCAAGTGTTAGTGCCATTTGCATGACTATTATGCTGTCTCCCTAGTCCTACCACTTCATTTCTTTTAGACTTAAGTGAAAGGGCTGAATCTGAATCAGATTTACTGGGAAGAACATAGTTCTAGCTTGGGAAAACTCAATTGTGGCTTAACCTAGCTTGATTACTAAGGGCTTCATTTTCACCATCTTTGAAGTAGGCTTATAACAATGAGACAATTTACTGTTGACTCTAAACCATTAATCCCTCCAATAAAGAAAAAACAAAAGCAAAGAGACAAATTGTTGTCTTGAGGTTAACAAAGATGATACAGCCTTATCAGGGACAACATCATGAACCCTCTTGTGGGCCTCTACAGAACCTTGCCCTCAATGTAGAACAACAATGGCAGAAATTGCCCCACTCTCTGAAAGGAGGCTGGGTCAACATACTCTGCTACTTGAGGAAGATGGGTCCGGCAATGAGTGCAGCCTAGAATGTTCCTAGCTATGACCATATGTGAATGTGAGCTCAGACTGACAGGGATCCAGAGGTTACACAGGCTTCTGTGCTAAATATGAATAGACATAGGCCCTAGGTCAGATCGATGGGGTTTACAGTTAACAGTATTTATATACTTTCCCCATATTTGGGAGCCTCTCTCTGCCCTTATCCATCTTTCTAGTCCTATCCTCAATTCTGACACCATCTTTCCAGAAAATGCTCCTAGCCTACCTGCATGTTAGCTGTTGGGCTCAGTCAAAAATTAGTAAAGTCATGGGCCCCTTGGACTAAAATAGACTTTCTAGTTCCTTCCGGCATCAAGACCCAAAATCTCTTCTACTACAGTCTTACCTTTATGTCCCTGATTATTAAACAATTTGTTCTGCTTTATATCTTAATGCCTTTTAGCCACCAACTTGCAGATGCTGCCATGATGCTAACCTGACTTCCCTGGGCAGATGACCTCACCAATGTATCCTGGAACCCCACTTACCCTGAACCCTAACCTGTTGGGAAATATAAAAAGAGGCTGGGGTATAGATCAACATGTCAATGCCTCTGTCTAGTGGAGAAGCAATTACAGGGCTAGGCCTCACACCTTCTGCACCCCATAGAGATCTTTGGTTCATACTCTCAGAGGGATAAAGAATAGAGAACATTCCAATAGAGATGATGGAACTGTGTCCCTCTTATCCCACAATCTTGTCAAGTCACACACACACACACACACACACACACACACAAAAGGATAATACAACCTTTTAATAGGTGCAAAAACAAGCCTGGAGCCTTCTGGGCAGTTATGAAGCATGTTCACCACTAGATGGAGCCAATGACCCAGTCAGCTGCATATAAAGGCTTTTGGCCTGGAATCTAAGAGGACCCCTTGGCTTCTGAACAGATGAAGTTCAGCAACAACTATCACAGACAAAGAAGCTTTCCATTTTGCTGTCAATGACTTATTACATCAGATTTTTTTTTTTCTGAGGCAGTAAGTAGACTGCTCTGGTTGGGAGTGGGGCTCAGGAGCTGGACTTCCTGAAGCACAAGCTGTCTGTCCATTTCAAGGCATTTTCCACCATTTTTATTTCAAGTTACACCTCCCTCTGGAACTGGGTGTAAAATGTATCTCTCAGTCCAAGATGCCTTGTCTGCCTCTCAGGCACCCCAGTGGGAGCCTGGAGCTCCATGAAACCAGGCGCAAGAGCCAGGGGAAAGCTAGTAGCCATTTAATGCCACATGAGCCTCTGCCCTATAAGGCCTGACTGCTGCTCCCTTTCTGATCACTTAGAGCTTGGCACTTCACACTCAGCAACATCCTGCTTCCTCCACCATGCCTTTGCCCATGCAGTTCCTCTCCTGAACCTCCCTTTGCCAGCTTTGACTTACCTGTTCAGACTTCGTTTAGCCTTGGTCATCTGTAGGAATTCTTCTCTGACTTTATTTTTTTTTTGCAGGTATCTCTCTCTTTTTTAAAATATATTTTTATTATCTTTATTTTTACTTATTGGATAGAGACAGTCAGAAATCAAGAGGGAAGGGAGAAAGACAGAGACAGAGAGACACTTGCAGCCCTGCTTCACCATTCACAAAGCTTTTTGCCTGCAGGTGGAGACTGGGGGCTCGAATCCGGGTCCTTGTGCACTGTAACATGTGCGCTCAGCCAGGTGTGCCACCACCAGCTCCCTTTAAATTTCTTTATTGGGAGATTAATGGTTTACAGTCAACAGTAAAATACTATAGTTTGTGCATGTGTAACATTTCTCAGTTTTCCACATAACAATTCAACCCCCTCTAGATCCTCCTCTGCCACCGTGTTCCAGGACCTAAGTTCCCCCCTACCCCAAAATCTTTTACTTTGGTGCAATATACCATTGCCAATAATTTTTTTTTCCTATTGCCTTGCCCTAAGAGTTCCTGAGAGGAGGATACCATAGCCTCCAGTCACTTGGTCCTGAAGCTGGAGTCTTTACTTTCTCACATCTGTGCAGTCATAAAGGGCCCCCCCCAAATGAGTTTGAAGGTACCTGAGCAATCCACACCCCAACCCACCCCCTGGGGGACCTCCAGTGAAGCGGGTACTCCTTTCCAGAAGACTTGCTGGCTCAGAGCTCTGTGGGGACTCTTCCAGACTGAAGCCAGCTCACACTCTGGCAGGAAGGAAAAGACTATGACAATATGACAGGGAGGTGTAGGGATCCTGGGGATGGAGTTCTAAAAGTCCTAATGTTACCACAGTCAGAAAGCATCAGCTGTGGTCCCCTGACCCCACTCCTGGGCTGCTGGGAAACTGTGCAGATGCAGTCACATCTGCCATGTTGATCCCTCAGTCTATTGCTAGTTCCAGCGAGATTTGGGACATTCTCGGAGCGCCTGTTCCGCCATGTTGTGCCCTCAGGGCATTGTCTATTCCCCAGGATATTTGGAGTGCTTTGGTTACTCCTCCCCTTCCCATTCTCGCGAGAGCTACTCCCATAAAAGCCCTTCTTCTTCCACACCTCTCTCTCTTGCCGGCTCTTCACTTCAGTGTTTAGACACAGGAAAGGCTACTGCGTGAGGAGGCCATTTTTGCTACCTCCACGTGGCCCAACCTGTTTCTCTCTCACCCAACTCTGAGGTGCCAGCCCAAATAAAGATTTGTGTTTCCTCTTCGTTTCGGATCTCCTCTCTCTCTTCTCCGCAGTGCAGCCCGACACTGGGCCCCACCAAGGTGCTCTCACTGCTCTCCTAAACTGTTGCATAGCACTTGGTGACCAGCCTCACTTTACCTCAACTGGGGGAGCTTGTGAAGGGTGGAAGAGCCAAGAGTGTGAAGAAAGTGAAGAGGAGGCTTCTAACTCCCCCAAAGGAGGAATTCTCTCAGGCCTAGGCACCCAGGGAAGCAAACACCAGCATCATTAGTGGAACATGTTGCTGCTTCTCTCTCTTTCTTCCTCTCTCTCGTTCTCTTTCTTTTTGGTGGAGTCCTGGGCCTGGCACACACATGATTTCATAACTCTGGGTCTCTTTTTCATAGAGAGAGAGAGAGAGAGAGAGAGAGAGAAATCCAGTGCTATAGCACCTCCCTATGTGCTGCTGGGGTTCCAACATGGGTGTTATATGTCAAGGCATGCACTCTACCCAGTGAGCTGTCTCTACATCTGAGGAGATGTTTCTTAACTCCAAATATGAACCTCCTGAGAGTGATGTGTAGGCTCTGGGGTTTAAACTGGAAGTGAAACCACTGTGTTTCCCTTACTCCCTTTTTTCCTTCTTACTTCATTTTCCTTCTGAGTGGGTCCCCAGGCATCCAAACAATGCCTCTCCAGGCAGCCTGGCACGGCTGTCATAAAATGCAACTGAAATCCGTCTCTATGGAAACCAGCTGGCTCTTTTTGCTTCTCTCGCTCCCGCTCCTGTGCTGGCCAGGATGGGGTGAGACTCCAGGCTCTGCGCTCTGACACTGGGCTGCCGTCACCCCACCCTGACATCCCACACCCCAAGTGTTCACCTTCTTCTTATCCTCTTGCCAGAGGTGAGATGCTGGTAGGAGGGTGATCCCCAGGCAGAGGCAAAGCCTCAGACAGTCTTGGAGAGATAGTGAGGAGGGAAGACCACCTGAACCTGGCTACAGGAGGCAAAGAGGGTACCCTGCTGCCCCACACTGGGATTCAACGCTCCCATCTTGGCTGCAGGACTAAGGTCCTGCCTCCCCCTTACCCCGCACCACCTTTACTCAGTCAACAGAACTCACCCCCAGCCTCTTCCACCTAGTTGGGGCTCAGCTGTGGTTCTTTGGGTTTATCTTTCCTTTGCAGGGGAGTCATTTCACAGGCGGTGAAGCAGGTCTGCAGGTGTCTATCTTTCTCTCCTCCTCTCTGTCTTCCCCTCTTCTCTCTATTTCTCTCTGTCCTATCCAACAACGATAATAACTACAACAATAAAACAACAAGGGAAACAAAAGGGAATAAATAAAATAAATATTAAAGAAATATATATATTTAGGGAGTCGGGCGGTGGCACAGTGGGTTAAGCGCACGTGGCCCAAAGCGCAGGGACCGGCGTAAGGATCCCGGTTCGAGCCCCCGGCTCCCCACCTACAGGGGAGTCACTTCACGGGCGGTGAAGCAGGTCTGCAGGTGTCTGTCTTTCTCTCCCCTCTCTCTCTGTCTTCCCCTCCTCTCTCCATTTCTCTCTGTCCTATCCAACAACAAAGCAACGTCAACAATGGCAATAATAACCGCAATGAGGCTGCAACAACTAGGGCAACAAAAAGGGGGAAAAATGGCCTCCAGGAGCGGTGGATTCATGGTGCAGGCACCGAGCCCAGCAATAACCCTGGAGGAAAAAAAATATATATATATATAAAAGGTAGCCCTTTATTCCTTAGAAGCACATATGTTAGCATTTGACTTGAGAGCTTACATTTTTTCCCCTTTGGATTTAAGACAAATCCAGTCTGCTTCCATAGGAAGACTGGATCAAAATGGGAACAAAGATATCAGAACACTTAAATTTTAATTTAATTTATTTTTATGACCACCAGGGTTAATCTCTGGGGCTCTGCACCTACATGATTCCATGACTCCCTGCTGACTCTTTTTCCATTTTTATTCATTTTCTAATTTTTAGAAATAGAATGGGAGAGGCTAGGGGTATAGCACAGTGGCTATGCAAAAAACTCACATGCTTGTGGCTCTGAGGTGCCAGGTTCAGTCCCCAGCATCACCACAAACCAGAGCTTAGCAGTGTTCTGGTCTCTCTCTTTCTCATTTTCTCTCTCTCTCTCTCTCTCATTAAGATAACATAAAATATTAAAAAAAAGATAGGGTAGGAGACAAATAGGGACACACACACACACACACACAGACACACACACACACACACACGGCATTGCCCATGTTGCTCATGTGGTTTCACCTGTGCAAGTGTTTTTCTGCGGTGCCAGGGACTCAGACTCGGGCCTTCGTGCACGGTAAAGTGTGCACTCTAACCACACAGAGATAGCTCTGGACCCTGACATCAGAGCTCTATTTCTCCTTCCCAGTCCCAATCTGCTGGTTTACCAAACCCCAAGTTTTCTTGCAGAGCAGGAGGATGGTTTAGCTGGTCTATGAGGGAGATGCGTCGGAAGAGCTCCCGAGCGGGGCGATGGCCTTTGGAGGGCTGGGCCCTCTACAAAACCTGTCAGCGGCTCCAAAGAAATAATTTCCATTCTGACTTTGTACCTCTGCCCCGCAGACCAGGAAAAGCTGCGAAACACCATGGAGGTGAACCTTCGCCACTAGGGGGCGATGCTATCTCTCTTTAGCGGTTCGCGTGATCGTTAAGGGCATCTGCACAACTTAAAGGCAAAGAAAGGCAAGTTCCAGATCTGCAAGGAGGCCAGGTGAGCTCTTCCTAGCACACCGGAATAGAGGAGCTTGCTACAGGAAAGGGGCTGAAAGGACAGGCACCACAGAGGGGAGCTATATCTGGGCCTTAACTTGGGCCACTCTCACTGTATGTCCACATTTCCTAGGCTGGCCTTCTGGTGGCTTCTCTCTCCCTCTGTCTAATGTTCACTGCACTGGGGACTGTGATACCCCAGTCACCTCTTTCCTGCCTATTCAGCAGTTTCTTCTGTTACTGAAATATTTGCCTTGTCTTCCACGTCTCTCCCCAAAGTCCCAGACTGTCAAACCTGGGTGTCTCATAATACTCTGCTCCCTCCCAACCCTTGCCCTTCCTGCCCATTTCCTCTGTTCCTGCAGAATTCTACTGTACCAGGGAATGTACCAGGGACTGTATTTGACCACAAAAAAGGCAGTAGTAGGTCGTCTAGTGTGTTGGCATATTTTACGGCAAAGTTGAACCTTCAGTAGATGCAGGTCCTGCGCTTGGAGAGCAGACACATGGCAGATAAAGGCCTTCTGGTCCCAGGCAGGGTAGAGTTGATTCTAGGAGTCTCCACTGAGTGGGTTCCACTTGGTGACTTGCATGCTGGAGACAGGCCTGCCTATAAGAGGGATGTTTTGCTGGGGAAGAATTGGTGGAACTCCTGGACTCTGGGAAGTGGATGGGAGAGACCCTTTTCTGCTCTGAATTATCCACTCCTGGACTTGCCCATAAAAAGCCTGTGGAGGGGGTCAGGTGGTGGCGCAGTGGGTTAAGCGCATGTGGCGCTAAGCGTAAGGATGCCGGTTCGAGCCCCTGGCTCCCCACCTGCAGGGGAGTTGCTTCACAGGCGGTGAAGCAGGTCTGCAGGTGTCTTTCTCTCCCTCTCTCTGTCTTCCCCTCCTCTCTCCATTTATCTCTGTCCTATCCAACAATGAACAACATCAACAATGGCAATAATAATAACCACAACGAGGCTACAACAACAAGAGCAACAAAAGGGGGAAAATGGCCTCCAGGAGTGCAGGCACCGAGCCCAGCAATAACCCTGGAGGAAAAAAAAAAAAAAAGCCTGTGGAGCTGTAGCTTGAATTATCCAAAAGTGACCTGCAGTGTTGTTAAAATTTCGGAGGCTCTTGCTGGCCGGGCGGGTCTAGCTTCACGGCGGGTAACAGAGACGCGGAGACAACGGCTGGGCAGGGAAGCTGTATTTCTTTATTCAGGAACAACGATTCACAAACTAAGACAAACTAATCACCAAACAGAACTCGCCTGTCTCTTTGCGGCGGCACAAGCACTCCCTCTTACTCTGTAACTCGGGAACTCTCCAACTCTGGAACTCTTGAACTCTCGTACTGGGGAACCCTCTGAAACTCTTCCACTGTGGAACTCTCTCTTACTCTGTAACCCTGAAACTCTCGAACTCAGGAACCCAGGAACTCTCGGACTCAGGAACCCTCTCATCACAGGCAAGGAAGATGCTGCCAATAACTATGCCCGTGGCCACTACACCATTGGCAAGAAGATTATTGACCTCGTCTTGGACCGAATCCGGAAGCTGGCCGACCAGTGCACAGGGCTTTAGGGCTTCCTGGTTTTCCACAGCTTTGGTGGGGGAACCGGTTCTGGGTTCACCTCTCTGCTGATGGAGCGGCTCTCTGTGGACTACGGCAAGAAGTCCAAGCTCGAGTTCTCCATCTACCCAGCCCCCCAGGTCTCCACAGCTGTAGTGGAGCCCTACAACTCCATCCTCACCACCCACACCACCCTGGAGCACTCTGACTGTGCCTTCATGGTAGACAATGAGGCCATCTATGACATCTGTCGTAGAAACCTTGATATCGAGCGCCCAACCTATACCAACCTTAATCGCCTTATTAGCCAGATTGTGTCCTCCATCACTGCTTCCCTCAGGTTTGATGGAGCCCTGAATGTTGACCTGACAGAATTCCAGACCGCCGCAACAACACTGCAGTGGACTCTGAAATGCCATGATGTATGTGTTTTTAAAGATTTCTTTCTTTATTTTCCATCTTTATTATTACTATTTTTATTTATCAAAATGAAACACAGACAAAAACCATAGGATAAGAGGAAGCACACTTATTACTATTTTTTATAAAGACAGAGAAATGGGGAGAGAAGGGACATATAGAGGGAGGGAAAGACAGACACCTGTAGCACTGCCTCAATGCTCATAGGGTTGGGGACTTAAATTTGAGTCTTTGAGCATGAAAACATGTTTACTCTATCAGGTGTACTGCCTCCTGGGAGGGAGGGGGAGAGAGAGAATTAGAGTATCAATTTGGCATTTTGTGCTGGGAATCAAACTTGGGACCTTAACTTCAAAAATTTTAAAACATTACTCCTTTCTTTTATTTGATAGTAGAGAGGATTTGAGAGGGGAGGTGGAGGGAGAGAGGGAGAAAGAAAGAGAGGCACCTTCAGACTTGCTTTACCACTTGTGGAGTTTCCCTCTGCAGGCGAGGCTGAGGGCTTGACCTGGGTCCTTGTGCATGATTGATAACATGTGCAGTCAACCAGGTGTGCCACCACCTGCCTCCAAGTCCAGCATTCTAGTCACCATACTTTCTATGTCTCAGTGATGTTTATCTGATAATAATCATTTTTTCCTCACTGGACTGTGTTTGCATGGAGATGAATCTCAATGTTTATTCTAGTTAGACATTTTCCAGCTGATTACAGCACTTGATGCTTATACAACTGAAAAATGCTGGGGCCAGAGACTCAACATGGCTAGCAAAAGCTCATTAGAGACTCAGGGCAGGATGCAGCTCAGAGTTTAGAAAACGCTCATTTTGAGGTGCCTGGAGGGCACCTCCCCACTTGTGTCCCTGTGTCCTTTATGTCTCACTACATACAGTCCTGCAGGGAAGGTTTTTTATTTTCTCATCAGCTTAACTTGCAGGCAGAGAAAAAGGTGAGAGAGGCAGATTAGGTACTCTGCCCGAAGACTGGAAAGGAGGCTCTACACTCTTTCCCCACATCAACTGCATTTAGAAATAAAAAATAATCAAAGCAAGTCTTGGCAGTGCCTGACAAATGGGTCATGGACAGTGTGTGTGACATGTCACTTGGTGATGCTGGATGCTCTGGGCACAGCTGCACTGAGTCTGGGGTGATGCCAGGAATAAAGTACATTTCAGGATTTTCATCATACTTCCAAAATGACTTCTTCCTTTTTTCCTTCCTTTCTTCATTTCTTCCTTTCTTCCTCTTTCTTTTCTCTCTCTCCCTTTCCCCTTTCCTTTCTTTCATTGATTTTCATTCTTTATTTTTGATTTATTTATTTACGAATGAGAAATAGAACAAGAGAACCAGAGCATCACTTCAGCACATGTGATGCTGGGGATCAAATTCAGGACCTTATGCTTGAGAGCCCAGCACATCATCCACTGCATCACCTCCCAGATAACTATTTCTTTCTTTGAATCCCCAATAAGAAAATTTTAAGAAATTTTTTAATCAGAAATCAGGAGAGAGCAATCTAGGAAAATCTGAACATTACTTACGTTTTCCAGAATATATCTTAGGAATTTCAGGGTGCTTCCCAGGTCCTGGACTCCTGTGGAAAAATAATCTTAAAAATGTGCTCTGGCTTCTCGAGGAGAAGCTTGAAGAATAGAAAGATCTGTATGAGGGCAGCTTGTCATCAATCTTTGCAAAAAAAAAAAAAGTGAGAAGCACTAATGTGGAGAAACAACTTACTAGGGTTGACAACAGTTTAAGTAAAACTGATGGAAGGGAATTAGGAAGAAAATACTCTACTGACTTTTTAAATGGGGTGATGATTCATTAGCAGCCAGAACCAGGGGTGTCTGTGCAGACTTTCTAGTGATCTGTGGACCAATAACCCGGATTATTTAACAAGATATTTACTCTTGGCTTTGGGAAATGGTATGATGTTTGTGTTGGCAGTAGATTCATTTCCCAACCAAACTTGCCATCGTGATGGGAAATGTTTTATTAGAGTGTGACGGGTAGATGAGAGCTCTGACATCTTTTTACCAAGCAATTCTAGCACCAGCCTAGAATCTGAGAATACAGTGCTGCACAAGTTAGATAGGGTCTTCATCCTTCTGGTGAGTCATTGAACAAATAACTTTCATTAGCATAATCACAGTGTAGGAGTCATAGGGAGTGAGAGATGCATATGTAATGGAGAGTGGGCCTTTCCAGAGGGTTGGCGAGATGAAAGTCAGGGCCAGGTTTGTGGTGCATCTGGTAGAACACACACACACATTACAGTGCACAAGGACCTGGGTTCAAGCCCGTGGTCCCCAACTGCAGGGGGATGCTTCACAGAGAGCAATAAATTCATTGTGCAGGCATCAAGTCCTCACAATAACCATGGTGGCAATAATAAAACAAAACAAGACAAAATAAATATGAAGGTTCTTTGAACACTGAGTTGCTCTCTAAGAGGTGCTGCATACTTCACCTGGACTTATGGTTAGTTTCTGAGTGGACACAGATTCCCCCATCCACAGCCCAGGTCCCTGCCTCTGCTGAGGTTTTCTCTCTCAGAGAATACTAGCTCCCTTCTTCACATTCAACTTGGCAAGTGGGAAAGTCCCCCCAAGTGAGTGGGATTAGGCTGAGATACATTTCTGTCAGTCATTGAAGGAGAGAGATTGGTTGACCAAAGGAGTGCAGCAATTTCTTCATCAAGACTGTAAGCAGGAGGCCAGTGAAATAGCTCACTTGGATAGTGTGCTGTTTGTCATGTGAGTGAATCAAGTTCGAGCCTGGCCTCTACCACATTGGGTGTTGTAGTCTGGCCCCTCCCTGCCCCACCTTGCTGTGTCTGCTACTCTCCACCATTTGTGCTCTCAGGGAGGGGCACAGTGGAGTTTTTGTTAACCAAATGTATCCTAAGGGTTAGACACATGCAGGATGGATGACAGTGTTGTTATGGAAATAAAAATATGATACACTTGAAATTGAAGGCTCCCTTCTCACAATTAGGGCTGACCAAATGCAGATGATATGGCTTGAGCTTTTACAGACATCATGCCGTCATCATGGAAGCCCCAGAAAGCACCTCTTTTATAGAAAGCGGAGTATATGCACTAATTTATTTGCCCTAGGTCAGTGCTCGGAAGTGACAGAATTAGGATTTATACCAAGACTCTCCTGAACATGAAGCCTGTGTTTTTTTTTTCCATGACGTAGTACCAGTCCTCTAAAGAATGCAGAGATAACGATAACAGCTGCAGTTCAAGACTCTGGCGACATTATTTGCTTTCTCTTGATAAAGTAACAAAAGGGGGAAAGGGAGGCAAGGGTCTAAGACTGGGTTTTCAGATTGGAGACTCAGGGAAGCAGATCTTACATAATTTTTAGTTTGGCCTGTTTTATTAGGTGGACCCTGGAAGGAAAGGCGAGGAAATAAAGTGTCTACTCTGAGAAGTATATGAGCCTTCCTGTACTTTCACATGTCCACTAAAGTGAGAGATAAAATCTAATCAATCACAAGAGGGCTTGAACTGAAGAAACTGAGACATATCAGTGGCAAATATTAAAAAATCATGAAAGGGACCAGGGACGACAGAGAAAAAGGACTCCTAGTTCATTGCCAAACTGCAGTTATTTCTGTGTAGAGAGACACCAAAGTCCTCTCCTTTTTCCCTGAGCCTTGATAATATGAAATCTGGGCATCATTCTTGCTGAACTCTGTCCCCTTTCTGGCTCCCTGCATAATTAGATCCAACCTTTTAAGGAAATGGGCCCTGGCAGCTAGGCCTTATGGTTTATGCATAACCCAGTTTCTATCATGTTTCCTGCTGTAAATTTTTGGTTGTAAATTGCATTTTTGAAGCTGTATTGTGATCACTTCTGGGATGATGGGGGTGGTGGTGGACTCCATTATAAGACCAGTCATCTGCTGTGTTGCTACCTGCTGCAGTAGATTGGAAGATGAGGTGGAAGAATTGTGCAGAGAACCAGGTGAGAACACTGAGAGGATTAATGTCCAGGGATCCTTTATTTCCACTTTTCCCCTCTCTCTCTGTTTTTGTTGGCAAAAAAACAAAATGGCTTGGGTGTTTCCTGTATTAGTTCTTTATTTCCATATAACAAATTTCCCTAAAATGTCATTTTCTTAGACTAGGGAAATAGCAGAGAGGTATATTAAACTTATCCCTGAAGGCCTACACATGGATATCAATTAAACATTTATGGACTTGGGTTCAGTCAAGGTGTAGTTTGACTTAATGTGAATCCTTCACTATCTAGTAAGGTCACAGTATAACTGATTTTATGTAGAACAGAAAATATTAATTTATTAAAAAAATTTTTTTTATAAAATGGAAATACTGACAAGACCATAGGATAAGAGGGGTACATTCCCACACAATTCCTACCACCAGAGTTCCATATCCCATGCCTTCCTTTGATAGCTTTCCTATTCTTTATCCCTCTGGGAGTATGGACCCAGGATCATTATGGGGTATAGAAGGTGGAAGGCCTGGCTTCTGTAATTGCTTCCTCGCTGAACATGGGTGTTGACAGGTCGACCCATACTCCCAGCCTGTCTCTCTCTTTCCCTAGTGGGGCAGGGCTCTGGGGAGGCAGGGCTCCAGGACACATTGGTGGGACCATCTGCCCAGGGAAGTCCAGTTGACATCATGGTATCATCTGGAATCTGGTGACTGAAAAAGAGTTAAGATAAAAAGCAGAACAAATTGTTGACTAATCATGAACCTAATAGTAAGAATATTGTAGATGAAAATTTGGCCCATTTTGGTAAAAGCTAGTAGGTCTGTTTTAGGCATATTGCAAGGGGCCTATGACTTTACTAGTTTTTGCCTGAGTCTGACAGCTAACATGCAGGACCCAGGCTTTTGTCTGGGGAGATGGTGTTATAGTTGGAAAAAGGACCAGAATGGTGGATCATGGAAGAGAGTAGCTCCCAAATATAGGAAAGTATATAAGTATTGTTAACTGTAAGCTCTATCAATTTGATCTGAGGCCTATATTCAGCACAGGAGCCTATGTAATTTCTGCATCCCCATAGGTCTGAGCTTGCATTCTGTGGTCACAACTAGGAACATTCCAGGCTGTACTAATTTCAGGACCCATCTTTCTTGATTGAAGGCAAGGTCCTGTAGGGGGCCACAAAGGGGTCTATTATGTTGTTCCTGATGGAGGCGACCAGTGACAGTGGAGAGAGGAATCTGTTAGAGGTCTTGGCCCATCATTTCTGTGTGGGAATCCCAGGGCTTTCTGACTAGGGCCCCAGGTGATGGGGTGGCCTGATAGTGACCAAAGAGCCATCATTAAAGTGTGCCAGTCTCTTGCCCTTATCCAGTTTTTGTAGTCCTTACTTTGTCTGACAAGGTTAGCCTTGGAGTGATTGTTTTATTAACTAGTTGTTCTTCCACATTGAGTACAGTGTTCACAGTTATTCCTATATCCTACAGTGACCAACCTCCTGATACTTTTAAAATTCTTTGGGCAAAGGAAGTAGAAAGGCTGTACAGGGATGAGTGGTATCCCATTTTCATCATCTAGTTCAGTGAGACCTGCGAACTCTAAGACTTAAGAAACCTCCTCAAGGTTCCCCCACTTGGACATTAGAGAGCAACTCTCACTACTTCTTCAGCTGTTTCAGGAGGCTCTTCAGGTAAATTAAGAACCTCTTTCTGTTTGGGCTATTCAGATGGTAAAATTTTGGTTAAAGTTATATGCAACTTCTGTCTCTTTCCTGCTTGTTGTTTCAAAAGATACGTGATTCTCATCTTCAATCACCAAATCTTCACCTCCCCCAGGTTTATGTCCATTGATTATTTTCCATGTTTCACCTATCATCTGATAAAAATGTTCTTCCAGTTTTCACAATGTAATTTCTGGAGAGGCTTTAAAACATTCTCTATGTATCTCCTGCTCTTCCTCACCCTGTGCTTCTTGTTGTTTTTCTCTCATAAGTTTTTGTGTTTTCTCATCCTTCTCTTCTTTCAGATAAGCTCTGGAAGACTTAAATGAGTTAAGCCATGAGGTAGTCACAGAAATAGTTAAAGAAATAAGAGCAAGCAGTAAAAAAAATTTGTCCACACAGCAAAACTAGATCTTTAATTCCTAGTTCTGGAACTCCAGATACAAGATGGGGAGAGCAGCGAGAAGGAAAAAGCCAACAACTCCACAAGCAGCCGTGGTGGTCAGCGTCCCGCTTCCGGGCCTCTTGGACTCTCCACAAGGAGTCAGCCTTGTTCTTTAAGTACCCCTTCTCCCCAGCACACACACACACACACACACACACACACACACACACACACACACACACACTGCACAGTGGTTAAACTTCTACTTGCAGGAGTCAAGTGGTAGCGCAGTGGGTTAAGTACAGGTGGCGCAAAGCACAAGGACTGGCTCAAGGATTCTGGTTCAAGCCCCGGCTCCCCACCTGCAGGGGAGTTGCTTCACAGGTGGTGAAGCAGGTGTGCAGGTGTCTATCTCTCCCCCTCTCTGTCTTCCCCTCCTCTCTCCATTTCTCTCTGTCCTACCTAATAGTGACATAAATAACAACAATAATAACTATAACAACAATAAAAAACAAGGGCAACAAAAGGGAAAATAAATAAATAAATAAATATATTAAAAACCCTTGTACTTGCATGGTGTTATCTATCTCTTGCTACCTTTTCTATTCTTGGAAATAAAAAAAAATCCTGATCCCAAAGAGATCTTCCTCCTTCATATTAGTTTCCAGTTTAACGACTTTTATTATCTCTTTCAACTGGGTTTTTTTTCTCCACTGTATAGTGGAAATCATCAAATGGAACTCATGATTTTACCTGTCTCAGAGTGAATTTGTCTACTTTACAAATCTACTTACTGTGGCTCTCACTTCAGCTTAAGAAGACCTGAAATAATAGCCATAATAGGAATAACACTGAATATAGCCAAGAAGGGAAATTGATGGTGGTTGGCCTGTGTATATAGTATTTGCTTCAACACATGCGTCTGCTTGTCCAACAAATATCTGAAACCTATTCTTCTTGACAACCTGCTCATAGTCTTGGAATGCTTACAATAAAGTTGATCTTTTTAAATTTTTGAAAAATAAAACATGAAGAAAGAAACATAGTTGATTAGATCTTTGTTTAGTTGAAGATGGCTTCATCCTGCCCAAAATTCTATGATGGTTTTTAATAAATTACATGATAATAATTGCTTAACTTGACTGATATGAATTGGCTATCACATATAAATTTCTTGAGGACACACTCATTAAAATAAACATTTGTAAACTCTGGCTAATTTTTGATTAAGTAGTACCTAAAAACCTACTGATACAAAATAAGGGGTCAAATGTAATAATTTGGGTCAGTCAACACATCTAGCCAGTAGTGTGGTCCTATCTAAGTTCATCACCACCAATTGTATTTTGGTAACTCCTGGTGGCAGTTACTCCTGGCCTAGCTTACATGTTAATGATCCCACTCCTGAGTTCTGTTGTTGGAATTCCCAGGGCAAGAGCAGTTACTGTAGATAAATCCTGGTTAGTGGTAGGCATTTGTTAGCCCAGTTCAAGATCCTGAGGAGACCAGGACTTGTTCTCTCTCCACTTCCTTGCCTTCAAAAATCAACTCACCTATTATTTTACTCATTTTTTTTCAATCTGTGCTCACCTTTCACATTCTCTCTATTCCTCCCTAGTAATTAGAAATTTAGTTTGCTACTACTCAGCATGAGTACTAGACGGATAGAAGTTAACTGTCTGAATTCTAATTCATCACCATTTCAGGAGATATACTCTACTAGGTGCTCAAAAAAGTGTGGAGTGAGTGAATGGAATATTTCACTCAACATGACCAGCAGTGATGTGAGCTTAACAAGTTAAAAAGTGAGATGTAAAAATAACAAATAAAAGGGATGACAGTTTGCCACACTGTATCTTGGGTATATAGAGTATGGACTAACCAGCAAAGTACTAGTGATAAAATAGCATGTCTATATTAAAAAACCAGAAAGAACCACATGGCATAGAATCATAGTCAATACTGTGCCTATTTCTAGTCTAAAGGAAGACTTGCATTTGGATAAAAGTGAAGGTGGCTGTGTTTAGAGCTGAAATTGAGAAAGTGTGCCTGGTCACCTAACAGAGTTGATAGCAGGAGCAGAAGATAGCTAGCAATGAAGATAGCAGACTAAAGAGACTCTTATTCCTGAGGTTCCAAAGTTTCAGATTCATGGTGAATTCAACTTCTTTACCCCATCATGGATGGAGCTCAAAGATACCATGTTAAGTGAGATAAGTTAGAAAAGGATGACTATGGGATGATCTTACTCATAGGCAGCAGTTGAAAAACAAGATCAGAAGGGAACTCTAAACAGAACTTGGACTGGAATTGGTGTATTGTGATTCTAGGGTAGCGTCAGGAGGGTTCAGGTCCTGAAACATTATGGCAGAGGAGGACCTAGTGGAGGTTCTATTGTTATGTGGAAATGTTATGCATGTACAAACTACTGTATTTTACTATTGACTGTAAATCATGAATCCCTCAATAAAGAAATTTGAAAAAATAATATAGCAGACCTTTAATTTCTGAATATATATCCTTAGATTCTGGGGCAATAGAATTCATTAATGTGTGTGGACAAATATTGTACAGTCATTTATTTTCTTTTCTTATTTTTTCAACTTTAAAAAATTATTAGTGATTCATTAATGATCGATAAGATTGTGGGAATAGGAGTACAATTCTCACTACCAGAGTTCCATAATCTCATCCCTTCTATTGGAAGCTTCCCTATTCTTTATCCCTCTGAGAGTATGAACCAGAGATCTCTATGGAGTGCAGAAGGTGGGAGTTCTGGCTTCTGTAATTGCTTTTCTGCTGGACATGGGCATTAACAGGTTGATCTATAACCCCAGCCTGTTTCTGTCTTTCCCTAGTGGGGTATGGCTCTGGGAAGATGGGGTTTCAGGACACATTGGTGAGTGAGGTCGTCTGCCCAGGGAAGTCAGGTTGGCATTATGGTAGTATTTTTCAACTTCTGTCTATGAGTGAGATCATCCCATATTCCTCCTCTTTCTGGCTTATCTCACTTAGCATGATTCTTTCAAGCTCCATCCAAGATGGGGTGAATAAAGTGAAATCACTTTTAACAGCTGAGTAGTATTCCATTGTGTATATATACCACAACTTTCTCAGCCACTCTTCTGTTGTTGGACACCTGAGTTGCTTCTGGGTTTTGGCTATTACAAACTATGCTGCTATGAACATAGGTATACACAGTTTTTTTTGGATGGGTTGTACAGTCACTTTAAAGTAAGGTGTTGGAGAAAGCATGTTCTGCTGTATTGTAATAGAACCATCATAACAGATCAACAAGTTTTAGTCAGAGATAAAATCTAAAAAATGATAATGCAACTTACCATTAATTGTTAGAGGTTAAAGAGAGAGCTAGGGAGACAGACAGCTGCTCTGTTGTGGGACCTTGCATAAGCTGAGGTCCAGCAAGGCGTGGACCATGGAGGGGGGGAAATACCTGGATGTCTGGGAGGCACAGGCCTTCAGTCAGTATCCTCAGGGGGCTTTTTGCCTCTATGAGTTGAACAAGAAGGAACCTGCCTAACAGGTTTTAGCTCCCCTGTCAGTCTCTCTAGCCTACACAAAGACCCACCTCCCCCCTCTGTGCTAGCTGGCGGTTTCACTTCCTCATTCCCCAAACTAGCTGGACCACCTACCCAATGGTTACTGGAAAGATCTTCACCATTTCTCTATCCCCTGCTGTCTTGACTATATAAGGTATAAACAAGCTGTTTTCCCCTACCGCCCTTTAAAATCTCTGCTCTTCCACATAATAAATGCACTATTCTCCGCAATGGTATCCTGGGTCATCTCTGGTCTCGTCTCTTGCCCCAGGTTGCAGAGAGAGATCCCAGCGTACTCATTCCTGCTGCCTTGGGTCTGATTCTTGCTGGCTTCCAGCTCTGGTGGCCAACAGAATGGTCACACTGGGGAATCTAGACCCGAGATAGGCCCCCCCTAAGAACCTAGCACTCAGTCTAGTGTAGAGCTACTCAGCCTGGCTTACAGTGATGCCAGGGGCTGAACATGGGACCCATAGAGCCTCAGGTATGGAAGTATCATGTACTACTGTTGGTTCTTTCTCTCTGATCCTAGGTTCTTAAATTTTTTCCTTTTTTTTTTTTTTTTAAATTTTTATTTATAAAAAGGAAACACTGACAAAAACCATAGGATAAGAGGGGTACAACTCCAAACAATTCCCACCACTAGAACTCTGTATCCTATCCCCTTCCTTGATAGCTATCCTACTCTTTATTCTTCTGGGAGTATGGACCCAGGGTCATTATGGGGTGCAGAAGGTGGAAGGTCTGGCTTCTGTAATTGCTTTCCTGCTGAACATGGGCATTGATAGGTCGATCCATACTCCCAGCCTGTCTCTCTGTTTCCCTAGTAGGATGGGGCTCTGGGGAAGTGGGCTCCAGGACACATTGGTGGAGTCGTCTGCCCAGGGAAGTCTGGTTGGCATCTGGATGTGAAGTGGTGCAATATTAACTCTAAGCAGACTACGATAAGTGATGCATAGGGCAACATTGAGAGCAATTACTAAGAAAGATAATTCTAAAAGATATGACCTTAAAGTCAATAGAGGAATCAAATGAGATGCCAAAAAATGACAATTTACTACAAAACATAAAGGAAAAGTCCAAAAAACCTAAAGTGCAGTAAAGGATCAATAAGAGAGAATATCCAGATGGGGCAGACAGAAAAGAAGTAGCAAGATGATGTAGTTAATCCCAATGATTTTAACTGCCACATTGTATGCGTATGGAGTAAACATTTGAAAGATGAGTTTATCACATGGAATGAAATCATTCAAGTATATGGTCTCTGGTGGTGACAGTTCAAGTATGTAGATCACACATAAGTTCACAGACAAAGCACAGAAAGAAGATATAAAATCAAATAATAAATGTCAGCACTTGGTGTGGCTACATTAATGAAAGTAGACTTTAAGTGAAAAAGAATTTCCAAAGCTAATGAGGAACATTTTATTATTATAAGAAGGCCAATTCAGAGGTGAGAGTGTTTTGCAGAAAATTTCACACACATGCAACAACAATTGTATTGACTGTAAACCATTAACCCCGCCCCAAAGCTCAATTTACCATGAAGACATAGGAATCCTAAATATAAATGCATACAATAACAGAAACAAAAACCAATTATAACACTATATTTTAAGAACTTTCACTAAGTAACTTATAGAACAAGCAATTAAAAAAAAGTCAGCACATATAAAAGTTCTGAATAACATAATCAACTATGTGACTTAATTGACAAGTTTAGAACATTCTAGTCTAGAATAACAGAATACTTTTAAATACCTAGGATGCAGTCAACAAACTGGACTATATTCTGGGCTATACAAAAATAATTTTAAGATATTTCTATCTTAAAAATATATTTTTTTGGCAGTAGCGCAGCGGGTTAAGCGCACACCAAGCTCAAGGACCTGCATAAGGATCCTGGTTTGAGCCTCGGCTCCCCACCTGCAGGGGAGGTCACTTCACAGGTGGTGAAGCAGGTCTGCAGGTGTCTATCTTTCTCTCCCCCTCTCTGTCTTCCCCTCCTTTCTCCATTTCTCTTTGTCCTACTCAACAACAACAACATCATCAACAATAACAATAAAACAATAAGGGCAACAAAAGGGAATAAATAAATAAATATAAAACATTTTTTTTCAGATGAAAGTAAGACTAAATTAGAAATCACTAAGTCATTTAGAAAGAGTCCCAAATATTTGTAAACAATATATTTGCAAATAATCACATCTCAAGAAATCACAAGAGAAATTGAAAAATATTTGTAATCAAATGAAATCAAATCAAATCTTTCTATGCATATAAATGAATATGTGTGGGGAACTTTAAAGCTTAGTATTCTTTGAAACAAAGAAATGTTTAAAATTAAAAAAATCAAAAACACCATTAATGAATCAGAAAGAAGAGAAAAAAATAAAGATAAAAAACAGGAGACTGGAAATAATAAAGAGCTGAAGTTGATTAAGTAGAGAAAAGTCAAACAGTGGACAAATTAATAAAATTAAAACTCAGTTCTTTGAAAAAATTAACAAAATTCCTAAGTTACTAGTAAAACTGATTAAGGAAAGAAGCTCCAAAATCAAGTATGAAAGAACATCATTATAGTTGTTACAGATATTAAAAGAACAATAAGAAAAATTATGAATTATTTCATTCTAATAAATACAAAAATGTAGGCTAAAACAGACTAAACATTACAAAATTAACTAATTCAATAACAAATAAAAATATACTAAAAAGATGAATAAAAAATAATTCAAATGAAGCCTTATGGTAAAGAAAACTGTAGGTTCAGATGGTTTATTTTTTAAAGATTTGTCTTATTTGCTATATACGAGAGAGAGAAAGAGAGGGAACGGGAGAGAAGATTTCATATGAAATCAGAACATTACTCTGGTACATGAGGTGCTTTGTACTGTAAATTCATCTACAGGCTTAGCACAATCACTGAAAAATCCTTTGAAAATATCAAATAACACGTTGATTCTAAAATATATGTATAAATGCAGGGAACTTAAATAAGTAAATAATCTGAAAAATTTCTGCTACCTGATTAACTAAATGCTCTAAGACTATTTTAAGAAAGCATGGTATTAGGTCATAGATCTCTGGTGGTGGGTGTGGTGTAGAACTACAACCCTGTAATCTCATAATCTTATAAACCATTATTAAATCACTTAAAAAAAGACAGCACGGTACTGAGCATGGTATTACCAATGTAATGAAGTATGAAACTCATATATTCATGGTCAGTTTTTTCCCTGTCTTTGCCAGAGCTTCATCTGGGTCAATTATTTCAGATAGAAAAAGAGAGGGAGATAGGAATAAGAGGAGAAGGAGGGTGGGGGCGGGCAGAGTTGAAGCTTTTTCCAGTGTTGTAGTACTCCATGTGGTATACAAGGGGTTCAAACCTAGAATGCAATGGTAAAGCAGGTGAGCTTTCTTGTCAACCCAGGTAAACTGATTTTTGACAAACCATCAAATCAATTCAGAATAGAAAGAGAAATGTTCTTCTCAAATGGCCCTGGAACAATAGGATAAACATATGGTGGGGTGGGGATGGGGAAAATGAACCTTTATCCTTACCTTATCTTACATACAAAATTAATCTGAGGGACTGGTGAAATAACTCACTCAGCGCGCTGCTTCTCCATGTGTGTGACCCAGGTTTGAGCTCACCGCATTGAAGGAAGCTTTAGTGCCCTGAACTCTTTCACTGTCTGCCTCTCTGCCTTGGTCTCTATCTAAAAACAAAAAATAGTTTGAAAGAGATCACAGAGATAGGGGGTCGGGCGGTGGCGCAGTGGGTTAAGCGCATGTGACGCTAAGCGCAGGGACTGACGTAAAGATCCCGGTTCGAGCCCCCGGCACCCCACCTGCAAGGGAGTCGCTTCACAGGCGGTGAAGAAGGTCTGCAGGTGTCTGTCTTTCTCTCCCCCTCTCTGTCTTCCCCTCCTCTCTCCATTTCTCTCTGTCCTATCCAACAATGAACAACATCAACAATGGCAATGATAATAACCACAACGAGGCTACAACAACAAGGGCAACAAAAAAGGGGAAAAATGGCCTCTAGGATCGGTGGATTCATGGTGCAGGCACCCAGCAATAACCCTGGAGGAAAAAAAAAAGAGATCACAGAGATAAACCAAGAAGTTAAAATTATATGTATAAGTCAAGAAGAAAACATAGGAGAATGTTTTTGTGACCTTAGGGGTAAATGTATTTCTTAAATAACTAACAAGAAGCACTAACCCAAAAGGTAAACAAGGTTTATCAAAATCCAAAACTTCTGCTTATCAAAAGACACCTTTAAAATGAAAAGGCCAGTTATAGCCTAGGAAATATGTATTTATTTGCAAGGTATATATATGACAAAGAATTTCCTTCTGACATAAAGAACTTGTACAAATAAATCATAAGAAGAAACAGTACAAAGGACTTGAATATGTTACACAATGAATTTAGCAGTATGTGTGTGTGCGTGTGTCATTTGTGTATGAAGTTACCATATGTTTCTTAAACTTGTGTGGAAGGACTTGAGAGGTAAGGATTTTTACAGACAACTTTTTGCGAGTTCTGGCTTGTAGAAGGCTGTGTGACAGACTCAGGGAGTCTGTGTCCTCAAATTTCCATACCACTGCCCAGCACATTGACTGAACAGGTTACAGATGTGCCTGGGGTGTCTGTCCCAGACCTATAGGAGTCTGGAGTCCCCTGTGGTGATGGCCCTGGCTGAGACCAGTATGTGTTTTGAGTATAAGATGCTGTATATATATTAATTACCCTTCTGTAATTCATGAAAAAGACTTGAACCTGGTGGTAAACATGTTCCTGTTTGAGAGGACCTGGGTCCAAGCTCATAGTCCCCACCTACAGAGGGGAAGCTTTGTGAACAGTGGAGCAGTGCTAAAGGTATCTCTCTCTCTCTTTCTCTCTCTCTCCCCCTGTATTTCACCATCTATAGAAAGAAAGAGAGGAAGGGAGGAAGGAAGGAAGAAAGGAAGGAAGGAAGGAAGAAAAAAAGAAAAAAGGAAGGAAGGAAGGGAAAGAAAGATGGAAGGAAGAAAGGGAGGAAAGAGAGGGCACTAGGAATGATGAAGTCACATAGGCTCTGAGCCCCAGAGCTGACACTGATGACTTATACAGTTAGTACTTTTGGGATTTAACCATGAGAGAGACTGTAACTGGGGTGGGAGCTCTGGGGCAAGAACCCACAAGGAAGAGCATAATAATCAGAGAGAAAGAGAAGGGAAGATGTACAAGGGGGTGGGTTGGAGTGACTGGGCTCAGCATACTTAGGGACCATGAGCTGAGGCACCTGGCTAGCACTGGGCTTGTGGAGATACATTTTGGAGGGAGAGGACTGCTCTTTTGATGCATTCCTAGCACCAGTGCCAATGAGCTAGGGTGTGCCCTTCTGAGCAAAGCCACCTGTTCAGATTCCACAAGGGACTGTTGTGTATATGCAGGAGGCTGGAGGACATGGAGAGAAAGTGATCAGGAATAACATGCTGGAGTTGGCAAGATAGTTCACCTGAAAGGACTCCTGCTTTGCCTTGCAGGTGACCCAGCTTCTAGCCTGGCCCCCATGACACTGGGGGAAACTTTAGTGCTGTGATGTCTTTCTTTCTCTCCCTCTGTGTCTCTGTATCTGTTGGTCTCTCTACCTGGGAAAAAAAAAATCAACTGGAGTGGTGAAGTCCTGGCAATAAACAGAACATACCAAAAAAGCATTAAGAATGGCACACTGTTCCTGGACTCTTGTGAGGGTTCCATGGGGTTCTGGGAAGAGCCACCTCCACAACCAGGAGCCTTTAGTGAAGCCTGAGTTCCTTTCACACAACATTTGCTCCCAGATCTTGGCTGTCCTCTCTGCCTGCGGGACATCCGTGGGGACGCTTCCTGTTTCCCTGCCTTTCAGCCTCAGCCTTCCTGAATGAGATATGATTGTTTCTCTGAACACAGTGTGGAGATGCCAGTGGGGAACGGAAGTAGCTCATGCCTCCGAGATTTTTTTCTTTAAAGCTGAAAAGGAAGGGCTATTGAACATGGAAACCCTGGACCTGAAACCCTCTCTTTCTGGTGCACAGGGTCTGCCAATCAGGCCTGTGGGTCAGACCTCTGACAGGGGAATGACTTGACTCCACCTGTCATCTGCACAGTGACCATTGACAAGACAGCCCCTGCACTCATACTGCTGTGTGACATTTACGCTCTTCCTGTTGGGACACTTGGGACATGTACATAAGGACTTTATCTTAGACTCCTCTGTTCCCCAATCCTCATCCTCTTTTTATGACTCATTTACTTGTTTACTCACCTGTTCCACAGAAAATTTTCTAGTATCTATTATGTGCCAGCTACCATGCTAAATGTTGAAAATATGGCAATATTCAAGAGAGACCTCATCCTTGACCTCATGCACTCACACTTTGAAGGAGAAACTACTCCTCTGTACAGAGGTGTGTGATGGCAGGCACAGAAAGGCAGGAAACACAGAACCAGAGAATAGAGAAAAAAGGTCTGGGAAGCCTGGGTTTGTATGAATTACCTAAACTCCAGTTAACACATACACTACAGTACATAGTGCAAAGTCACACACACACAAAATGTGATTGTTGGTTGAATTAATAATGATAGGGTGGGGGCAGGATGGTGGCTCACCCAGTAGAGCACATACTTTACATGTGTGAGGATTCTGGGTTCAAGGCCTTGGTCTTTTCTTATCTGTGGTGGGGGGAGCTTCATGAGTTTCAGAAGAGTGGTACAGATATCTCTCCTATCTATGTCTCTCTCTCTCCATCTCTATTTCTGTCACATCTATAAGGAGAGAGAGAGAAAAGGGGCCAGGTGGTGGCACACCTGGCTAAGTGTTCACATTACAATGCACAAGGACCTGGGTTCAAGCCCCTGATCCCCACTTGCAGGGGGAAAGTTTCACAAGTGGTGAAGAAAGGCTGCAGGAGTCTTTCTGACTCTTTCCCTTTCTACTACCCCTTCCCCTCTCAATTTCTGGTTGTCTCTATCCAATAATAAATAAATATTTTTTAAATCCTTAAAAAATAAAGAGAGAAAAAGAATCTAAGAAGGAAAAAAGAAACTAAGAAGAAAGAGAGAGTGAACCACTGGGAGTGGTGGGGCCATGTAAGCATTGCCAGTGACAGTGATGATGGTGTGGAAAGCAAAGCTATGTAACATATAGAAAGACCGCAGGATGATGTTCCAAAGGCCTGACTTGGATTCCTAGCTTTATCATGGCTCTGCTGATACCTCACTGGGTCTTCATCTCCTCATCATAAAAAGGAGGACAATCACACCTGCTTCATGGGGATGTGATAAGACTCCATGATTCAGCACTAATGGGTAAGTGAATGCATATGTAAGCATGTAACATGCCTGGCCTATAGGGAGCCGAAAATAGTTCACATGATTCTTAGGTGTCATCAGCAATGAGCAAAGAAGGTTAGATCTGCAGCAGAGGGGAAAGTTAGAGATGTGTGGAGGGAGTTGTGACTGCAGAGGGAAAGGTGCACAGGGAGGAGGAAGGGCTGAGCTGTGCCTGGGAGGCCACTCACATGCAGGTGAGTGGGGAAGGGGCTAGGCAGTGCCAGGGCATGGGCAGCAGAAAGGCACAAGCGGGCACTTGGAAGGACCAGGATACATCTGAGCAGGGTGTGTCTAGCATAGTAGAGGGGTGGGCTGGTGTGTAGTGCTCTTCAGGATCTGGCCTTGGGCCAGCAGTCTGAAACCTGGGGCTGACATGCACTAAGTGGTATTTGGAATCATTCAGTCTGGCAGAGGTTGAGAATTGGGGGCTGGAGGAGTGTGGAGGGTGCCTGGAAGGGCAGAGAGGGCCCTTACAATAATCCAGCTGACACAGGGACCTGGATTCAGGGACAGAGGCAGAATAGAAAAGGAAACATGTGGACCCAGGGGATGGCTCACCTGGTAGTGTTCAAACTTTCCCATGTATGAGGACCTGGGTTCAAGCTCCTAGCCACCCACAAGGGAACAGCATGCAAAGGGAAAGCTTCACAAGTGGTAGATCAATGCTGTGGTGTCTGCTTTCTTTTCTTTTCTTTTCTTTTCTTTTCTTTTCTTTTCTTTTCTTTACTTTTCTTTTCTTGGTGCTGGCGCTATGAATCTACCAGGGAAGGGGAAGGGCTGAGCTGTGCCTGGGAGGTCACTCACATGCAGGCGAGTGGGAAGAGGATAGGCAGTGCCAGGGGATGGGCAGCAGAAAGGCACAGGCAGGCTCTTGGAAGGACCAGGACACAACTGAGCAGAGTGTATCCAACATAGTGGAGGGGTGGGTGGTGTGCATTTTTTTTTCTTGGTGGCCATGTTTTCCTTATTTATGTATATTTTTTTCTATTTTTATTGGGTAGGGCAGAGGGAAATTGAGAAGGCAGGAGGAAATAGGTAGAGACAAAGATAGACACCTGCAGACCTGCTTCAATGCTTGTGAAGCATCCCTGCTGCAGGTGGGGGTTGGGGGCTTGAACCCAGGTCCTTGCACATAGTACTATGTGCTTAACTGGGTGCATCATCCCTTGGCCCCCTGGTGTTTCTCTCTCACACTCTCTCTTTTAGTTTTATGTTATGAAAGGAAGAAAAAAAATTCTGGAAGCAATGGAATCACTCCAATGCAAAGTTTCAGAAAAACCTTAGCGAAAGAACAAGAACAAGAAAAAAAAAAAAGAAAAGAAAAAAGGAAAATGTGGATTTGACAGATTTAAAGTAATCAGTAGGACCAGCTTTTTAGAAAAGCTTGACCAGGACCATAGTCAGTAAAAATAAGTAAGTGAGTAAACAAACAAACAAACAAACACATAACCATTAAAGGGCTTCTTGCTAAAGAGACCACTGGCAGAGCCAGTGTTTGGGAAACCAATCTTTGGCCACATCATTACTCATAACCCACCTCACAGTTAATTAATTATGAGATAAAAACAATAGATCAGTCCTATGTTATGCATGTTGATCCACTACTAGAATCACGTCTTAGCCCATTTTTAATCACTTTTGTCCCAGCACTGTTCCTGAAATACAGGAAGCAGTTACACATTTATTGAATTGTGAATAAGTGGGGGCCTGAGAGCCCACAATCTGGGCAAAAGGAATGTTCCATGCTTCTCAAATAGCTCCCAGAGGCTGACTTAGGGAAGCAGCTGCTTTGTTATGACTCCAGGGATTAGTTTGGGACCTGGGGAGTCTGCAGGGACGGGTGGTCTGTTGGGGACTGGAGCCACTGATATCTGATCTCTGTCCAGGAATTTGGGAAGACTTGAGTTGTGTCTTCTTACTCCATTTAAAGAAACTCTCTTCTTGACCTCGGTAACAAGGAGCTAGACATCAAAGGGGGAAGGGAACTAGTAGTTTAGTCTATGAATTTTGGTAAATAAGGGTGATTCTGTGCTCATGCTATAAAGATGAAAAGTCAACATTCATAGGGGAAAATTTTTATTAGGTGGGATTAATAAGCAGCTGAGGAGCTATTGTAGTTGAAGTGGGACTGCAGAACCTTTATAATTTTAATACGTGTATGTGCTATCTCTGTACTAGAGCCATAAGGAGTTAAAAATCTAGTAGGAAGGAATAAAGAGAGGGTTGAAAAGAAAAACCCAACAGAAATAAAAATAAAAGTGTATTGTGTGTGATTTGCTTTTCCAGAGCAAACTGAGTTTGAGATGAGTTGGTTGATGCAGGATAACTGAACTTAATTCAAGTCAGTGAATAGTTCTATATAGACAGAGGTATATAGAGGTATAGATTTATCATTTTTATAATTTATATTATTTTTATTTATAAAATGGAAATATTGACAAGACCATAGGATGACAGGGGTACAGTTCCACACAATTTCACTACCAGAGTTCTGTATCCCATCCCCTCCCTTTCCTATTCTTTAACTCTCTGGGAGTATGGACCCAGGCTTATTATGGGGTGCAGAAGGTGGAAGGTCTGGCTTCTGTAATTGCTTCCCCGCTGAACATGAGCATTGACAGGGGTCGATCTATACTCCCACCCTTCCTCTCTCTTTGCCTAGTGGGGCAGGGTTCTGGGGAAGCAGAGCTCCAGGACACATTGGTGGAGTTGTCTGTCCAGGGAATTTGGCATCATGTTAGTATGTTAGCATCTGGAACCTGGTGGCTGAAAGAAGAGTTAACATATAAAGCCAAACAAATTGGATGTTGGCAGGTTGATCCTACCCCCAGTCTGTTTCTGTCTTTCCCATGTGGGCTAGGGCTCTGGGGAGGTGGGGTTCTAGGACACATTGGTGGGGTCATTTGCCCATAGAAATCAGGTTGGCGGATCTTTGAATTTTCTAATCTTAGCTTTATTTGTGCTGCACATAGGTAAATATCATCCTATGTTTTTGCTCGAACCTGTGTTGCACACATGACAAAAAAGTGCATTATAAAAGTGAGCTATTTTGCTGTCCCTCTTCAAATGTGTTGTGCTGCTACCATCACCATAGATGCCCCAAAAGCCAGGTTTCCTAGCTGCTTTGACATAGATTCTCTTATTTGGACTTCACCAGAATCTCACGAGTGAGAGTATAAGAACACTGTTGTATAGATTTCCAGAGAATTCTGATGACTTCAGGGCTGTTGGAAGTCAAGGAACTTTTAAGCTCGTGTAGCACTAAACAGGAGAGCTGGGTCTCACATCCTTTTCTGACTCTTGGTTGCCTTATTTCTTTCCACTTGCCTGATAATAATACCCGTTATCACTGAATATCAAGGCAGTTCATTTTCTTCTTGTCACTCTTCACACTCTGAAGAACTGGCTGGTTGATTGTACTTCCACTAGAATCTGTGCTTGGCAACGGCAGGGACTCTGTTGTCCCATAACAGCTGTATCCATTGTACCTATACAGTGCCTAGCTCAGTGTGAGTGCTCAGCCAGTATGTGTCAAATTAAGAAATAAACAATTAAGTACAGACTATTATCTATAATGTAATTGGTTTCTTTTATGGTGCTGTTGTTACTTGAACTTCACTGCTTTGAGTTGACTTTTTCACACACACACACACACACACACACACACACACACACACACAGAGAGAGAGAGAGAGAGAGACAGAGAGAGAGAGAGAGAGAGAGAGAGACTACAACACTGAAGCTTACTCCCCCAGTGCAATTATCTCACAGCAATGTAATTGCTAATAATAGCAGTATCTACTTATCAGGACTAGGACTAAAAATTTCTTCCTTCCACTAAACACTAAATAAATGCAGTAATACAGCTACATACTACGCTTTCAGTAAAGAATGCAAGGGACAAAATGGTGGTTCACTTGGCAGAGTGCACGCACACATTACCACGCATGAGGTTCAAGCCCCTGGCTCCCACCTGCAGAGTGAAAACTCCATAAGGGGTGAAACATTGCTACAGGTGTCTCTCCTCTTCTCTCTGTCTCTTTCTGTCTTTCATTTTATATAGTGAGAATAGTGGAGTTATGCACTCAATCCCAGTGATAACCATGGTGGCAAAAAAAAAAAAAAAAAAAAGGAAAGGAAAGGAAAACAAAACAAGAACTCAAATTGCTCTTTCTGCGTGCTGGTCCTCACACTCGCAGTGACAAAAAGGTGAGTGTTAGTGCTGTTACCGTTGCGTCTTCCACAAGAACACAGAGATTCTTTATCTCACTCAAGACGGCACAGACATTTTCAGAAGCAGCTGTTAATAGACTTTGATGTTTCTTTCTATTCAATCCACTGCTGAGACTGCTAAATCTAGCTGGCACCAGGGCCTTCTGCTGTCTTTCAAGGGGTTACAGGGCTCCCAAGATAATTCACGGCTTGTGAAAAAACAGCTGGTTCCTTCCCAGCAGAATTAGTTGCACACAGCTCAGTCCTGAGCTTAAAGTAGGCAGAGACTCCCATGCAGGAGTCAGCACCTTCCCTGTAAGGGAGCCATGAGTGTACCTCTCAGGAGATCCAGGTGCTTGGTAGGTTTAGGAGGACTTGGGGACAGGCAGAGCTGGTCCTCTTAGAGAACCTGAGAGATTTCAGAGCTGGGTCTGGGCCTTTGACTGATAACTCCGTTACAGATTGGACTCCTCTGTTGAGGATGGTGAGAATGGTTCGTTGGCAAGGTTAAAGCAGAGATGTGGGCAGGGAGAAAACCCCGAGGCCATTCTGGAAGTATAGGCTGTTCTGACAAGAGCATCTTCCCCCTCCAGGCTGAAGTCAGTTACCAAACACTGCTCTCCATCCCCACTGGGCGGGGACAGCTGCCAGGTGGAAAGCAGGCCAACCTGCTGGGGGAATCAGAGCATGGACAATTGCTCTAATAGCATCCTTTAAAAAAATGTTTATAATAATTATTATTTTGCTGCCAGGGCTTTTGCACCTGCATGATTCCATTGCTCCTGTGTCTTATTTCCCTTTCCCTTTCCTTTTCCCTTCCCTTCCCTTCCCTTCCCTCTCCTCCCCTCCCCTTCCCTCCCCTCCTTTCTCCTCCCCTCCCCTCCCCTCCTCTCCCCTCCCTTCCCCTGCCTTCCCCTCCTTTCTCCTCCCCTCCCCTCCTTTCCCCTCCCTTCCCTTCTCCACTGGACATGAATATTGGCAGGTTGATCCATACTCCCAGCCTGTTTCTATCTTTCCCTAGTGGGGCAGGGCTCTGGAGACATGAGGTTCCTGGACACATTGGTGAGGTCATCTGCCCAAAGAGGTCAGGATGGTAGATGGACCATTTCAAGCCCCACCTCCATATACTTGTTTAATTATAAAAAAAACACAAAGTTCTAGAAAAACTATGGGTTTTGAAGAAATAAAACTGTTTTCCCTTAACTATTTAAGACTAGGTTTGCAAAAGCAATCAAAATTACTACTGGGTTTAGGGGTGGCTCACCCATTAGAGCACACACATTGCCAGGCTTGAGTACCAGGGTTCAAGTTCCCAGTCCCCACCAGCAGGGGAAAGCTCCATGAGTAGTGGAGCAGTGCTGCAGGTATCTCTTTTTCTTTCTCTCTCATTTTCTATCTCTCCCTCTCTATTCTTCTCTGTTTCTATCAGAGAAAACAGAGAGCAAAAGAAAAAAGGGGAAATAGCTGCAGAGTGATGTAATCATCATGCAGGCACTGGGCCCCAGAGATAACTCTGTGGTGGCTAAATAAATAAATAACACACACACACACACACACACACACACACACACACCACTGAATGAGTAGCTTAAACCATGGAAATTAATTTTCTCACAATTCTAGAAGGTAGAAGTCCAAGATTATGATGTCAACAGAACTGATTTCTTCTGAGAGCTCAAACCTTGGCTTATAGGAAGCTGCCTTCTGCCTATGTCCTCACAGTCTTCCCTCTATGTACAATGGTTCTCTTACATTGTATCCATCACATTGCTGTCTTCATCTTAACTAGTTCTTTAAAGACCCTAACTCCAAATAAAGTCACATTCTAAAGTAGAGAGGATTTGGGCTTTAACCTGTGAAATAAGGGATACATAACAGCCCACAAAAGATGGGATGGCTGCGTTTCGCCTATGAAATTCATGGCATAGGCCACTGGAGGGTTTGAGGGTGGTGGGCAGAATTCTAAGACTTCTGTCCCCTGGTTTACAGGCCTGCCATCTTCCCCTCCCCTGGAGTCTGAATGGGGCTTGTGGATGTGATAGGATAGTCACTCGTGATGTTTTATAAGACTTGTTTTAGGAGGGAGAAGAGGAGAGAAGAGGAAAAAAAGAGATTTTCTTGCCAACTATGAAAAGTAAGTAGTCAGGTTGTAAAAGCCCCTGAAAGCATGATAACATGTGCCCTCAACAAGGTGAACCACTGCCTGTCCCTCCTTTATTATATTTATTTATGTGTTTTAAAGAGAGATAGAGAGAAACCAGAGCACTGCTTATCTCTGACTTACGGTGATGCTTGGGATTGAGCCTGGGACCCTCAAGCCTCAGGCATTAACATATTTTGCAGAACCACTGTGCTGTCTCCCAGGCAACCCACCTCCCCTCATCTTTTTTTTTTTTTTTTTTTAAGAGAGTCAGAGCATATCAACTACCCCCTCAAGCTATCCCATGCTCCACTATCTGGTCATGTAAACTTCCCTGAAATCCTCTTCTCACACTGAGTCTCTCTCTCTCTCTCTCTCTCTCTCTCTCTCCCTTTCTCCCTCCCTTCTTTCTGTACTCCCCCTACAAGTGTAGGAGCAGTAATGTGAGTGGTCAAATTATTAGGGATCATCCCTGGTCTCCTCTAAATAACTCTCTCCCACATTCTGCATTCCCAAAGGCCTGTCTCCACCCTTCACCATCCCCACCAGGGGCAAAGCAAGGACCTTTTCCCACACACACACTTGGAAAGTTGTCAAATAATTTAGGCTAAGGTGTCTGCTGATAACAGAGGTGCTGTGGCTGATAAGAAAGGTGTTATTTGAAGGGCTTAACATCCCAGAAATATCTTCATTTTGATGGAAGTTGTCTTTGAGATTCAAAGATGGAACATACTGGGGTGGTTTGCGGAGACCGAAATCTAGGGGTAAGGTTCCCTGACAGTCTCAGATTGTGCTAGTTTTGTAGAAGTTTTCCCACCATCCTGCAGTATGTGTGCTTGAAGCCCCCACAGGCCTAGCTAGTTGCCCACCTGCCCTGCCTACTCCTTCTGCTGATGACTTCTGGTGTTTCTAGTTCAGAGTGTGAGGAGTAGGGGAGGCTTTACTGCCCCCTCAAATGAGAGACATGCATTAGAAGACTGTTTTTTTTTTTAAATTTCTTTATTGGAGACTGTTTTCTTTTTGTTATGTATGTATGCATGCAAGAAATAGTCTTCTTTTCTCCATCTTCCTTCCCTTTCCTTCCCCTTCTTCCTTTTCTTCCTCTCTCCTTCCCTCCCTCCTTGCTTCCTTTCTTCCTTCCTTTCTATTGTCATTACTGGGCTTGGTCACTAAAGCCCACCTTTTTCAAAAACATGGTAACACACTTTCTGTAGACTGATTATCTCTATACTAGTTATTAAAGAATTTAGTTGGGAGCACTGTAGAAGAATAAGTCCTGGCCCCTTTTAGGCTCAGCTTCCTGTACTTCCTTAAGCTTTGACTATTCGGAATCAATTGTTTCTGACATGTGGTTTTCCACTAGTTGGTTTTAATTTATGATATTTCCTTATATTTGGAGCACCTTTTCCCATGCTTTTCTCAAATATGCTGTCTTGTTTGGTAGGTCTCTCTGATCAGTTTATCAGGGTGAGTTCTCTCCTTTGTTGACCTTTGAAAACTTAGTTAACAGCTACCTTCCTAAAGCCCTTAACGTGATTTGTTCTATACTTTCTAGTAGGCAAGATGACACTACTAGGTAAGAAGACAGTGACATTTTTCTGTCTCATTTTATATCTTCTGTAACTCCTAGCCTCATACTCATATATACTCATATTTGTTGAGACTCTTGAGTTTACTCAAAGAGAACTCAACTTTCCATGTGAAGTTTCTTTTTTGCAATGAACCTCAACAGGTTAAGCATGGCAAAGTAGACTGGTTGCTGGCATACCTGGTTGAATGCACGGTACTATGTGCAAATACTTGGGTTTGAGCTCCTGCTTTCTACCTGCAGAAAGGAAGCTTCATGAGCAGTGAAGCAGTGACTTCAGGCCTCTCTCTTTCTCGGTCCCTCTCTATATTCCCCTTCTCTTTAAATTTCTCTCTGTCTGATAAAAATAAAAAAGAGGGAGCCGGGCAGTAGCACAGTGGGTTAAGCTCACATGGCGCAATGTCCAAGGACCAGTGCAAGGATCCTGGGTCAAGCCCTCAGCTCCCCACCTGTAGGGTTGTTGCTTCACAAATAGTGAAGCAGGTCTGCAAGTGGCTATCTTTCTCTCCCCCTCTGTCTTCCCCTCCTCTCTCCATTTCTTTCTATCCTATCCAGCAACAATGACAGCAATAACAATAATAATAGCAACAGCAATGATAAACAACAAGGGCAACAAAAGGGGAAAAATAGTCTCCAGGAGCAGTGGATTCATAGTGCATACACCAAGCCCCAACAATAACCCTGAGTCAAATAAATAAATAAAATGAAAAAAGAAAAAAAAAGGGGAATGAAGGTCCCTGGGAGCAATGGGCTTATCATGCAGGCAGAGATAATCCTGGTGGCAATTAAAATAAATAAATAAAAATTAGAAAACAAATATGAATGATTATTGTAGCAAAGTGTCAAGTCAGAGCTTTGTTTCAAAAGTCAATAGTCGGTTTCAAAATGTTAATAAAGGTTTTGTTGCATGGTAGCATAAAAAAAAAAGTCAATAGTCTCCCTTTACCAACACCTCTGGACTTCCTCTCTGTGTTCTCCACACTCAGAGAAATTAATGGACTTGGGAGGAAGTGTGAGTATAAGATTCTAAAGATATGTAAGAACCTCTCTCCTAAATTCTTTTCTCTTTCTTTTTATTTTATTTTATTTATTTTCCCTTTTGCTGCCCTTGTTTTTTTATTGTTGCTGTAGTTATTACTGTTGCTGTAGTTATTATTGTCATTGTTGGATAGGACAGAGAGAAATGGAGAGAGAAGGGGAAGACAGAGAGGGGGAGAGAAAGATAGACAACTGCAGACCTGCTTCACTGCCTGGGAAGCGACTCTCCTGCAAGTGGAGAGCTGCGGGCTTGAACCGGGATCCTTACACTGGTCCTTGCACTTCATGTCACACGCACTTAACTGCTGCACTACTGCTCAACCCCCATTCTTTCTCTTTCTAATCTTGAGTCTTTCAGCTCTTAACTTCTTACCCAGATTCTTTCTTTCTGCTTCTTTTCTTTCAGCTTTGTGCTTTTCAAGTCTCTCTCCTCCTTACTGCCCTGTGATATTGAAGACACTGAGTCTAGGGCTGGGTTGAGAATGAGAAGCAGAGCCGGGCATTGTGATGTATACCTGTTTTCCCAGCTTCTTGGAAGGCTAAGGCTGAAGGATCACTTGGGCCCAGGAGTTCTGGACTGTTGTTTATTGTGCCAACTGGGTGTCTGCATTAAGTTCAGCATCAGTATGGAGACCTCCTAGGAAGAAGCAGAGAGGATAGATACATTTTGCAAGGGAGAGGCCACTACTCTGGGCTGAACCATGGCCTCCCCCAAGCTCCCCAAAGCTGCTTCCTTCCCCAGCAGTGCCAGCTTTCAAACCTAGCTCCTTTCCCTTACTAACTGGAATCTCTCAGGCATGTGGCAACCCCTCTTTGTCGTATTGGTATGAGCTAATCAAGAACAGAGAGGCTTTCAAAGCCATGACTTTATTCACAGACCTGAGGAATGCCAAGTACTTTCTTCTTCCATTTACAGAACTGACAGCTGAGAGCCAGGAATTCTGTCCCCCACACATACAACTAGCCCTCCAACCATCCCTTCCTCCCCTGGTTTCTCACCTCCAGATGCCTCCACCCCACAAGTGCACTATCACTGGCACCCTCAGGGAGGTGAAACTTAATCATCAACCTGTTTCTGGTGGGCTATCACTTTTCTGGTACACATTTTTGGAAGAGGATGAATGTCTAAGGTCTGCTCATCAAGCATTCCTTGTCCTGCCCATGGTCAGTGTCCTTGTCTTCATCAGCCATCTGTTTGTAAACCTGTTTTGTTATCTCTAGATGTACAAGGGACCCTTTTCTTGTTATCATGACCCCCTTAAGCCCAATGTCCCCAAATCATCCTACTGTTTATAAACCCCTTCACTGGGCCTACTTGGGCACATCCAGCTCCTGTCTTTCATGGAAACAAGTCCACCACCACACATGCTTTCAATAATTCTCAAGTAAAGTAACTCGTGTCACTACCTGTGAAGTCAAATTCTGTTGCTGGTGTAAGCATCTATAAGAACTAAGAAGAAACTTCTTAGAGAATTTTAAGCTCACAGCTCTCACATTTGTAAATATAAATCCTTAAAAATGTTTTTTTATTATTTATTTTCCCTTTTGTTGCCCTTGTTTTTTATTATTGTTGTAGTTGTTGTTGTTGTTGTTGTTGTTATCAATGTCATGGCTGTTGGATAGGATAGAGAGAAATGGAGAAAGGAGGGGAAGACAGAGAGGAGGAGAGAAAGATAGACACCTGAAAGATAGACACCTGAAGACCTGCTTCACCACCTGTGAAAAGACCCCTCTGTAGCTGGGGAGCCAGGGGCTCGAACTGGGATCCTTATGCCAGTCCTTGCACTTTGCACCATGTGTGCTTAACGCACTGTGCTAACACCCGACTCCCCCTTCTTTATATTCTTATGACTATCATTCCATCTCAGATCATTTAGTGCATTATAACATAAAGATAGCATTCCTTGAGTACACTAAAGTATTTCATGGCTGGGTACAAATTTCTTCTTAGTATAACAAATGCTTAGAGATTTTGCTATCTGGGCTGTCTTCAGTATAAGATGTCATTAACTCCTGGGTCCCTGGTGATAACTAGCTGGTACTTACACAGTCTTTTGAAAGTGATTTGTGAGTTACAACTACCCCCAATAAGATGAACAAACTTCACAAACAAAACATTAAGAGGAAAAAGTCAGTCATTTGTGGGGCGATATCTAACTATGTACCCAAGACAACAATAGTCTTACATTTCCCCCCCAAAAGTGACTAATTTTTTTTTTATCTGTTAACAATAACAAAACAAGTAAGCCCTAAAAGAAGAAAATAAAATCATTCAATTTTTAAAAGTTCTGAAACAGGACAAACAAATGCATTATGCTGGAGGTTAGAGTAGTGGCTACTTGGGGAGAAAATGACTGAGAAAAACTGGAGGGCACTGAGGGTTCTGGTACTCTTTCTTCCTTCCTTCCTTCCTTCCTTTCTTTTTTCCTTGTTTGTGATTTAAAAGTGTTTTTTAAATTTCTTTAAATTTTAAATTCTTTAAATTTCTATTGGGGGATTAATGGTTTACAGTCAACAGTAAAATATAATAGTTTGTACATGCATAACATTTCCACATAACAATCCAACCCCCACTAGGTCTTCCTCTGCCATAATGTTTCAGGACATGAATTCTACCCCCTAGCCCAGAGTCTTTTACTTTGGTGCAATACACCAACTCCAGTTTAAGTTCTGCTCAGAGTTTTTTCTTCTGATCTTGTTTTTCAACTGCTGCCTATGAGTGAGATCATCTCATATTCATCCTTTTGTTTTTGATCTGTCTTACTTAACATGATATCTTTGAGCTCCATACAAGTTGGGATAAAGGTGAACTAACCATGAACCTGAGACCCTGGAGCCTCAGGAATAAGAGACACCTTGCATAACCATTATGCCATCTACCCCTGTTCACATTCTCAGTTTTCCACATGATAGTTCAACCCCCCTCTAGGTCCTCCTCTGCAATCATGTTCCAGGACCTGAACCCTCCCCCCACCCTACCCCTCCCACACACTCCAGTGTCCTTTACTTTGGTGAAATGCACCAGATCTAGTTCAAGTTCTGCTTTGTGTTTATTGTTCAACTTTGTTGTTGTTGTAATTGGATTCATTTCATTGAAGATGCCTATAAAATTTATATGGAAAAAGAGTTCTGCCAATATTTTCCTCTTAAGTATTTGGTAATTTCTGGTCTAACATCCCAGGCGTGTTGAAATCCCTACCATTACTATGTTGCTGTTAATATATTTCTGTAGTCCTCTTAGTAGATGTTTGATGCATTTAGATGGTTTGCATAGATGTTGATAATCATTAAAACCTCTTGTTTGACTGGTCCTCTGAGCATTAAGTAATGTCCATCCCTACCTTTTAAAATTTTATTTATTTTGAGGTCTATTGTGTCAGATATGAGAATAGTTGTTCCTGCCCTTCTCTGTGGTCCACTGGCTTGTATGGTAGTTTTCCATCATTTCATGTTGAGTCTGTGTTTGTCTTGTTGAGTTAGGTGGGATTCTTGCAGACAATATATGGTTGGGTTGTGTTTTCTGATCCATCTTCCTACTCTGTGCATTTAAATAGGTGAATTCAGGCCATTGACATTTATTGATATTATAGATTGAGGATATTTTATTGCCATTTCTGTAGATGTGTAGTGTGTTCTGATATATGAGATGTTTATGATGATGTGATTGTTTATAAGAAACCTTTCAGAACTTCTTTCAGGGCAGGCTTCGTGATAGTTGATTCCTTCAACTGTTGCTTGTCTGAGAAAGTTTTGATGCCTCCGTCTAGTCTGAGTGACAGTCTAGTAGGACACAGTAGTCTTGGTTGAAAGCCTTTCTGATTGAGCACTTGATAGCTATCTTGCCATTCTCTTCTGGCCTGTAGTGTTTGTGTGGAGAAGTCTACTGCTAATCTTATGGATTTTCCTCTGTAGGTGACTCTGTTTTTCTCTTGTAGCCTTCAGAATCCTTACTTTATCCTTATTCCTTTCTATTCTAAATATGATGTGTCTTGGTGTCTGTAAGTCTGGGTTAATTTTGTTTGCACCCTTCTGGGCTTCTTGAACTTTTGTCTTTAATGTTGTCTAGACTAGGGAAGTTCTCAGCTATTATGTCCTGTAGAATGCTTTCTTCCCCTCCCTCTCTTCCTCTGGCAAGCCAATAATGCATATACTATTTCTTTTGAAGTCATCCCATATATCTCTGTTGTTGTTTTCAGTATCTCTTAATCTTTTTTGGAGATGTCTTATTTTTTTCTTAGTGTTCTCTAATTCATCTTCAATCTTGCTAATTCTATTTTCTTCCTCTCTAATTCTATTCTCTCTCACCTCTACTCTTTTCTGTAGCTCAGCTATTTTGTTACCTAGTTCTGATACTGTATTAGCTTGTTCAGCTAGTTGTGTTCTTAGCTCAGCTATTTCAGCTTTAAGGTCTCTAATTTCTAGTACTATTTCTTAAACAAGCATGGGTTGTGGGGTGTGAAATTTCTTTCTTTCTTCCTTCCTTTCTTTCCTTCCTTCCTTCCTTGCTTCTTTCTTTTTTATTATCTTTACTTACTTACTGGATATACACAGCCAGAAATTGAGAGGGAAGGGAGTGATAGAGAGGGACAGAGACAGAGAGACAACTACAGCACTATTTCACCACTTGTGAAGCTTTCCCTCTGAAGGTGGGAACTAGGGGCTCAAACCTGGGTCCTTGCACACTGTAACATGTGTGCTTAACCAGGTGCACCACCACCTAGCTCCCGTGGGTGAAATTGCTCACTAGTATGCACTTGTGATTTGTGCATTTTTCTGTCTGTGTACTATACAAAGTGAAAAGAACAGGATTCATCAAGAATCTGGCTTCTCTGTTTGGAAGAGGTAGGAGATAAGGGTATTGTGTCACCACAGTGCTTAACCATCTGCTTCCATTACTCTTGAATGAATGACAAATGCCTTTCAGCCCCAATAATGCCTGTCAAAGAGACAGACTAACAATGAAAAAGCACGGTAAAAGTTAAAGAGTTCTAGAAGTATGCTGGCTATTTTTATGCTCTTGGATACACCAAAACACAAATTAAAGAGGAAGATGAAAAGGGTGGTCTTTGCATTAGGAAAGGCATAGAGGGATAATAACTCTTTTTGTTCCTTGACTCTGAGGAAAGCCTGTGTGGCCAAGGCTTACCCATAGCTGTTTTGACCCTGGCTTTGAATCTTTAGGGTAACATGATATATTCAAGGATTCAAGGCAGCAGAGGTAGAGACTTAGTGTCTAGTATTGAGTGTCCAGTAGAAGCAAGAGTCCATCAGCAGTGAAGCCTGCTACAATTTTTAGATCTCAGAATCCAAGTGAGTTCTTGGCTACCTAGATTTTCTTAAAGTTTCCTTGTCTCCCAAATCTCTTCATTGGTTCTGAGGATAGTGCCTGTTGTCTACTCTAAGGATATATATATATAGTTTCTATTTATGAGTCTTGACTTATACAAAACCCCTAGCAAAAAAAAAAAAAGCTATACTTGCTATTCTTTTCTTTTTTGATCAGATAGCTGTCTTATTTTCCCAGCTCCTGCTGAAAATTCTTCATCATAAATTTCTCTCTTTTTAAATTTTTGTTTATGTAAAGGAAACACCAATAAAAAACACAGGATAAGAGGAGTACAACTCCACACGATTCCCAACACCAGAACTCCGTATCACGTTCTTTTCCCTGAGAGCTTTCCTATTCTTTAACCCTCTGAGAGTATGGACCCAGGGTCATTATGGAGTGCAGAAGGTGGAAGGTCTGGCTTCTGTAATTGCTTCCCTGTAAGTCTAATGTGTGTTTGAGCATGGATGGTTGACTCCCCAGAAGCTCATCTATCAGACACCCCTTATGGCCGAGTGAGATGTGGCCAGAGTACACGGGGGAATTCCAACCTTCCTATCACCCTCGTCGCATCACCCCACTCTCTGGTGGGCTTTGCCTTCCTTAAATTTCTATTTCCCAGTTCCTGCATCACCATCCATACCTTCTCATTGCCTTGCTCTCTTTTCCCTTATAAGAAGATATTGGCCTCATTGGTCAGCTGGCTACTTCCCCTGCACACCTACCCCTTTATAAACTTGTAACTGTGTCAATAAAAACGTCCTGTTCTCTGCCACGGTACCCTAAGGAGGTTTGTATGCCACAGTATGCTGGAAGACCCCTTAGCGAACTCGTTCCTGCCTCTGCTAGCCCGTGATTCCCTGCTTTCCGCCTGTCTCCTGGTGGCCAACAGGCCAGGCTGGGAAGTGGGAGCCAGGCTGGCTCTTTTCCCACTGAATACGGGTGTTGACAGGTCGATCCATACTCTCTGCCTGCCTCTCTCTTTCCCTAGAGGGAAGGGGCTCTGGGGAAGGGGGGCTCTAGGACACACTGGTGGGGTTGTCTGCCCAGAGAAGTTCAGTTGGCATCATCTTAGCATCTGGAACCTGGTGGCTGAAAAAAAGAGTTAACATATAAAACCAAACAAATTGTTGACTAATCATGATCCTAAAGGCTGGAATAGATCAGATGATGAGTTGGGGGGAGGTCTCTGTTTTGTAGATAGTTAGTAGGCCTATTTTAGTTATAATCCAAGGGGCCCATGACTACACTAGATTTTTTCTTTTTTTCTGAGTCTGACATCTAATATGAAGGTGGATCCAAGTTATTGTCTGGGGAGATGATGTCATGTCTGGAAAAAGGACCAGAAAGCTGGATCAGGGAAGAGAGTAGCTCCCAAATATGGGAAAGGTATATAAATATTGTTGACTGTAAACCTCATCAATTTGATGTGATCTTTTTTTAATTGGGGAGACATAATGATTTACAGTATAGTCTTTAACACATAGGCACATCTTCTCTCTTCTTGACAGGTGTCTATGGGACACAGCAACCGTCATTCTGTTTCCTTCCTTCCTTCCTTCCTTCCTTCCTTCCTTCCTTCCTTCCTTCTTTCCTTCTGTTCTTCTTTCCCCAGAGTCCTTTGCTTTGGTGTAATATGCCACACCCAGTCCAAGTTTCACCTTATACTTTCCTTTACTGTTCTTTGTTTTTAAGTTCTACCTATAAGTGAGGTCATTTCGTCCAAATTTTCATCCTATGGCTTCCAATTCATCAGCTAGAAATTATCTGGGCTTAGCTATGTGCCTGTTTCAAAAAATACCAACATTTTTTGGGGGCAATTAGTCATTTATACTTTCATTCAGTTTTTTCCCACTCATATCTCTCAGATTGGTATGTTAAGAAAATAGGATGGAAACTGCAGAGGTTCAGGAAGAGTTCATTTTAGAGGTTGGGGGATTTGGGGGCAGGCAGGCACAAGATAAGGTACCAGTGAAGGGTGTTTTGGGAACCAGAGGGCTTCTAAGGTCAGAGGATTCATGTGGGCTGGGGAAAAGAGGACACCATTTTATAGAGAAAGACTAAATGCAAGGTGTCAGCGAGACAGAAACTCAGCAATTTAATTTCAGATTGGTAGTCTTTAGCATTTTAGTATACTTTGTTTTTGTATTAGAGTAGGTAATTGGGAGTTCTGGCCTGTTTGCATCCTGGGAGTAATTACAGGTGATTTATCGTGCTATTGCAACTTCCATCTCATGGACAGATAACATCAGGAGAAGCCGTGTGGGCTCTGGATCTGCCCTACCAAACTAATCTTCCTAAAACAACAGGAGCCCACTCAGAGCCAGTTATGCCAGACTAAGCTCATTTCCTTTGTTGATGGGGTTACGGGGCTGGTGAGTTTCAGCAGGATAGAGACCTGGGAGTCTGGCACAGTTAAGTGGGTCTATAATTGGTTGAATAGTCCCATGCAAAAACTGATGATAGATGCATCTGTGTCAGCTTCAAGGGTGAGCTCTAGTCATTGCAGCACAGTCCCAGTAAACACTGTCATTAATTACTTGCATGTGTTCATAGAACATACTTACCAGTTTTGCTCAGAGGGTAGAGACCCTGTTGGCTGACAAGACCAGATTTTATAAAGTTCTTAGTAGACAAAACCATGTGCTGGATATAACAAGATTGTAAACCCCAACTTGTTATAAGGTATAAATAAGATATTAATTGGGGGGCAGTGGTGGTGGGGATGGTGGCACACCTGGTAGAGTACACACATAACTATGCACTAAGACCCGGGTTCAAGGCCCTGAGTTTGACTGAACTTAGGATCTCAGGCCTATGAGTTCAAAGCTTCATCCACTGCATCACCTCCCAGCCTGAGTTTTGGTGGTGTAAATAAAACTTAAGGGTGGAAGTTGCAGCTTCCATTCAAATTCTAAAACTCAGGAAACCTTCCCAGCAATTAAGGGAGGCAGTCATACTTAGTGGTAAGACCATAGACTTAGCAGTTAGGCCTTGATTCAAAACTCGAATATTGGTACTTATTAGCTGTGCCTTTAGCATGTTTGTCTTAGCCTTTTATTTTCTTGATGACTAATTGAGATACTGAAAAACTTAAGCTTATGGACAACTACACAGCATCTCAATGAACGAGAGCTAGTTTTTTGTTTGTTTGTTTTTTTACCCCCCTTTTGTTGCCCTTGACATTTTATTATTGTTGTTTTTGATGTCGTCATTGTTGAATAGGACAGAGAGAAATGGAGCGAGGAGAGGAAGACAGACAGGGAGAAAGATAGACACCTGCAGACCTGCTTCACCGCCTGTGAAGTGACTCCCTTGCAGGTGGGGAGCCGGGGGGCTCAAACCGTAATCCTTATGCTGGTCCTTGCGCTTTGAGCCACTTGCACTTAACTTGCTGCGATGATGGTTATTATTATGGATGCTTAAAAGTTGAATGAGTAAACTCAAGTAGAAGTGAGTTTGAGTATACCTAGACTTGTGGAAGGAATTTTTTTTTTTCATATGGTTACCATGGATTCACTACTCTGAGTAAATTAAAAAAAAAAAAAAGAAAAGAATCAGTGAGGCAGACAGAGAAGGAAACTACAGCACCCAAGCTCCCCTCAGAGAGGTGCAGCTGAACTCAAATCTGGGTTGTGCATGTGGCAAAAGAGGCGCATTATCCAGGTGAGCTATTTTTTTCTTTCTTTTTTTTTTTTAAATTTCTTTATTGGGGAATTAATGTTTTACGTTCAACAGTAAATACAATAGTTTGTACATGCATTACATTCCCCAGTTTCCCATATAACAATACAACCCCCACTAGGTCCTCTTACATCCTTCATGGACCTGTATTCTCCCCATCCACCCACCCCAGAGTCTTTTACTTTGGTGCGATATGCCAATTCCATTTCAGGTTCTACTTGTGTTTTCTTTTCTGATCTTGTTTTTCAACTTCTGCTTGAGAGTGAGATCATCCCATATTCATCTTTCTGTTAATGTTTATCTGTCAAAAACAACAAATAAATAAATAAACAAACAAATAAAATGGCCACAGGGATCAGTGGATTCATTTTATAGGCAATGAGCCCTAAACTGGTGGCAATAAAAAAAAATAAATAAAAAAAGAGAACAAAAGAAAAGATTTTTGACTTGAAGCTGCTTTTACATAACAACCATTCTATCTTGACACTTAGATTGTATAACACAGATTTATAAACAAAGCAACCACTTTCAAAAATATTTATTTATTTATTTATTTAATGGGATGGAAAAGAGAGAACCAGAGTATTACTTTGGCACATGAAATGCTGGAGATTGAACTTGGATCCTCATGCTTGAGAATGCCGTACTTTGTCCACTGCAACACCTCCTGGGTTGCTAAATCAATACTCTTTTTTTTTAAATTTCTTTATTGGGGAATTAATGTTTTACATTAGACAGTAAATACAATAGTTTGTACATGCTTAACATTTCCCAGTTTTCCATATAACAATAAAACCCCCACTAGGTCCTCTGTCATCCTTTTTATACCTGTATTCTCTCCACCAACCACCCCAGAGTCTTTTACTTTGGTGCAATACGCCAATTCTAGTTCAGGTTCTACTTGTATTTTCTCTTCTGATCTTGTTTTTCAACTTCTGCCTGAGAGTGAGATCATCCCATATTCATCCTTCTATTTCTGACTTATTTCACTTAACATGAATTTTTCAAGGTCCATCCAAGATTGGCTGAAAACAGTGAAGTCATCATTTTTAATAGCTGAGTCATATTCCAATATATATATATACCACAACTTGTTCAGCCACTCATATTTTCTTGGACTTTCTTTCTGGGTTGCCTCCAGGTTTTGGCTATTACATATTGTGCTGCTAAGAACATATGTGTACACAGATCTTTTTGGATGGGTGTGTTTGGTTCCTGAGGATACATCCCCAGGAGAGGAATTGCAGGATCATAAGGTAGGTCAGTTTCTAGTCTTTGAGAGTTCTCCAGACTGTTCTCCACAGAGGTTGGACCAACTGACATTCCCACCAGCAGTGCAGGAGGGTTCCTTTGATCGCACAACCTCTCCATCATTTGCTGCTGTTACCTTTTCTGATGTATGACATTCTCATAGGAGTGAAGTGGTATCTCATTGTTGTCTTGATTTGCATTTCTCTGACAATCAAAGACTTGGAGCATTTTTTAGTGTGTTTCTCAGCCTTTTGGATCTCTTGTGTGGTGAGTATTTGGTCTATGTCCTTTCCACATTTTTGGATAGGGTTATTTGTTTTCTTGTTGTTGAGTTTGGCAAACTCTTTATATATTTTGGTTATTAAACTTTTGTCTGATTTATGGCATGTAAAGATCTTCTCCCATTCTGTGAGGGGTCTCTTGGTTTGGGTAGTGGTTTCTTTTGCTGTACAGAAGCTTTTTAATTTTATGTAGTCACATAGGTTTATGCTTGCCTTAGTCTTCTTTGTAATTGGATTCATTTCATTGAAGATGTTTTTAAAATGTAAGCGGAAAAGAGTTCTGCCAATATTTTCCTCTAAGTATCTGATAGTTTCTGGTCTAACATCCAGGTCCTGGATTCGCTTGGGATTTTCTTTTGTATTTGGTGAAATATAGTGGTTCAGTTTCATTGTCCTGCATTTCTCAACCCATTTTTTCCAACTCCATTTGTTGAAGAGACTCTGCTTTCTCCCATTTAATAGTCTGGGTACCTTTGTCAAAGATTAGATATCCATAGGTGTGGGGGATTACTTCTGGGCTCTCAATTACTTTTTAAAAATTTTTTATTGGGGAATTAATGTTTTACACTCATCAGTAAATACCACAGTTGTACATGCATAAGATTTCCCAGTTTTCCATATAACAATACAACCCCATTAGGTCCTTTGTCATCCTTCTTGGATCTGTATTCTCCCCACCCACCCCAGAGTCTTTTACTTTGGTACAATATGCCAATTCCAGTTCAGGTTCTACTTGTGTTTTCTTTTCTGATCTTGTTTTTCAACTTCTGCCTGAGAGGGAGATCATCCCATACTCATCCTTCTATTTCTGACTTATTTAACTTAACATGAATTTTTCAAGGTCCATCTAAGATGGGCTGAAAATGGTGAAGTCATCATTTTTTATAGCTGAGTAGTATTCCATTGTGTATATATACCACAACTTGCTCAGCCACTCATCTGTTGTTGGACACCTGGGTTGCTTCCAGGTTTTGGCTATTACAAATTGTGCTACCAAGAACATATGTGTACACAGATCTTTTTGGATGGGTATTGTCAGGCTGCGCTGCGGGGAAGAGAGAGAGGAGATCCGGAGTGAAGAGGGAACACAAATCTTTATTCATACGGGCACCTCAGAGTTGAGTGAGAGTCCAGTGGTTTATGTTAATGATTCTCATGCCTGAGGAATCTAATCATGGTTCTTTTATTGAGTTTAAACTGTTTAAACAACCTTAAAATCATACTAGAAAGGACTTCCAATTATAATGGAGTTATCAATTATAGTAAACTTCTAATCTGCTACAAGTTTTGTTTGACAAGTAAGTGAATTACAGCTGTCAAGTCTTCACATGAAAAAGCATCTGCTCAAATAAAATCCCCAGAAATCCATTTGGACCCCTGTTCTCTGACATCGCCCACAAAATAGCATGACTACAGCAGCAAACCCCCCCCCCCCGAAACCAATGATGTGACCTGGCACGACTTGATCATAAAAGGATGTTGTATTTTGTCAAAGGCTTTCTTTGCATCTATTGATAAGACCATGTGGTTTTTGGTCTTGCTTTTCTTGATGTGGTGGATCACGTTGATTGATTTACATATATTAAACCAACCTTGTATCCCTGTGATAAACCCCACTTGGTCATGATGAACAATCTTTTTAATATACTGCTGTATCCGCTTGGCTAGAATTTTGTTCAATATCTTGGCATCTATGTTCATCAGAGATATTGGTCTGTAGTTTTCTTTTTTGGTTGTGTCCCTGTCTGCTTTTGGTATCAAAGTGATGTTGGCTTCATAGAAGCTGGCAGGGAGTATTCCAGTGTCTTCAATCTTCTGGAAGACTTTTAAAAGTAGAGGTATTAGTTCTCCTTTGAAGGTTTTGTAGAATTCATTTGTACAACCATCTGGTCCAGGACTTTTATTTTTGGGAAGATTTTTTATAACTGTTTCAATTCCATTAGCTGTGATGGGCCTGTTCATGTTATCTACTTCCTCTTTACTTAGTTTTGGAAGTTGGTAGGTATCTAGGAAATTGTTCATTTCTTCCAGGTTCTCTAGCTTGGTGGCATATAGTTGTTCATAGAAGCCTCACATGATATGTTGAATCTCTGACGTGTCTGTTGTGATTACTCCTCTTTCATTTATGATCCGATGTATTTGGATCTTATCCTTTTTTTTTTTTTTTTTTGTGAGTCTGGCCTTTAGGTTTGTTGATTTTGTCCACTCTTTTGAAGAACCAACATTTACTTTCATTGATCTTTTGTATGGTTCTCTTATTTTCAGTGTTATTGATTTCTGCCCTAACTTTAGTGATTTCTGTCCTTCTGGTTGCTTTAGGGTTCCTTTGTTGTTCTTCTTCTAGGTCTTTAAGATGTGCAATCAGGCTGTTTATTTGTGCTTTTTCTTGTTTCCTAATGGGCTTTCAATTCTATTCGACTGGTCAGTGTTTCTGTTCATGTTCCAGTACCAAGCAGTTTTGATGACAATGACCCTATAATACAATTTGTGATCTGGGAGTGTGATGCCTCCAGTTCTGTTCCTTCTTCTCAAGATTGTTTTGGCAATTATTGGTCTTTTCTGGTTCCAGATAAACATTTGTAGCATTTTCTCTATTCTCCTAAAAAATGTGCTTGGGATCTTGATGGGGATAGCATTAAATTTGTAGATGGCTCTGAGTAGTATATTTAATTTGATGATGTTAATTCTTCCTACCCATGAACATGGAATATCTTTCCACTTCTTTGTGTCTTTTTCAATTTCCAAGTCTTTCACTTCTTTGGTTAGGGTTATTCTTAGATATTTTATTGTTTTTGTTGCTATAGTAAAAGGAATTGATCTCTCGATTTCATCTTCTTCTAATTAATTTAGTGTTTGCATAGAAGAATGCCACTGACTTTTGAATGTTAATTTTGTGGCCTGACACCTTTCTGTATTGCCTGAAGATTTCCAAAAGCTTCTTGCTGGATTCCTTAGGTTTTTCTGTGTATACTATCATGTCATCTGAAGATAGGGAGAGTCTGACTTCTTCTCTTCCAATCTGTATCCCTTTAATTCCTTGCTCCTGCCTGATTGCTATGGCAAGAACTTCCAAAACTGTGTTGAATAATGATGGTGACAGTGGGCAGCCCTGTCTGGTACCTGGTCTGAGGGGAAATGCTTCCAGTTTTTCACCATTGAGTATGATGTTGGCCGTAGGTTTGCTATATGTAGACTCCACTATCTTAGGAATTTTCCATCTATTTCCAGTTTTTGCAGCATTTTGACCATAAAGGGATGTTGTATTTTGTCAAAGACTTTCTCTGCATCTGTTGATATGACCATGTGGTTTTAGATCTTGCTTTTATTGATATGGTGTATCACACTGATTGATTTACATATATTAAACCAAATTTGCTTGCCTGGCATAAACCCCACTTGGTCATGATGAACAATCTTTTTAATATACTGCTGTATCTGCTTGGCTAGAATTTTGTTCAATATTTTCGCATCTATGTTCATCAGAGATATTGGTCTGTAGTTTTCTTTTTTGGTTGTGTCCCTGTCTGCTTTTGGTATCAAAGTGATGTTGGCTTCATAGAAGCTGGCAGGGAGTATTCCAGTGTCTTCAATCTTCTGGAAGACTTTTAAAAGTAGAGGTATTAGTTCTTCTTTGAAGGTTTTGTAGAATTCATTTGTAAAACCATCTGGTCCAGGACTTTTATTTTGGGGGAAGATTTTTGATAACTGTTTCAATTCCATTATCTGTGATGGGCCTGTTCATGTTATCTAGTTGCTCTTTATTTAATTTTGGAATTTCGTTGGTATCTAATAAATTGTTCATTTCTTCCAGGTTCTCGAGCTTAGTGGCATATAGTTGTTCATACAAGCCTCGCATGTTATGTTGAATTTCTGAGGCATCTGTTGTAATATCTCCTCTTTCATTTACAATCTGATTTATTTGTGTCTTCTCCCTTTTTTTTGTGACTCTGTCCAAAGATTTGTCAATTTTGTTCACTCTCTAGAAGAACCAACATTCACTTTAGTTGATCTTTTGCAAGGTTTTCTTAATTTAAGTGTTATTTATTTCTGCCCTAATTTGGGATTATGTGAAAGCATGGTAGAACATAGGGGAACTCCCCCATCCTTGAAATGGAGGTCTGAAAAGACACCCCACCTGACAGTCTCTCTCTTTCAGGGATAGAGCGTGGTGGGAAAAGCTTCCTGACTCAGTTCCCCCTTGTCAGTGTCCCAGGCTTCACAGAGGCCTGCAACCTCTAACACTTAACTCATTCCCCTGCTGCAAACCAAATGGCTGCCTGCTTGAAAGTTCACTTAAATTTCACTATAAGTTCACCATCTTTGATCACATACAAAATACACTCCATCACCGTGCCTTGCCAGTAACTTAACAGTGAAACCCCCACACATTTCCCTGTTCTTTGATCACCATGCCTTACATCAATACTCTGCCTCTCTCTGCTTTATCTCACTCTGCTGGTTTAACTACCATGTTTTTCTTAATACCTTTGGTTAATTAACATCTCTTGCATCATGGTAACTAATTAGCTTGACCTTTTGGTATCTCAATAATTCCCGTCATTCTTAGCCCTCCCCACCATAAGAGTACTGATCTTTTGGAAACTTACGATTACTGACATATGTAAAAATATTCTTTGTTCCACTCTGCTATATCAGCCTTGTCTTTTTCTGAATAAATCGGAAGTTCATACCTGAATTTCTCCTGGCTGTCCCTTCTGCATCATGCACATCTCTTGAATTGGCGATGGGGAAGCTAGTGGCTACCTCGGTTGCAAGGCCACCCACCTGAGCACCAGCTCCATAACTTTAGTTATTTCTGTCCTCCTGGTTACTTCTTCTAGGTCTTTAAAATGTGCAATCAGGCTGTTTATTTGTGCTTTTTCTTGTTTCTTAATGTGTACTTGTATGGCTATGAACTTCCCTCTCAGAACTGCCTTAGTTGTGTCCCAAATATTTTGATAGCTTGTGTCTTCATTTTCATGGAACTCTTGAAACATTTTCATTTTTTCCTTTATTTCCTCTTTGACCCAGTAGTTGTTAAGTAGTGTACTGTTGAGTTTCCACATTTTGGGACTATTACTAATCTTTTGTTGATTGTTAAGTGTTAGTTTAATTCCACTGTGGTCTGAGAAGATGCTTGGGATGATTTCAATGCTCTTGAATTGGCTGATGCTGTCTTTGTGGCCTAACATATGGTCAGTCCTTGAGAACGACCCATGTGGACTTGAGTAGAATGTGTATTCCAGTTTTTTGGGATGAATGACTCTGAAAGTGTCCAATAGTTCTAGTTTATCTATCTCCTCATTTAGCTCCCTCATGTCTTCATTGGTTTTCTGCCTGGATGATCTGTCAAGTTGACAGAGTGGGGTGTTGAAGCCCCCTACTATGACTGTGTGGGTGATAATATATTGCTGTAGCTCTTTCAGTAGATGTTTGATGTATGTAGATGGCTTCTCATTGGGTGCATAGACGTTAATAATTGTTAATTCTCTTGATGACTGAACCTCTGAGCATTAAGTAGTGTCCATCCCTATCTTTTCAAAATTTATTTATTTTAAAGTCTATCATGTCAGATATGAGAATAGCTGTTCTTGCCCTTTTTGTGGGCCACTGGGTTGTATGATAGTTTTCCATCCTTTGACTTTGAGTCTGTGTTTGTTGAGTTAGGTGGGTTTCCTGTAGACAGCATATTGTTGGAGTGTGTTTTCTGATCCATCTTCCTACTCTGTGCCTTTTAATAGGTGAATTCAGGCCACTGACATTTATTCATATCAAAGATTGAAGATATTTTAATGCCATTCTTGTAGATTTTTAGAGTGTTCTGATATATGGCATATTTATCATGGTCTGACTGTTTATAGGAGAGCTTTCAGAACTTCTTTAAGGGCAGGCTTGGTGATAGTTGCTTCTTTCAACAGTTGCTTGTCTGAGAAGGTTTTGATGCCTCCATCTGGTCTGAATGACAGTCTAGCAGGATACAGTAGTCTTGGTTGAAAGCCCTTCTGATTGAGCACTCAATAGATATCTTGCTATTCTCTTCTGGCCTGTAGTGTTTCTGTGGAAAAGTCTGCTGCTAATCTTATGGGTTTTCCTCTGTAGGTGACTCTTTGTTTTTCTCTTGCAGCCTTCAGGATCCTTTCTTTATCCTTATTCCTTTTCATTCTAAATAGGATGTGTCTTTAAGTCTGCGTTAATTCTGTTTGCCCCCTTCTGGGTTTCTTGAACCTTTATGTCTTTGATATTGTCTAGACTAGAGAAGTTCTCTGCTATTATGTCCTGAAGAATGCTTTCTTCCTCTCCCTCTCTTCCTTCCCTGGTAAGCCAATAATGTGTGTATTATTTCTTTTGAAGTCATCCCATAGGTCTCTGTTGTTGTTTTCAGTATCTCTTAATCTATTTTTGACATCTCTTACTTCTTTTTCAGTTGTCTCTAATTCGCCCTTGATCTTGCTAATTCTGTCTTCAGCCTCATTTATTCTAATCTCTCTCCCCTCTATTGTTTTCTGGAGTTCATCCATTTTGTTACCCTGTTCTGATACTGTTATAGCTTGTTCAGCTAGTTGTGTTCTTAGCTCAGCTATTTCAGCTCTCAGCTCTCTAATAACCTGGAGATAATTAGTGTTTTTCTTCCAGGGTCTCATTGGTTGTTTCTGCATTTCTGATGACTATTCTTTCAAACTCTTTACTCATTCCTGTGATTATTTCCTTAACTAGTGTTTTTTATGTTGGCCTGATAATTTTTTGCTTCAACCTTTGGGGGCTTTTAGCTGGACTCTTGTCCTGGTTCATTTCTCTGATATTTCTTCTTATTGGTTTAAACATTCTATATAGTATGTTATGAGGTCCCTCTCTCAGTACTTTTCAACTTACTGATCACTCTTCCCTGGATTAACTTGTGTCTAAGTAAGGTAATTAAAGGGTTCACAGTTGTGGGTATTGACAGTTGTTTCAATATTATTTTAATCCCTGAGTTGGAGCACAGTAGCTTTAAAAGCCTCTTTTGTTCTTTTTCTTCCCTGTAGGCTATGGGAGCCTGAGGGCTTTTAAACTATAAGTAGGCTTCTCAGCTTAAGCCCTCACTCCTGACCAAGAGCTAAAGCATGATGGGGGAGAGATAATACACTGGCTATGCAAAGAGACTCTCACACCCCAATGATCCAAAGCTCCAGGTTCAAATCAGCTTCTCTGCCAAGCCTGGCAGCACTGCTGGGCTCTCAGAGTTTCTATATACATCCTGTTTATAATTTGTAGGTTCTGAGGCACCTATTCACTACGTTCTCATCAGGAAAACAACATGGAACGGCTCACACCACACAGCCCCACCACTAGACCACTGAAGTATAGATCTTCTGTGTTTCCTTGTTAATTCTCTGTCCCCTGGTGTCAGCACAGGTCCTCCCCCCTGCTGCTCCAGCTTCTAAGAGCAGTAGCAATGGAGGCTCACAGTTGCATTTGATGAGTCTTAGGGGAGTCTTCTCCTCCCTTCAGCCATCTTTTTTGTTGGTGAAACGGACTAGAGGTAGTTTCTCATCTGGTAAACTGCGGGACGTTACCAGCCACTTAATCTCTCCCTAGGCTCCTCTCTGTTCAGGAGTTACACATGTTTGCACTCACTGGTGATTTGGTGGGTTCCTGAAGTTGTTTTCTTCCTGCCTTGTTGTGGTCCTAGATGATCTCCTTTGGTATTCCTAGTTGACCCAGGAGAGGAGAGGAGAGAATCACAGCTCCAAAATCAATACTCTTTTAAGATATCTTTCTGTCTACATGTTTATAAGAGTAGGAAGTTGACAGTTTTCCATAGCAATGGGAGATGTTTTCATGGAGATGAAAAGGACTGAAACTTAAATCACCCCTTAGCATATGGACCCTAGCAACAAGAGATAAAGGATGGGTATCTAGCATTCTTTTGGGGACTTATACTCAACAACAAATAGGATTAATTTCATGGATTCAGGACTCCTTTAGTAGAATATGAGGTGAAAAAATGTTGAGACTCTCTGGAGAACAGAGGACAACCATAAACTCAGATGATAGGAACTGAAACTTGGGGCACAATTCAGGAGCCTAGAAGTGACCCCCCCCCCCGCAAGACTTAAGTCAGAGTTCTAGTTTTATTTCTTTACTCAGCATTTAGTGGGCATCTACGTTTTGTTAAAATAGGAAATAGCCTAAGTGCCAGAGACAGACAAGTGAAAATCCTGATCTCAAAGGGCTGCATATTGAAGGGGAAATTGATCATAACTAAGTACCAGGGGTGAGGAAATAGCAAAATAATTATGCAAAAAGTCTTCCATGCCTAAGGCTCTGAAATCCCAGGTTCAATCCCCAGCCCCGCTATAAGCCAGAGCTGAGCAGTGCTCTGGTAAAAAATAAGCAAACAACAAATATATATATACATATAGTAACTGAGTACTAGCATGAAGTGGGGGTCAAGAACTGGGGAGATGTGGACAAGAAAGCAAGTTTGCTCAACTCAGTAACTATTATGCAGTAACAATAACAATACTCACCATGTTTCTGGGCCAATACTCAACCCTCACATAAACCATCTCACTCTTCACAGTAATTCCAAGAGGTAGGTATTTATTGTACCCATTTTACTGAAAGGTCATGTGGCTTGTTCAAGATCACAAAGTTCATATTTATAAACAGCACACTGACAGCCTTGGGTAGGACTAAAAATGGAAGGAGACTGCTTACTAGGTGACTGGGTTATGATAAGCAGATGCAGGAGCTAACCTACTGATAGACACACACACACACACACACACACACACTATATATATATATATATAATTGCCATCAAGGTTATCACTGGGGCTTGGTGCTTACATGTGAATTCACTGCTCCCAGTGGCCATTTCTCCTCTCTCTCTCTCTCTCCTTACTTGATAAGATAGAGGGAGGTTCAGGAGGAGATAGAGAGAGATAGACAAACACCTGCAGCATTGCTTCACTATTTGTGAAGCTTCTCCCCTTGCAGGTGGGGACCAGGGGTTTGGATCTGGCTCCTTTCACATGGTAACATGTGCTCTCTGCTGGGTACACCACTGCCCAGCCCTCCAATATATTTTTTTAACCAGTATAATTATGATCCCCCCACTAAGTTTTTTTTTGGATAAAGAGAGGCAAGATCTTGGAGCCTAAAGTCATGGCAGAAACAGGAGAAGAGAGAAGCTATTGAAGGTGAGGAGAAGATAGAGGGGACCAAATGATTTCAAGATCTATTTTACTAAATTCAATAATTTTTTTTTTCATAGACTGACCCTGACTACAGGTAATGGTTGCTGGAAATCAAGAAGGATTTAAGAAATGAACCACTTGCACTGCATACCATTGTGCTTCATAGGCTAGCCAACTGGTCATATTCCATCTGAAGAAAAGAAAGCAGTTGAGGAGAATCCCCTGAGGGTTTGGGGTTGATTCTGTGAAGGATGTCAACATTGTTCATCAGTTAATTAGGGTTTTCACTCAGTGAGCATTTTGTAGTTGAATTGTTACTAGAAGACACAGTCCTCATCCTCAAGCCATTTATTTCTGAGATGGTGGAGAGAGTGAGAATAACTAGTCATTTCATCTTGGTTAAAGAATTTAAAACTAAAATAAAAAAGCCATAGCACAAAATCATCAAAAGCAGACTAACATAGCAATTTGACTCATTTCTCAACCTTCTATCTGCTTATGCTTCTATTTTGGGAAGAATTTTTTCTTCTTCTTTCATTCTCATTACTTGAACATGAACCACTTTCCAGGCACTTCAGCTCAGTAACACCCAGAGGTTCTGTCACAAGATCAGTGGGGTTGAGGAAATTACAGCACATATAACCAAGGATGCAAATGTTCCAGGCTGCTTGGCAAAGAAAGGTCAACCCACAGCTGGTGGGGACATAGTGAGTATTGTTGGCAACCAACCCTCACTGTGCTGAATGATCAGCAAATAATGGATGTGTTTCTGTGCTAGTTCACACATTTCAAGGGCAGATAATTGAGTATTTTCCTTTTCCCTTCCTTCCTTCCTTCCTCCCTCCCTCCCTCCCTTCCTTCCTTCCTCCCTTCTTTCCTTTATCTCTCTCTCTTTCTTTCCCTCTCTCCATTCCTTTCTTCCTTCCTTCTTTTTTTCTTCCTCTTCTTTGTTTTTTTTTTTTTTTTTAACCAGAGCACCTCTAAATTTTGGCTTATGGTGGTGCAAAGGATTGAACCTGGGACCTCAGAGCCTTGGTAATAAAAGTTTCTTTGCATAATCTCCCCCGCTACCTGAATTTACTTTCTACTGATGTAATTTCATTCATTAGAAAGATTTTCTTTTACCACTCAACTGAATGTGGCTTAATTATTGTGCCTTTGAAATACTTTTCACACAACTGAATTAACATATCCAAAAAAGAAAAAATCATTAACCCCAGTCATCCACATGAGAAAACCATGGCTTCTAATTATGGTTTTGGAAAATATAGTTATGGAACAGTTAGGAAATTAAAAAAAAATGCTTTCCACCTATAAGAGACTCCGTGTCAGGGGCCAGGTGGTGGCATAGCTGGTAGAGCACATACATTAATTACCCCATGCAAACCCCAATCCCCACCTGTAGTGGGAAAATTTTATGAGCAGTAGAGCAATGCTACAGGAATCTCTCTTTCTCTCTTTCTTTACCTCTCTAGCTTTCTTTCTCACCTTCTATTTAAAAAAATGCTGCCAGGAATGGTGGAATAGTTTGGGCACTGAGCACCAGTGATACAAAAAGCAAACAAACTAAAAAAAAACTTCTTATTAGCAGCGAAGTTTAGGGTACACTAGACTATAATCTAGGAGAATCTCCTAGGGCTCAGGATCTCCCTAGAGTGACTTCTGAGTTATAGCAGGTGGAGAGAATCTGGAGAAGGAGTCAGTTTCTATGGACCTGTCTCTCCTCCTTGTCTGTGGTTCTGAGGAAGCATATCACATATGGCCCTACTGAACCCTCATACTGCCATATGTGGGGTACCATTCATTCAGATTATGGGTAGGAACTGTTAAAGACTACAGAAATACTGCCAGAAACATAGAAATACAGAAATACTGTCAAAATCGAGTGTGTGAACCAAGAGACCAAGCAGTGGGGCTCCTGAAGTTCAACATTTATTTTCACAAGGTTCACCTGAAATGAAACCAGATTTTTCTTGCAGGAAGAGAAAAAAAAAAGTCAGGGCAAACCTGGTTTCTGAAAAGGGAGAAGGCCTCTTCTCAGTCAGACCTCTCACTCCACGCCCAGTAAATCACCCAGTGACAGGTTGCTGGGCTCAACATGACAGTCTAACCTCAGATCTTGCATTTGCACCTTCTTCACACCACACAGGGAGCTTTGAATCTCTCTCAGGGTCCCCATATCTTGTGTGTGAGTTATTTGAGATAACCCCCCTGGACCAAGTGTGATATATCCTTTCTGAGAGCTTCTGCTTTGACTCAAGAAAAGACAAATAAAAGCTTCCAGAGTGGCATTGTGTATTAGCCATCCCATCTCAAAGGAATTCTAGTGCAGGAAATAATACATTGTTTTAATTACAAAGGGAAAATTGCTTAAGCAAAAGAGTTTTACCAAGAAGGAATGAGTCTCACCAAGTAAGCAATCAATGCAACAGCCATTGTTAGTGCTGATTTTATTTAGGGTCAGACCTTGGGGTTATTGGGACAGAGGCCAGTTTGTACTTGAATACCACCCTCCCCTGCTTCATACAGCCCATTCTTCTCTAGACTTCATTTCTTTCCTTCATTTCATAATTCTCAGCCCCATGGGAGCCCAGTCGTTTGTATTAAGAGAAAAGCCTGGGTTAATCACATTTATATCAAAGTAATAGGGATGTACTCATCTCCCAGAGGAATTTACATTTTGAAACTTTGCCTTAAAGAAGGCAGTGTGTAATCCAAAGGCTTGCATGTTCAGTGCTGTAACTACTGGGCAGCATCCCAGGCCACAGAAATACATTATTATGGGAAGCCTGAAGTTGTAAGACAATCTTTTATTCACTCCTTCTGCCCCTCTTTCACCAAGAGTGTCATCTTTAATATGATACATGGAGTATTTGAGCCTCTACTTGTTGCCAACTTTGCTGGAGATAAATTCATTATTAAGAAACTATTGTTTCCCTTTGTCTTCAGTAAAACAAGTTAATGTCACCAATCATTCTTCTATTCTTATGGTGCAATATTGTGTTTTTAAAATTTTTATTTATTTATTTATTTATTTATTTACTATTGGATAGAGACAGAGAGAAATTGAAGGGGAGGGAGAGAGACAGAGAGATACCTATAGCCCTGCTTCACCACTCATGAAACTTTCTCCCAGGGGTTTGAACCTGGGTCCTTATGCACTATAACATGAATACTTAATCAGGTGTGCCACTGCCTAGCCCCTCAATATTAGGGTTTTTAAATAAGAAATATATGTGACTATATATCTATTTCTGTTTATCTACTATCTATCTATCTATCTATCTATCTATCTATCTATCTATCTATCCATCTGTCTATCTCTCTATATTTGATCTTTGACAGAGCTTCAAAACTCTGTGGAATTTCCCAAGTGACATGAGAGATAAAGTGTCTTTTGTTTTTCATACAATCACATCAAGTTCCAAAGACGTGACTTTTGGGAAAGTCCTTATGGTTGGGGCCTGGGGATTAGACTGTTGCAATTTTGAGCTCATTTTCCTACTTCAGGGACAGAGAGAGGGACTGGAGTTAGACCCAACCAGTTACAACTGGTCAGTTTGTGCCCCTGTAATAAAACTCCCATAAAAACCCTGAAGAGCAGTGTTCAGAGAGCTTCTGAACATGTGAAGGTTAAGTTTGGGGGCACAGCTGGAGACAGCATGGAAGCATCCACTGCCCCCCACATATCTTGCCCTGTGTGTCTATTACAAAGAGACTAAAATGGGCTGGAGAGAAATCTCACTGGATAAGCCACCTGCCTTGACATGTTTAAGACCCAGGTTTGAGTCCTGGAACCTCAGAGGAAGCTATGATGCTATGGTGCCTCTCTTCTTATCTGTATCTGTGTTTCTCTAGCTGAATGAACGAAAAAAAAAAGTAGCATAAAGCAGTGAAATCATGCATGTGTGCTGCCCTGGCTCTGAAAACAAAACAAACAAACCAACAAAACCCCCAAACATACACGACACCCCAGTGAAAAAATCCTGAGATGTATGACCATATTGAAGAGTTTCTTTTTTCTTTCTTTCTTTCTTTCTCTCTTTCTCTCTTTCTTTCTTTCTTTCTTTCTTTCTTTCTTTCTTTCTTTCTTTCTTTCTTTCTTTCTTTCTTTCTTTGCCTCCAGGGTTATTGCTGGGGCTCGGTGCCTGCACCATGAATCCATTGCTCCTGGAAACTATTTTTTTCCTCATTTTTTGCCCTTCTTGTTTTATCATTGTTGTGATTATTATTGTTGTTACTGATGTCATTGCTGTTGGATAGGACAGAGAGAAATGGAGAGAGATGGGGAAGACAGAGAAGGGGAGAGAAAGATAGATATCTGCAGACCTGCTTCACCGCTTGTGAAGCAACTCCCCTGCAGTAGGGAGCTGGGGGCTGGAACCGGGACCCTTATGCCGGTCGTTGCTCTTCGCTCCACTTGTGCTCAACCTGCTGTGCTACTGCCCAACCCCCTTAAGAGTTGTTTTTTTTTTTTTTTTATGCAAGCACTGATTCAAATTGAGCAGCTCTAAACTGAAAGTAGAGTGTTCACCATGAGGAGCTAGGCCCAGAGATTTTTTTTTTTTTTTTTTTTTTTACAGAGAAGAAGAAGAAGGAAAGTAATGAGATTATTTTATTGGCTATAGCTTAAACTGTTGCGTTATCTGAGAAAATTTAGCTGACTTTTTTTGTTTGTTTGTTTTCATGAGGGTTATCACTGTGGCTTCATTGCTGCACTATGCCACCATTCCCATCCCCCCATTACACTTCTGATATAGGGTGAGAGGCATAGAAAGAGACGTGGGGTGGGGAGACAGAAGGAAAGATAGATGGCTTGTCAAACACCCTCCCCCCAAGGTGGAAACTGGGAGCTTAAGCCTCAGTCCTTGTGCATGCTGTGTCACCAGCTGCACCTGGTTGTTCTTCCTGATCTTGAGGAATTTATAAGAATGAACTGATCTAGGTTTCTGTTTTCTTAGTAGGCTATGGAACAGTAGAGCCATCTCAGCCTAATGGATTACACATATCACTTCTAGAGTTATCTTACACTGATAATCTGGACAGCAAAGTATTTTTCCTAAGTCCTGTGAGCTTCTTTAGAAATTAATCAAGCATGAGAAGGAGTTTGTGGAAACACCTCATTTATATGTAGTCAGGTGGTTGGAAGCAAGTGAATAAAGGACAACCTTATAGGACCAAATCCCATAGTCATTGGAATCTAACATGACCTCCAGATAGAGCTGACCTAGGATAACCAATTGATGTCACTGTGTTGCTTGGTGTGGGAACTTGCTCCTTTTACAACATTCATTTGATGATGGGCTATGTCAGAAGTGAAATGCTACTTTAGGAGTTACACAGAAGAATCCTCCCCTAAACACAGAGGAAGACTAAAACTTAAGTGTCTTGTGTTATTTTTGGTAAGATGGCCAGCACCCATGCATCATTCACCATGAGCCCCATTCCAAATTATTCCTTCAGCCCCAGTGCAGAATCTCACAGAGCCCACTCAGAAACACTACTAAGTACTAAATGCCTTGACTGAATTTCCTGAACCTGTTTTTTTCTTCCACTAACAGTGTTTTAAACCTCAAAATCATCCTCACACTCATTTCTTTGTCTTCTTTTCCCCACTCATTCTCTGCATTAAGTTTCCCCACCTCCTAGTCTGTCATTTACACCTGTCATTCTTCTGACACGTTTCCTAGGAAGCAGAACAACAAAAATCTCAATAGTTTTGCACTAGAACTCCTATTAGGGAGAAAACTATATTTATGAAATATCACTTGATAAACTTCAGAGTAAAAGGCAAGCTCCTGAAATTGGCAGGAAACAAATGAAGCAGAGGTGACTAATGACTGCATAAGAAAGTGTGTGTGGGGGAGGGGTGGGGGTCAGAGGGAGATAAGGTATTTGCTCACCCAGTAGATGCCACACGTTACCATGTGAGAAAACCCTGCTTCACCTATAAGTGCTGGAGAATCAACAATGGCAGGGAATGTTCCATTCTCTGAAGGGAGGTTGGACAACATACACTACCTACCACCTGAGGAAGATGGGTCCTGATATTAGTGCAACCTGGAATGTTCCTAGCTGTGACCACAGAAAGCCAGCTCATACCTACAGGGATGCAGAGGTTCTACAGGCTCCTGTGTGGACTATGGGCCCAAGATCAAATCGATGGGGTTTACAGTTAACAATATTTATATGTTTTTCCCATATTTGGGAGCTACTCTCTTCTCTGATCCGGCTTTCTAGTCTTTTTTCCAACTATGACACCATCTCCCCAGACAATAACCTGAGTCCACCTGCATATTAGACGTCAGGCTCAGGCAAAAACTAGTAAAGCCATGGCCCCCTTGGAGTGTACCTAAAATAGTCCTACTAGCTTTTTTCCAAAATGGAAACTCCAAATCTTCATTTGCAATATTCTTGCATTTAGGTTCATGATTAGTCAACAATTTGTTCTGCTTTTTATCTTAACTCTTTTTCAGCCATTGGGTTCCAGACAATACTATGAAGACAACCTGACTTCCCTGGGCAGACAACCCCACCAATATGTCCTGGAGCCCTACCTCCCCAGAGCCCTGCCCTACTAAGGAAGTAGAGAGACAGGCTGGGAGTATGGATTGACCTATCAATGCCCATGTTCAGCAGAGAAGCAATTACAGAGGCCAAACCTCCACCTTCCGCACCCCATGATGATTCTGGGTCCATAGTCCCAGAGGGATAAAGAATAGGGAAGCTATAAAGGGAAGGGATTGGATATGGAGCTCTGGGGATGGGCATTGTGTAGAAATGTACCCTTCTTAGCCTATGGGCTTGTGAATATTTCCATTTTATAAATAAAAATTTTAAAAAGGAGTACTAGAGAAATGCTGCAGGTCTCTCTCTTTCCTTTGTCTTTCTCCTTCTGTTTGGAATGGTGGAGTCATGCAGGCATTATATTCCAGAAATAAATCTAGTAGTTTTTTTTTTTAAATATATATACTGACTGGGTTTGTGGGAGAGCTAAGGAAACTAAGGAGGAACTGATGGAGCTTGGCAATTGAGGGGGGGAGGGTAGCCAGGAAATGGGCTAGAAGAGGCGGCTTGGGCATTGGAGGTGAGAGCTGATAAACTGAACTAATCCCAGAACTGGAGGAGACCACAAACATGAAACTGCCCTGAGAAAGTGCAGACATATTGGAGAGGGCGCTGAACTTTCCACAGGATGTGGAAGGGAAATTTAAGCCAATCTTATCTGGATCTCAAGTGGCAGGGTGCTTGCAGCTGGCATTTAGGTTATGCTAGATTTTTATTTTATTTGAGATACCAAATCCACTTCTGTAACTTTTCTCCTCCCTTCCCACCCCACAAACTTAGGTACTTTATTGAGGAAATGTTGATTTATAGGACTGTTGCTGTCACCAGGGTATATTTCCACATTTTCCCAAGAGACTTGTCAGTACATTTCACCCTTCTCTAAACCCTTGCCCTGCTCCACCATAGGGACTTAAGGTCTCCCCTGTCACCTTTGTAGCTCTTTCTTCTACCTTCTGAGTTCCTGAGTCTGCTGATATTGGCAACAGTCTACTGAAGATTCATTCTGTCTTGTTGTCTTTTGTGTTGTTTCGTAGATGCCATTTGCAGTGAGATCATCTGGTATTTGTCCTTCTCCTTATGGCTCATTTTACTCAATATGATTCCTGCTACTTCCATCCATGTTATAGCAAAGGAGAATATGCCATCATCTCTTACATCTGTGTAGTATTCTATTATCTATATATGCTACAATTTCTCTAGCCAATAATCTGTTATTGGACACTTGGGTTGTTTCCAAATGTTGGCTATTACAAATAGCACTGCTACAAACATAAGTGTACATAGATCTTTTCAGATAGGTGTTTTTGTGTTCTTCTGATAGATGCCGAATAGAAGAATTGCTGGCTTGTTTGATAGGTGTGTTTTCATGAATCTTTAAACTATTTTCCACAATAGCTGCAACAATTTGCATACCAGTGAACAGTGTAGGAGGGTCCCTTTCTCTCCTCATCTTGCTAGCCCTTGTATTTTCTGTCCTTTTTGAAGTGGATCATTCTCATAGGGCACAGATGTGGCTGTGACCTCAGGAACAGAGCACACTCACTTGTTTTGACTCCATACTGCTCAGTCTTGCTAAAGCGCTACCAATCCCACCACCCTCCAAGTTTGGCCCCTCCAATCCTTGCACTCTATTTCTGCCTCTTGCTGCTCCTACTGTTCCCATTCATAAGGGCTAGCTAGTTACTGCTTCTTTCAGTAGATTTCATTTTTCTAGAGAAGTTCTAGATTCTCAGCATAGTGGGTTGGAAGGTATACAGTTTTCACCTATCTCCTGACCCAACAAGCCCTCCACAATAGGTGTCTCCTTTCAGTGGGACAGCTAGTTCTGCTATGGTCAGTGAGTCTGAATTGACCTGTTGTGATAACTCAAATTCCATAATTTATTTTAGGGCTCACTCTTGGTGTTATAATTTTTTTATTGACTCTGGACACAGGTATAGTGACATAAACATTATTGTTCTTATATCATATGAAGTATTTTTCACTGCCTAAGCACCCTGTATGCTTTCACTAGTCATCTACCTTCACTACCAACCACTGATCTTTCTGTAGTTTTACCTTTTCTAGAGTGTCATGTAGTCAGAATTATACACTAGGTTATCATTCTAGACACATATGTACTACATATATTCTAAAAACAGCTTTTTTTTTTTTTTTAGTAATGTGTGATTTTGTTTATTTGTTTTCTCCATGGGTTTTAATGACTTAAGAGCTCATTTTCTTTCTTTCTTTTTCCTTTTAGCAATTAATTCTATTCCTTACTTTCTGTATTACTACAGTTGGTGTTTTTTTGTTTGTTTTTGTGTCACTAGGACTTCAAAGCTCTAGGCTAACTTTCCAGATAGAAAGAGGGGGTGGGGAGACCACCTGGGATTGCAACAAGACAGGATTAGAATGACTTCAGGAACCCACCACCTCACCAGTGAGTGCAAACACGTGTGACTCATGGACAGAGAGGAGCCTAGGGAGAGATTAAGTGGCTGGTAAAAGTCCAGAAGTTTAAGAGTTGAGACGCCAACTCTAGTCTGTTTCACCAACAAAAAGATGGCTGAAAGGAATGGAGGACTTCACTAAAACTCACCAAATGTAACTGTGAATCTCCATTGCTACTGCCCTTAGAGGCTGGAGCAGCAGAGGGGAGGCCTGGTGCTGACACCAGAGGACAGAGAACTAACAAGAAAACTCAGGAGAAGATCAGTAACTCGGTGGCCTAGTGGTGGGGCTGTGAGAGTCTCTCTGCATAACCACTGGATTATCTGCACACCATCCTGCTTTATCTCTTGGTCAGGAATCAGTGATTAAGCTAAGAAGCCTACATATAGTTTAAAAGCCCTCAGGCTCCCATAGCCTACAGGGAAGAAAAAGAACAAAAGAGGCTTTTAAAGCCACTGTGCTCAAACTCAGGGATTAAAATAATATTGAAACAACTATCAATACCCACAACTAATACCCTTTAATTACCTTACTTAGACACAAGTCAATCCAGGGAAGAGTGATCAGTAAGATGAAAAGTACTGAGAGAGGGACCTTATAACATACTACATAAAATGTTTAAACCAACAAGAAGAAATATTGGAGAAATGAACCCGGACAAGAGTCCAGCTAAAAGTCCCACAAAGGGTGAAGCATAAAATAATGAGGTCAACATACAAACACTAGTTAAGGAAATAATCAAAGGAAAGAGTAAAAAGTTTGAAAATATTGTCATCAAAAATGCAGAAACAAGAATGAGACCCTGGAAGAAAAACACTAATTATCTCCAGGTTATTAGAGAGCTGAGAGCTGAAATAGCTGAGCTAAGAACACAACTAGCTGAACAAGCTAAAACAGTATCAGAACAGGGTAACAAAATGGATGAACTCCAGAAAACACTAGAGGGAAGAGAGATTAGAATAAATGAGGCTGAAGACAGAGTTAACAAGATCAAGGGTGAATTAGAGACAACTGAAAAAGAAGTAAGAGATGTCAAAAATAGATTAAGAGATACTGAAAACAACAACAGAGACCTATGGGATGACTTCAAAAGAAATAATACACACATTATTGGCTTACCAGGGAAAGAAGAGAGGGAGAGGAAGAAAGCATTCTTTAGGACATAATAGCAGAGAACTTCTCTAGTCTAGACAATATCAAAGACATAAAGGTTCAGGAAAACCCAGAAAGGCGCAAACAGAATTAACCCAGACTTAAAGACACCAAGACACATCCTATTTAGAATGAAAAGGAATAAGGATAAAGAAAGGATCCTGAAGGCTGCAAGAGAAAAACAAAAGTCACCTACAGAGGAAAACCCATAAGATTGGCCATATATCAGAACACTCTAAAAATCTACAAGAATGGCATTAAAATATCTTCAATATTTGATATGAATAAATGTCAGTGGCCTGAATTCACCTATTAAAAGGCACAGAGTAGGAAGATGGATCAGAAAACACACTCCAACAATATGCTGTCTACAGGAAACCCACCTAACTCAACAAACACAGACTCAAAGTCAAAGAATGGAAAACTATCATACAACCCAGTGGCCCACAAAAAGGGCAAGATCAGCTATTCTCATATCTGACATGATAGACTCTAAAATAAATAAATTTTGAAAAGATAGGGATGGACACTACTTAATGCTCAGAGGTTCAGTCATCAAGAGGAATTAACAATTATTAACACCTATCCACCCAATGAGAAGCCATCTACATACGTCAAACATCTACTGAAAGAGCTACAGCAATATATTATCACCAACATAGTCATAGTAGGGGGCTTCAACACCCCACTCTGTCAACTTGACAGATAATCCAGGCAGAAAACCAATGAAGACATGAGGGAGCTAAATGAGGAGATAGATAAACTAGAACTATTGGACACTTTCAGAGTCATTCATCCCAAAAAACTGGAATACACATTCTACTCAAGTCCACATGGGTCATTCTCAAGGATAGACCATATGTTAGGCCACAAAGATAGCATCAGCCAATTCAAGAGCATTGAAATCATCCCAAGCATCTTCTCAGACCACAGTGGAATTAAACTAACACTTAACAATCAACAAAAGATTAGTAATAGTTCCAAAATGTGGAAACTCAAAAGTACACTACTTAACAACTACTGGGTCAAAGAGGAAATAAAGGAAAAAATGAAAATGTTTCAAGAGTTCCATGAAAATGAAGACACAAGCTGTCAAAATATTTGGGACACAACTAAGGCAGTACTGAGAGGGAAGTTCATAGCCATACAAGCACACATTAAGAAACAAGAAAAAGCACAAATCAACACCTGATTGCACATCTTAAAGTCTTAGAAGAAGAAAAAACAAAGAAATGCTAACCTAAGCAAGAGGACAGAAATAACTAATGTTAGGGCAGAAATAAATAACGTTGAAAATAAGAAAACCATACAAAAGATCAACGAAAGTAAATGTTGGTTCTTTGAAAGAGTGAAGAAAATTGACAAACCTTTAGCCAACTCACAAAATACAAAGGGAGAAGACCCAAATAAATCAGATACTAAATGAAAGAGGAGATATCACAACAGACACCACAAAAATTCAGCATATCATGCAAGACTTGTATGAATAACTATATGCCACCAAACTGGAGAACCTGGAAGAAATAGATGATTTCCTAGATACCTAAGAACTTCCAAAATTAAATAAAGAGGAACTAAATAATATGAACAGGCCCATCAGAGCTAATGAAATTGAAACAGTTATCAAAAATCTTCCCCAAAAATAAGTCCTGGACCAGATGGATTTACAAATGAATTCTACAAAACCTTCAAAGATGGACCCCCATAGGACCTTGTCCTCAACTTGGATCAACAATGGTAGAGAATTTTGTCCATCCTCTGAAGGGAGGATGGACAACATATTCTACGTTACACCTGAGGAAGATGGGTCGATAGTGGGGCAGCGTCAATGTTCCTACTTATGACCACAGAATGTGACCTCAGATCTGAAGGGATGCAGAGGTCACATAGCCTCCTAAGCTAATTATGGGCCCCAGATCACATCAAATCGATGGGGTTTACAGTCAACAATATTTATACCCCTTTCCCATATTAGGGAACTACTCTCTTCCCTGACCTAGCTTTCTGGTCGTTTTCCCAGCCATGACATCATCTCCCCAGACAATAACCTGGATCCACCTGCATGTCAGATTTCAGGCTCAGGAAAAAAAAAACAACCAAAACAACAACAACAAACAAACAAACAAACAACAACCACTACAGGCCCTTTGAAATATAACTAAAATATGCCTACTAGCTACCTACAAAATGGAGGACTCCCCCAACACTTTATCTGCACTATTCCAGCCGTTAGGTCCATGATTGGTCAAGAATTTGTTTGGCTTTGTAAGTTAACACTCTTTTCAGCCTCCAGGTTCCCAGATGGTTGCAGGATGCGACCAGACTTCCCTGGACAGACAACCTCACCAATGTGCCTTGGAGCTCTGCTTCACCAGATCCCTTCCCCACTAGGGAAAGAGAGAAACAGGCTGGAAGTATGACTTGACCTGTCAATGCCCATGATCAGTGGGGAAGCAATTACAGAAGGCAGACCTTCAACTTTCTGTATCTCACAATGATCTTGGGTCCATAATCCCAGAGCGTTAAAGAATAGGAAAGCTGTCAGGGGAGGGGATGGGATATGGAGGCCTGGTGGTGGGAACTATGTGAAGTTGTACCTCTCTTATCCTATGGTTTTGTCAATGTTTCCTTTTATAAAGAAATATTAAAAAGAAAAACCTGCAAAGAAGACCTAATACCTCTACTTTTAAAAGTCTTCCAGAAGATTGAAGACACTGGAATACTCCCTTCCAGCTTCTATGAAGCCAACATCACTCTGATACCAAAAGCAGATAGGGACACAACTAAAAAAGAAAACTACAGACCAATATCTCTGATGAACATAGATGCCAAGATATTGAACAAAATTCTAGCCAAGCGGATACAGCAGTATATTAAAAAGATTGTTCATCATGACCAAGTGGGGTTTATCCCAGGGATGCAAGGTTGGTTTAATATACATAAATCAATCAACATGATCACTACATCAACAAAAGCAAGACCAGAAACCACATGGTCATATCAATAGATACTGAGAAAGCCTTTGACAAAATACAACATCCTTTTATGATCAAAACACTACAAAAACTGGAAATAGATGGGAAATTCCTGAAGATAGTGGAGTCTATATATAGCAAACCTACCGCATTTCCCCTCAGATCAGGTACTAGACAGGGTTGTCCACTGTCACCATTACTATTCAACACAGTGTTGGAAGTTCTTGCCATAACAATCAGGCAGGAGCAAGGAATTAAAGGGATACAGATTGGAAGAGAAGAAGTCAGACTCTCCCTATCTTCAGATGACATGATAGTATACATAGAAAAACCTGAGGAATCCATCAAGAAGCTTTTGTATATCATCAGGCAATACAGAAAGGTGTCAGGCCACAAAATTAATATACATTCCTCTATGCAAACACTAAGTTAGAAGAAATTGAAATCCAGAAATCAATTCCTTTTACTATAGCAACAAAACAATAAAATATCTAGGAATAACCCTAACCAAAGAAATGAAAGACTTATATACTGAAAATTATGAGTCACTACTCAAGGAAAATGAAAAAAACACAAAGAAGTGGAAAGATATTGCATGTTCATGGGTTGGAATAACTAACATCAAATTGAATGTACTACCCAGAGCCATCTACAAATTTAATGCTATCCCCATCAAGATCTCAACCACATTTTTTTAGGAGAATAGAGCAAATGCTACAAATGTTTATCTGGAACCAGAAAAGATCAGAATCGCCAAAACAATCTTGAGAAGAAAGAACAGAACTGGAGGCATCACACTCCCAGTCACAAATTGTATTATAGGGTCATTGTCATCAAAACTACTTGGTACTGGAACATGAATAGACATACTGAACAGTGGAATAGAATTGATAGCCCAGAGGTAAACCCCCCACCTATGGACATCTAATCTTTGGCAAGGGTGCCCAGACTATTAAATGGGGGAAAGCAGAGTCTCTTCAACAAATTTTGTTTGAAAAAATGGGTTGAAATGTGCAGAAGAATGAAACTGAACCACTATATTTCACCAAATACAAAAATAAATTCCAAGTGGATCAAGGACTTGGATGTTAGACTACCAGAGTCGCGGAAAGAAAGACACCTGCAGACCTGCTTTACCGCTTGTGAAGTGACGCCCTGCAGTTTGGAAGCCAGGGGCTTGAACTGGGATCTTTAAGCCAGTCCTTGTGCTTAGTGCCATGTGCGCTTAACCCGCTGCACTACAGCCTGACTCCCCAAGTTTATTTTTTGTAGAGACTGAGAAGCAGAGAGAGACAGAGATAGAGACAGAGAGATCACAGCAACAAGAATTCCTTCAATGCCATGTGAGCTGGGCTTGAAGCTGGGTCGTGCACATGGCAAAGCAGAGCCCTACCCAGTGAACTATTTCACCAGCTGCTCCTTTGGTCTTTAAACCTGGGTCATCTTATTAGGCCTTCTGCATATAAAAGTTTTAAAAAGAGGAAGGAATTCTTTATAGGGTCTGGATGCTGTGTGTCCTGTTACACCAAGAAAGGTTGTAGTAGTCATCATCAGTAAAAGCTCATGGAATAAATGGTTCCCTGGTGGTGGTTACTGGAAAGGGAAAGAAACATACAAGAGAGGGAGGGCAGGAGGTCGGGGAGAGAAGACCCCAGAAGTTCACATCCCAGGTCCCCTCTGTCTCTAGAAGTGAGCATTCTCTATTAGGCTTTCAGACAAATGCAGTCCAGGGACTGCATTCCCAGAAGAAGCCCAGAAGAGGAGCACCATGTGGGGTAGGAGCCTGAGGGAGGCCCACACTGCTTGTGGCATTTTATCAGAGATGCTGAGGACAGATAAAGAGGTGATGAAGAAGCGTTCAAAGTCAACAAGGTGTGTTGGTATTCTTCGTGTTGGTTTGGCCCCCTTCCCCCTACCTCTGAGAGATTTAGTTTGGCCTCTGCTAGCTTCGCGGGGCCTGCTTGTCCCCGCCCGGAACCCCGATGGACGGGGTAGCCGCTTGAGGAGAAGGATGCAGGAGAGAGCTGTGTGGTGATTAGTTTGGGTTAGTTTATGAATCGTTGTTCGTGAATAAAGAAATACAGCTTCCCGGCCCAGCCGTGTGTCCTCGAGTCTCTGTCTCTGTCTACCGCCGCGAAGCTAGCCCAGCCTGCTGGCGCCCCCGAAACTTAAACAACAAAGGTGCTGCTGATAAGCTCAGGCTCTGCCTCTTTCCTGGGTCACTGTCACCAAAGCAGATACAGCTACTGTCTCCTTCCCAACCCCAACCTCCCCAGCTCTAAGATGAAAGCTGCTAATTTCTCCATCAGCACCTTCCTGGGCAGCGGGGTGACCAGGACACAAGGCCCTGGGGGCTGCAGGGTTTTGGGGACCCTGCTCATGTTGTCACCCAATCCTGGCACTCAAAAGAAGCTAGGTGGTCTTGGAGGAGGTGTTTTAACTTATGCTAAGTATTTTAATCCATTAAGTAGAACTTGACAATATCATATATAGACACATAGATATTTATATCTACTCTGTATCATTCCTAAGAATATTGAAATCAGATTAAATTATACAAAGGTCCATGGTGCATGTTTGCTCAATTGACTTATTAACTAAATGAATATTGAATGACTAACTATTACATATCAGTCACTATTCTAGGTGCTGAGGGGAGACCAGTCCCTGTTCTCAAAAAGTATATGCTTTAAAAAGGCAAAATAAATAACAAGTAATAGCAAAAACAAATAGAACAAATTAGTAGATGTTGTGTCCAATAGTGACAAGTGCTATCTAGAAAAATCAGAGGGAATTTAGTAGAAGGTATCAGGCAAAAGTCCTGATTATGGTAGTAATTAGGTAAAATGTACACAAAATATTTACGCCCCCCAAATTCCTATGTGAAAATCTTTGAGGCTGCTGAAATAGCTCACCTGGACAGTGTGCCTGCTTTGCCATGCATATGGCCTAGGTTTGAGCCTGGTCTCCACTGTACCAGAAGAAACTTTGATGCTGTGGTGGTGTTCCCTCTCTATCTCTGGCTGAAAAAAACATAGAATGGGAGCTTGAGATTTCAAAGAGATAGGTAGTAACTCACATGAAGAACAGCAGCTGCTCTGTAATTAGATACCTGCCCTAAAGCCTGGGAGATGGTACAGTGGTTAAAGTGTTGGACCTTCCAAAATAGAGACCCCAAATCTCATTGGCTACATTCTTGCCTTTAGGTTCCTGATTATTAAACAGCTTATTCTTTATTTCTTAGTGCTTTTCAGACACTGAGTTGCAGATGCTACCATGATACCAATCTGACTTCCCTGGGCAGGCGACCTTACCAATGTACCCTGGAACCCCATCTCTCTGGAGCCTTGCCCCACTGGAGAAAGATAGAAGCAGGCTGGGAGTATGGATTGACTTGCCAATGCCCATGTTCAGCAAAGAAGCAATTACAGAAGCCAGACTTTCTACCTTTTGCACCCCATAATGACCCTCAGTCCATACCCCCAGAGAGATAAAGAATAGAAAAGCTTCCATTGGAGGGGATGGAATATGAAACTCTGGTGGTGGGAACTGTGTGGAATTTTAACCCCTCTTAACCTATGGTTTTGTCTATATTTTCTATTTTTTATTTTATAAATAAATTTAATAAAATTAAAAAAATGCTGAGAAAAAAATATTGGCCCTTCAGCCATGAGGTCCTGAGTTCTATCTTGGCATTGCAAGTGCCAGTGATGCTCTGGTTTTCTCTCCCTCTTTCTCTCATAAATAAACAAATATTTAAAAAGAAATTATATGCCTCTGTCTCTGATAGAAAGGTATTTCCAGTAGTAAACATTCTGTGAATAACACCCAATTTTCATTCTTCTAAGTAACTAAGGGAGTGATAAATTTGCTGTGTGTCTGAAAGGCCGCAGTTGATCACAACTGGAAATAATCCACTTGTTAAAACAACACATTTTGAGGAGGTCTGTTTTGGATACCTTGAGGTGACTTAGTTTTTATATAGCATATAAAAAGTGCTCGACAAATGTTTATAGGATGAATATATAAATGCTTAAAGCAATTATTCATGTGAAACACAAAATTAGTCTGAACTGTTTTAGAGTTATAAATGAATTATTAAATGATTGATGAATTGGGCAATGTTTCTGCTAGAACAGTTTTTTTTTAGGTTTGTTCCTAAATATTTTTATTTATTTATTTAAGAAAGGAGACTCCAACAACAACGACATCAATAATAACTACAACATAAAACAACAAGGGCAACAAAAGGGAATAAGTAAATAAAATAAAATATAAAAAAAATTTAAAAAAAAGAAAGGAGACATTAACAAAACTGTAGGATAGGAGGGGTACAACTCCACACAATTCCCGCCACCCAATCTCCATATTCCATCCCCTCCCCAATAGCTTTCCCATTATCTATCCCTCTGGAAGCATGGACCCAGGGTTGTTGTGGGTTACAGAAGGTGGAAGGTCTGGCTTCTGTACTTGCTTCCCCGCTGAACATGGGCGTTGACTGGTCAATTCATACTCCCAGTCTGCCTTTCTCTTTCCCTAGTAGGGTGGGTCTCTGGGGAAGCGGAGCTCCAGGACATATTGGTGGGGTTTTCAGCCCAGGGAAGCCTGGCCGGCATCCTGATGGCCTCTGGAACCTGGTGGCTGAAAAGAGAGTTAACATACAAAGCCAAACAAATTGTTGAGCAATCATGGACCCAAAGGTTGGAATAGTGGAGAGGAAGTGTTGGAGGGGGTACTCACTGCAAACTCTAGTGTACTTCTGCTTTCAGGTATACATTTTGCCCTAGTTTATGGACATGTGTGAACATATGCTCTATCTCACAGAACCTGGTTTATATCTAGATTTTGGGACTTTGTTAGAAAGTGAACCACCTGGGATGGAATTAGAGAATACTATGAAAGGAAATGTCTCACCTGAGTAATGAAGCTGAAGGGTTGTCATTCCACATCTCAAGTCTCTGGACACAGTCTGAGGTGAAGCATGTTGAGGTGGCAATCATTGTATTGATTAGGTTGCGATCGGCAGATGCAATATTATTTTATATGAATTGGGAGAGGCATGCGGGAAAGTGGGCCCTACCCTAAGGTTCCAGGACTGGGGGAAATATAGGCTCTATAGTGGAAATGTGAGGTTCCTGCTGTATTAGGGTTCAAAAAGACAATGGATAGTTATTTTTATCATCACATTATTTGGTAATTGGGTTAACTTTGAAAAGTCCCTTTGTTAGGGTTTGCTCTATAATACTCAGTATCTTGTATATAGCTGTGCCACCAGTTGCTTCTGATCTACTTGGTCTAGGCTTCTGAGAGAGTCCACATATCAAAGCCTATATATTAAAAAAGACTCAGTCTATGTTTTAAAAACTTCGAGACAATCAATTTTCCCCCCTCTCATATTAATTAAATAGTGATTTATATGACTACACTTTGATAGGAGTGTACATAAACACCATTCCCAACACCAAAAGACTGTATCCCATCCCGCCCACCCACCCCCACCCCCACCCCCACCAGCCGGCCCAGGAAGCCGCATGTCTACTCTCCCCCTCACCAAGTAGGGTTCTTACTTTGGTGCCCTACTTTCAATTTAGTCAGATCTTGCTTTTAGTTTCCCTTTCTGATCTTCTTTCTCAACTTCTGTTGATGAGTGGGATCATCCCATACTCATCTTTATATTTCTGACTTAGCTCACTTAACATAATTCCTTCTAGCTCTGTCCAAGATGGGTCAGAGAAGGTGGGTTCATTGTTCTTGATAGCTGTATAGTAGTCCATTGTGTATATATACCACAGCTGTCTCAGCCACTCATCTGTTATTGGGCACCTGGGTTGCTTCCAGGTTTTAGCTATTATGAATTGTGCTGCTATGAACATAGGAGTACACACCTCTTTTTGATTGGGTGTTATGGAGTCCTTGGGGTATATGCCTAGGAGAGGAATTACTGGGTCATATGGAAGGTCCATGTCTATCCTTGTGAGAGTTCTCCAGACTGCTCTCCATAGAGGCTGGACCAATTTACATTCCCACCAACAGTGCAAAAGGGTTCCTCTGTCCTCACAGCCTCTCCAGCATTTGTTGCTACTGTCCTTTTTGATGTATGACATTCTCAATGTTGTCTTTATTTGCATTTCTCTGACAATCAGCGACCCGGAGCAGTTTTTCATATGTTTGTTAGCCTTTTGGATCTCCTCTGAGGTGAATGTTTTGTTCATATCCTCTGCCCATTTTTGGATGGGGTCATTTGCTTTTTTGGTGCTAAGTTTGCTGAGCTCTTTATATATTTTGGTGATTAGTCTCTTGTCTGATGTCTGGCATGTGAAGATCTTCTCCCATTCTATGAGGGGTCTCTTTGTTTGTTTGATAGTTTCTTTGGCTGTGCAGAAGCTTTTCAATTTGATGTAGTCCCATTGGTTTGCTTTTGCTTTAGTCTTCCTTGCAATTGGGTTTGTTCATCAAAGATATCCTTGAGGTTTAGGTGGGAAAGTGTTTTACCAATGCTTTCCTCTAAGTATTTGATTGTTTCTGGTCTAACATCCAGGTCTTTGACCCATTTGGAGTTGATTTTTGCTTGTGGTAAGATAAAGTGGTTCAATTTCATTCTTCTGCATGTTTCAACCCAGTTTTCCCAGCACCATTTATTGAAGAGAGCCTCCTTCTTCCATTTAATACTTTGGGCCCCCTTATCAAAGATTAGATGTCCATAGGTGTGGGGATTTAGTTCTGGGCTTTCAATTCTGTTCCACTGGTCTGTGTGCCTATTTTTGTTCCAGTACCATTCTGTTTTGATGATGATGGATTTATAATATAGTTTGAGATCTGGAAGTGTGATGCCTCAATTTCTGTTTCTTTTCCTCAAGATGGTTTTGGCAATTCTAGGTGTTTTCTGGCTAGAAAAGTTTTATGGGTATCTGTACAAAAAGAAGGGTTCTTATTGGTCAGAAAGACAAGATTATTAGCCATAGAAAAGAAAGACAAGATTATTAGCCATAGAAAAGATTATTTCAGGCATAGCTATTTTCCATTAGAGAAGTCAGGGAAGTTGATGTTATTCTTTTGTTGGTTCTGGGGCCTCTAGTATGTGCATTTTCACTGCTTCTGGATGAGTTTACTTATATTTTTAGTTTTATTTCACACACACACACACACACACGAGGAGAGAGGGAGAGAGAGAGAGAGAGAGAGAGAGAGAGAGACCACAGCATTATAGCTTCTCCCAGTGTCATGATATTGCTATGTGTATGTGGTGCTGGGATTTGAACTTGGCCCACATGTAAGGCAAGGCACCTCCCAGGTCAGCTCTCTTCTGGCTTCAAGCACCAGAATGTAGGTCATGCAGGCATTCTCACTTGTGCTGTATGGGAAGTTCACTATGGACAGTTTTAAAATTTCCCTTTGGGGAGAGGTTGGAACTGCGGTTGGATTCAGTGTGAAGTCTGGGTGAGGCTTGGTGCCAATTGTTACATGGTGGGCCAGTTGACCTTCCATTAAGACTCTGGGAATAGTAAAGCTATCACTACCTTAGCATATCTGGTAACCCACAGACATCTGAGTGAGTTGCTCACACAGCTAAGTAATGGCAGGACTGGGGTTTGGACTCAAAGGGCTGCTTCTATTTCCAGCACTTGAGATGATATTTAGAAGATGGCTGTAAATTACTGAGAGGCATCAATCTTCACAATTTCTCATTGTAAACCCATCTCACAAGTGTTCCATTTGTATCCATACCCAGGAACTCTTGTTTAATGCCATGAAGGAGGCAGGAAAGAACACTAATCCTCCATATGCTAATATAAAAGCTAATCTCATAGAGGACAATTAAGAATTCTAGAAGAGAAATTAAGAATTCTAGAAGAGAAACAAAACCTAGGCAGAGCTACTGTTTCCCAGATGGATTCCAGTTTTCCAGTCATTGACAGAAATTTAGAGGAAACAAAGAATTATTCCCATTAACTTCACTTCTTTGTCTTCAGAAGAATGCTGGAGCTCAGACCTGCGTCATTTTATGACACCAGGTTTGCTGGAAACCAGCCATGCCTGGTGACTCTGCTCCCAATCCAGGTCTGAGAATCACTTGAAGGCTTGGAACCTTTTTTGTCAACTTTCCAATTGTGTGGTGGGAGCCAAGTGGTCCAAGTGCTGGCCTAGAACATGATCCATGACATAAAGTTCTGAAAACCTAATTTATTTACACATCTGCATACCCGACTCACCATCTAATCAGTTAAGAATTTCAAAGGTCGGTGTCAGGGATGTTAGAGAACAAAGAATCTGAGTTAGTTTTGAATGCTGGAAATACAGGATGATTAGAGACAGTGGGTAGACATTAAGCCTTATGCTGGTGAAAATAGAACCTGGACTACTAAGGACAGTTATGAGGGCTGGATAGTGGCTCACTCAGTAGAGTCCACATGTTACCATGTGTGAGGACCTGGGTTCAAGCTCTGGCTCTCCACTTGCAGAGGGGAAGCTTCATGAGTGGTGCAGCCTCTCTCTGCCTCTTTCTCCTCCATCTTTCTCTGTTTCTCACTCTATTAAAAATGATTACCAGGGGGCTGGGTGGTAGTGCAGCAGGTTAAGAGCACATGGCACAAAGCTCAAGGGCCAGCGCAAGGATCCAGGTTCAAGCCCCCAGATCTCCACCTGCAGGAGGGTCGCTTCGCAAGAGGTGAAACAGGTCTGCAGGTGTCTATCTTTCTCTCCTCCTCTCTGTCTTGCCCTCCTCTCGATTTCTCTCTTTCCTATCCAACAACAACAATAGCTATAACAACTACAACAAGGGCAATAAAATGGGAAAAAATGACCCTGGAGGCAAAAAAAAAAAATTACCAGGAATGGTGAAGTTGGGCAAGCATGAAGCTGCAGTGATAACCCTAGTGGCAAAACAAAATAGAACAAAATTCTTCTACTTTAGGGATTCTTCTCTCTTATCCCCAGCACAAGTGGTTCCTTAAACTCCTTCAAAAAATCAATCACCGCACTGGTAGCATCCCCTCACCTGGGATTGTTTAATGTATCTCCCCAACTGAACTATGAGGTTCCCCTACAGCAGGGGTGGGTATTATACAACTTTAAAATCACAGAACTCAATTGACAGCTATATAGGTTTAACTAACATTAGTCATGAAATAGCAAAAAGAATTAGACTCATGTAGTCTTAGGGGGCAGTGATGACCACATGAAATTTATGGTGCACTTACAGGATCCACTTTCTGCTCTAACCAATTTTCCAGTGACAATTTTTGCCCAAAGAAATAGGCTTACATGCCTCCCCTCTGCCATGTTCTAGGTATGGTGACCAGAGCATGAGGCCATAGGAAAGCAAGTGAGGGGATACTCTATAACCATTGATGGAAACTGGCTGATTCTATGTGTATTCAATCAAAACCTGATTTATAGGGAAGGCATGATCTTTTTTTTTTTTCTTAGTAGAGTAGATATACTGAGACTTTTTTGAAAGCAGAGACAAGACATGATGCAGGAAGAGAAACTGTCTCCTGGGTCACCCTGAGATGTGGAGCATGTGGGACATCAGAAAGGCTCCGAAGAATCAGGACAAGGAAAGGAGATAAGAAATCTGAACCCAACCAAACCATTCAGGTATCGCTGGCTGAGAGTGGTTGTCAAATCCTTACTGTGGAAGGAGAGGCTGTCATTTACCACCAGGGTCCCACTGTGAGGCAGGTGTATCTGTACACAGGTAGACACATTCCTTGACTTCGAGTGAGGATGGAACCAATCGTTGTTATGTTCTTCATAACTCTCTGAGTTATGGGACTGAATATTTGACAGCTATTTTGGTCTTTATTCTGATGTTTAGCTTGTTTCTTAGCAAAGCGTGTCCCTATGTTTATGTACTTTTCCTTGTCTTGGTGCAGTGGCAATCTCATCATTGCTGAATGAATGAATGAATGAATGAATGAATGGTTTAAGTGCTATTCCCAGCACAGCCTCTCCACAAGGACCAATTTTCCTAAGTTAGTGTCTCTTCAAAGCCCACCTGTCTCTAATGTTCTCTCTCTCTCTCTCTCTCTCTCTCTCTCTCATTTTTAGGTACTAGAAAAATGGCTAAGTATTGGAGAATCAGAGTAGAGCTCACAGTACAATTTGCTACTTTGTCACTTCACTGGAGAAAGAAAAGCAAACTTACTCAAATGAGTATCCGGACAACTGAAATGCACCCCACCCGATCTTTTTCTCAGATTTTAGTTAAACAGTGATAGATTCTGTTTTGGTTTCCGAGATTTCTATCCTCCAGATAGGAAACTATCTGCCTTGATAAAGATGGTTTTGTCAGTGGAATTGTGTGTAATGGAGAGAGAAATATGATCTGCCTGGTTAGGGTTGACTGTGAATTTCCAGTGAACTATTCAGTGACTATTAAGTTGGTGGCACTATTACTGAGACTAGTTCAGCTATGACATGAGTGACTGATAAATGTGAGCACTATTCTTCCATCTGCAGATCCAGTGTTGAATTGAAACAGATAAAATCTTCATCCTCATAAAGCTTACAATAGAGTTGGGGATGTGGGTCATAAGCTTAATGGATACATTAAACTCAGGAAATGACAAAAGGTATATAAAATAGGGGAAATTGTATGTATATTTGTGGGGCAGGGCATTTGCTGGAATTTACAATTTTAAACAAGGTGGTTCGGCAACCTTTCCTAACAAGGTGAACAAAACCCAAAGGAGATGTAGATGTCACCAAAGATTTTGGGTAGTTGATAAGACACAGTCTAATCTTCAAGGCATCCATGACCTAGTGGGATAGGTAGACTAACCTGTCATTTTACTACAGAGAAAAGAAAGTGATACTTAGAAGTATCTAATTCCCTTCATGATATTGTAATTGACTAGAAGATGTGCACTGTTTCTCAAGTATGGTTGCATATACTGATAATGAAGAAAACGGCCCTTTTCAATTCAATGTTTTAAGACTGGCACATGTCACATGCAGCTTCTAACTTCTTGAAGCCCTAAAAAGCTTTCTTTTCCATCTGTCATGTCTCCCCCAATTCTGATCATCTCAGGAGCTCAGAAATGAACTAGTATCAAATGAATTCACATGTGGCTAAGAACAACACCTGTGGTTTTGGGGTAATGAATCAAATAGCCTGGCTTTCAGTGGCCATACTTGCAAGCAGATGCTCATTGCTTTTTGAGTGTTGGAGGAAAATCCTTTATCCCAATATGGCCAAGAATGGATTACCCAGAGCCCTGAGCCCATGTAACTGGGCAGTCCTTGGTTCTTGTTTTAGCCATTTCAGTTTCTGTAGGCTCTGATCACTGGGGAAACATACAGAGTATGTGGCCTTTGTGACCCCAACACATAAGTCTTCATGGAAACTTGCCATTCTCAAACGTCAGGCATGTCGATGAGCGAAGTCCCTAGGGTAAATCTGCAGCCGAAATATCCCAATTTAAAAATATTCTCCAAGTGGCTTATAAAGTGTGTACAAGTTCAATTGCTCTTGGCCTCCATGTGCTATGACAGCTGGCCTGTCTGTGTTTATTTGTCCCTCTGACTTGTGATTATTCAGAGGGATGGTATTTTTCTCACTCTGTCTCTTCCATGAGAGGCAGCACACCTCTTAGAACCAAGGTCACCAGACTCGGATAACTGGTAGGTCTGCCATGGACTCTTGTGCTCATGGGTGGTGGGGGGGGTGTCAAGGGAGTGTTGATGCTCCTAAGGTGGCTGGGGACAGTTTGAGCATCGGTGGGCAAGGTTGAGTATCACCTGGGTGTCAGTGTGGCTAGCAAGAAAGGAGAGTATGCTGCTGTCCGTGGAACCATCTTGATTCCACTGATAGTGGGATCCTCTGCTTTTGCTGCTTTTTGGAGACAGATTGAAGGGAGTCACTCACTGAATAAGGCACAGTGTCAGAGGATAACTGGAAAATGTGGCAAAAATGATTCAAACCAGGCTGAGTGGTGGCTCACCCAAAACAGCACACATGTTACCATGCACAAAGACCTGGATTTGAACCCCCAGGTACTTCCTGCAGGAAAGGAGAGCCTCATGAGCAGTAGCACAGTGCCTTGGGTGCCTCTCTTCTCTATCTCTCTCCTTCTATCCTATCTCTCTCACCTTACCTTCCCTCTCTTCATCTCTGTCTCTTTGTCTCTCATCCTCTATCAAAAGAAAGAAAGAAAAAAAAAGGCCACTTGGACTAGTAGAGTCATGTGAAAATACATGTATAGATGAACTTTCAAATCCCATGGAAGCACCATGCACAGAATCAAGGGGAAACTCCCAGAGTGGTAGACCAGTGTTGAGATTTTTCTCCTTTTGTCTCCATTTCTATTTTAAATATTAAAAAATAAAAAGAAGTCTGTGGGGAGTAGTGGAGCATACGGGTGTAAGGTCCTAGAGGCAGTAAAAAAAAACACCAAAATAAATAGTGCTACTTCACTGAGTGTTGTAAGGGTCCGAGAATGCGTAGGTAGCACTTAACACACATTAATATGTAAATCTTGTGGTGGTTTTGAAATATGGCGTTACAGAAACTTGCTATTGTAACTGTGACCATTGTCTCTGCCCTCATCACCTTGGACATGGTGGAACCTGAATTCTCAAGGATCCACTTACCTTCTGTTCACCTCTGACTCAGTCTCTGAAAATATCTGAATTACAAGGCCAATCCTTTCTAGGCAAGTGAAATTCAGAAAAAGGGAAAATGGCTTTGAGTTATGCCTCACATAATAAGGAACAAAACACGTTGAGTAGGAGTTGGAGAGGCTGACTCAGCAAGAGCAGAGCACGCGCTCAGCTGCTCCAGTTGCAGCGTCCACTCACGGGTCTCAACTTGGTCTTTCCTAAATGGAGCAGTTTGGAGCACGGTTTCCAGAGGTCCTTCTTCTTCTAGCGTTTGCCCTTCTTCCGTAGCCAGTCAACAGCGTCAGGTTGAGCCTGATGTAAAGTTTCGAGGTCCTATTCAGAGTCAATAGTTTTGTTGCTTGTTTGTTTTGCTTTTTTGTTTTTTACTGTTATGATTCACGTCGAGTAATGATCAGTTCTAGGCTTTGGATTTCAAACTCTCTTATGCATTACAACTGATCACAAGGACTCCTGATTTTAGGGGCTGACATATGCCATGCTACCCCTGTCTTATGACACACACCAGGCTTACATACCACAAATTACATGTCAAACTTTCAAAGAACAAATATACCCAGTCTTTTAAAAAATTTATTATGTGGTGATTGCTTGGTAATGTCAAGTAAAAATACACACATTGTATAAGCTGATCTCTAGTTAGGTAGTTATATATAGCTGGCCATATAATTATCTGTCTACTTGCAGATACTTCATGATACATATATCTATTTATATGTGCCTAGATCAATCTGAGATGTATATTACATGCCAACTTAGTTCCTGGATCCTTGTGTCAGGAATATTTAATAGATGATGCTTGAGAAATATAAGCATTCATAATTTTAAAAGTCCCTAACTTTTATGAAAAGTCACATTTATGCCTATGAATCTCCACATGTATAGATATTGATAAATAGCATATATAGATATACTCACTGAATGTTGACAGTGATTATTTTAGGGTGATGCCATTTCAAATGTGGCAGCTGCTACTCCATAGCCAACCCTCCAGAAGTCTCCAGATGGGTTTTTATTTTCTTCCTTATGTTTTAGACATTGCTAATTTTTAATATTGAGTGTCTATTATTTATATAGTCAGAAGAAAAAGTACTTTGTATGGAAAAAAGAAGAGTAACTAAAAGATACTGATTCAGATACTAGTTTAAAGATAAAATTATTAGGGGACAGGTGGTAGCACACCTTGTTAAGCACACATGTTACAATGTGCAAGGACCCAGGTTTGAGCCCCTGTAGGAGGAAAGCTTTGCAAATGGTAGAGCAGGGCTACAGGTGTCTCTCTGTATCTCTTCCTCTCTATCACCCCCATCCCTCTCAATTTCTGGCTATCTATATCCAGTAAATAAATAAAGATCATTTAAAAAATAAAAGAAAGATAAAATTACTAAAGGGAAAAATGCAAAATGTCTGGAGTAGTGAGTAAATTGAACAAAGAAAGACTATCAACAATTTTCAAAGGCAATACATTTATAACACATTTTTAAATGTAATATTTCATTTCGTTTTTATTTTCAACTAACTATTTTAATGACAGAGAAAGACTACAGCCCCGCTCAGCTCAGGTTGGTGCTGGGTATTGGGCCTGGAACTTCTGGGGCCTTGGGCATGGTAGTCTGGTGTAGCACATTATTAAATGTCATATTTTACATATTTTCTCTTCTTTTTTATTATCTTTATTTATTTATTGCTTAGATACAGCCAGAAGTTAAGAGAGTAGGGGAAGATAGAGAGGAATAAAGAGAGACACCTGCAGTACTACTTCACCACTTGCAAAGCTTAGTCCCTGCAGGTAGGGAAAGGGGGCTTGAACCCAGGTCCTCGTGCATTGTGATATGTGCACTTAACCAAGTGCACTACCTCCTGGCCCCTAAGTGTAATAGTTTAGATATGTTTGTTCTATGATTGATTTCTAGGGCATCTTAGGTGTCTTGCAGGTCTAACTACAACTAGAAGATGTTTAGAGCTGCAATTTTTAGTTTTTTGAAGAAAATCAAGTACACAAATATGAGTTACATCTAGCTTTTACGAGACTATCACTTTTAGTTTTGCAAAAAATATTCATCCCATTTGTACTGCATGTTTTAATAAGCTTAATACTAGAGCGTCTGTAAACTGTAACCCCAACTTAGCATGCACCCCTACACACAAGCACATATGCACACCCTCCCTCCTCATTCAAAGAGAAGCCCTTTCCAGCAGCCCTGAGCTAACCTGGTGTGCTCTGGGCACCAGTTCCCATGGGCCACTGTCAGGAAAGTGGTGAGTGGGGAACAGTAGTGGAGGAAGCTGGAGCGGGCTTTGAGCTGATAGCCTCTCATACAGTACATCTAGGCCAGGTAAGGGCCCAGGGTCACTTCTGCAGTTTGGCCAGACTCTCCTTGGGAAAAAAGAAACTCTCTGACTAGAGTCTTAATTCCCACTGCTTTGGAAGCTGCAGTATCATTAGCTGGCACCTCCTGGACTACTTATGAGCTGCTCACTTGCATTATGGTTCCAAGCAGTGACACCTACCCCCAACCCAATTTGAGTATCAAAGAGGTTAGGAGAAGATGGCACTTTTGTGTCCAGACTATTAAATGGGAATAGATGAAAAATTCCTTAAAATAGTGGAGTCCATATGTAGAAAGCCTACAGTCAACATCATACTCAGTGGTGGAAAACTGAAAGCATTCCCCCTTAGATCAGGTATTAAATGAGGAAAGGAGAGTGAACAGATGGTGTTGGAAAGATTTGGTTGAAACATTCTTTTTTTAATGACAGATCTGGGGCCTAGATACATTATTTTTTAAAAAAAATTTTATTTATATAATGGAAATATTGACAAGACCATAGGATAAGAGGAGTATAACTCCTACCACCAGAACTCCATATCCAATCCCTTCCTCTATTCTTCATCCCTGGGAGTATGGACCCAGGATCATCATGGGGTGCAGAAGGTGGGAGGTCTAGCTTCCGTAACTGCTTCCCCACTGAACATGGGCATTGGCAAGTGGATCCATACTCCCAGACTGCCTCTCTCTTTCCCTAGTGGGGCAGGGCTCTGGGGAGGCGGGACTCCAGGACACATAGGTGTGGTCATCTGCCCAAGGGAAGTCAGGTTGGCATCATGATAGCATATGAAACCTGGTGACTGAAAAAGAGTTAAGATATAAAGCAGAACAAATTATTGACTAATCATAAACCTAAAGGCTATAATATTGCAGATGAAGATTTGGGGTTTCCATGCTGGAAAAAGCTAGAAGGTCTATTTTAGGTATATTTCAAGGGGGCTCATGACTCTACTATTTTTGGCCTGAGCCTGACACATAATATACAGGTTGACCTAAGCTGTTGTCTGGGGAGATGGTGTCATGTTGGAAAAAGGACCAGAAAGCTGCATTAGGGAAGAAAGTAGCTCCCAAATATGGGGAAGCATATAAATATTGTTAACTGTAAACCCCATCCATTTAATCTGTGACCCATAGTCAGCACAAAAGCCTATGTAATCTCTGCACCCTATAGGTCTGAGCTTGCATTCTGTGGTCACGGCTAGGAACATTCTTGGCTGCACTGATTTCAGGACCCATCATCCTTGAGTGATAGGTGGAGTATATTGTCCAACTTCCCTTCAGAGAATGGAACATTCTCTATCATTGTTGAACCACATTGAGGCCAAGGTCCTTTAGGGGTCCACAAAGGGCTCCATTATGTTGTTCCTGATGGACATGAGCAGTGACAGTGGTGAGAAGGATCTGCTAGAGGTCTTGGGCCTCGATACAGGCAGGACTCCCACCTTCAACACCCCATAAAGAATTTTGGGCCACACTCCCAGTAGGGAAGAAATGATGGGAGAGTATCACCGGAAGGCTCTGAACTCCAACTCTGTCAGGAACTGGAGAGAGAAGAGGAAAAAGGGAGAGATATTTGGATGTAGTAATAGATATATGTGTGACTTAGAAAGGAAGAGAAGATTGGACCATAGAATAAACTAAACTCTGGTGGTAGGAACTGTGGGGAGTTGTACCCCTTTTATTTTGTAACTTTGTAAATCAATATTAAATCACTGATAATATTTTTTAAAAGCATATGATTGACTTTGAATGGCCACACAAAGTCACTTCTTTTTTTTTAATATTTATTTATTCCCTTTTGTTGACCTTGTTGTTTTATTATTGTAGTTATTATTGTTGTTGTTGTTGTTGGATAGGACAGAGAGAAATGGAGAGAGGAGGGGAAGATAAAGAGGGGGAGAGAAAGAGAGACACACCTGCAGACCTGCTTCACCGCTTGTGAAGCTCCCCTGCTGTTGGGGAGCTGGGGGCTCAAACCCGGATCCTTACGCCTGTCCTTGTGCTTTGCGCCAACAAAGTCAGTTCCCAGTATCAGCCAGGACACATCAGAGTCATTTAGACTGAGGTGTCTTCAGTCCTGGTTGATGCATGTCTTTGGGGAACCTCACTGTCTTACCTGCCTTTGTCTCTTATACAGTTTCTGTGTCTTGTTCACCACAGGTGATGCTGGGACCTTGGCCCAGGATCTCATAAGATCATTGAAACCTGGGTGACACTTGGGGCAGCAGGCTTGATTGGAGTGACATGTGCTCTTGCCAAGGTTGGCCTAGCTGTTCAGGAGTTAAACATTGACCCCTGTTTATCCACATAAATCTCCCAAGACTTTCCAAAGGTTTTCTCAGAGTCTGTCAAGGTCAGGCTTATCTCCCAGCCTTTCACCACTTGCCCAGCACACTTCCTTTTGCATGTTATGTGTGTGTGGTGGGGAAGGGGCTGGCTGAATGGGGGAAGTGAGGATTTTTTGTTTTGCTTTGGATTGTTTTGTTCAGAAATGTGGCTTTTTCCCACGGGCTACTTTCAAGGCTTTGAAACAAGGGCTCAGACTCACAGGGATTAATTCATTTGGGAAGACGGTGGGGGACTGGAGAAATGTGTCAGCAGCACCAAATTACCTTGTCTTAGAAATGAAAAGGATGCAATCTACCTTCACCACAGTGATATTTACATTGACAAGAATGATACTGCCCTGTCATAAGGCATTGGATGACTCTAGTTAATCCACCTGGTAGGAAAAAGGGTTTTGGAGATAGTGGAGGTGACATATGTGAAATCAGCTTAGAGGGTATTACACACATGTTGGTCTTTGGGGATTTGGGTGCAGTGACAACATACTCAGAAAAAGGCACAAACATATGGAAAACTGGGAGATGTTATGCATGTACAAACTATCGTATTTACTGTCGAATGTAAAACATTAATTACCCAATAAAGAAATTAAAAAAATAAATATGAATTAAAAAAAAGAAAAGAAAAAGGCACAGACACATGATATTCCCTTTGGATAGCAGTTCCACTCACTATGTTCCTATTATTTAAAAGGTGAAGGAGATGTAAATTTATGCATACATGTTAACATAGACAATGCTCCTGGCATGTTAAGTGAAAATGAAATTACAAAACAGTGCTCATAATACAATTCCAATTCCATATAATCATATATATGATATCATTCCAATTACATACACACACAAATTCCATAATTATGTATGTGGAAAAGCATGATGGATAAAAGTATCTCTTAGTACTTTAATGTTGATTTTAACTTCTCCTTATAGGTTTTCTATATCACCTATTTAAAACTTTTTTATTATAATATTTATTTATTGGATAGAAACATCCCAAAATTGAAAGGAAGGGAGAAATAGAAAGGGGGAGAGGCAGAGAGACACCTGCAGCCCTGCTTCACCACTTGTGAAGCTTTCCTCTTGTAGGTGGGGACTGGGGACTTAAACCAGGGTCCTTGCACATTGGAACATAGCGTTCAACCAGATGTGCTACTGCCCGACTCCACATATCATCTATTTTTTTTTAATTTAAGAAAGGATAAATTAACAAAACCATAGGGTAGGAGGGGTACAACTCCACATAATTCCCACCACCCAATCTCCATATATCCCACCCCCTCCCCTGATAGCTTTCCCATTCTCTATCCCTCTGGAAGCATGGACCCAGGGTCATTGTGGGTTGCAGAAGGTGGGAGGTCTGGCTTCTGTAATTGCTTCCCCGCTGAACATGGGCGTTGACTGGTCGGTCCATACTCCTAGTCTGCCTCTCGGGAACAGTGGGGTGGTGCTGTGGTGTCTTCTCTCCTTTCTTTGTGTCTCTCCTCTCCGTATCTCACTATCCAGCTTTAAGGTTACAGATAATGTAGTCCCTAAGCCCCAGTAATAGCCCTAGTATCAAAAGGAAGAAAGCAAGCAAGCAAGCAGGCAAGCAAGAAAGATCAGTGAATGTTATTTACCATCCCTGGTAAGAGAAGGAGGCAAGAAAGGCCTTCTTAGTTGTAGGTGCGGGAGACAGGATTTTAGATCTACAATTCCCAGAAGCCCCTTCAGAACTCATCCTATCCAGAGACTATCCTGACCAGACTATTAAGAGTCTCTGGAAAGCTCAGTACTGTAGCTAAGCAACATTGCATCCTAAAATAACCTTTTAGGGGCTAGCCTGAGAAGCTCACTACCTTCTGCCATGTTATATCTATGGAAAAATTTGAGGTGAGTTCCACACACTAACTTACATTGGTGCTGTAAGGAGGCAACCATTTTCAGTTGAGAAATCTATTTTTCCCATCTCTTCTTTACTCACATATTGTTTCAAAGATCCCTGATCAGCTTGCAGTAGGTTTCAAACTTGTGGACAAGTCCATTGGCTTATGATTCATCTGTTGACCTAGCTCACAGTTAATGGATATTTGAGACAGGAAGGACCTTACAGGTTCAAATTTATAACCAGTAACTCTTTGATAAAGCTGGTTATACCTGTTCAGGGATTGAATGATTATACTGGTGGTTTATGTTTTTACCTACATTCATCCTATTCTCACTCTAGTGGTTAATTTTATGTGTTAACCAGGCTAAAGCAAGATGCTGGTAAAACACTTTATGGGCATGCGTGAGGGCATTTCTAGAAGATAGTAACATTGAATTCAGTAAAACTGAAAAAGAAAACAAACAAACAAACAAACAAAGGTTTGTGAGTGGGCATCACCCAACCTATTAATAGCCTGAAAAATGACATAAGGCAGAGGAAGGTGGAATGTTAACTTTTCTTTGAGATGATATGTCCATTTTCTCTTGCCCTTGGAGCTTCTGGTTCTTAAATCTTCATACTTTGGGTCTTCTATTAGTGGCCCTTTGGTAATCAGACCTCAGATAGGGAGTACAACCATCAGCACCTCCAGTTCTCAGGTTTCTGTTCTTAGACACAGTCTCACCGTTGACTTTCCCGTTTCTCCAGCTTACAGGCTGCACACCATGACATAGCTTGGCTTCCATCATTGCATGAGTCAATTCCTGTAGTACACAATACATTCCAATTATATGTGTGCCCTGCTTGTTCTGTTTCTCTGGAGAACCCTGAATAATCTCTACACTAACTTTTCCTTGATTGTTGTGAGAGGTTTTAAGGGAAGGATTATTTGTTTTAGGGATACACTAAATTCTCCAATACATTTATCAATTCATTGACATCAGAGTGAGCTTGGGGCTACAGTGTTGAAATTTTCCTAATGTTTTGGACTGTTTTGTGGCCACCTAATATAAAAGGTGAACAAAACCCATGACACCTAGGATTCCCCCCCCCCAAAAAAAAAAAAACCAGAATCCAGAATTAGCTCACAATACAAGTTCTGGGCCCTGAATTTCAGCAGAATTTCTTCTTTTATAGTAAGGTAGTACACAAAGAATGTCTGGCTAATGATTCACAGTTGGGTATGTGAGGACTTGGAGATAGGCAAGAGGTAGTAAAAGGCTTAAAGCTCTTAGGACCATACAAACACCAGAAGATGGTGGTGACTGGACAGTGTCACACTCAGTTAAATGCACATAGTACTAAGCACAAGGACCTGTACAAGTATCCAGTTTTGAGCCCCGGCTCCCCATCTGCAGGTGGGAGGCAATTCACAAGCGGTGAAGCAGGTCTGTAAGTGTCAATCTTTCTTCCACTCTATCTTCCCATCCTCTCTCAATTTCTCTGTGTCTTATCTAACAAAATGCAAAAAAATGGCCCCCAGGAGCAGTGGATTCATAGTGCCTGCACAGAGCCATAACAATAACCCTGGAGGCAAAAAAACAAAAAAGGAGGAGGAGGAGGAGGTAAGGGGTTATGCTTGGAAATTACAGAAGTCCTAAAACCTGGTACAAATATTTACAATTAATTTTTATATACTACTTCACTAGAAGATCCTGATTAAGTATTTGGAAACCTTGTGAGGCAGTAAAAAGAGTACTGAACTCAGTGTGATGGATCTGTGTGCTGGTCTTGGCTGGCCATGAGTTTAGGAAAGTTCTAGAAGGAAAAACTGGACAAGCTGCTCTCAGAGCCTTCCATGTCTGACAGGTGAAGACTACACTTGAAAACTCACCTCCTGTCTATTTCACACTCTCATTTTGTTTGAAAAGAGGCTTCTGGGTCTGGAAAGAAGCAGGATATGGTGATCTTGATTGGATTTGTCCGTTGTTTCTGTTTCTTTAGAGGTTGATAGAAAACAGCTTTTCTAGACCTAGAGCACAACTCTGACCATTTCTGGCTTAAGAATGTTTTATTAATCAGATAAATATCATGGCCCCTCTTCTTTAAAGTTTTGAATATGAATTCAGATTCTTGAGACCCCATAAAACCCATCCAAAATCTCCTAGGGGTTTCATGGATGTAATATTATGATCTTCCCTAACAGAAGCAAATTCATAATTCACAGATACTTAAGATAATATAAGAGCCAATGGGATAGTACAAGTATCCCATTCAAATCTTTAGGATATAGAGTAATCTGTAGTTCTTAGAGTTGTAATTCTAGAACCCAGAGAACGTAAGATGGTATTACATCTTCTCTCTCTAATTTTATTGTTAAATTTATTTTTTTTGTTTTCCCTTTTGTTGTACTTGTTTATTTTTTATTGTTGATATAGTTATTATTGTTGTTATTGATGCCGTCATTGTTAGATAGGACAGAGAGAAATGTAGAGAGGAGGGGAAGACAGAGAGGGGGTTAGAAATATAGACACCTGCAGGCCTGCTTCATTGCCTGTGAAGTGACTCCCCTGCAGGTGGGGAGCTGGGGGCTCAACCGGGATCCTTATGCAGGTCCTTTCTAATTTTAAATAAGCTAAGCTCCAGGGACTTCCAACTAAGTGTCCCAGCAGAGGTCAGAAGACCTAGCATTAATGAAGTGGCCTGTTCAGTCCTAAGGAAGCCCCTACCTTGCCTCTGTTCTTTGTAAGATCTGCCCTTGACCTTGGTCTCAGTTTCCTGAAATGGTCCTCTTCCAGCCCTAGTGTTCTTGGCTTGTGATTCTTTGATCTTTGTGGTTGACACTGAGACAATCATGTTTGAATCATTACTTTGCACCATAATTTTTGTCTGTGCTTTCCACTGAGGAAATCTGTCAGGAGAAGATTTTCTAGAGCACCCTGTCTGAGAAGCCTTTTTTAGTTTGTTTTTGGAAGAGGGGAGTTTTGCTCTGAGAATAGTTGTTAAGAGGCCCTCTTAGAGGTCAGAGGTCCACAGGGCACAAATATATTAGCTTTACCCAGAGGGCCAGAAACAGCAGGCCCACAGCTGGCATCTAGTTGGGCTCTGAAAGATCAGAGTTCCCGTTTCCACACTCAGGCTTCTCCCACTTCCATGACTCACCCCACTCATTCCAGAAAGTCATGCACAGGAATTAATTTATGGGGCCTATCCTGAGGTCTTTAAGTAAACAGTGCTACCAGTTCTTTCAGTGCCCCTAAAAGAGTTTGGTTCTAGGCCTCAGGGAGGAAGTTAATGACTTGTAGTTACTTTGCTATTGTTTTCCGAAAACAATTTGACTTC